>NC_051853.1:67275831-67900831 GCF_905115235.1 Hermetia illucens
TCTCTTTCCTAATCCAGAGCCTTTGGTCAAGATCTATGACCCATTGAAAGAGCAAACACATATCATCAGCATAGTCGAGGTGTTTGAGGAAAGGTTTCAACGTCCACTGAATTCCTCCACGTCCTCCGTAAAAGACAACATTAAGAAAATCTTCGTTAACAAAAAAAAATATTGGTGGCAGAATGCATGCGTGGCAGACTCCGCTTTTGACTTCAAAATCCTCCGAGATTTTACCTCGGTACAACACGTGACATTTTGCTTATCATTTGTCGCGCTAATAATAGCTTTTAGTTTCTCCGAAATGCCTTTCCTGCATAGAACACTCCAGATACACCAGCTCTTCACGCTATCGAAAACTTTCTCGAAATCAATGAAGAGCATGTGCAGCGAAGATCGAAACCCTGATCTGCAGGGTGTTACTTTGTTCTATACCGGAGGATCCGGAGCGAAAACCAGCCTGCTCTCTGTCCACCAAGGTCTCGAAATGCGTTCTAGGATCGTTCTAGGATCACTTTAGCTATTGTTTTTGGGGCGGCGCGGTCATTCCCTTGGGAAAGATCTCGGATTCCCTAGATTTCTAAATGAAAGAAGTAGCAGATCTGCAATAACTGCAAGTGTAACGATAAATAAGTCTGCGAGATGAAGCTTTTCTCCGTTTGAATGCATTAAGGGCCAAAATGATAACTTTTCCGTTCGGAAGAACAGTCCGTACCCGTATGTTGCGAGGGCTAGCCATTTCATCTACAATAGTTAAGAACTATTCATTCCACCTCTTCAGTTGCTTATCATCGCGGATCAGAAATTGACCGTTGCTTCTTCATGATGTGATATACATATCTGAAATTATTGTATTATGCCGCATCTTCCGCTTCTCTGACCAGCGCAATAATAAATTCTCTCTTGCCATGGCGTACACAACCTTGAACTTCTCGGGATTTCGCTCGGTATCAAAGTTCGAGGCCAATAGATCCTTTAACCCTTTCCGTTCATAGATCCGCTTCCACGATTTCACAATCGGGCAGATCTTATGGCGCCCCTTCAGGACGTGGCTGCCATCCTATGAAGCGCCGGAGAAAATAGCATCTATGATGACATCGTAACGCTCATCGATATGCTCAGGTGATTTCATTATGGTGTCTGTTATTTTCTTGTTTTTCTCTAGAAATTGTGATCAGTCTTCTCTTCATTGGGTATACTTGAGCAGTTTCGCCCCTCAGGCGGGTTACTCAGTATAACTGCCGTTCGATCAGCAAGATAGTTCTTCGAATGTCAAGCGACAGTCGGATCATTCAAGCGGTCGATCTTGAACTTAGGGGCTCGTAGTTCCCCAATCCTGCGAGGAGTGGGAGACGCAAAATGCGAGTAACCATATGGAACCATCGGATAGTGATCCCTTCCAAGGCCGATGTCAACGCTTCTCTTGTTACGGATATCCAGGAGATAACTCCTAAATCAACTGCCGATCGCGAAGTGGTCGATCTGATTGTTCATAGGGCGTCAGTCAGTTGAAACCAAATTGACCTTATGGCGAGCTCTACGCTCGAAAAATGTGCCAATGTGCCAATGGTGATGCGGTGGAAGTTGTAGAAATCAACGAACATTCCACCATTACTCTTACGGTCATCAAGACCGTATTTTCCCATAACATGTCCAACCAAAGTGTTGTCAGGTCCCACTTTGGCAATCAAATCACCGATCACAATGTGGTTCATAGCAAATTCCATGCCAATAGAAACTGAACGTGTTCTGAGATTCATCGATAGCAGTCATATTAATCAGCAAAAATAATAAACAAAGCAAAACCGAAACTCTGAGCATTGACTCATGTGTTCGAAGCAATCTATCGTTAGTCGTTCAGCCAGCAAAGCCGAGCAAGACCGTAGACGTTAGAATGCTATTAGGACGTCCTGGAACGAAACAAAGTGGCGGTCGGCAGCTGGAGTCCTACCGACCGACGCAGGCTAGAGGTGTTGTGGAAATCACTGATGGCCAGCTGCGAATAACTTCACCGAATTCTTCAGTAGTTTTCGATTTTACGGGGTGTTGATCGTCCACTAAAGTTCCGATTTGAGAGGAATTTGATTGCCGTTGACTGCACTGCACTATCCTTTCCACACTTTCTGGACGAACCCTGAAGTTCTCGCCACATCTGGTGTTCCTGGTATACGATCCTAATGTCGTTTATGTCATTATTTACAAAGAAAAAGAGAGCATCCTCTAGGCGTAAATAAATACGTTTACGAATTAAAAAATATAATTGTCCTACGTCAAATCAGAGGTGACTATAAAATTGTTTTTATCTAACTCGCGAATTCTCGCTTTTGGGGGCGTTTCAATTATGATTTTTCCATCTAATTTGTCACCTTCTTCATATTGGAATTCCACTTTATGTTTGTTTTCGTAGCGTTAAATCATAAGCCTGCATTTCTTTATATAATTTCTAAAGCCTCGTTAAGAAGTGCATTTTTCCACAATAATTTACGTCGCTGAAGCACTCACCACTAGTCTCCCCGTGCAAAGCGAAAACGTCCACACAACCAACTCCTGATCTAGCTGTTCCGCTGTCCATCGATCAGTCGGTGCCGGTCCCGCTAATTCCTTATGTAAAATGCAGAAACAAACTTTAGGCTTGTATTCCATAATATATGACCTGTTCAAGTTCAAGTGCAAGGTCGTTCTCTTTTGACCAGTTTGGCAACATTTTAACATTGCTATTAAGTAAAAATTGACAATTTGTTAAGATGTTAATAAATTTTATAATTTTTAGGGAAAGGTAACATGTGGGTAGACTTTGAAAAATAAAATGAAATCATTAATTTTAGAATTGTGATTTATGTGATTTATGTAAGTGCATGCCGGGAACGGGAAAATTGGAAGGAGTATATATGGGAAAGGCTAAGGGGTGGTAAAATGGAAGAAAAGAGGAAAATATTATATATTAATAAATGCATTCCCTTTTTAAATTGTCTCTGGAAAAGGCGAATAAAGGACTGCACCTCTCACAAAGGGGGGACACAACAGGTTCCCATGCTTTTGGGATATTTGCAATTATGTGCAACACCATCATCGCTACGGGGCAAACACACGCCTGCTGCGTCCAACATCATGAGCGCTCCTCTCGTTACGGGAGACAAAATTATTCTTCCCTTCTTTGCACATTAAGACCGGCCTTTTTCCTAAAAAGTTAAAAACTGATGGACCAGCGATGTTGTATCTGAAGCCAAAATTCAAAATTTCACCTATCAAGGTTGAATTTTCAATGGATCTCAAATCAGAGTGCTGTACCAGGACAATACATTCAGTGGTTCTTTGTCTTAACTTGAATTAGAAGCATGGGAAGTATATGGGGATGTTGTTCATAAGTGTATATGGCGGAAATTGAAGATCCATGCAGAGGCTTCTAGAAGGAAGGCATGATGGCGGTTCCTCCCATGTGGAGACGAAAGCGAAAACAGACGAAGAAGTTTAATTCGCAGTTTCTTCTAAAATACCGGGACCGACAATAGACAGACGCGGCAAATGAAGCGATGTGCCATTCCAAATTAATTACCAACAATTCGGAAAACCGGAAGCTGGACGCTGCAAGCATGAAAGGTTTTGTTTGCTTCTTCTGTGAGTATATTTGAGTGTAGAACTATCCTATTTGTACGTATGGTAGCCCGTTATGTACATGCATTTAGCATGTCAGATGTGGTACTTCGGGTGGTAAATTTACACGGTAAAAATAACTTTGAGCTACTGTAACTTTGTTACTAATAGTATGATTTTGATCAAACTTAGGGATAATAAGCTTCATATTATATTTTATACTACTACCAACTCTTGGATAAGCTTAAGGGAGGTTTTACTCAATTTTCCCAAAAATATGGTAATATACTATTATTAACTAATCGGTATAGCCGTTTCTGAGAAAAGTGCATGTGACACACAGACAGACAGACAGACAGAAAGACAGACAGACAGACAGCTATTCGTTAGCTCCAAATATGTTTGCCGAGGCGTTCACCACATGCCTTGAAGAAGGAGCATTTCCTACACAATGGAAGAAGCAGAAATTAATTCTAGTCCCCAAGCCAAACAAACCTTTGGGTGAAGCTTCGTCGTTCAGGCCGACTACTCGAACGAGTAATCTATAACAGATTAATTCGAATTGCCGAAAAGGATGGCAGTCTCTCCGAAAACCAGTTCGGTTTTCGAAAGGGGAGGTCTACAGCGGATGCACTTGTCCTAGTAGCTACCACAGCTAAGACCGCACTTGACGAGGGCAAATGTTGTGTAATAATTACACTTGATGTGAAGAATGCCTTCAATGCCGCTAGATAGAGCAATATACTTGAGTCCCTAATCAACTTAGGCGTGGCGAAGTACCTGGTGCGTTTCGTTGCCGACTTCCTGATCGATAGGATTCTGTGCTGCGAATCAGATGAAGGAAGGAAATCATACCAAACATACCATACCAATCCACAAGGGTCTGTTCTAGGGCCACTCTTGTGGATTATTATGTATAACGGGGTACTGACGTTAGACCTTCCTACTGGTGTGGCCTCCATTAGTTTCGCAGACGATATTGGAAGTAGTACTTATTATCAAAGGGAGAAAGTGCACTTCCATGAAGATCAAAGTTGGAAGGCAAACAATTCATTCCAAGCCTGCACTTAAGTACTTAGGTGTAATGATTGACCAGAGGTTAAATTTCAGATTGCATGTGGAGGGTGCAGCAGCCAAAGCATATAATATCGGAGCGCTGGTTGCGAGAATGTTACCAAATATAGGTGGCCCAAGGCCGAGCTGTCGACTCCTTATTTCGAGGGTGGTCAGTTCGATCCTACTGTATGCAGCCCCAGTATGGGCAGATGCACTGGAAAATATAGCAAATAAGAGAAAGATTGGAGCTGCATATCGCATAAGTGTACTCCGTAAGTGTACTTTGTTTTGCAAACAAAACCTTAATAAAAATGTAAAGGCTGCATTTATGAAACTGTCTAAGATAAAGATAAATTTCGAAGCAGAGCGAGCTCCCAAAAAATACCGAAATCTGCATAAAATTTGAACTTTGGTTCTTTACAGCTAAGCCAATTTTTATCGCATCTGAAGGAGTAGTATATAATTTGAAAGATAATTTAGCTTTCTTTCTAATGAAATGAAATGAAATGAAATAATTGCAAAATTAGATCTGGTATTCCCCTTGGAAATCTTTTTGAGTGAAATCGTACCCTATTTACTATTCGCAAAAAACTGCACCAGGGGAAAAAAGGTTTTTCACATAAAAACATTAAAACTAATCGACTTAAACATAAAACTTTCGGTTGCGATGGTCAATGTAAGCCAGTGGAATAAATACATCTAAACCTAGTCCAGAATACCCAGGCCAATGCAGAGCACCAAATACCGTATTATAAATATGCAACAAAAATAGTAAAAAGAAATATCACCTCTAATCTACTAGGACAGCAGTATCTTAACGGATAACGAGCTAACAAACAATCGAACCATTATCGCAGTGATTGATAAAATTAGAAGTGACGTATTTCTTATTTATTATACATCGCAATCCCGGCATCATATAATCTACAATCAATATTCAGCCAGAGAATCGGCAAGTATAGAAATTTGGCAATTGAAATTATCCATAACGCAATGTTGAAGCGGCAAACCTGTTTCCATTGGGTTATCAGCGACTAGAGTGATTCCTACAAAGTTTACCTCTAAAAGTATTTTCAGCACGAACGCATGTTGAGTCATTTGAAAATTCCTCACCCTTAGTGACGTTGGCAGTTATAGCAACGAGGGTACCAACGGTGACGACGGCCGAGTATAATTACTGCGCCAGATCAACTGTCCGTTAAGGTTAAGGTGAAGGTTTCCCGGTATAGGTTGAGAGATCAAAAATGAAATATAATAATAAAAAACTTGGATGATATAAATATGTATGCTCTTTATCTAAGACTTGAGGCCTTAGATATCAAATATAAATATGTAGATTATACGTAAAATAATTTTAAGGAAAAAAAAAATGATCACGGATATAAAAATCCATAGAAGTATCTCAAATAATCACGTCCGCACTTGAAAATGAATATCAGACGTGAAAGTCACTGTGCATTGGGCAAGTTTCTTAAAACTGAAACTCTAGTTACATATCGACTTTCCCTTGCAATTGATCATAATACCCGAACGCTGCATTACTAGCATGCAACGCAATGGATAGACAATGGACAAAAACATTCCAAATAACCGCCTAGCAACCTAACGACCTTGCCCGATTTCCAGCATTTTTTCACTAAATAGCGATTAAAATGCATCCTCTAAAATATGTAGCAACCTCTAATGCAAGCTCCTACTCACTCCGTTCGATTAAAACCGTAAACGTATCTGAGTCCAAACCGCGTGCTTATCTACCGAACTCGCTCGGTGCAGCTGATAATAAATTTGCATTTCTTATCACTGAAAGCTTTCCTACTTGAGTAAATAGTCTTATCATTGAAGCAACACAACTCGCTCACTGTTGTTTCGCTAGTCTACATCGCCTCCCCATTCAGGTGCTATCGTAGTAATCGAGCTTTGAGCCACAAAATTTAACTTTTCGTGGCGCGCAGGTGTCGTACACTTTTGCTTACGATTCAGTTTCCTTCCACGATTGCCAACGTGTTCATTTCGGGGTCGTGTATGAGGTCTGCAAGTTACCTGGGAGAGTGTCGGATGAAGCCCATTGACCTATTGTCGCGAGTGAAATTATTATGGAATACTCAAAGTGCTGAAGTTCTGACCCGTATGAGTTGATTCCAGGTGTGAAAGTCGCGCGGAATGATCTATGAAGAGTTTGACCCCTCGTTGGACGAGGCGATCCAACTTGCGACACCTGAGTTCGGAAGTAATCTTAAACGGGTGAGTTGTTTCCAGACAAAGTTTGGCGAACCACATTGTTTGCACTCAGTGCGGATCACATGGCTGCACAATGGAAGATATGATGTGAAGCGTTCTCCGGAACATTACTATGTACTATGTAGCGGCAGTAGGAGAAAGTGAAAGTAAAATCTCCTCAGCGCTAAGAAAACCCGTTCCCACTAATGGTAGTGTTAGCCGTCTCCAGCAGCCTCTGATTCGCTTAAGAATGATAGACTTGTGCACGATTTAGTCAAAGTTGATAAGCGTTTTCAGCTATGGGACCATATCGAGTTAATTATGAGAATGAAGATACTACAAGCTCACAAAAGTAGTATTAGACGTGTTATCAAAAGCTAGAAGAGCCAGAGGCTTGATTAGTTTCTTACAGCTTGGTAAATATTAGGCGCGTCGATATATGTACGCAATATGTAGATATCATGCTGTTCACAATTCAAATCTCAGTTTCAGTTTCGTTTCGAGTTTCAATTTGAAGGTTACAACTTTCTGCTCAGATATGTACCACAGTAGCAAAAATGCATTTCGAAACGGAGTTTGGAATCTGAGTTTCATCAAGGTTAATCCGTTTTACGAATATCGTTTTGCGAATGCGAGCAATGATCATGTACGTAAATGTATTATTCCCAATTGTAAGCAGTTCAGTACAAAAATGAAACTGAAATTTCTAGGTTGCTTGTCGAACATTATGAGTAAAGAGTGAAGACCTCATTGTCATTACTAGATACCGGATCATGTGCAACATAAAAATACTGAAATACGTGTACGCGTTAATCCGCAAGTGCAATATCACAACCAACAACCAGAAGCTCGCCGGCATGAAAGGTTTTGCGTATTTCTTATCGGAATATATTGATGTACGACAGCTACATCTATATCTATTACGAACTACATGGATTCGGTATGTCACACTATTTACTTTAGTGTGATATTAACATTCTGTATCTCGAATTACAGTAAATTTACAAAAAACTGAAAATTTTGACCCACTATAATCTTGTTCAGCGGGAAACCGCTGGACGTTTCAGGTATGAGAGGTTTTGTGTATTTCTTATATAAAATCCTTTGAGTGTGCATTTGTCCCATTACTACGTAGCAAGTAATATATTCATTCATTATGTGAAAATATTCACTTTATGGTGATATTGACATTCATTGTCTTGAATTTGCAAAGAAGTGTCAACTTTGACCTATTATTACTTTATTAATAATAGTGCGATTTCCTCAAAACTTGGTTATGTTATAAACTACATTATTACAATTTCGTTAATGTGGTTTTGCAATAATTTACCGAAAAATATAATTATATTATATATAATACTATTACTACCTTTATTTGAAACGGCATCGGTATGGAGGGTATTTCGGAGCCCAGGCACCATATAGTGGCAGCCTCCTGGTTTTTTTTTCAGATTTTTCAGTTGGGTAGTTTCTGAGTATGGGTCTGTTAATGAAATGAACATTTTCAACCCCCCGCATTGCCCACCTTTCCAACGCATGACAAAACTAAGACCGACTTCGGAAAGTACTAATCGAGACCTTCATTTGATACTCCGCATGACTTCGCTTTATACGATTTTGTTTTACACAAAACCTTAAAAATGGTAAAAGTTCCATCAATACCGTTCTCCAGCATATGATTTACGTTACTACCATGAGCTATTTTGTTATTCTAGCATTGACTAAAGCGAAGTTTCAATCAATTCCTTAAAATTTAGTACATATATTATTATTGACTATCGGCAGGGGGGAATTGTGATGCTTGATACTGTTAGAGGCAGTTTCGTAAGCTTAAGTTTTCCCTTGCATAGTTTCTGAAAATGGGCGCTTGAGTTTTAACTGTCCTTCTTTACCCCTCACTCCCTTCTTCTTCCTCTTCTGTCTTTGTCCCGTGCAGAAGCGGGGTCGGCTTATCTTGATCGGTTGTGCCACTGTGTCAAAGAGCTGATATGGATGCAGCCCCGAAACTTTCAAGTCACCGTTTAGGGTGTCAAGCACTGTTCCTTGGTTCGGCTCATCGACTTCGATGGTCAGACCAATCTTGGCAAGTGAGTTGTTAGCGCGAATTACGTGATCATACCATCGAAGCCGCCTCTCTCGTAACCACAAATCAATGGCGAATATCCTCTTTGCGGATATAATTATGACGTGCTGCGCCAGTGGTTCAATGTAACATCTTCGTCTCCATTACCATGAGTGGCCGTTAATTGTCTTTTATAGTCGGCCAACAATCAGAACCATTGAAGGAAACAGGACGGAAGACACTGCAATAAATTTTCTGCTTAAAATATTTATTGATGCATCGATCACAAAGAACGCCTGTTCTGGAAAGCCACTTCGCGTAGGTTTCACTAATGCCTGAAGCATTTTCATAATGAAGTTCAATATTGGCTGATAGCATTGATCCGGGATATTTAAATTACTCAGTTCTGGGCAGGTCACCACACTGACAAACTGACAGTGATAGCACCTGTTTAGTTAGGATCGGCCTTCAAAAATTCAGTTTTATTTAGATTCAATCTTAGTCCGTGTTGTTTAATCATTCCATTTTTGAGCAAGTTGCTTGAGATCAGCTTTGCTATGAGATGGCAGGAAAATATCATTTGCATAAAGCAGCATATGGGGCTTTGGATGTCGAATGTCCGTTCTGATAGATCTCAATATTAGCAGAAAAATGTTTAAAGTTTATCCCAAGACTCGTCGAAATTTCAGAAATTCTTCCAGCACCCAGACACCCCAACCTATATACCATTTTGAAGCTCAGACCCTCTACCACAGTAGTGATCACAAATTAAGCTCCTTTTTGCGAAATTCTCAATATTAACTATAGCAAGAACAAAGAGGAGTGATGAGAGGGCCTGGATGAATGCCGACAAAGGCAAAAAGCGGTTTTGAAACACCCGCCACACTTCGCAATTTATCCCAGCGCACGAGTTTTTCTGGTACTAGGTGTCGTCGTAGAACATATCAGATAAATTCGTGTGGCACATAATCAAAAGCCTTCTCTACCTCCAGAAATGCAATGTAAAGGGAGCGATACTTCTCTCGGTCTTTCTTCATGAGCAATCGCGCAGCGAGGATTACGTGCATAGTTCCAAAACTCCTGACAAACCCAGCTTAATTCATAGTTATTTGAACGATGTCGCGAATACGGTTGTCAAAAATGTGTTTAAAAATCTTCATGACATGGGAAAATAGCCGAATGGGACGATAATTTGAACACTCTGCTGGATTAGCTTCCCGTTTCGATATTAGAACGGTGGTGGTGAATAACCTGACAGTAGAAATCACTGGGCCACAGTGTTGGGTCCGAGCGTTTCGCTTTCCAGAGCCCAGATGCGATATCATCAGGTCCGGTTGCTTTTTCCGATTTTATTCCTTTTATTGCTTCCTCGACTTTGATGGCGCTAATAGATGATATTGCTTCAACCGCCGGCAGTGCTGTGTGTGGAAGTAGAGAATGAAGAAATTGTTCCGTTGAAATCTACTTGAAATATTCTAGCTTTATATCCGTTGCGGCTCGTCGATCAGTAAGCAGTATTCTTGTCATTAACGCACCAGAAGTGTTCGATATCTTGTGTTCATTAGTGTCGGTTTTGACAAGTCTACTCAAATCTCTCTTGCAAGAGTGCAATTAGTGGCCGATGTTGAAGAACGATAGTCTCATATTCTTAGTACTAATTAAGACCATTCAATTGTTATCCCACATGACTATATTTAGTGCATAGCATATATGAGAGTCGATCTTAAACTCACCATAACATGATGGCATTCATCGCCTGCATGAAGGGTGTACAGTTTCGCCATCTCCACGAAATTTCGTATCAAATAGAGTAACTATTTTCAAATAAATTCCGTGTGACAAACAACCAGGAAAATATGTGACATCGATACCGTCCACATCACAGCAGCAGTACACGTCTGGTGTTTAGAAAGGCGATCAATACTATGCGGAAGTGACACCTCATACAAGAAACATGGGTTGTTGGTGGGCAAGCCTGGTGCCTAAACTTCCGTCATGGCTACCTATTGAATGCCAATGGAATTGCTAAGCCCCACTCTTACGTAGTGGTTTCAAAAGACTTCCAGACTATCTCAGCTAACAGTCTAAGTGATGGCGGCACCACAATGCCCAAACTAAGCCTAAAAAGTCAACAGGGAATTATGAAGATAATGAGATTCTTTGGTGCTTCGCTTATCTGGAAATCTGGAAATTATCACTGCTATTCGATCTGCCAACATGTGGTGTGGTATTAACGCTCAACAAATATGGTGTCCGGATGGTTTTGGTTCAAATCTCACTGGTGGCAAAGAGGTTTGTATACTGACTGTATGTCTGATACTGGTCGACTCATGTGAATGAGTTTCTAAGTCAAATCAGGCATCGTGTATTGCACAGGTGCCATAACAGTCCAGCCACAAACGAAACATCGAACCACACATTTTGCACTGATTGCTATATTGTTCCTTACTGAGGCAGGCCTAGACCGGGTACCGGTTGTTGCGCCGTTGATGATGATCATTCGATGTTTGGACATAGTGATCCGTATGTGCCACTGGACGTTTTTCAGATCCGCCATCGTCCACGGTAATATTCGGAATGCATAAGCCACTGAAGAGATAACAAACATGTTCAATGCGCTTATTTTATTCCTCCCCGAGATATGCGGTTTGTACTTTTTATTATATTAGCTGGAGAAGTTCTAACATCAATGCGAGAGGATCGGGACTAATAGACTATCTGATAGAAACAAAAGTGCAACTTCTCAATTTGGGTAATAACTTAGGTAACTTGTGGTTAAGCGGGAGGTCATCGACAATCCATTAACACCCCCTAGGATTGGTTCCTGTAGAGTAGAGAGTATCACATGACATTACGCTCCCGGATCATAGGCGCATTAATTACATGATGGGCCTGGATTCATGTCCCAAATAGAATTGAGCGTCCGAGCTACAATCCCTGGGACGTGCGTCAAATCCATTACTGGAATTGAGAATGCAACCCAGCTGATCACAACTAGAATGAAGGAAGCTTTCAAAGACTCCATGGTGGAACTCGGATTTGATAAAACCGAGCGAAATGATAAAGGCTGCCCTCAACCGATTTCTAAAGATTGATTGGTACAAAGATGCTCAGAAAGCTGTCGAAAGAGGATAAGGTCGGATAAATAATCGTCATAGAGACGCTTTCACAAAGAGACTAATTTACTTTAGGCAGCCCCAAAGTTGAAGGAGAACCTTGTCGAAGAACGTAGCCAGCAGCTGTGTTATCTACCTTTACAGAATACGAGTAACACGGAAAAATGTGAACAAACGGGAAGGTATTTGCTGTAACTATACTTCCGAGGGACCATCCATAACTACAGCTAAAGGCCCATAGGTCAATGCAGCCCTCAAATGAGACACTGGACTTTTCCCTGCAAGATAGTACCTCTGGAATGTGAAAAGTGGGCATTTAGCTTGTTCATTACATTACAAGTCTGCGGGTCAAGTTGATATCATTCCCTTCCAAGGGAAATGGACGCCCTAGGTTAACATATTTGGAATATACGTTCACTGTGCATGCCTAACCATCTGCCTTATTTCTTTTCAATTAAAAAGCCTGGAAAAACTAGTAGAATGGTTCACTGTAGGCAGCATGCCTGCTAGGAAGGCAAATCCACGGAGGCAGCACTGCAAGGACTCATGCAAAAATGAATAGGTGATGTCCGAATATTGAAGATGCCTTTCATTATGCTTCATCCGCGGCAATTTGTGATGCTGCAAGACAGCCCGAAATAGATATGCTGTTAACCAGTTCAATCCTTAACTTGCTGGAATGAAAACAGTTCAACATGTTGGTTGGAAGGAAGTCTATTAAGCCAGAATGTTTTAGTAGTTGCTCACAGAAAGAGGTTTTCTTTTCGCCATTATCGTTCCTGGTAATGAACACCTTGCTATGGCTCCTGGAGGACACAAAGGTCTTTGTACAAACATCAGCGCGCAATCTAGCCGTACTAATTATCGACAAGTTTACGGACACAGTATATAACTGATGGAATTCAACTCTGCATGTAATCTTCAGTTGCTGCCTATATAACAGATTCACGGTAAATACGAGAAAGGCTGAGCGTTTACAAGGAATGCTAGATAGGACGACTACACGCTATCCAGAGAAGAGACTGTACTACTAACTGCAGCGTAAACAGTCGGCGAATCATATGATCATGCGTCCATTTGGGAATTTCTTGGCAAACATTTGGTGGTTGTGATGCGTGCGGATCATTATCAGATTTGTTTTTGAAAAGCCATAATACCAATAATAATCGTTAGTGCGAGAATCAATTGGAACTGGGCCATGAAATGTGTTAGAGCACTTCATTCAAGACCGACTGGTATATGACATCCAGTCACGATACAAATATTTCTGTCACCACTGAGATTAGAACCGTGACCTTCAGTATGACATTTTAGCGCTCTAACCACTGAGCCATTCGGCCACTTTTGAAATGATATATTCCATGGTAGTGGTCGATAAATGGCCACCATCCTTTCAAAATAATTTTCAGCAACGTGTCGATAATGGAAAACGGAATAAACCTACGAATGTTCTCGGAGAATCCGATTATGAAACAGGAGATACATACCACTCAACTGGCAGCAGAAGAATAACTGCGACAAAAGTTTCAGGGCCGCACCATTCGAATCTGTTCCGACAGTCAGGCAGCGTTAGGAAGTAACACCATATCAAGCCAACTAGTGTGCAGTGAGTGCAGCCGAATGAGCGCAACAATCCTAAGAGAAAGCTGACAGACTGGCTCGCCAAGAATCTGTATCCACAATTATGGGGCCGGAGCCGGTATCTAGCATCTAGGCTTCTACTGTCAAGTCTACTCTGAAGGGGAAATTATGGAGAAATTTGAATTCCCGCCAACAAGCAAAATTTTTTTTGGCATATCAGACTACTCATTTTAGTGGGTTATTGATGCTTAGTATTTTGGGTTGCAATAAATTTACACGGTAAAGATAATTTAAGCTGCTGTAATTTTGTTAGTAATAGCATGATTTTGATCGAACCTAGGATATACTTCCTTCATGCTATAATCTATATTGCTGCAATTCTAGGATAAGGGGGGTTTCAAGTCAATTTCCCCCAAAAATAGTAATATACTATTATTAACTTAATTTTAGCAGATATCGATATGGGGAGTGTTTTGGTACCGTATAGGGGCAGCTTCATGATTTTTTTCAGATTTTTCCTTTGGGTAGTTTTCGAGAATGGGTCCGTTACATAAATAATTAATTGCGACCCCCGCACTGCCCGCCTATATGAGGAACTACTGGCATCAAAATGTACTAATGGATACCTTGTATTTGATACCCAATATGACCGTATTCGGTGAAAAGAAATTACACACCCCTTTTGCATGCATGAGGAATAATAATAATAATAATCGTTGGCGCAACAATTCATATTGAATCAGGGCATTAGAGCACTTATTCAAGACCGTCACCGTACACTGTAGGAGACAATGTGGTCAGCATGGCCCACCCGAGACTATTACCCTGATTTGACTCAGATACCCATTCACAGCTGAATCGATTGGTATCCAACATCTAGTCACGATAACAAATCCATCTGCCACCTCTGAGATTTCAACTGCGACCTTCCGCTACGACATCCTAGTGCTCCAACCACTGGAGCCTTCCGGACCCCCCCCCCTTAATCTACGTAAACGTAACGTAAAAAGATGTAACTCAGAGCATATCTGGACGTTCACAGTTCCCACCTTTTCAGCAAATTCCATGTCAATCGGTATAGCGATTTCTGAGAAAACTGCGTGTGACAGACGGACAGATATTGAACTGATTTTAAGATTTTGTTTGCCAAAAACAATCAAACCAAACCTAATCACTGCTCGACTCACGTTATCAACTGATGAACCCAACATACAAACTTTTCACCACTTGGAACTTAAGGGGATCATTCCGTGTGAAGGTCGTTTTTTTCGCTTTTTAACGTGCAGATTTAATTACAGTCCGCAAACTAGGATAATTAAAAAATATTAAAAGGTAAATTTTTGGCGCCGTGTTAAACTTTTTTTTTGCGAATTTTGGCGGTTTTTAAAGGCTTCTTCAATGAATAAAAAAACTACCAAATGAATCGCAATTATCCTAGTTTGCGGACCGTAGAAATATGTTCTGAATTAGTCGACAAAATTTCAAAGAATTTCGTTTGATAGATTTTGGACTATGGTGGCAGCAAATTTTCAATATGCAGTTTCGAGAAAAACGTATTTAAAAAGTAGAATGTGATTTTCAGCCATAAATTCTTAACTGATCTTTAATCTGCTATACCTAGTCGATAAATCCTAGGTTTCTTCAAGTAACACATGTACAACATTGGCTTCCATTCTTGTCCTTTTAGCGAAGTCATTCGAACGTCATTTCGGCCGATAAATACGAGCTTTTTAACGGCGATCGACATAAATCTGGCATGTAAGTTCTTACGTGTTTAACACTATAATTTCCGAACGACTCCGAATATCAAAAAATTACTTTGCCCATATATTCTACACTATATCTGACCCCATTAATATTATTAAAGCAAACTACCGCCATTGTATCAAATACCAGTAGATCTCTCGAATACAGTTGAATTGAATTTTTGGAGATTGAAGCTCATCTATCACCATCAGTATCAGGGCTACTGCACAGCCTGCCTCGATGTGTTTTAAAGTATCATATGCTCATCATGTTCAGTTACCACGAACAAGGTAGTTATGACTTTTTTTTTAACACAATATAGGGGTCAATTTAACAATCTAACTCGAAACATCTCCTGGATTAAGACGAGCTTTGATGGTACTATTGTGGAACGTATAATTAGCAGAAGATGTAGAAGCTCCAAGCATCTATAGCTTCACGGTCAGCTATCCTGAACCATTGGTGGTATCACAATCTGGCAATTCAAAGATTGCCAGAAGGGACTGTGACACCATACCAACACACCAACATAACGCATCAGCATGAATCCTCCAGGTTAGAGGTATATGAAAGTTGAAAATCTGAAGCAGATTATTGGTATATGGTCTTACACTTAGTCTTTATACACCAATATGTAATATGTAATATCTAATATAAGTCATGCTCTCCAAAAAAGTTAATTTAAGTGGTACTGTATTGCATAACAAGTGTGGAATTCCAACAAATGCAATTAACACAATTCATGGCATTGTCTATGCTAATTTAAATCTCACGCCAAGTATCCCCAATGAACACATTTCAAGCAAGGCGATATTATCTTTCCCTCAAATTTAACAGCACAAGCTCAAATCATTGCAGCAATAATATTATGTTACCACAACGTGACAAAAAAAAATGTTTGCACATGTAAGGATTATGGAACTAAGCTTGATAAAGGAAAAAGGACCCTGTAAATGCACTACATTCTGGTGTAAAGTCATTTGTAGTCACACAGAATACGGTCGCCGTATCATCGCTCCATCAATTTAGAAATGGATTCTTGGAATACTAAGTTTGTACAAAGGATCGTTTTCCAAAAGGATTCCATTTCCAACTGCGATTAAGACTTTAACCTTCTGACGAAGAAATGTGCTCAAACTTTCATTACAAAGCCTGGGGTACTTGAGAGATCGCCGTTTTCACATGAAATGATTCTTAGCTATCGATTTCCGTAGTGACCACAAGATGACCCATCTGTCATTGGAATTATATCACAGCAAGTAATGAAGTGATACTTCTCGGAAACTTGTTGCACAATATAAATATGTTCGATGTTAACTCAGACGCAGGAAAGGTTATTATGCTGTCGATTGAGTTCCGTACGTAATAATTTTCCGCATGCAGTGTAGCTTCATTAGGTCATTTATTTTTTGAAGCCAGTATATACACAGACCAGATATGGGGTTAAAATTGCTACCAACAAATTTGATGACACATTTGTAACAAGGCGAAAGACTCTTAATCTCACTTTCATGAGTTTGGGCCCCACGTTGGGCGCCATTCTTTTCCTCACCGCCAAACGAAAAAGCACCACATTTCTTTGTTATCCTTACTGAGTTTGTTTGATTTTCCAGCACATTTTAATTAATTAAAATAATCATTTTACATTATTTGAAATTACGAATTTGTCAAACTTGTTTAACTTTTGCTATTTATAAATATCAGAGATTTACCAACGTGGGGGTGAGTCAATCAATGAGAAACTGCAAGAATGGATGCACGCCCACTAAACTGGAAGACACATTCATACGAGATGGACAGAACAGAATGTAAGTGATATCAATGATTTCAGAGCACATCTATCAAAAAAGATTGTAACTACTTTTACTTTCAGCCAACTCAAAAACATTGAAATTGCCGATGCACTTGTCTCCAGAATGAATGAAATTATCCCTAACTTGAAGGAGAGACATCTGCGCATTTCTGCCGATTGGTATAACATAACTTTGAAAGGAACATATCAAATGTTTAATACTAGTCAAATGAAATTACTTCCTGTTATATCAACAGGTGATTTTGTGTAAGTATAACATTGAATTAACTTGACTCGAATTACAGGTATTACACGCATATCCATCTTTACTTAGGATCTCTATAGAAGATACAGTCGCTCATGGTGTAGTCGGATTTACAACAGCAGGAGAAGCATTGCAGGCAACGAACTTTGATATTGAATATGATGCTGAAAATGTATCTGTAGAGGTTAGTCATTCATTCATTATTGACCAATGAGAAAGTGAAGGAAATTTTGCATTGTTTAGGTAGAATACTTTAACAATTTGAAAAATGCCAAAGAACGTAATTGCATCAAGGATCAAGAAATTGGTAAGTCTCTATTATATGGATATCTGTTTTGCTAAATTTCTTATATCAAATATCAGACTGTATTGCTGAATATTCGGGTTCGATTCTATGTAAATAAAGACATGCAATCATCATCATCAACGGCGCAACAATCGGTATCCGGTCTAGGCCTGCCTTCATAAGGAATTCCATATCCCTAAAAGCTGCCTGGCGTCCTGACCTACACTATTGCTCCATCTCAGGCAGGGTCTGCCTCGTCTTCTTTTTCTACCATAGATATTGCCCTTATAGAATTTCCGGCTGGATCAGGAATTATGAAATAGTATCCCCCTCAATTGGGAAAGCTATGTGCTGTAGATAAAATATGCGAGGACAGAGGGAATATTAGACATTATTGAATGCATTCTTTGGTCAAATTGACCTCGGAAATTACGGGCGAAATACCGCCCATTTCGCTCAACCGCGGACACTACAATATATTAGGTTGCTGCACATGAAATAACCAATTTGGTACTAAAATTTGAGACGACTCTAAAGCTTACAAAAATTTATTTAATTAATCAAAGTAGGTGCTAGTCGATTCAAAACACTTCTCCCAGTGAGATACAAGAGCATGTATGCCAGTTTCGTAGAAGTACAATTTTCGGCTGTTGATAAACTCGTCGAAGGCAATTTTGATGGCCTCTTCATTCCTAAATTGTTTTTCCGCCAAAAAATGATCCAAAATGCTTAAAAAAGTGGGTAGGTCCGGTGAATATGATGGGTGAGGCAGAGTCTCATACTGCAATTCATTGAACTTTTGAACCGTTTTTCTGGAAACATGAGGTCGTGCATTGTCGTGAACGAGTATCATACCATCTCTTCTGACTAATCTCGGCCGTTGAACACTCAATTTTTGGTCCATTTCCACGAGTTGGGCACAGTGTTTCGGTGCATTTATCGTTTCTCCAGGTGCCAAAAAAGAATAGTAGATAACTCCAACTGTAGACCACCAAATAGTCACCATTAGCTTCTTCAGATGGAGGCTCGGTTTCGGCGTATGCTTCGGCGGTTCATCAGCAACTAGCCTATGTGCTGATCGGCGGCAATTGTAGTATAATATCCACTTTTCATCACATGTCACTATTCTGTGCAAACAGGGCTCTTTTCCATCCTTTTTTCCTTTTTATTCACTGTTATCACAACGATGGTCAAAACTGAAATGACTCTATCGTCAGCACCCCATCGAGAGTGGTTTAGAAAAAGATCGAAACTTGATGCTTGTGGCCTCGTCTTCCCAGTTGCACTCGAGACTGCTCGAGATTTTCAAATACTTCATCATTGCACACATTTTTGTATTGAGTCGCAAGTCCTGCATTACCAAGAATTAGATTCCTACCGAAAATGGTGTAAATCAAAAATTGTTCTGAGGGTAATCATAGTAAGCCAAGGTCATTTTCCGTGTGGTCGAGTTAGTTGAATTACCAGAATTCTGGTAGAAGAGCCAACACACCTACTGTGATCGTTCCTGCCAAGGTACTGTCGAGCATACCTTTCTAAGCGGACTCGAGAAAAGTAACCTCAAACGCTGAAGTAAGCACAAGCGGTACAATCAAGTCCAATCAACATTTTAGCCCCAATCCCCGAAAGTCTATATGAGCAAATTCAATGGTAGAAAAGAGAACTCAGCAGTAAATGAATTGAAATCGTGCACAAGGACGACAAGTAACCGCGAAGGATATCGAATTTGTGAATTCGGTTGAAACCAGAATGTTTCGAGTTGAAGATAATAAGTCACAATGAAGATAATAATTAGGCCTTAAATATATTTTCAATAAAAGGACAACGATTATATCGTTGAATTTGCCTCCGTAAACACAAAGTTTCACAAATATCCACAAACACCGCAGTATCTTATAAGCTAGAACTAGGGCAAAATTAATTATGTCACATTTCTATGTGAAATTTATACACTTAGGACTTTCTAATTCTAATCAAGATACAATGGTCCTTTTCATCTATTCATGTACATTTGGTTAAATATATATTCAAATTCAATTAATCCGTTTCTTATTACATTTTCAGGAAACACAATTGCCAAACATATCCGAAATGACTTATATCTGAAACTTGAAGAATCCTTGCGCAAGAACTTGAACGAAGTTCTAATGGATTACAATCTGATGGAAATTTTTAATGATAATGCTGAGATCTCAAACAAATACAGGTTCTCATAATTGAATTTATCTGAGCAGTAAGATAAAATTATATTTATTCACAGGAACATGGTAGGTAGCAGCGAACGGGTAACGAATACCTTCGTAGACAAAGTCCTCGCCGAAGTAAACAAACGTAATCGGATATCCATCAATTTGCCAAGCATATCTGAATCAGGTTTGAACTTTACATCGCAATTATACAAAGATTTTGAACTGCTTCTCATCAAGCCCATTTTGAATTTCATGAATGCAAAGTAAGATTTTATGCATGCATGGCTTCCATCTCCATAGAAACCAATGAAAAGTGATTAGACCAATTCTGCACTTGGTTGAATTTATATTTAAATCATGCGTTTTATAAATTAAGTAATAATAAATTTTGCATTGATCAGCAAAGGGTATTCTTTTACTTGTATAGGTAGAATCTTGGGATGATTGGTTTAGGTTGATGTTTCCAGTTTTTTTAATCAAATCCACTCTGATCCTTTCAGGAATTATTTTTTTAGAAATGTAATCAGAATCTCATTTTATACTTTTCTACCCTTCGAATTTCAAGACAAGCGTTAAATACATAAGGGTAATTTCTTTTTGTTTCTTTTAATCCACCCCAGCAAATAGCTGTTAATATAAGAGGGTAGGTTAAAAACTTATAAAGTGCGAACAAAAACATAGCAAAACAAGCAAAAAGTAAATTATAAACTTATTTTCCCACAATGTCATCGTTAAAGCTAACATATATATCCGAACGTATGGTAAATTTTTTCGTTCCGTCACTGAAATATTCCTCCCCTACTTGCCTCAGCGTCCAAAGCACAGCATATCTACATAATAGGCAGTCACAGTCAAAGGCACTGTACATCTAATAGGTAGTACCCACACTCAATGGACTGGACTTGCGAATGTATTGGGGAAGCTTATCCGTACACATCATAAGCACTAAACCACATGCAGGTAATGCTAGATATTGAGGCCCTATAATGTGTATGGATAAGTTTTCCTAATACATTTGCAAATTCGATCCATTGAGTGTGAATATTTCCTGTTAGATATACTGGGGTCAAAGGTACGGACCTGTAAATGTATTTCTCAAGCCTATTTATACACATCGTAGTCTCTAAAGAAAGCCAACGCATGATCCCCCCCCCCCCCCTCGATAAGGCACAGATGAAAATAATAACTGAACTGCCGCGGTCACCTATACGATCAAACTTAGAGTCTTTATATGTGGTAATGTAGTGGTGCACCAATCACCACGTTTATAGGTAGTGTGATATCGCAACGCTTTTTGCCAAAAAATATCACAAACATTACTTTTCATTACCCTAGCGGTTCATGTAATGTTACATCACCAGCATCACATATTACACCCAGCAGCCGATATTATCACAGATTTCTTATCACATTCATAGCCAGGCCGCGCCAGGCAGGTATCAATGAAGAATAAAGGTTCAAGGGACGAAAGGAACCAAAAATCCTATATACTGTAGTATGATATTTTCACATGCGAACGAACATTACTTATCACTTAGAAGTGTATGTATTTTCTATTTCGAAATTATGAAGAATCGCCATAGTTAAAAGCTACCCATTAAAAGCTACCCACAAAACTGACATTAGTTTTTCACGTCAAGCCAAGAGGACAGGAATCATACTTACTGATTCACAACCGGTACTCGAGACTAGACAACCGCCATAGTCACTTGTACAAAAAGAGTGGTGATATTTGGTCATGCTCTGTAGTATGATACCACCTCGGCATGGACATGACTTGTCACAAGAGTAACGTCACCGTCACTTCCCCAGTATGTGGGAATTTTATGATGTTGTAATGATGTGATATTTGGTGAGGTATGGTAGCCGTTCTAAAAAATCGGCCACATAAACTCTGTAACTACTTCAAAATATGGTCAAAGAAAATTTCATGTGGATGGTTGTGCCTTGGTTGCTAGGTTGTTCACAACGCTTTAGCCGACTCTACTTGCTCTGGGGCTCCATAGGACGGACACAGATTTTATTGTCTCCCAAATCTTCGACAATTTTGCGATGATTATGGTTGTAGCAGGCTTCATTACTTCGCACTTTACAAGAATGTGCGCATTACTTTTTTACTTTCTGTCTGTCTTTCTGCCCAGATTGGCCTCCATTTTCCATATGCTGCTTAAATATAGCTTCCCAGTCCAGAAGTAGCTGATCTATGACCGGTGTAGGAACGAGCAGATGTCATCAATATAATCCAGGTATTCTGGAAAGATTTCATGGGTCGTTGAATTTTCCACGTCCTCTGGAGAAGATATCTGAAATTTTACTTCGATGCAACACATGACTTCAGTGTAAAATGAAACCTTTTTAAAATGGTTTTATCGTCTGCCTGCCCTTTTTTCTGGAAATCAAAACCTTTAAAAACATTGTTATATGCAGTGGTAGAACCACGCCAAACTCCTTGTCAATATACCACTTCACCATGAGAATTGAATGCTAGCTGCCTCTGCACTCGTATATCCGTTGCACCTTCTTCGTTCGTTACATTTTCGCTGCCTATATTGAATGTGCCCCACAATAAAGTTGAATTCGATCTGCAAAATCTTTCTTTCTTTTGATTCTAGCGCAGGGTAATAATTTCGGGCGAGCGCAATGCTGACCACATTGCCTCCTAGTGTACCGTTACGGTCTTGAATGAAGTGCTCTAACACACTTCAAGGCCCTGATCCAATATGGATTGTTGCACCAACGATTATTATTATTATTATTCTAGCGCAGTGAAGGAAGATATGCTCGGGTTTTTACGGCATACCGTTTCAGACGGGACAGTTACTAACTAAGAACTAGCAATTTTTAACCTATGCAAGTATCTGTCAAGTCTCCATTCCCCGTGAATCATTAATAATAATAATCGTTGGCACAACAATCTATATTGGATCAGGGCCTTGAAGTGTGTTTGAGGATGTGGTCAGCATTGCGCTCGGCCGAAATTATTACCCTGATTTGATTCAGGTACTCATTCACAGCTGAGTCGATCGATATCCGACGTCAAATCACGATATAAATCCTACTGCTACCAGTGATATTTGAACCGCGACCTTTCGTACAACAGCCTTGTGCTCTAACTTTCCGTGAATCATTACGTGATTATAACTTTTCTCTCCTTGTTGTCTCTGCGTCCAGACAGCGATGGGCGATTCTTCCCTTTTGAGTCACGCGCTCTCTGACTTCAGACGACTCGTTGCGGGACTTCATGATTATCACGGGCTCAGTTTCATCATTAAGGAGCATGAGTTTATTCTTTTTCAATCAACGCGGAGATTGTTTCAAATGAATACAATTCAACATCCACAAGTAACCAATAATTACTGTAACATCTTTGATGTTAACCACAACCGCAACAGCGTTTAAGCTTTTCTGAAATGCTTCAGCTTTCTCCAACGTTTCCAAAGACATTTGCATTCCTACTCACCTCTTCTACGTCATGTGCCCCTGGAGCGATCTAGCAAACTCAATAATCGATTTGTCGCCTCTCCCTCCATGTATGACCTATTTACTGCCTTTTGATGAACATGTCCACGGATAACTAGTCTGCCCGCCGACGAAATGTTCTATGATTGTATCATTGTATCCCCGCAGACAAGTGTCGATGGATTTAAAAAGCAGCGAGCAAGCAGATGTCGTCAACATAGTGGAAGTGTTTGAAGAATAACAGCATGAACAACGTCATCGATAACAAGAAGAAATAATATCGGTGACAAGATGTAACCTTGGCGGACTCTGCTTTAGACCTGAGATATTACCTTGATGCAGCATGTAACCTTGTGCGCCATCATATTAGTTTCTCCGGAATGCCTCTGCTTCCAAAAACACCCCCTATTCACGCGCTCAAAAGCTATCTCGAAATTAATGAAGAGCACGGAAAATAAAAAGGAGCACACTGTTCCTAAATGATCCGCAGGGTGTTAATGTGATTAGTGTAGGATATTTCAGAGCGGAGACCAGCCTGCTCTCTGCCGATCGGACCTCTGTTTCTTAATGGATTCCAGACTTATTTTAACAATTATCTTTGCTAAGGCAGAGGTTGTGCAAATACACGTTCATTGCCGCACTCCAGACTGTGTCACTTTCTTAGAGTCTTAACGATCTTCCTCTTCTTGTACTCTCTGGGAAAGATGTTGGATTCCAAGAATTTTCGCACGAGTGGAAGTATCAGATCTTTAGAAACAGTAAGGGCAACGATGAATAGCTCAACAGGAGAAATTGTCAAGCCCAGAGCCTTTAACCCGGTTCTGCTTCTTGACTAGAGTAAAAACCAATTTCCTTCTTGTATCGGTGTCGCAGCTCGAGAACATTACACTCGCCATCACTCGCAGCGAATAATAGAGCCTTGGTTTTTATGATTTCGCATTCGTCTTATGACGCTCATTCAATACGACTTGTCGACGACCTGCGTTGCACCGCAGAAAACAGCATTTTTGTTGGCGGCCCGATGACATTAATATTTTTAGGTTTATCATTCAAGGTATTTGCCGTCCGATCAGAAAAATATTTCCCCCGTTGTTGAGGGGTAGCTGGATCATATGAGCAGCCAATGTTGAACTTAAGGGATCGCAGCGCTCCAGCCCTGAGAGAAGCAGCGGGCGCAACAGGCAAATGCCCATATTTTGTTACGCACACCCTCAAAAAGCAGCTCCTACGTTTCGTGCATGATCGAAATACGGTCAGTCTGATTGCTCATACATTGTGGGTCAGTTGAAACCCAAGTCTGTGCTCAAACAATGTGCCACCAATGACTGGGCAGTGAAAGCAACAGAAATCCACAATGTTCCCAATTGTTCTTAACCTAACACAATCTCAACAATGGAAGCAATCTGTGGATAATGACTCGCTGCAACATTTTTTCCAGAGTATTTGATAGACATATAGGAAAATCGCTTTAAGTAACATTACTTACTGCGCGACGCAACGAAGATTTCATCCGCCAGCTATGCATGAACAGTTCCACAGATATGTTTGGCTTTGATACAGCAGCCGACTTGAAGGATTCCCTAGGTATACCATCGAGGTCCCGGGTTTTGTTGCCTTGAATCCTATTTCAAATATCCAGCACCCGTTGCACTTCCCAAAGGTTTATATCGACCTCTGCACAAAGTTGTCTAAAACAATCATTCTTGCTTTGTAGTATAGATAGCTCGAGGTATCTGAGAACTTGCATCATCTCCTACCTATTTCTCACTGAAACGCACGTTTAGCATGGTGGAAAAAGACTGCATAAAAGAGGAGCAAATCGAGTTTCTATGCGGCGTGGAATGGCATTGCAAATACGCGGGTTAGGTAGCTAACGACGCTTAGATGGTATTCTTGTACATGCTTCAGCATACCATACATCACATACACGACACTAACGTCAGCGGGAATGCACGAAGTGACTGAAGATCATCGAACATGCAATGTTTTTCTTTTCCCGTGCAAATTCAAGCAATGAGCCGGGAGACTCACTTTATGTAGTATTTTTGGCAATTGAAGTTCCATCTATTCTGAAGTATCGTCTCTATGCAGTATAGGAGAATATTCCAGTTCAAAACACTGTACTAAGACGGTACAGATTTTTACATCTTTATTAATCTGGATGGGAATCTCAACCCTTGATCTCGGCGGATCTTTTTAAGGTTCTGTTTGTAGAATGAAACATCGTACAAAAATCTACCACTGTAACGAAATATATGTATGTACACTAAGAAAACAAGAAGATCTCTTCTGTTAATGCTTTTCTCCAATTAATATGGACGCAGTACAAATACAAAAAAAATGACCTTCATGTACTGATGCGTGTCTTCCAAAGGTTTTTCGATAGTTACTCTTTTAGATTTGAACATTTCTGAAACCCAATACCCGAAGAACTGACTGACTGTTATTTCCATTTGGGAACGTGTTCGACTCGATTTTCAATTACAGTTCATCAGGTTTCACAGTGGTTACAACCTGAAGGCGGAAGATAGGATTGGGTAGTAAAATTATAGAGAGCATTTTTAGGGTTAAGATTACTTTATCGGTTATCGGTCTCCTCCTACCTTGAAGCTGTTCAATTTTATTAATAATCATTTCATTCATAAGTGTTTTCATTTGTGATAGTCAGTGCACCGTAAAACTGCGTGAAATCCTTACTTAGTCTTGTCCAATAAGTCCCTTTGTATCTTTTTATATCTTTTTACTCACTCTCTAGGATTTGTAGCCCAAACTGGAAAGCTAGCGCACTTACAAACGCTCTGCAGACGGCGAAACTTTTCAAAAATTATTAACAAGCAAAATGGATACGTAACGCTTTTTGGAGAAATTGAATTGGGCAAATGCTTGGTATGAACGATTCCTTCACGCAAAAACGGGCACTTTTATCTATGACTAAATCGATTTACTGAACCAGGTGACATATGAATATTGGAGCTTTTGGATACTGCATGGCTTTCTTAAAGCGGAGGCTACGAATAACCGAATGAGGCTAAGACTGACAACTACCACAAGTAACTTTTTGCGTGCCGAACTCATTTTTAACGATGCCCATTTGCGAGTGCTCACGTTTGGGTATTGAATCCTAAAAATATTATGTTATTATTGCGAATTCAATAAGGACGAATTTCTTACAGAAATTTAGAACTCGACGTCTCCGGGATGGGAATATTCAATTGGATCGAAGAGCAAATTCGAGCGGTGTTAAATAATGCATTTAAGACTGATGTAACGCGGAATCTTGGTGATGTATGGCTTGCAGTATCTTCTGTTTCTATGTTTTCTAAATCTTTACTGATTGTTCCTACTTTCTTTTGCAGAAACTTCGAAAGAGTTTCCAACAATTCGTACAAGGAAGTCCAAAAAAACGTCAATAAATAGTTCAAATATTGCCATTTTCTACTTTTTTGAGAAAAAATTGTTTTTGTTTTTAATAAAATAGTTAATTGTTTATTTCGAGCGTTTTGGTTATGGTAAAAAACTCAAGCAATTTTATTTAAAACCCCAGCATTCATATGGATAGAAAGGGGTGAATATCTGGATATGAAAAGAGATCTCCCCTCCCTCTTCGGTAAAGTTACCGAATCATGTTTGGAAATATGGGAATACTGTTAGTCCTATATACTAAAAAGGCCTGTTAAAGATATGAACAATTTTTAAATTCTACGAATTACTATAAAAAATAATTAAAAAAAATCAATTGTCAATGCTGCAGAACATAATCTGGACCAGTTGAGGTTTTTGTCCCATGGGACTCAACTGAACCCCGACCAGAAGTTTGATGGGGGAGCATGAGAAGCGGGACGAGGAATTGCTGAGAATTCCGTGTGGGCGGTGGTTGACCCACCAAATCTCTCTCTGGAGTAGAACTGTCTTCTAACAAGGTGGCGATTTTAAGACAGCCGATGGTTTGCCCTGATGTCCTATGAATAGTAATTTGATATCTAAAAAAGTCTCGATATCGTTAACGAGAGAGATACCTTGAAGAATTTAATAACTTGTCAGAGCGACACAACGACAAATTCATGGGAGAATTTCGAATCGAAAACCTTATCCGGCAAAGTTGAGAGGGAGATGGATGCCGCAATAACCGCAGTCAACAGAGATAAATCATCAACAAATGATCTTCACAATCACCTGAAGAACGTTATCATAAATACGACCACAAACATACTTAGCCCCAGCCGTAAAAAGAGTCGAAACGCTGGTGTGACAATGAATGTAAGCTAGCTACGAAACGGAAGAATGCTGCATACCGAGTAGTGTTGCATTCCCAAAGGACGCGACCACGCGCGGAGACTTATTACGAACTCCTCGAGAGGAGAAGCGACTTCACAGACGGAAAAAGAAAGCCTGGGAGAACCAACAGGTCTGTGAAGGCGAAAAGTACAGGGAGCAACCGCACCAGACACGGAAGTTTTACCAACAAGTTAGCAGGATGAAGCCTTACACTACTCGATGTTCATCCTGTCGAGACAAAGAGGGAAATCTGAATTCAGACAGAACATCGGCGAGGTCCTGCCAAATGAAGACAACGGCCAAATACTGCCAGCACCAAGTATAGAAGAAACAGTCCGAGCAATTCATCGGCTTCAAAATCATAAGTCGCCAGGAGCCGATGGAGTTACAGCCGAATTGGTGAAATATGGAGGCGACCAATTACACCAAGTGGTTCATCAACTTGTACTCAAGGTGTGGGACAGCGAATCAATGCCTGACGATTGGCAACGAGGCATTATCTGTCTCACACATAAAAAGAGAGATATCACACAGTGCAGCAATTATAGAAGTATCACGTTGTTGAGTACCACCTATAAGATATTCTCCGCTATCGCTATCGAGCAGACGGCGCGAGATATTGGGCTGCACATCAATGAAGGCTAGACAAAGTATACGGTGGCAACATCGAACCGCACTGGTCAAACGGGAAAAACAAAGATAGGAGACTACAACTTTGAGACCGTTGATAACTTCTCCTGTCTATATCGTGTATTCCTCGGAGACTTGGGTTCTTAGCAAAAACAACTGCGAAATCTTAGCCGCGTTCGAAAGAAGAATCCTCCCAAGAATTTTCGGCCCCCTACATGAGAATGAACGATTCCGTAGACTATATAACGACGAAATCTATAAGCGATACCATGACCGTTAATTTGTGGATAAAGTCCGGTTCAATTGGTTACGGTGGACGTGTCACTTAATCCGTATGGATGAGCATGATCCAGCGCGGAAAGTCTATAAGGGCAATATCTATGATAGAAAAAGAAGACGAAGCAAACCCTGGCTGAGATGGAGCGATGGCCAGGGCCTTTAGGGATATCGAATTGGTGGACCTCGGCGCAAAACTGGGATGTCCGGAGTTCCTTATTAAGGCATGCCTCGACCGGATACCGATTGTTGCGCCGTTGATGATGATGATGATTATATTTGATGAAAAGAAAATTACGCCCCCTTTTGCATGTATGGGGACCCACTGAAATTTGACATAGAATTATGTAACTCACTGTATGCATGAGCGTTCACAGTTCCCACCTTTCCACCAAATTTGGTGTAAGTGTCTGAAACCGTCTACGAGAAAAATGCGTGTGACGGACGGACAGGCAGACAGCACGCAAAACCTTAAAAAAAATTAACCTTATAGTGCATGGAGCAGTATTTTAGATGGTTTGCGCTGAAGACACCTATGTCCTATGAATAGTATTTTAATATCCAAAAAGATCTCGACATCGTTAACGAGAAATTTAATAACTTGTCAAAGCGACACGACGGCAAATCGCGGGAGAATTTCAAGTCGAAACTGTAATCCTTTTTTAATTCTTTTTATAGTTTAACGACAAATACGCCCTAAAATTGAGTTTTTTTTTTTTGCGATAGCACTAGAGCTCAAATCGAGCCTTGGCCTCTCGGATAGATCGCCTCCAATCATCTCTTCGCTCTTCGCTCCAATCATCGTCTCACTCATACGATTGTCAACCATTACGAATGTGGAAGAATCATGGAACCAAATGAAAGACACGATCCACAAAGCGGCCTCTGCAACCCTCGGGGTCACCAAGCCGGGTAAGCGGTACATCAACCGAGATAC
The DNA here is from genome assembly GCF_905115235.1 of Hermetia illucens. NCBI lineage: Eukaryota > Metazoa > Arthropoda > Insecta > Diptera > Stratiomyidae > Hermetia > Hermetia illucens. Next base: position 67,305,307 of record NC_051853.1, read on the forward strand.
TTGGCTTTGGAATGATGATGTTGAAATGAAGGTCCGTGAAAAGAAACGCCTCTACCACAAATTTCTCGACGATAAAACACCTGCTAATTGGCAAATTTATAAGAATGCCAAGCGGGAAGCAAAGAAAGCGGTCGCTGTCACCCGAGCGAACCATTTCAAAAATCTTTACGATAAACTGGACACTCGGGATGGCGAGAGAGACCTGTACCGACTTGCTAAAAGCCGTGATGAACGCACACAGGATATCGAACACTTCTGTTGTGTTAATGACAAGAACGGTACTTTGCTTACCAACCGTCGAGCCGCAACGGATAGATTCTTTAACCGGGTTATTCAGGAAGGAAGAACACCATCTGACTGGCAAGAAAGTACCACCTTTCCAATATGGAAAAAGAAAGGTAGCCCAGCAGAATGTTCAAATTACCGTCCGATCCGGTTACTTTCCCATACCATGAAGATTTTTGAACGCATTCTTGACAACCGTATTCGCGAAATCGTTGAAATAACCGTGAATCAAGCCGGATTTGTCAAGAACTGCGGAACTACTGACGCAATACACGCTGCGCGGTTACTCATGGAGAAACACCGTGAGAAGCATCGCCTTCTTTACATTGCCTTTCTGGATCTAGAGAAAGCGTATGACCGTGTACCACACGAACTCATCTGGTATGCTTTACGACAACACTTCGTGCCAGAAGAACTCGTGCGCTGGGTTCAATTGCTCTACCACGATCCGAAAAGTAAAGTTCGAAGTATGGCGGGTGTATCAAAACCGCTTCGTGTCTCTGTTGGAGTTCATCAAGGAAGTGCCCTCTCACCACTCCTCTTTGTCCTTGTTATGGACACCGTCACACGGGATATCCAACGTCCAGTGCCCTACACACTGCTTTATGCAGATGATGTTTTTCTAGCATCTGATAGCAAAAATGATCTCGAGCAACTTGTTCAAAAATGGAATGATCGCCTCATGCAACACGGTCTCAGATTGAATTTAAACAAAACTGAATTTTTGATGACCGATCCCCATGAAACAGGCACAATCACTGTCAGCGGCAATGATCTACCCAGAACTGAGCGATTTAAATACCTCGGGTCAACGCTATCAGCCAATGGAGAGCTGCGTTATGAAATTGCTTCACGCATTAACGCAACCTGGATGAAGTGGCGTTCCACAACTGGTGTCCTTTGTGATCGACGTATCAACGAACGTCTCAAATCTAAAATTTAACGCAATGTCGTCCGTCCAGTCGCTCTCTATGGTTCTGAGTGTTGGCCGACCATAAAAGACAATGAACGGCGTCTTGCGGTAATGGAGACGAAGATGCTACGTTGGACTAGTGGCGTCACATGTTTAGATCACATCCGAAATGAGGATATCCACGATCGTTATGGGGTTGCACCGATCGTGGAAAAGTTGCGAGAGAGGCGTCTTCGATGGTATGGTCACGCAATTCGTGGCAACGAGAATTCACTTGCAAAGATTGGTCTGAACATCGAAGTCGATGGTAAACGACCAAAAGGCAGACCTAAGCAACGGTGGCTTGATACGCTGGATGGGGATTTGAAAGCCTCGAGATTGCACCCAGATCAGGCATTCGATAGAGCCAAATGGCGAAGCCGATCACGACGAGCCGACCCCGCTTGTGAACGGGACAAAGGCTGAAGAAAAAGAAGAATCATCTCTTCGCCTCCAATAATCTTTCGGCAGACTTTTCTCTCGAAGATATCGATTTGTTTTTCCGACGTTTGCCTCAAAGTCAATGTCTCATATCCATACAGCAGAACGGGATGAATTAATATATTGTTGATGCATAGTTTATTACAGCTGTGTAATTTTCTCGATCTCATTATGGGAACCGCATAAAATACCTTATGAGCAGTAGTAGTCCGCCTTTCGATTTCGTGTTTTTCGTTTCCATCCTTCGAGGATAGGCTTTTAAGTGGACGAATTGGTCCGCCTGTTCAAAATTGTGCTCTCATACTGCAATGTTCTGCATTGTAGCAGCCGCGTTTGAAGTTTGGATCGTATTTTGGGTATTTCGTTTCGGATTCATTGACCCTGAGTCTCACTTCACTTCACTTCAGTTAATTTGGATTTTTACATGGCCCTCGTTGTTAGCCTGAACTAGCCCCTAGTTCACTATCCGCACTAGCTTCGGTAGGATTTTTCGCTCGATCATTTTTTTGTTGTCTATGTATTCTCTCAATCGTCGTTCAATTATATTCGTCAGCACCTGGTAGCACGTACATAGAAATGAGACCCCCATGTAGTTTTCACAATACAGACGATCATCGGCAGATTACACTTCTCCTCCAGTGCCGTCTTAATTAGTGATGCGTTTCTTCTCTGCCTCGGGTTCGTCTTTCAATTTGTAGTCGGTAAGCTTCCTTTCTCTTGTTAATCGTTTCCAAACAGGCATCATTGAGCTATTCGTTACGGTTATCCCGTTCTACATGTCCAAGGGTATTTCTAGCTACACTCTGAATATAATCCCTAATTTTTCGGCACATTTCGTCACTACTATCCTCAAGACCAGAATGAGGTAGTGCGTCGAAATACGCATTGATTGTGGACATGTAAGCCACTTTGATAAGTTTTGGCTCTTTTAACTTTTCCACATTAATGTTGGGAGTCCAGCTCCAGTGGCTGTGGCAGTTTTTGGCTATTTGACAGAGATATGTCCGTCTAACCAAGAAACGGTCTGAGACACAAGTAGCACCTCATAGCGTCCTCACATCCAATATATTTGGGACAGCTCTTTATTAGACGAGGACGTGGTCGATTTGATTGAACGTCTGTCCGTCTGGTGATGCTCACCACATTTTGTTTATGTTCTTGTGAGGGAAGCCAGTGGAACGCTCCACTAAATTTTTGCTGCTGGCGAAGTCGATTAGGCTTTGCCTATCATTGTTTGTTTCGTTATAGAAGCTTTGCCCTCCTGTTATGCCTCTGTGAAACAATTTGTTGCCAATGTTAGCGTTAAAGCAACCCAATAATATTTGGTGTCATTGACGGGCAACCCGCCAAAAATACTGTCCAGTCGGGTGTAGAATTCGTTTTTAATAGCATCATCTTTGTCCTCCGTTGGTTCATTGCAGTTGATATACTAAACATTGAGAAACTTCAGCGAATTAAGCATATTTGTTCATTAATCGATTTAAAATCAGTTGCTTTGCCGCTGGCAAATATTGTGTCAAGTCCGCAATCACTTACTTGGCCCCTGAGCCATTTCGTTTCTAGGAGAGGGCGCGCTAATATTATTACAGGACGCTTCCTGAAGAAACTCCCGTAGTGTATCCGTTGGAAGAAGGGATCGGGCATTTCAAGACCCAATAGATTGGATTTTACGTTGCCGAAGTCGCTGCCATTTGATCCCTCCAATCCTGTATCCTGGGTTCCTGGAAACGTTGATATTTTCCGAGAAAACGTTGTCGGGGCTTCACTCAATCCCCTACCAGGAGTACCAGAAGTGCCGGTCTAGATAATTTTTTTTTTCCGTTTTAAGGCGGGGGGGAGGAGGCAGGATTCGATAGTAGAACTGCCGATGTTAAAATACAGGAGACGTTTGACTGGATTTGTACTATCAGTGTATCAGATCACGGTGTCACCCTGTGATCCTTACTGCCATTTGACCACTATTAAATTAGTTGGTATTATTTGAAGGCTCATTCACCAGGAGATGAAAGCCTATAAAAAATTTCTACGATGGCATTTTTTAATCTGATTTAAGTGGGTAGATATCTGTAACGAGTTCAGCAAACTCAGACCCTGCAAATTTCTGGAGAAAGATTTGCTACCTTCTCATAATGTCACATATTCCGATTCTTTTTTGGACGACTAACTTTTATATTATATATTCCCATATATTTATGCGTACAATTAATGTACAGGTATTTGCAGACTTTTACAAAGAACTAAATAAGTAGTTGCAATTATCGTTTTCTTGTTATCGAAGTTTTAAATGTTTTTTTCTCACGCGGGTGTACAAAATAACAAAAAATGTACTTTTTTGAATCCTGATCCTAATGCACACCCATTTCAGGCACTAATACTTTCTAGTTGAATATAAAAATTGTGAAATATTATTAAATGACAGTATTTTTTTGAAGCATAAAATTGTTTTTTTTTTTTCTTGAAATTCCTACATCTTTCTTCAAACTTTAATATTTTTAGTAAAATTTAAAAATGGTTAAAATTTTATAGATTCAACTAAAAATTATACCTATTTATAATAAATTGTGAATTTTTAGATTTTTTCAGATAAAAATTAAGGACGTTAGATTGCATCCTAATTTGGCACTCCGATTCCAAGGTCCTTGAAAGATGTGGTAATATTGTCGCCATGTTGTTTTTCTAAGGGTGAAGCAAAAATGGAAAATTCCATCTAAATATTTATACTTTATTAAGACCATATTATTTAAAATATTTAAGACGTAACATTTTTATAAGAGAAACAAATCTCAAAATTGGCTTGATTGTTGCAGCTTACATTTTAAAGTTTTATGTATTTTTCTCGAGTGCAGGGCAATTTGACGGGGGCGTTTCATAATATATAATATTCCTTCGTTTTCTCATGTTCTAACACCTTTTTGTTTTCCAATTTAATCCTTCCAATTTCTCAACTCCCATCCCGAAATTCATTTTCTTCCACCATTTAACATTTAAACTGAGTAATTTTATTTATTTTACAAAACACTTAACTATTGATACTTTTCCCCTAAACTCATCCATTTATATTTGCACAATTACAAATTTTATCTATTAATAAATTTCGAATAGTGCTTGCGAACATTGAACGCGCAAAATATACGTCGACCTTTTGCTTACACCTAAGCTTGGAAGGTTTTTGTTGTTTTAGCAGACGCAATATTCAAAAATAGCGAAGGGATCACCGTGTTATTGGGTGCATGCCCAAGCCGTCGTTTGTTACTGGACGAGGCATGGTTAGTGTCCTTGTTATGGAATGTTATGTAATTCTACTTTCTGCGGCGCCGAATTGGAATTTAAAGTTCTAGGTTGGGGTCGGCAAAAGTGAGAATTAGCGGGATCGGAACTTGGCAACTGATGAGCTTGACGCAGCACAGAAGATCGATTTTGGGTTTCATGAAGATGAGTTCGGTTATCGTCGCTGGAATAGGAGCTTACCTCCTCAAGAGGGAATGTAGCAGTGTTAAGTTTTTTTACTCAAATTGTCGGGAAAACTTTCGTGATTTCAAGTTAACATAATTTTCATTTTTACAATATGCGCCCGAAAATCAGTGCTATCTATTGTGTTAGATTTTGTTTGAAGAACAATTCGGGATGGTGTTATGCAGAAGTGCCTCTAGATAGTGAACTCGTTTGGTGATATTTGGTAAAGCCCCCAAAAACGAGATTTACTTTATTCTTGGAATATAACCGCAAAGACTACTTACAGCCAAACATATTACTATGAGTTGTTGAAGAAGAGTCTTTCCTTATAAACATGCAACAGGCAACGGCGAATAGAATCATTAGTTGTCTTGAGGAAGTGAAATACAAGTTTTCGATATAATTTTATTCCTTTTCGTTCATCAAACAGCTATCGTTTCTGTTCCTTTATTATATCATGTAACAAAGGAGGAAGAAGAAAAACATTCCTAACCGGAAAGAATCAAGCAGCCAAGTTACTTCTTGCTGGGAATATCTGAACGCCTGTATTCGGGTCTTTTCGCCAGCCAAAGATTTGGTATCTGGTCAGAAGGTCAGGAGGTGGAGAAGAAGGAGCGAAACAAGGGTCGATGCTTGAAAAGCGAAACAATGACGTGTACAATGTCAACTCTAAGAGACTTTCTCTTCGAATTTTAATTTTTAGTTAAAATAAAAGATTGGGAAAGAGAAGTGTAAAATAAACATATCGGAAAGGTACATCGTCACAGAGCTCTTAGTGAGACTACCGAATGTCATCTTATTTTATTAAATTTCATTTTGATTTCGTCATTTTTATTCTTATTTAATTATTGATTTTTTTCTCCTCCTATACGATTTAATCATTTATTCCTTTATTCTCTATTTTCATTTATATTATTTTGTTGTTTTTATCATTTTAGTTTCTTGTTTTATTATTGATTTAAATTTCTTTTGATTTGAGGACTCCCTTTTCCCCTTCTCCTTTTTGATCCCATAGAACTATCTTAGAGAAGGGGCATCCTCTAATACGAAGGCCTGAGCATGCCAAGACAAGGAAGGAACGTCGAAGCCCGTGCAGCCCGTGAAGCAGGAGAAGCATCGCTCCGTCGTGAATCTCCCCTCTAGATAGTAGCGGCTCCACGCGCGTGGTCTTGCCGTTATCTTTTTTATTTTCACTTTAGAATTTTGTTTCGTTAGGTGCATGCAAAATATCGTATTGATAACAATAATATATAGATCGAAAAAATGAACAATCAACAAACAAACAATCTTAGAGAGTAGTAATTTCCCGCGAGAGAGGTAAATTTGAGCTACTATTATGTACAGAGATGGATCGTTGTGGAGAATGGGTCCTTGAAATAAAAAATGTTGCACCCCTCTTTTAGGTGTATGCAATTTGTATTGGTAGTTACAAGGACCAATAGCCACTCTCAGTACTCGTAACATTCTCAAAATACTTCTTAAACAGTCATTGAAGATTGGAACAGCAAGAAAGTTAGTAAGTTGAACAATTTTTATTCCATCTTAGAAACGTTTTGGAGAAAAGCCTAGAGCAAACCATTATAACTTTCATTGTGATTCAGGATATTGCTTCCCTTTTTTAAATTATATTAATTAATCGGCTCTTGTATCTTTATATACTTCAGCGAAAAAACTTGGTCCCTCTCATTGATGTAGCATTAGTGTCATATTTAGACGAGCTCTATGTCATATAAAGGATTCTTCCTTGTTGGGGCGTAAAACGCTGTGCTTTCTAAATCACTACCACTTCAAAACTATTCGGAATTCGGCTTCGAAATTTTAATAACTTAATCTACATGGTATAAGTTATTAAAAAATGAAAAAAAAGTTAAAAGCAAAAATATTTCACCAGGATATCCCCTTAAATAAAAAAAAAAAGTTAATGCTTTAACTCGAAGAAGTCGTCTTAAGAAACTCTTCTTTTTCTTTAGTCTTTGTCGTGTTGACGGATCGGCTCGAAATCGTCTCAAGAACCTATTTGCCAAAGAACTATCCTTTTCCCATTTATTCCCATCGCTCAATACTTCCGTGGATTTTATTATCGGCCAAAACAATAACCAATTTGATTGCATGAAAGCTTCATTTGCCATACCACCTATCTGGGAAACCTCCTCAGACCTCACTGTATGTCTGTTACCCGCTACAACAGCGACTTAACAAATATTTTAGAAACGGAATAAAATGAAATCCAGATTATTCGCATTTCTGGCTAATTTCTACTGATTTGCCTGTCTCCAAAGTTAATTCTTGTTATTTTGTATTCCCCATAATTGGTAATTCCTGTAATTCGTACGAAACGGTTAGTCCCTTGACCGTACGAATATTTGGGATTCTGCTGTACTTTGTTTTTAAATTAACTCATCACTTTCAACTTTATTTCATCTAATTGATAACTCGGAATATGCCAAATCCTAAAATATTTTAGAAATATTCGGAAAATCCAAACTGGAGTTGAGAGCCGCTGAGGGTGGGTGGGTTTAGTTTAAGATGAGCATATCTACCCAATGTATTACTTTAGACGCACACCGATGCCATCCCAAGCATGAACCAGTTGTTCGAAGCACGTCCCGACAATCAAAGGCATCAACCAAAACGTACATTGTTATAGAAGACAGCATTAATCTTTTAAAATACAGAAAGTGTCATAAATAAGGCTGGGAAATATCTATTTGTATATTTCTCGTAGAGGTTAAATATCCGCTTGGGTCGCTTATCTCCCATTTACAGTTAATTCCGAAACATTGTAAACATTATTAAGTGCACCTGCATAACGGATGCACAAACCAATAGAATCATAAACATTATTAAGTGCACCTGCATAACGGATGCACAAACGAGCGAGCATCGTAGGTATTAAGGTAGCAGTAAGATAATAAAAGGGAGAGTCTAGTTGGAACTGTTGAAGGATGAAGATCAATAAAATATATTAAATTAATAACTTCAAGTGTTATTAATTTTAGTTAGATAACTAAGCCATTTAATATTATCACAATGTATGTCTTTTGGAATCAACTTAAGTAATTTGCATTTCAGCATTTATCCTTTTAACTCGTTGATGTGGAACTGCCGTGCACGCAAGTTTCTTCAAATAAGGAAATACAAAGCCATTCAGACCTGACTGAACTTATGAAGAAATTAATTCTGATAGTCAAAAAAATAACAACCGATTTGTTGTGTCCAATTTATTACTGCCCAGTTTTACAACAATTAGCTCCCACATTAATTTAGGCAATATAAGCAAAATATAGTAAAACACAATATTAACAAATTCTAATTGAAATATCAGCGAAAGGAAATGAAGTATTTCATTATAATAATAATCGTTGGCGCAACAATCCATATTGGACCTTGAAATGTGTTAGAGTACTTCATTCAAGACCGTAACGGAGCACTACAGGACAATACCCTGTAGGAGGCAATGTGGTCAGCGTTGCGCTCACTGAAATCACGATACAAATTTCACTGTTACCAGTGAGATTTGAACCGCAACCTTCCGTTCGAGAGCCTTACGCTCTAACTTTTAATTTAATTACAATATGCAAAAATGCAAATTTATGGAAACTACAAAGTGAATTTAGATATGCTGGTATTATGATAACTTGTATAATGGCTCATTCGGATTCGGATAATTCGGATGACATTAAACTGGTGTCTGTAACGGTGCAATTATATGTACGTTACCTGCCTGTTTTTGACAGAAGATAGACTAGACAAGGTAATATCAACATGAAACGTCAATTGCTAATGACGTCACTTGAACCGATATAATGTGTACTAAAATTTAATGAACATCTTATATCTCCCGAAACTATTACGGTTAAATGAAAGTTATGAATTAAGAATTGTAGGTAACATGGTAGATGGTAGATAGGTAACTATGAAGAGTCCATTACTATGAAAATCGGTAGAAAAGTCTCAAACATATTCGATATTAGATTTACAATTTGGTAAGATAACCACACATTTGTTAACACTGTGATTGAAAACAACAGGTATCCTGTCTAGGCCTGCCTTAATAAGGAACTTCAGACATCCCGGTTTTGCGCCGAGATCCACCAATTCTATATCCCTAAAAGCTGTCTGGCGTCTTGACCTACGCTCCATCTCAGGCAGGGTCTGCCTCGTCTTCTTTTTCTACCATAGATATTGCCCTTATAGATCTTCCGGGCTGGATCATCCTCATCCATGCGGATTAAGTGACCCACCCACCGTAACCTATTGAGCCGGATTTTATCCACAACGGAACGGTCATGGTATCGCTCATAGGTTTCGTCATTGTGTAAGCTACGGTATCGTCCATCCTCATGTAGAGCCAAAAATTCTTCGGAGGATTCTTCTCTCGAACGCGGCCAAGAGTTCGCAATTCTTCTCGCTAAGAACCCAAGTCTCCGAGGAATACATGAGGACTGGCAAGATCATTGTCTTATACAGTAAAAGCGTTGACCCTATGGTGAGACGTTTCGAGCGGAACAGTTTTTGTAAGCTGAAATAGGCCCTGTTGGCTGCCAACAACTTTGTGCGGATTTCATCATCGTTGCTGTTATCGGTTGTGATTTTCAACCCTAGATAGAAGAAATTATCAACGGTCTCAAAGTTGTATTCTCCAATCCTTATTCTTCTTCGTGTTTGACCAGTGCGGTTTGATGTTGTTGGTTGATTCGTCTTCGGTGCTGACGTTGCCACCATATATTTTGTCTTGCCTTCATTGATGTGCAGCCCAAGATCTCACGAAAATCAGCGCCTGCTCGATCAGGACAAAGGCAATTTGTACGTCTCGGGTCGTTCTTCCCATGATGTCGATATCGTCAGCATAGGTCAATAGTAGGGTGGACTTAAAGAGGATCGTACCCCTCGCATTTACCTCAGCATCACGGATCACTTTCTCTAGGGCCAGGTTAAATAGGACGCATGATAGGACATCCCGTTGTGATAGACCGTTGTTGATGTCGAATAATCTTGAGGGTAAGCTTCCTGCTTTTATCAAATTCGTCAGGATACCGAATGGTCTCATGGCCGTGTACAGTTTTACACTGGCTATGCTATCATAGGCGGTTTTAAAGTGATGAATAGATGGTGCAACTGATGTCCATATTCCAACAAACTGTTGGAAAAACTTTCCATCGCTTGCCGCAGAGAGGAAATCTGATCTGCTGCTGATTTGCCTGGAGTGAAGCCTCCTTCGTATGGGCCAATGATGTTCTGGGCGTATGGGGCTATCCGGCCTAGCAAAATAGCAGAGAATATCTTATAGATGTGATACCTCTATAATTGCTGCACTGTGTGATATCTCCCCTTTTATGTATGAGACAGATAATGCCACGTTGCCAATCGTCAGGATTCGCTGTCCCATACCTTGAGCACAAGTTGATGAACCATTTGGTGTAAGTGGTAGCCTCCATATTTAATTCCATCGGCTCCTGGCGACTTATGATTTTTTAGCAGATGATTTGCACGGACTGTTTCTCCTAGACTTGGTGGTGGAAGTATTTGTCCGTCGTTTTCAGTTGGCGGGACGTCCAACTCGCCGATGTTCTGGTTGTTCAGTAGTTCATCAAAGTACTCAACACATCGCTCTAATATGCCCATTCTGTCGGAAATCAGATTTCCCTCTTTGTCTCGACAGGATGAGCATCGAGGTGTATAAGGCTTCACCCTGGTGACTTGTTGGTAAAACTTCCGCGCCTGGTGCGGTTGCTCCCTGTACTTTTCTAGTTCACAGACTTGTTGGTTCTCCCAGGGTTCCTTTTTCCGTCTGTGAAGTCGCTTCTCCGCTCGACGGAGTTCGTGATAAATCTCGGCGCATGCCCGCCAAGTATGTTTGTGGCCGTATCCATGATAACGTTCTACAGGTGATTGTGAAGATCATTTGTTGCTGCTTCATCTCCAGGATCTCTGTTGACTGCGGTTATTGCGACATCCACTGCACTCTTATTGGTGTCGCGGAGCGTTGTGTTGTGGAAAGCTTCAGTATTCGCTCTCACGTGATTGTCAGAGAGGACTGCAGCTGGTGTTGTAAATCGAGCTCGGCGCACCATGCCAACGAGATAGTGATCCGAGTCTATATTGGCCCCCTATATGTTTTGACATTCATCAAGGCTGAGAGGTGGCGGCGTTCGATCAACACGTGGTCAATTTGGTTGAAAGTGGTCCCGTCTGGAGAGGCCCATGTATGTTTATGGACCGCCTTCCGCGCAAAGCAGGTAGTTCCAACAACCTTTCATGTGACCCTGCCAATTGAATAATCCGCAGTCCGTTATAATTTGTATTTTCGTGTAAGCTATGGGAGCCAACGTATCGCCTGAATACCGGCTCCTTCCCTACTTGGCTGTTAAAATCCCCAAGCATGATTTTGATATCATATCTAGGACAGGCTTCGAGGGTTCGTTTTACTGCCTCGTAGAAGGTATCCTTCCCCAAATCTGCAGTCTCCTCTGTAGGTGCGTGAACGTTAATGAGGCTTATATTCCCAAACTTGCCTCGCAAACTTAGAGTGCATAGCCTACTCCGAGCATATGGTTTACTGGATGACCACTATAATATATGGTGTAGCTGCTCTTCTCCAGGAAACCGGTCCCTGTCCAACGCATCTCCTGTAACGCTGTTACATCAGCCCTATATTGGGGCAGGGTATCGGCTAGCTGCTTATTAGCTTCTTCTCTGTACAGGGAGTGCACATTCCATGAGAAAATGCGCAAATCGTTATTCCTTTGTCGTTGCCGGGTTCGTCGTTGTAAAATCCGTCCAGCCCGAGGCTCCTGTTGTGGCTTCGTAACAAGTTGTTTTATGTGTAGGGTTGTCAGCCCTACCCAATCCCCAACCTGGAGGACCAGTTGGTACATTTTGTCCCGTTTTTAAGCGCGAGAGACACACCTTCATCCTTCTCCGTCTGCAGTTTTTCATAACGAAAGAACTCCCAGCGATCACCACGTGGAGGTGGCTTTGACCGCCTGGACAAAGAATCGCTTCTAATGGTTTTTTTTTAAACAAAACCTTGGAAACGCATTGCCAAAAGAGAAACTGGAGCTACTCACCCGACTATGTTTATTACAAACCTACCAACTGTATGTTATGTGTGCGAAAGTAGTATCTTATTTTCGCTGATATTGCCTTTAGAATATGCAGAAAGCACAACCAGCTCCAGGGAACGTGATATCCGACCCTATTTTAGGTAGGCAACCTTAACACAGTTTTGAAAATCAAACTAATAATTTAAAATTAATAGCATTTATTTTGCAGTCCAAATATAATAAATTCTTCAATTTTTTCATCAATTTCACAATTCGTTTCAATAATGGATTTTTTTCCTATCTGTTTGCTTTACATTTTCTCATTTACATTTATGTATGATTTTGTCTTTTAATTCTTATGTTTGTTTCAGTTTTTTGCGTTACGCTGGTGGCAAGTTATTAATTTTACATTTTACTACAAATTCTCGTAATTGATTCGCTGTTCGTTAAGTTTTTCCCTATAGACTTTTTTTCGTTAAGTAAAATTAGGTTCGGAAATATGTATATATAGTTTATCTAAAAAATCGAATCAGCATTACATATGTATATTTTTTACTATTTATCATTTTTCTATTCACAAATTGCGCAATTCTCCTTCGAATCCTGCGTCGAATACTTTTCGCACTGAAAACAATTGAATTCAAGAATTGACTTGGTATTGAGAAATAAACGATATGTACACAGTTTTTGATGTCCTTCAATCTTTTCTACAGATGTAATGTGATGATTATCCTCTTTTTTCAATCGAAGTGCTCTGACAAACGCACGCATGTATTTTTGCTATTTTTTATAGATTTTTCGCATATATTTTTTACAAACTTTCTCTAAATTATACTTTTATCTTAGAACTAGCGACAATCACTATAATTAACATCTTAATGCTGTCTGCATATACATATTCATCCTTAGCGTAAATGATCTTGAATTTAAGATAAAAAATGAGTTCTGATTTTACTATATCTATTTCCACTTGTTACTACCTTCAAGGCGACTATTTACAATTCTTAAATGTACTCTAAGTTCCACTATTCCGAAATTGATTTTCAATTTTCTAGAAAAGAGCTCACATTCATTTCATTTGGAAGTCTATCTAAAGAAAACTGTTTTTCACATCTTAATATAAATTACCAATTTTTTAGGTCTAGCCATGGTAGTTCGATTTTTCCTATTTTTATATTCGACTACTGAAAGATTCGTTTCGTTAAAGAAGTTCAGTCAACCTGTTTCACTTTCGCTACTTACTATTATGCTTTGTCGATTATTATGGAGTTCTCTGATCCGAACTAGGCTCCCTTCAACACTGTTGTAAATATTATGGAAATAAAATTTATATATTGTAATAAATTCAATAAATTTTGCTATAATTGCACAAATATTACTAAGATTTCCAGACTGTGTGATGAACTGGAACTGGCTGCAACTGCTTTTATATATTCATGTAATTTTTAGATTAAACTATTGAAAACTGCACCATAGAAATAAAGAGGAATTTATCATTGGCTTATCGGTATTCCAGTCTCGAAACAAAGCAATTACTTTTGACTTTTTCTAAGGGAGAAAACTAATTACGTTTGTTCAAGCTAAAAATGCAAATTGAATGATTAAAAGCTTATAAATCCATTGTTAAAGAGTACTTCGAGAGTGGTTTGAAAAAACACTTGAAGGAATGATGAGAACCGCCTCTACTTCTCACCATTATTATTGCTTCTATGAGATTAAGCATCTGCAAGGGAAAGCCCATGGCGATGCCGGAATACTCATCAGATCCCGCATTAAATACTATCTTTTACAAGATTACTGCAAAGATTACCTCCAAGCAATTTCAAACTGGCTGCTGGAATGGGCTGCTATCTATTGTCCTCCAAAGTTTAAACTGACTTCTCCAGTATTCGAAGTTTTTTTTAAAACATTTTTTTTCCGCTGGAGATTTTAATCTTAAGCACACTCATTGGGAATCCAGATTGATCACTGCCAAAGGAAGACCGTTGTGGAACGTGCTAGCCCGAGACAACAGACTTGACTTCACTTCATCAGGACAGCCTGATTGACTTTGGAGTCTCTAAAAACGGATAAAACGATATATCGTTAATAATGCCTATAAGGCTGCAAGGCGCAACCAAAGGGGAAGATCAGGAAAATATGCTAGAGGCAGATAAAGAGCAGAAGTCAGAGGTAACGTTGTACAACGTGAGCGTCATATACCAAGTCGAAAGACAACAGGGTCCGAAGCTCTTCGAAATTATTTTCCTTTTGGGGGGGTATAGTCTATCAACCCAGATTGGGCCCCATCGTACACGGTCCGTGCAAATGTGTCACAACTCATCCCAGGATTTTCCCAGACGCCCGCAGTCCTCCTCTATGGAGCTACATCGTTGGTATGATGAGAGCGTTGCACACACTGCTGGCTCAGGATGGTTTCCAGTCTTCAGAGCGGAATTGGAAATAGCAAAGACGAGGCTAGCATGATCCTACATATTAACATGCACTGGAATGCAACCACTCATGAGTTTCTGGCTTAGTTCGCTTCGGAGGTAAAAGCTGATCTATTGCTAATCAGCGAATAATACCGGACCCAGCTTTATGGCACCTTTTAACTTTTTTTAAACTTTTTTTTAACGTTTATTTAATACCCGATAAAGCAAATCTCACTGCTGGCAAAGCCTGAACGATTACGTATTAGGTTGTTACATATGAAATGGCCAATTTGGCAATCAAGTGAAGTTAGTTGCGGTTTTCCTGTATTAAACCACCAGCAGTTTCATTTCAGTTTTGACCATCGTTGTGAAAACAGTAAAAAAAGAATGGAAAAGAGCCAAGAACGTATATTTTTTCTGTATCAGCTCAAACTCGGTCATAACGCAATGTAGGTGACCAGGAACATTAACAGCGCATTTGGAGCTGATACGGTAAGCGAACGAACCACACGGCGGTGGTTCGAAAAATTACGGTCAGGCGACGTAAACCTTCAAAATGAGCCATGTAGGCATCCAGGATCATCGATTGACAAGGACGAGCTGCGTTTGCTAGTCGGATCCGACACACGTCAGTCTGTGGAGGACATTGCGGAAAAACTGGCCGTACACTATTCGACAGTTTTCCGGTACTTGCAATAACTTGGCAAGGTGGAAAGCTCGACAAATGGGTACCGCAAGCCGGTTGGAAATTTGCAGTTCTTTACTCTCCCGCAGCAGAATCGATCCCTTTTTGCATAGAATAGTGATGAAAACTGGATATTATACAACAATCGTCGCCGATCAGCACAATGGCTAGATGCTGCTGAACCACCGAAGCATATGCCGAAACCGAGCCTCCATCCGAAGAAGGTAATGGTGACTGTTTCGTGGTCTACAGCTGGAATTATCCACTATTTTTTTTTGGCACCTGGAGAAACGATAAATGCACAGAAAACTGTGCCAAACTTGAGGAAATGTACCAAAAATTGGATATTCACCGGTCGAGATTACTCAACAGAGATGGCGTGATACTCCTTCGAGACAATGCACGACCTCATGTATCCAGAACAACGGTTCAAGAGTTGAACGAATTGCAATATGAGACTGCCTTATCCATCATGTTCACCGGACCTTTCGTCAATGGACTACCACTTTTTTAAACATTTGGATCATTTTTTGGCGGAAAAACAATTTAGGAACGAAGAGGCTGTCAAAATTGCCTTCGACGAATTTATCAACCCCCGACAGTTGGACTTCTACGAAACTGGCATACATGCTCTTGAATTTCGCTGGGAGAAGTGCTTTGAATCGGCTGGCACCTATTTTGATTAAATAAATAAATTTTTGTAAGCTTTACAGTCGTTTGGAATTTTAGTACCAAAACGGCCATTTCATTTGCAACAACCTAAAAAACCATAAAAAAGCTGTAAGAGATAGTTCCCACTGTGAGGAATAAGAAGGCGAGACAGCATCCCGGCAGAAATATAAAAACTAATGTACCACCAACGGTTGGAAAAGTGTTCGAAAAGCTCATCAGGATTAGCCCGATGAAGTGGTTCGTGCTGCCGGGGACTTATCCCCCCTGCCGCTCGAGCTTAGTTTGAAATAGTGTCAGCGCACTCCGATAATACGACTCAGACATGTGTTGACGAAGGCTTGAAGCTTTTGTGTGACAGAAATCATATTAATAATCTCCGGTGAGCGCAATGTTGACCACATTTCCACCTACGGAGTACTGAAATCCTGTAGCGTATCGTTATGGTGTTGAATCAAGCGCTCTAACGCACTTCAAGGCCCTGATCTAATATGGATTGTTGCGTCAACGATTGTGATTATTATCATTAACTATCATCCCATCTTCCACAATCTAGGATAGGTCTCGAATTCTTAAGTTTTCCGTAGGAGCAGAAGCGGCAGATTTGCAGTAACTGCGGGTACAGCGATATATAACTTTGCGGGGAGATAGTCAAGCCCAGCGGCTTTACTCCTTTTGAGTGCATTCATGTCTGAAATGCTTTCTTTTCTGCTTGGAGAAATAGTCGGTATCTACATATTACAGTGGCTAGCCATTTCGTTCATAAAAGGAGGAACTTGGGCGGATTTAATACGGATAAGAACCATGGTGAAATGTTCTTTCTTCAGTTGCTCGTCATTGTTGATCAAAAGTCGGCTGTTGACGTGCCACTATTGCTCGCAACGGCCAACAAACCCCTTCTGTTCATCGATTCCACCGTCAATAAGATCTTCAAATGCCCCGTTGGAACATGGTTCAAGGCATGTGCAGCCCCCAAGAGGAAAGAGTGGGTTACCCAGTATATCTGTCGTCCGATCATTAAGATAGCTCTCCCACTATTGAGTGACAGCTCTACCATACAAACGCTCGATATTGAACTCTCTCCAACTTTGCGAGAAGTGGGGGACCCAACACGCCAGCGTATTTAAGCGTCCAAAAGACGGTGATCCCTATCGCGATCGACGTCAATGCCTCTCTTGTTATGCACATCGAGGAGACAATAAACCCTAAATCCATCCAATCTGATTGTTCGTACGGTCTGCTATTTGAATCCCAAGTTCTATGTTCGCACAATGTACTACCAATAATGCGAAACAAAGGTTGTAGAAATCCACAAACCATCCATCATTACCGTTACGGGCACCAAGGTGTTGTCAGAGCCCTTGTAATTCAGATCACCCATCATGACCACAATATCACCTGTAGGAAGGCTCTCCTGAACTATTTGTAATTGCTCGTAGAAAGCGCTATTATGGTCACGGATGCGGCTCATCGAGCTAAGACACAGAGCCGCTGATCTCCGCGGCTGGTGCGCCTCGTAAACCTTGATATCAAAAATCTCTTCAGTTCTGTAAGATGGACACATCTGAGGTATTATCAAATTCAGTCCACATGCCGAGCTTTCAACTTCGAATATTAACGGATTATCTAAGAGACCCCTCCCGGTTATGCGAATGATGATGCGTCATCTGTTGCTAGACGCTGTGTTAAACAGTCCAAAGCAAACTTGGAAGAGAGAGAGCGAACCGTGCTATGAACTGTTTTGAGACCACTCGCCCGTCATTATCACACTTGCGAGCGTACCTCCCATAGCAAGTAATACAAGTACAATACAAATTAACAACCAAATCAATGAACTCCCTTGAAAATCCGAGGTGAAGTAGACAAAGCTTTTCTGAAATTCAACGAAGTAATGACCGTGGCTACACAGCTCTCTACCCCACGCCCATTTATACCGCAAAAAATAGAGCACCGCATACGATACTAAAGCGTAATTGAAGAGACAGTAGCAGGTTCACAGATCTCCTGATCTAAGAAAACAGTCAGCTAAAGTATGTTAATGGCTCCATGAACTCCATGAAACCCTTAAAAATCAACGAAAACAGGAGTTACCAAGCTACTTACGAGGTCTATCGCCTAATGCATCATCTGGCTGGAATCTAAGGAGGTTATCCTCAATGCCAGCAAGAGGATTCAGTTTATATATAGATCCACTTTCGACCTTAGGTAATTGTCCCCGGAAAAATTGGAATCGAAAACGTATTTACGCCGTGTCTATGTACATTCAATAATACGTAACCGAGGCAAGTTTGGGTACCAGCAAAAACGATCAACGGTTAATGTTCGATGTCAATAGAGAAGTGTTATTAAATTCAAACTGAAATTTGTTCAAATGAAATTGGATTCATGAGTTTGGGGGAAAGCGACCAACTGTTAGGTTTTTGTTAAAAAATAAGTAAAATTAAATTAAACAAGTCGGGAAACTGGAAGCAGGACGCTGCAGGTATGAAAGGTTTTGTGTATCTCTTTTATAGAGATATTTGAGTATGCATTGAGTATGCAATAGTGCGACTTCGACCAAACTTGGTACGATCATGCTCTTTATTATAGCCTACATTGCTGTGCGGTATGAGGATGAATTTTTTACACCCAATACTAAAAATTATTGTATACTATTATTAACATTATTTGAACAGATATCAGTATGAAAGGTATCTCGGAGCCTAGGCACCATATAGTGGCAGCCTCTTGATTATTTTCAGAATTTTCGTCTGGGTTGTTTCCGAGAATGGGTCCGTTAATGAAAGTACTTCCCGCCTTTCCAACGGAACTAAGACTGGCTTCGGAAAGAATTAACTGAGGTCTTTAATTTGATATCCCACATGACTATATTTGATGAAAAAATGTACACCCCCGCTTTGCATGGAAATTCGACGTAGAATTATGTAACTTGCTGTTTGCGTGAGCGTTTACAGTTCCCATCTTTCCCCCAAATTTGGTGTTAATGCTACAACCGTCTCCAAGAAAAATGCGTGTGGCAGACAGAGAGACATACAGACCAGTGAGAAGTTGTCAGATCTCTCATCAAGCACGACCTCAGTTGGCGGATAATGGCATAGCTATTGATGTGCACATATGTGTTCATGCACTTTCTTTTCTGACTATACGTGGGCTAGTGTTTGCTCATCTCTGATGCGTGGACAAAATCGCTATGGGAAGGATACCCAGAACATAAAACCCCTATGGAAAACGAGAAAAGGAGGAAACTTACGGTGCAGGGGCTCGGAACCCCAGTACCGGCGGTTTTTTCGGAGTGAGCAAGCGGGCTCCCGGTCCCAAACATCAAAAACTTGGGGGTGGTGATAGACAGGAAGCTTAGTTATAGGTAACACGTGCAGTATGCTTGCAACAAATCATCCATTGCAAGTATGGTCCAGCCAAGGATGATGCCGAACGTGGGAGGGCCACGGTATACCTCAATCATGCTCTATGCGACCCCAGTTTGGAGGGAAGCGTTGCGGTTAACTTAACGCTAACAAACTGAGTGCAGTCTACAGGAGGACAGCCCTCAAGGTATCCATTGCCTTCAGAACTGTCTCAGGTGATGCCGCATTCGTCATCTCTTGAATGATGCTGAATGACATCTTGGCAGATGAGATGGCGAACATATACAATGTGAAGCCAAACCCTTCCTTATCGCAGACGAAGGACGTTAATAGGGAGAGATTCATAAGTAGATGGCAAGAGTGGTAGGAACGCTCGGTAGACTCACAGGCTCATTCCTGCCATCAAGAAGCGGTTGGTGAGACGACACGTTGAGATTAATTATAATCTCACCCAGTTTCTCACGGGGAGCGGAGGATATCAGAAATACCTGCATAAGTTTAAATCGGAGACCTCACCCGACTGTCCAAATTGCGATCAAGTCCCAGAGGATCCAGAGCAGGTATTCTTGCACTGTCTGAGATTTGTGAAAGAAAGAAGGAATCTAGAGGGGACTCTAGGATCTGTTGCGAAAATGGTAGTACTTTCATGAGAATTGGGATGCGGTCAACTTCATGGTCGCATCTATTCAGAGCAAACTGCGAAAAGCAGACGAGAGGAGAAAAGCGCGATTACGTACGCCGCGTGTAGAAGAAAAGTGACCAAGCTAGAATGAGGTGATTCCATTCAGTGATGCAATACTTTATGGTGGTTCCATGGGGCAGGAAAGGAATCGGGGGTAGTTTTAGTGGCTAAAACTTCCACACACTGGTGTGTCCAGCCTAGTGTGATTCGATGGTTTCCACCTCCTCAACAAAAATTTTAAATTTAAATTAAAATTTTAATAAGGTTTGGTTTTACACAAATCTTAAAAGAGGAGGACTGCACAACGTATTCAAATCATTAATTATTTCACTTAACATATAGTCACATAAGTAAATTGGTGGTGATCGCGTATGTATTTTCGACAATATTTAAAAAAGTTATACTTTTCTACCCGCCCACCCTATAGTGTATGATAATATTAGAAAATTTACTGGAAATCTTCCTTAAGTGTTTCTTGCAGCTACAATGTCAATAATATAGATCACAATATGGAGCTTTATGCCAGCAAGAACAGTGGAAATCTTGCCATTATTAACACAGTTATAGTAGATCGATTTTTTCTGTTTTGGGTAAATTCACTGAACTTTAAAGCAAGTGCTTTGAGGTGGCCCAGTGGGGGGGGGGGGTGTTGACGGGATACCAACCCTGTCGGCCGAACCAATACCAATTGGCTGAGAAGAACCTTGCTAGTCGGGATGTAGTATACTAACCCTCCCAAAGTTGTATATATACGATCAGACCAGAGACTGAACGGAGGCTAATCTGAAGTGGCTTCGACCACCAAACCTTACCAGGAGTATACTGGTACCATGGGAAACGGGATAGCCCCTCTCTCTACGTGTTTCAGGATAATTTCTGGTTCATCCTCTTCTGTCCGGTTATTAACGGTTGGCCTTCTAGTGAGAGTTTCATGGGAGTTGTGGTAACGTGTAAGCGGACAAAGAGACCGTCGGGTCTCAAACGTATAACTGCGTTTCAACTCGAGTGCCATACTCCTTAGTTTGGCAGAAAATTAGATATGTCTTACATCTACTAGTATGAATGCTGAGCCATGCATCAATCAAAGTCTTAAGAAGACCGGGGGTTAAGTTTAGATGACAAGTGCTCACGTAAATCAACCAAGGACGTAACTGCACTTTAAGACACTATCTGTATATGGAATCTTAGCATCACATTAAAGTGAACAGTTTTACTTACTTAAGGCAGCTTTGTACAAATGGAACCATCTGTCCACCAAACAGTCTGATATTTGTTCACTGTCTTGCGAACAGTAGTACTGTTTGTTGCCGCGTGAAGCGTGTCGTTACAGATTCATGTTATTTTCTTGTAGTGGATAGACTCCATCTCTTCTCTCATTCGATCGAAACATCGGAATTAGCGAGATGTCAGGTTTCATTCGCAACTGAGCCACTAATTTTCTTTCATACGGTTACCTTTCCCCGAGATATCTAATCTGATATTAGTGGATTATTAGGTGATAAGACCCTTCCCGGCGCAATTCCCTATGCGCCAGGCCTAATGCTTTTGAATTTTTGTATAATGCGACAGACCCGATATACCTTTCCAAAGTAGCTTGAAAAGAGGTGACCATGCAGGTGCGGACAAGCACTACCAAGGAAATATACTTTAGTACAAGCCAACATGAACGATCAAAAGTGATTGGCTCATCCCACAGCCTCCAGACTCGTTACATGCTTTCCATTCTATTTGAACTTAATTCCAAAGGATTTATTATTAATTTAAAGTTAAGGGCGTTATTCCGTGTGTCGGATCCGAGGCATCATTTGTATCTAGATATAGTGTAGAATATATGGGAAAAGTGGTTTTTGATGTTCGGAGTCGTTAGGGAATTATATTGTTAAACACGTGATAAGTCACAAGCCAGATTTATGTCGATCGCATTAATAAAGCGCGTATTTATCCGTTCGCTAAAAGGACAAAAATTGAAGTC
Source organism: Hermetia illucens (assembly GCF_905115235.1). Taxonomy (NCBI): domain Eukaryota; kingdom Metazoa; phylum Arthropoda; class Insecta; order Diptera; family Stratiomyidae; genus Hermetia; species Hermetia illucens. Next base: position 67,327,271 of record NC_051853.1, read on the forward strand.
AAGGCTGTACATGTGTTTCTTGAAAAAACCTAAGGTTTATGGACTAGGTTAAAAATCACATTTTACTTTTTAAATGTGTTTTTCTCGAAACTGCATGTTGAAAATCGGCTGCCAGCAAAGCCCAAAATCTATCCAACCAAATTCTTTGAAATGTTCACGACTTATTCAGAACACATTTTTACGGTCCGCAAACTATGATATGCGATTCATTCTGTAGTTTTTTTTTATTCATTAAAAAAGCCGTGAAAAAACAGCAAAATTCATAAAAAAAAGTTTAACGTGGCACCAAAAATTTAGCTTTTAATATTTTTTAATAATCCTAGTTTGCCGACTGTCGTTAAGTCTGTACGTTGAAATGCCGTTTACTTTTTTCTTTAAGATGATCGCAGCGCCCTCTAGCGTGCCAGCAAAAAAACACTTTTTTTTGGAGGAGGGGTATATAAATTGCTCTGTATTTCAATAGGAAATTATGCGATCGGGCTGCAAACATTACTATGCACGTCCAAGATATTACTAAATCTATGGTGAAAAATTCGTATTTATACCTTTATCCAGTTCTTCACAAAAAAATTAAAGAAAGCCAAAAAAACGGCCTTCACACGGGATGACCCCCTTAAGTGAATTAGATACAGTACACGGAATTAACCCTTTCTTGGATAATTAAAAAATCACAAACCAAAAAAGAAATAACAATGGGTCGGAGTTTCGTATCGCCTTCCAAACTGACCAATCGTTTTGAAACTAATTTTTCAAAGTTAAAATTTAGTTTAACCATTTTAAACGTTGGGAATCGAAATTATAATCTTTGTCTCAATAGGTCCTCATACCATATTCTGTTACCATAAATATTATCATCCCCTTAGCCAATTGCGCACTTATCCTTTTGTCCTCTTATTCGTTTATCCTCTTGTCCTCTTATCCCCTTATCTTTCCATTCTCTCATCCCTTTAAGCTTTTTCTAAAAATGTTGATGTAAAACCTACAGCTATAACGGTAGGCAAAATTTTGTTTCATCATTTTATGCAGAATTAAAAAGTGTTCAAAAAGCTTTCTATTTGTGAAGTGGCAATTGTTGGTCAAGGGGTTTTCGCCAGGGTCTGAATTGGGGCTGAATGAATGATGGGGGATAAGTGCTGAGTGTTGAGTGCTCTAATCCAACTACAAAATAGTAACCAACAACATATTCATCAACTCTGTAGTGATTGTAGTTGCTATCAATAACTTCTGCGAAATTTTACCGACATTTTTTCATGTTTTCAATGTTTTTGTACTAAAAGATACAACACCTGAAGCAGACCAAATGAACATTGGGAAAATAATTTCTGATGATTTTTTGTGAATTACGACTGGGATTTTAATATAAGAATATAATATGTTGCTCCCAAAATCACCACCAAGTTGTAACCGAAAGAATTAAACATTCTTTAGTTGCGCTACTTAGTAACCTAAATATTTAGTGAGTGGTAAACTAGAACCACCTTCCCGCCTTATTACCGTTTAACGCCCCAGTGATGCGACCTCTTAAAATTTTCGATTTTTTAATAGAAAGTACGAGTCTATGACCTCGACCTATAAAAGTCTAGATAATCCCCCCGCAATTTAGTTCCTATTTTCCCACCTGGAGTCATTAATTCCGCTATAATCCTCATCTCATCTCCACGCTTTCTGCTGAGTTCTCTTACCGCATTCGGTCTCCCTTTTTTATAATTCGCATACAAATGCCTTCGTTGTGCTCCCATCCCTTCAGGAGATGTTTTCGTTGACGTGAAGAGATATTCTAGCTTAATGAAGGACATTTATCACTCAGGGCCGACTACCTCTGTCCTAATTTTATTCACATTTAAATCCAGAGAATTCGGTCCCGACATCGGCGGATATCTCCTGACTGAAACTTATCTGCAGTGGGTGGTGGTTGCCCCGTTCATCATTGTATCCTGTATTATTTCGACCATTGTAACTTGAATATTCTCATAGAAGATACTGAGCTTAATTATGACGATATTTTTTTTTGCACGGATAAACATAAGGTGTTTTATTGCGAGTGGAAAATTTCAACGTTTCGTATTGGGCTATCGAAAGGGTCTACTTCCATTCTTTGTATCTTCACAGTTGGCAGCTGTAAGGTATCCCAGCTTCATCACTAAGTGTATGCTGAGATTATGAATTTCAACAAGTTTACAGATCAGAGATTGCTCATGAAATTCCATGATACATTAAAACCCAAGGCCATTTGTAATTTCACATTAACGCGGGTAAGCTTACTTTAAATTGAAGCGAGAGAATTTCCCCCATTCCAACTCCATTTGAACGTTATAAATAAGGGGCTCCACTTGGAAAACCGCGTCCTACAATCTGGGAGTGGAAAAATGCTACGCATATTTAGTGGCAAATCTAAGCGATATCACTTGAAAATTATTAATTTTTTCAAGTAGTATAATGGGATTAGCACTTTTGAAGGTTAGGTACAGATTATTTTTATGTTTTATACTATTCGTCCATTACTTCAATATTGCGATGTATATATTCAACCACACTCAAATTTATCATAAAATTTCTCTTTTTGGTTTTCTACCGATTCGCAATTTAATAATTTAATAATGTTGGCGAAAAATCATCCGAACCAGAATGTCGCCCCAAAAGTACCCATGATGATTCAAACTTCAAACAAATCCTAAAAAGTCGTCTGCTTTCTCTAACTACCCGAATAGGGCACTCGGCTGACCATTTCACTCAAAACCAGCTCACTTTTGGTCATATAATACATATTGGTATATATACTACTGTATCCAATATTTCCACCAACCATATAGTCAACCATCATGACAGCAATGAATGTAAGTTAGGAACAGAACGAAGGAACTCTGCATACGGGGTAATGCTACACTCTCAAAAAACGCGAGCACGCGCTGATCTTTCACGAACGACATCGAGTGGAGAAGCGACTTATAGACAGGAAGAGGGAGCCAGGTAAAACCAACGGGTCTGTAAACTCGAGAAGTGCAGTCAACAGCCCCACCAGACGCGGAAGTTTTACCAGCAACATTGCCAGAACTGAGCGATTTAAATATCTCGAAGGGCAGGTTACTGCCATTGCCAGAACTCAGCGATTTGAATATCTCGAGTCAATGCTATCAGCCAATGGAGAACTGCGTAATGAAATTATTTCACACATTAATGCAACCTGGATGAAGTGGCGTTCCACAACTGGTGTTCTTTGTGATCGACGTATCAGCGCACGTCCCACATCTAAAATTTACTGCAATTTCGTCCGCCTGCCGCTCTCTATAGTTTTGAGTGTTGGCCGACTATAAAGGACAATGAACGGCGTCTTGCGGTAATGGGGACACATATGTTGCACTGCACTGGTGGTGTGACATGTTTTGATTACGTCTGAAATGAGAATATCCGCGATCGATATGGGTTTGCACTGATCGTGGGAAACTGCAAGAGAGGCGTTTTCGATGGTGTGGCCACGCAATTTACGCTATCGCGAATTCAACAACCAGTATTGGTCAGAACATCGAAAGCAATGGTAAGCAACCAAAAAGCAGGTCAAAACAATGGTGGCTTGATACGCTGGATGGCGATTTAAAGGTTTCGAGATAACATCCTGATCAGGCATTTGGTAAAGTAAAATGACGAAACCGATCATCACGAGCCGACCCCGCTTGTGAACTGAAGGCTGAAGATGTGAGTAGCGATGAGTGCACGACAGCTCCGTGTAATATAGCTAAAAATTCCATTGCCTTCTATTTTCTAGAAAGCGATTTAAATAAATCATTTGATGGAAAGCCCTGTATTGATAATGGTCAACCTCATACGCTTCACACTCTGAGTTGAATATTATTAGCAAATGCCAACAATTTAACCAATATCAAATATAAACAAGTCGGAAAACCGGAAGCTTGACGCTTCAGATCTAACAGGTTTTGTGTTTCCCTATGTGAGGAGCATAACGTAGATCTCCATTGACTTATAGCATTGACCCGAGATATTGAAATCGTTCAGTTCTGGGCAGGTTACTGCCATTGCCAGAACTGAGCGATTTAAATATCTCGAAGGGCAGGTTGCCGACATTGCAAAAACTCAGCGATTTAAATATCTCGAGGGGCAGGTTACTGCCATTGCCAGAACTCAACGATTTAAATCTCTCGAGTCAATGCTATCTGCCAATGGAGAACTGCGTAATGAAATTATTTCACACATTAACGCAACCTGGATGAAGTGGCATTCCCCAACTGGTGTTCTTTGTGATCGACGTATCAGCGCACGTCCCAAATCTAAAATTTACTGCAATGTCGTCCGTCTGCCGCTCTCTATAGTTCTGAGTATTGGCCGACTATAAAGGTCAATGAACGGCGTCTTGCGGTAATGGGGATGAAGAAATTGCATTGCACTGGTGGCGTGACACGTTTTGATTAGGTCTGAAATGAGAATATCCGCGATCGAACGGGTTTGCACTGATCGTGGAAAAACTGCAAGAGGGGCGTTTTCGATGATGTGGTCACGTAATTCACACTAACGAGAATTCAACGACCAGTATTGGTCACAACATCAAAAACAATGGTAAGAAACCAAAAATCCGGCCAAAACAAAACATGCCACCTTAAAATGACGAAACCGATCACCACAGGCCGACCTCGCTTGTGAATTGATGGCTGAACAAAAAGAAAAAGATGTGAGGAGCGACGAGTGCACGACAGCTCCGTGTAATATAGCTAAAAATTCCATTTCCCTCTATTTTCTAGAAAGTGATTTAAATAAATCATTTGATGGAAAGCCCTGTGTTGATAATGGTCAACCTCATACGCCCCTGTTTATTATTATTATGAGTTTAATATTATTAGCAAATGCCAACAATTTAACCAACATCAAATATAAAAAAGGGCTAGGGATAACTAGATTCTTCTTGAAAGGAATTTTAATATTTCTCTCGAATGTCAATTATTCTCGTTAATTATGACGTCAGCATCTTATTTGTATGACTTAGAATGTTGTTAATTAGCACGAAATTGATAAGTTTGAACTGCTATAACTTTCCCATTAATAGCTGGATTTTCATGAAACTTGGCATGTGTATGCATGTGGCTGTCCTCTATGTCGGTGTAACTTAGTACACTTAGGATGAACTTAAGGGGAGTTTTTTAGTCTATTTCTAAAAGTTGATAATAAATTTTTTGAGCAGATACCGGAATGGGACATCTCTCGAAGATTAAATTTCGCATAAGTCTTTTACACAAAACCTTAAAAAGGGCTGCGGATAAATAAATTCTTCATAAATGTGACTTTAATATTCCACGCGAATGTCAATTATTCCGGGTAATTATGACGTCAGCATCCGATTTGCATGGCTTTGGAAGCAGTAAACTCGCGCGAAATTGCTAAGTTTGAACTGCTATAACTTTGGCCTTAATTGCCTGATTTCTATGAAATTTAGCGCATATACACGAAATATTGTCCTCTATGCTGGTACAAAATTCGGAAGTCCTAGGATGAATTTAAGGGGGGTTTTTCAGTAAATTTCTAAAAAGTAGTAATATACTATTAGTAAGTTTATTTGAGCAGATATCGGAATGGGACATATTTTGAGGCCTAGATTTCATCTAGGCGCACCACCCTGATTTTTTTTTGGATTTTTAGGTTGAGCAGTTTCCGAAAATGAGTCCTGTCTCACTTCAAGTGCGTACATTTTGACTCCTTACTCACGCACTTTGCAATTTATGCCAAAACTAATGCCAGTTTCGGAAAGTACAAATTAGGACCTTTCATTTGATACCCCACACAACTATATCCGGTGAAAACAATTTTTGAATCCCCCCTTTAAACTCCACTTAAATTTATGCTACTCACTGTATGCGTGAGATTTCATAGCTCCCATCTGTCCACCAAATTTCGTTCGGATCGGTTTAGCCGTTTCGGAGAAAAGTGCGTGTGACAGACAGACAGACAGACATTGAATCGATTTTAATAAGGTTTTGTTTTACAGCATTTTAGGGTAGCATTTTATTTGAGAAATGAATCCCAAATAAAATAATTTCGCTTCGGCCTAGTTTGGGTCTGAATATAAAGGTGGGTTTCATTTTGATATAATTCCCACTCATGCCGTATTTGCGATTATAATAAAGGAACAAACACCACCTGTACCCACTTTCGGTCACGCTGCTCAGACAGACAGAGGCGGTGGAAGCGTTGTCTCAGCATTGAACGAAACCGTCAATCACTTTCTGAAATAGTTGGGAGAGTAGCAGTTATCTTGACATGACGACAAAAGTTGTAAGAATGTTTAGGTTGACCATGATGAATGTGTGAATAAAAGCAACAGAATTGCTCTCGGGACACCTCACCTTTAAAAACACAGTAAGACAAAGGGATGCTCTATCACCAGAGATGCTATAAGTTCACGTTGGCCTAGCCTTACGGTTTCCATGATCGATAGGAGGAGCAACAGGAATCTTCCAATTAGCTTTATCCATATCGATCAAGTGGCCTAAGACCCTCTGCTGCAGATTAAGAAAGGCACGACACCAAAAACAGGGAGAACAACAATATATCTATCTAGAATGAAACATCACAGCCGATAACAGCTGCAAGTTGCGCTCAGGAATTAACAGCCAAATGAGTTTATTTCAGTTTCCAAAGAGCTTTCTTACAGAAAACGTTCCATCATAGGCGCTAACCTCCTACTGTATATTAAAGAAAGGAATTTTATCACTCCTCATACATTTCTCGGGAAGTTGGGCACTTAGTAATGGATAATCCTCTGAGAAATTTTCGGCTCCCTATGGAAGATGATTTAGCTTATTCAGCCAAAAATTCGATGAGCGATATCATGAAAGTTTCGTTTGGTTTTATAGGCTTCAGTGTGCGGATCATCTAGTCCTATAGGTCAAGTTTATCCCATTTGGAAAGTCTTCTTGGGTAATATTCAAGCTTTAAATTGAGGACCCCAGATGGAGCGATAATATAGACCAGGGCGATATATTGCTGCTATTGATAGAATTGAATTGGTGCACCTGGGTATATGGTGGGGATCTTTGGAGTTCATTACTAAGGCTGACCTGGGCGGTACATCGATGGTTGCTCTCTTAATTGTGATGAAAAAAGAAGAGGCTGTATATCTTAAATAGGAGCGAAAGACGAGTTATAGTACTTTGCGGATAAACAGTTGAAAATGAAGTTTTTCGGCTTGATTAGGTTCTTTCAAAAGTCCTTGATTGGCAGCTTCTTAGGTTGTTTAACAAATAATAATAATAATCATTGGCGGGAAAATCTATATTAGATCAGGGCTTTGAAGTGTTTCAGAACACTACATTCAAGACGATAATGGTGTACTATTACAGTACACTATAGGAAGCAATTTGGATATTATTGCGCTCGCCCGAGATTATTACCCTGATTTGACTCAGGTACTCATTCACAGCTGAGTCGACTGGTACTCGGCATCCAGTCACGATAACAAATCCCTTTGCCTTCAATGAGATTTGAACCACGACGTTCCGCTACGATAGCCCAGCGCTCTAACCACTTGAGCCATCCAGACAGTTCCTTAACAAAAGAAAGGTAAAAGTGTAACTTCATTAGCGGAAATGCTTCGTTTCTCATCTCTGTGATCTTTCACCTTCTTATATATTGGCTTTTGATGCATCTATTCACATGGTCCCTGTTTGCGACGCGCACAAGCTGATGAGGAAACTAAGTACATCTTAGAAGATTTTTCCCAGGTATCATTGTCTTATGTGTGGGGAAGTCGAGATGGAGGGTCGTGCCATCCACTTCTTCACACTTGTTGGAAACCTTAGTTTAGAGTTGGGATGCACTATTAGGTTATTAGATTTCTAACCACGAGAAAGTGAGTAATGGGTAGCAACCCTATTAACTAAAACAATTTTTTCCGGCAAGTCTGGCAGGCTGAAAGTGAGGTTTATGGAGGTTCATCTAATCAATTAATTCTGCTTGTGCCAAATTTTTTGATTTAACTTTTGTACATTTCCTATTTGTACAAGTCTTGTTTCACTTGAAAAGTCATTTTCCATAGAGAAGATGGAGATCAGTTTACCAAATTTTGAAAAATGAAAACCACTAATTTTTTTTTCACTCTTTCGTTCACTACAATTTTTTTTTTCATTTTTGGTTATATTAAGGAGGGAGATGTGTATAATTTCAATAACCCTACTGATTTGCAGGTCTCCGAAGACCTCAAAGAAATTCAAATCTAGGTTTTTCCTTGATTTATTACGGTAGTCTCATTTTCTTCGAATAAAACCTACAGAGCTGTAGTAGAAACCTATGGTATTCAATTGGAAGTTTAACTCAAAATAGCAAAAACTTAAGCGAAGATGGGTATATTAGTTAGTTGAAGTAATTCTTCCAGATTGTGCAGGGAAAGCAGGATATCTCCTGCAGAAGTTGGGCTATCTACAGCAAAGGAAATTTATAAAATCAGAATAAGGTTTCAGATATTTTAAACCCATTCCAAGGAAGAGCAATCTGGGAAAAAAGCGCATTTCTTAATAGAATTCCCAATGGTAGTGGGACAGTGCTACAATACAATACTACAGTAATGGCATCCATTTCTGGTGTGCATCCCTTTTCATAGTACACACAGGAAATTGGTATATATCGCTATACATGTAGAACATATGGTATGCATGAAGTTTTCCAGGCAATAAATTCACACGGAACTGGAAATTTTGATCTATTTTAGCTTAGTTAGCAATTGTATTATTCCTTGGAAACTTTCCATTTCTGAGTAAATTGGCTGTGTCAGATAGATAGACCATCAGTAAATCAATGTTTTACACAAATGCGTCATCATATTCTTCCTATCTTCGGTAAAGAGTAGAGTATTGAAGTTATCGACCAATTTGCCTCACTGAGTAGCCTTTGCAATTTTTTCTATTAAAATCTGAAAATAAAAGTAATCAAACACCAACGTCAAACTGAAGTTGGTCCAAACTCACGTTCTCTCCGTGATGATATAGATACGAACAAAGTCGAGGTACGGCTTGGTAGATGTGACAGTGGGTAAGTCCAATGAAAGGGCGACAGTTTCATTAAGGGTTATCAATGGAAAACACTAGAACGAGTGAATCGTCCAAGATACACGTGAAGCAGAACAGCAGAGGAGGAGTGTAGGCCCCTTGGTATCAATAAAAAAGAAACTAAAGCCCATTTCAACATGCGTCGACGACGTATAGGAGTCTGCATTGGGCGGGCTATGTCCTATTTAAGGGACAGTAGGCACCGTTTATACCTACACGGCCATGAGAGAATTCGATGTCCCGACGAAATTGATAAGACTGACTAGACTGACCCCTAAGGTAAATGCGAGGGGTACGATCCTCTTTAAGTCCACCCAACTACTGGCCTATGCTGACGATATCGACATGATGGGAAGAACCACCCGAGACGTACAAACTGCCTTCATCCAGACCGAGCAGGCAGCGCGAGATCTTGGGCTGCAAATCAATGAAGGGAAGACAAAATATATGGTGGCAACGTCAGCACCGCAAACCAACAACAGCAAACCGCACTGGTCAAACGGGAAATATAAAGATAGGAGACTACAACTTTGAGACCATTGATACTTTCTCTATCTAAGGACGAAAATCACAGCCGATAACAGCTACGACGATGAAATCCGCGTACGATTGTTGGCAGCCAACAGAGCCTATTTCAGTTAATAAAAACTGTTCCGCTCGAAACGTGTCACCATAGGGTCAAAGCTCTTATTGTACAAAACAATGATCTTGCTAGTCCTCGGAGACTTAGGTTCTTAGCAAGAAGAATTGCGATCTCTTGGCCGCGTTCGAAAGAAGAATCCTCCGAAGAATTTTTGACACCCTACATGAGGATGGACGCGTCCGTAGCCTACATAACGACAAAATCTATGAGCGATACCATGACGGTCAGGTTGTGGATAAAATCGGGCTCAATAGATTACGGTGGGCAGGTCAATTAATTTGTATGGATGAGGATGATCCAGCCCGGAAAGTTTATAAGAACAATATTTATAGTAGAAAAAGAAGACGAGGCAGATCCTGCCTCAGACGAAACAATGGCGTAGGTCTGGACGCCAGACAGCTATTAGGGATATCGAATTGGTGGACCTCGGCGCAAAACCGGGAGGTCTGGAGTTCCTTATTTAGACAGGCCTAGACCGGTTATTGTGTCATTGATGATGAAGAGGCACCATTTATTAACATCTAAAGTGTAGAATCAAGTTTATTTACTTTAAATTGTCCTATTTAACAGAATTTATTCTGAATTCATTGCATGTTGGTATAATTCTGAACTATGCAGCATGGCAAATATGAACAGCATATTTCACAATATCTCGAACATCATCTGTTGTTGGCTAACCCTTCCAGAATGTAACTGTTCATGTTTTATAAGTACATTACACCACCGAAATCCATGTTCATAATGGCCTATATGCTCTGTAATCATGAACACAAGGAGTAATCGTTCAAAAGTGAAAAAACTACCTAAAAGTAAAGTAAAGTGAAGTACCTTAAAGTAAAGTAAGGATGTGAAACAATTGTATTTGGAAATTTTCCAGAGTTTTGTATGGAATGAGTGCTCCTGATATCATAACTATAATACCTCAGTTGATCACAGATTCTGGCTTACCAGCATTACTGAGAATCACATAATGAGGGGGGGGGGGGGGGGGGGGGGAAATATGCAAATTCAAAGAAAGTAGTAATAATTTTCATAAAATCAATCTCATTGAAACCAACAATAAAGATGACAAAAAAGATTTTTCCTCCGAAAAAGGATATTATCAGCCATTATAGTAAGTTAATTACCAACAATTATTGGTCCACATGCCTGGACACTGAACCAATTCTGCTTCAGATGACACCGTGCAGCGATACTTTACAGATGTAATACCTTCTGGAATATTTTCACACCCCAGGTGCAAGTCCTCCAACAGCTGATGTATTCAAAAAAATTAATGAAGGAATTCCATTTCATGTTAATTAATTGCATGGATAAATTGGAAAGCAGTGGCATACCATACACAACACTGAGCGGTAGTTTATTTCGAATCAGTGCTCGTACCTTATGGTAAATTACGCCTTAAGCATCGGTACATCCGAAGTGTCATTCCAAAACTTTTGTTCTTTATGATCGATGCTTCATTGTGTTGTTGACTTTTGTGTGTCCTCAGGGATCCGACAGGCTAACAGTCCAAAATAGGGATCTGAAAACACCCATGAAGTGCAACAACAGGACTAAGGGCAGGCACTTAGCCTATGTTGCTAGAAACACACTATCGTTCTTGGCCAAAAAAGGCGAAACCTGTATTTGTTGGGTTCGATTCTTTATTTTCAAGCCGTTACACTTACAACCACTTTATTATCAGAGCCTAACTGAACAGGCTAGACACGTGTTGCAAGCTTGATAAATCTTAGTCATGTTTTAGGTTATGAATGTTTAGTCGTTATGGAGTTGGTAATAACTAATTTGATTAAGTTGAGTCATTATCGTGGTTTGATAATGATGAAACAGGATGCGTTTAGGTTCCAATATACGAAGTGTTGAGATGCGAAAAACGGGACGAATTGTAGAATCCAGGGTATAAGAGTGTTAATGATTGAGATCCAGACCATCCGGCTACGATTTTCATTCAAACTTACGAACCCGTTGGTTGCGGGGGTTGCAAACGGGTTCCAGCCTAAAACCAAAAAGCCGGTAGAACCTTGATATGCTGTGTCGCTAAAATTTAAACGAACCCATAAGTGTTATAATCTGAATCTAGCTTCTTTAAAGAAATATAAAAGGACATGAATCAAGCAGGAATATCTGCTCAAGAAGATTTGTTTACACTTAACCGGAAGCTGAGCATAATCCTTACAGCCACGACTATACTCACTATCAAAGAAAAGCGTGGTACATGCGTCCCATCGGACCAACTATAGCGCAGCCAGACCCACCCCTTATGAAAGCAGCATCTGACGCGATGATCAGAAAACCCCTTCAATTAAGGCCCTTCACAGCCCTACTACGCGCAGTCGCCACATGGGCTCTACCGGCGCCACCCAAATCATCCAAAAGGATCATTTGAAGCTTGTTAGAGGCTGCGGGAGTAACGTTGGAAATTACAATATCGAACATGCTTTGGAAAGATTTACAGATCGAGGACAGACCATTGTCAGCAACTGGATTTTGCACCACCAATTGAAAGGTTTTAGGATTCCTTTCCTTCAATTGATCGATATTTCAATGAACATCAAAAATTCAAAATCAAACGCCACCCTAATTCGGCCTGCCGCATGGATGGTTCCTAATAGTACGTAGCCACCAAAGGCAATGAATATCTCCTCAAGTTTAAGGAAGTGACGATGTTGAGTGGATCGGTAGAATAAGTCGGTATGATAACAGTCGAAACTCATCGTTGTGAAACTGCGAAAGGGACGCCTCCGTTGATATGATCATATCTTACTCGTTGATGATAACTAGCTAATTAAGACTGACATAAACATCCAGTTCTATGAGCAGCGAGTTAAAGGGCGATCAAAACAGCAATTCTTTGACACTAAGTTTACGACCGAAAGAAGTGATCAATCCAATAAAGGCAAATCAAGCCCGACAAGGCCAAGGACAAGGAAGTATTTTGTGAAATGTGGCTTACTGAAATGAAATATTTGCTTGAATAATTACTTAAAAATAACGAAAATTATGGATAAAGACCGGTAACCAACTGGAGAACACTAGCTGGTTCTAGGAGAAGCATTCATTGCCTCTGTTCCTAGATAACTAGATGTGATTGCGGGTATCCGGAAAATTTAGAGGATAGTTAAGAAGCTTCGCCTGCGGTGCTGAAAACTTGAAAGAAGCACAAGATAATCAGTCGTTATTGTGTACTGTGCTGTTGTGGCCGTCCGAAGAATAATGGAACCCAGGGATTTTTACTAACTGAGAAAGTTCCTTAAGACGCGACGATCAAAACCAGTAAGCTTTTTGAGGGAGAATGTAGAATTTTTCAGGAAAATGTTGCAACAAACCATACATCAAGAGCTGCAGGAAGTTAGTTTTTTGATCATACTATCAATTTCTTAAAGTGGCCTCCCGTCTTATCTGATCTCAAAACAAGACTTACGGATAGTAATATTACATTACTAATCATTTTGGAAAATATATTCTCTTCAGTATTTTAGCTTCTGTGGGCGTAAACCGCGATTTATACATGACCAGAATTGACTGCACCTTTTTAATAACAGCCATCGTAATAAAGACGGTAGTTGCAATGTTGGCATGAAAGACTGCGAAACGATCATTTCCATACTCTATCAAGTGACTGTGCAATGTGGATATTGCAAATGCACTAGCTCTGCGAGAAAACCTACACAAATTACTATAAGCTGGCAGATGAGAATAACTAAGAAGGCCCCTAAGTCGACAAAGATATTGCTCCATAAGGATCCAATAACCATACCATCCAGTATGTACGTACTCCACACATAGATAATAGTGGAACCATAGAGACTACTCCCACCGCGAGTATGCAAAATTGATTGGCTAAATAAGAGAAATCACTTCTACAGGATCAGCCTATATAAAGGCAATATCAAAGAAACAAATATCTATCATAGATACTAGAAGAGGTTACATTCTATCAAATGACCGTCAGGCTCGGTAAGTAAAAGACGATTTTTACACACATCAGTTAAAAAGTGGTGAGCGAGGTGGCATTTTAAAATAAAAATTCAAAGGCTAACGACCCAGACATTAAGGAAGAATTGAAAAGTAATGGAAACAAAATCAGTGCTCAACGTGTTAAACAAAACTGTGTTAAACCCTCCAAACAAGGCACAGAAGAGAAAGCAGATTCCGCATACACGTACACGAACAGCAGCACCTCCTAGGGAGCAATTGGACTTTATAAGAGTTACGACATTTTACAATGTCTAAGGCGCGAGGAGCTTAGTTACACCGGAAGCTGCTATATGTGATGCATGCAAACTTCAACAGATCAAGAATATGTCATGACCAGAAGATGCGCTAACTATGATGGGATAGAAAAACCATATATGCACATATATGCTGCCATCGGCATGTGGCTTAGAGTCATGTTAGACAATGCTGCTTACGTGATAGCCAAAATGGTGGCGATTGACATTTTGACCGATGATGGGCGCGGTCATTCCACTGATCGGCTTGCAAAAATGGTTGAAAGGAAGGAATGAGCAGGTAGCAGCGACCATAGGAGCAAGACAGACCTCCAATTTGACTTCCATTATCCAGGTGTGGATGCAGAGAAGACACAGAACTGGAATGTAATGCAATTTCTCCGGAACATCGAGAATAAATGTAAAAGTCAAACTAGACAGCTCATCTAACTGTTCCAATTGCGGCGGTGCTCTGGAGGACCCGCAACATGTTCTTTTCCACAGTAGTATCATAAAGTCGAATTAGCAGGAGGGAATGCGGTAAACTTTGGCAGGGTGAATTCAGTGTAGGCTGCGGAAGGTAGAAGGGCTAAGGGAGCTAGAGCTATATCCATTCCTCGACGTAATATTTTACGGTGGCTTAGCGGGTGGAACCGGAGTCAGAGGGTGGTTTTAGTAGGCAAAATTTAAAAAGTTTGCATTTGCATAATAATTTTTTTTTTTTTTGTTTTTTCTTTTCGCCCGTGTGGCTCAGTGGTTAAGCACTAGGTTATTGTAGCAGAGGGTCGTGGTTCATATTTCCCTAGTTCTAGAGTGATTTGTATTGTGACGGGATGTCGTATACCAGTCGACTCAGATATACCTGAGTCAAACCTCTTACAGTGTTCTGTATCCTGTTAACGGTCTTATCTTAAGTGATCTAACATGTTTCAAGTCCCTGATTCAATTGGATTCTAACGCCAACGATTATTATTGTTATCACAATAACAACATATCAAAGAAAACCTATGAACGGCAGGGTAGGTGTCAGTGGTTGAACTAAGGATCTCAAGTTTTATGTTGCATCGTTTTGACATAACTACTATAATAAAAATCAGAGGGGCCGGGTCGAGCCAGCTCAAATCTTCAGAGCCAGCCGATCACACTATGCTATGCTTGAGACCCTAATCATACCGCAGCCGTCGGCAGGATTCCAGTATCGTACTTTCGCTTGGAATTCACTGTCGAATCCTGGCAGACCGTCCGACTTAGTTACGCGGTGCGTAT
Source organism: Hermetia illucens (assembly GCF_905115235.1). Lineage (NCBI taxonomy): Eukaryota > Metazoa > Arthropoda > Insecta > Diptera > Stratiomyidae > Hermetia > Hermetia illucens. Next base: position 67,342,435 of record NC_051853.1, read on the forward strand.
CCGAGAAAACTGCAACACCACCGACAATCTTTGATCCAACAGTGAAGAATGCTGTTCCATGACCTTGGAACACAAAGCATTCTGCCTTAGTTGTAAAGTCCACAAAAAAGTTCCTCGTCAAGCTCGGTTTGCATGAGGCGTAGTCCATTGCGAACGCTCAGAGTTCCCGATGTTCTTCGTCTAGAATGTTACTACGGCTGTAGGGCTTCGCTGTCCATCAACGGCTGTAGGGCTTCGCTGTCCATCATCCGGACTCACATAATCTGACTGCAAGTACGGTACAGCATATTTAATGTGGAGGTAGCTGCACAAATCCTATTTACTTTGTAAATTATTGTATTTTTGCGCAGCATCTGCCACCATGCAATCAAATCATACGTTAAGGTTGGAAGAACCACGACTATGTACATACAGTGAAACAATCCTCCGCTGAGGCTATGCAGCCCTTCTTAACCCTAAGTTCTATGTTCAGCCTCAGCCAGGATTACACTCAAATACTTTACATTGGATTGAGGCGTGAGGTGAAATTCGAGTACTTTTGGCTTGGTTTTGTAGTGCACGGGCACAACTTTCCCAACACTACCTGCATGATTTCACTCATAACAGACGAAAGCATCGCTGACACCAATATCCCCAAGTCGTCGGCCAGCGTCTTCACCCCACTCCTATCCAATGTGGGCAAAAGCCCATCACTATCAACCAGAGCAACGGCAGATATGATCATACGACTACCGAGCAGATTAGGCTAGATTATGCTAGCTCTAAGTATGGAAATTATCTAATGCGTAAGATACGCCTCCAGTCGTATTTTGGTTAAGACTTCCTTGATGACGTTGGTATTGACGTTGCTGAATATACCCTCTATATTCAGGTAGGCAGCTAGAGTATATTGCTTGTATTGTAACGACTGCTTAATCGTACTAATTAATGTGTGAACAGGGGTTCCTGTGGATTTGCCTTCGAAGTAGGTGTGCTGAGACTTTGGGAAGGGTATTCCCTCCATAATAGTCCTTATATGTGTGTCCAGGACCTCTTTTGGTCAACAATACGAAAGAGGTAAAGCGGGAGGATCGAAAGTTCTTCGCGGACCCGCTTTTGGTATGTTCTCCTGGCTGGCGGGGAAGTTACGTCTTCATGGCTGATTTGTACCTCTTCAACCAATCGTTGAATGGCTGCCAGCACTTGTGCCTGTAGCAGCTGTTGAAACCCTCTCTTCCTAAGGCTGAACAGATCATCATTTCACTGCGATGGCAATGTTTCGCGACTTTGAAGGCCGTTTCGAATGTTTTTTTCAGAGCCCCGACCTTTAATTACTCCTTGTCCGTCGTGTCAATATTGCCAATTTGCGCATCGGAAGGTTTGTTTTTTATAAATTGACCAAACTCTAACTAACTAATTATTCTAGTCGATCCTTCTGGGGTTTCTGCAGGGTTAGGGACCTCTATTTACTAATGAGTAGTCAGGGATACAAAAAAGGAGAGAATACCTATTGAAACTAGCGATCAAACATGCAGTACAGCTTTCACATTTTTTGAACTTTTCGCTTCGTTTGACCAATTTATGATTCCTTTTACATATTAGGCATTGGATTTGCGTCTTAAACACGGCTTTGAACGTAAGCGCGAATTATTTTAGTCATGAAACCCGTCAAACATTTCATAATGTGTGGATCCCTTTTTTCTTCTTGATGGTTCATTTTTAAGGAATATTGATTTTTCTTTTATTTTCCTTGAATAGTAGAACACATTTCCACGCTGGCTGGTCTTACACGGTCAGTATATCATCAGTCGGGCATCAGTCAGAATGGCAAAATTATGGCGAGCTCATAGCCTAGGGTATTTTTATGGCAATGACTGATGGACTGATGAAAACCTAAATTTTTAAATAAAATCCGTCAGTCTATTTGGGCTGATGATAAGTTGAGTGTAGTGCAGTTGTCATTGTGTTGTTAATCGAAATATTGCTGCCGAATGGTTCGGATTTGTAAATGTATGCAACAAAAATGGTTCGTCCTGTTTATACTCCTGTTTATACTCGATATGTCAATCCATCCGTTTTTTATCAGTCCATTTTTGATGGATTGACTGATGGATACTGATCGTGTAAAGTTAGCCCATTGAATACAAATTGAATACAGAATATATACAAGTGCATATTCAGCTGTCATCATACTTTGAAATCATTTGTTCATATTGAAGCTTTTGTTATTCCAATGAAATTTATATTGCAAGCCAAACCGTGAACTAATTGCATTCAATTTGAAAAAAATTACTACATTTATATTGTGTAAATTATCCACTCAGATATGACGGAGGGAATTCGTTGAAAACTATTCAATTAACCGCCCATTCCCCATTTGGATTTTGAGCATAATAAAATTCTTCCTTTCATTTTCCCATTTAAAGCTTGACGGGGCAACTAGAATGGGAAAATTGGATGCAAAATAACAAATGGTTTGTATCTGATGATGTCCCGTTTCACATTTAAATGCGTATGAAAAAAATTATTGTGAATTTTAAAGGAATTCTGGGCAAACGAAGGTTATTATTTGCTCTTATCTACTTCGACGTTTCGAGTGGATCAACTGAATTCAATCCAAAATATTGAGTACGTAAACTCAAGCGATCAAATTGAGTGGCCTCGTCGATTCCCTTCATACTATATTTAAATCCTGCAGAATAGCACTCAAACTGCATAAAAATGAGAATTATTTCCAGGAATATCTTTCGGAATAAATCGCTTCAACACGTACATGAATATATCCCAGTTTGAATGATCCAATTAAAACTTTGGGGATTATAATGCTTTAACACTCAATTTGCGTTATTTTTTGTGCACGTTATGCTTTCTCCCTTTCCTCGAAAAACATTTAATAAATATTTTCGTTTTTCTACAGTGAAATTTGTTTTTTTTACGCTCTGGATTTTCACTAGCAATATTTTCAATGAACATCAAATAGATTTCGAAGTTATATCTCGTTTAGAAGCATCTACATTAAAATCTGAGATCCAGAATGATTTCATAGCGCACGATCAAGTGTTTAATAAGTAGTTTAATTCTTTTTTCAATTTTCAGTTTAATTTTAATAAGGCCACTCTTCAACATTTCTTTTTTCGTCATTTTAATTGTGATTTCGCTTAGATATACTCTCATTACTTTTTTTTGGCTATTTTTAATTCCAATTTTACGATTTTCTCTGTGTAGACTTTAATGAATTTTTATTGAGTTTTTATAGTTTCAAATTTATTACCACATATGGATGCTGAACATAAAATACATATTTTACAATAACTGATATTTATTAATACAACGACCTCGCCCTGGTCTCCTTTCATCGAAGCATTTCCATTGCCAATTTTAGAATAGATAGAAATCCGTACATGCGTAGGCTCGAAATGCAATCAAAGGCCTTAACAACTTTTAGCTATTTTTGATTGATATCTGATTGAATTTTCAATAATTCATCTAGTTGCGAAAATGGGAGGATTCAGCTTGAACATTTTTTTCTATACTGAAAGGAATTCGGGGTTTGTCAAATGAGAGTTATTAAATTTAAATTAAAAATCGAATATGTATGCACCTCCTACAGGGGAATGATATTTGATCAGTAAATATATTACTTGATAACGTTTCCCGATAATACGGTTGGCACAGGAAACGCCTGCTCATCTTTTCATTTCTTGAGAATTGTGACACTGAAATGTGTAGGTACCTAGGCTTCTCTTTAGAATTAATTCGGAAAGTATTTTACAATTTTTACAATATTAACACTAAATGCAGGATATAATTCACAAATTACATAATTTAACATGATATGCTAAAAATTACTATAAAAGTAAAAACACTTTGACATGATTTTGAATGCTCTCAAAAATAGATTGACTTAATATTAAACATGCGTCGCTAATGCACCCTTTTTCAGATTGCCGTTAGCTGGAAGTATGAATTGTCCTGACGGACTAGCTGCCATGTGGGGTTGCGTTTGCTGCGTGGCCTGTAGCTGCTGTTGCTGCAATTGCTGTTGCGCTAGTTGTTGAATTGGCTGCGTCTGAAGGGGTGATTGTGACGGTAATGTGCTGGTATTACCAAGTAATAAACTACTACTGCTACCTAAACAGATAATACTATTATTAGTGGCGTTGTTATTGTTTAATAATTGAGATTGTTGCTGATTTTGTTGGGTGGCCCGGTGATAGGGCGGCGGGGCGGGTGTCGCAGCCGGGTTGGCCGTGCTCGGAGGTGGTAACGGTGGAAGCGACGAATTCGATGTACGAAGATATGGATTGCCATAAGCAGCGCTGTATCGAGGATCTATACTTAGGCCATTCTGGATCAACGATTGACCTGCAACGAAACAAAACGTATCAAATTCCATTCGAATATAACGGCTGCACGTGTCAACTATTTGGAACAGATTTCTATAATGGAAATAGTACCAGCATGTTTCTCAAAGTCATTAAATACATCAAGGGTTTCAACTCGCATTTAGTACATAGGCCATATTTATCAGCCATCAAGGGGGTTTCAATGTTATACAAAACCAAATAAGCCTTCTTGAAAAATGTCTCTCCGTATGTGGCTATTCTCTAAGGTGTTAGTAACTGTTGCGAACTTTCGAATCATTGTGATACAGACGAAGGACACCAAATAGCCGGGTGTATGGGACGCTGACGAAGTCGATATAAAAACTAAAGAGGTTTTTTGGCCTCTTGTTGCCTACAACTACCTAGTCGGCAGACTTTCTGCCCCTACGATAGATTGTTGTTGGTCTTGTGGTGCGCATTGACCCTTCCACTAAGAATTTGTGAATTTGTAGAGGGTTGGTAAACAAGTAATTGGCCATTGTAGAGATAGGATAGGCGGAAACTCCTCCGGTCGGCTAATCATCTGATTTATGCTATGTGCCACTCATCGTATATATTGATGAACTTTCTGTACCAGGAGTTCTGCATCTGGCCCTTCCAGTTTTTCGAGTTGCTTACCGTTCATCGAGCCTACTTTTTGGTAAATTCATGTCCTGCATATAGGCATGGCAGATGCTTTCAATATCCATTCAGCATGCTGGCGGGGTAAGGGCCAAGGTCCACTACAATATTCCTTTGCCTTTGTTACCGAAAACTGCCTTAATGCTCTGCCGGTCTATTGCAGGTGCCTCACTGGGAATGTCTTAGTTCTCGTAAATCCTTTGCACTTCTTTCATCGCCCGTGTGATGGCATTCTCTGTGCTGATTTGAGTCAACCTAGCAAGGTACTATCTTGGCGATCTCTTCAGTCACTTCAACCAATAACATGAAAGCGAATCTTCTGGTCGTGCAATATGATAGCGGCAACTATACCACAATACACAAGTGACTGCAGTTACAGTAATGACATATCAACCCACAAACAAAATGCAATTTTATCATTTGTTTGAGATAGAATACAGAGGATCTATTTCTTTTATTTGTAGTTCGTCCTGAATCTCTGCTGACATTTCAGGCGGTGGAGAAGAGTGCTTTGGCGAATAGTAAAACTGTTATCTAGGAGACGAACATGCCACATTCACTTCACCTGCCGCTACGCGAACCTATTGAAGTAGTCGCCAAAGATTTTGGCAAAACAACTGCAGGATGCGAAACCATCCTCCTGGTTATCGTGCGGCCTAGATATCTAATCCCTCCAGTTAACAGTTTCGACGCCATCTTGTTCACTATGGGAGCCCGCTCCAGTCACCAAGTCAGACGATTCCGGCCGGTTATCCCTCTCGGACCTTGGCTTTTCCCCCATTTTATGGATGTGCATTTTGTACTTAGCTGCCAGGTTTCATGATAGCTTTCTTGGGAATTGGTAAGAATCACGAAGTTCACATCTATTCAGACTGAAGCTATCAATTACCTCTCCTTTCATTACCGGGCGTGAGATCGACTGCAGTTATTATTTTTATATTTGTTATTTCCTTTTCAACGAAACTACTCTACAGTAAAGGGACAAACAAGAACACAAACACTCATCACGAACCGTAATTTGAACTCGTGGTAACGAAATCTTAGGTGGGCGTTCAAGCAACACGGGCATCGTACCATTGTCGTCCTGGGGATCAAAAGATTTTAGATTTTTTCCATTTTTACGAACCCAAAGTCAAAGTAGTTGCGTATTTCGGAGGAAAGGGTGGAGGAGATGTTGCAATTTGGGCCGGAGATTTCTCGGGAATATATTGCGTATTGGAAATCGGATCATTAAAATTATATTTATATATAAATATTGCCGGAGCCTGGGCTGTTTCGCATTTTGATCTAGTCATCGCCTCATCAAGGGTCCATTGATTTTAGATTTCTGATCATTTTCACTACTCCCGCTCGATTTAGCGTGATACTAGCATTCTTAACAGTGTATCGACAAACTCATATGATAAATTCCTTGTATTTTCTGAGGTTGGGGGGCTTCCCCCGTCGATCACGATATCGTAAAAAGGTATAAGCAGTTTCTTGCAATTTTTCGAGCCGGTCGTTCCTCCGGGACATTTCCTGATTTTAAATTTAATATATGGCTGCTATTAGCACCTAAATGAGGCATAGTGAGCCCATCATACCTACGTACGATGTCTGTCGAATCGGTGGAATAGGCATTAGGCCCTGCCTGATCTTTCGGAGAAAGTTATACTCAGCCGAGGCGTTATTGACGTTTTAATAGCAAGAAAGTTTCGCCACTTGCAGCTTTTTTTTCATTAGTCTGCGCGGAGCAATATTAAAAATCAGCTTCACAGCCCTTTTCGGGACAAGCGATGCGCGTACTCGACAAGCGCGGGGCAGAGACCTTTACTATCTTCGAGCAGCCCATAATGCCACAGGAAGTCTGCGTCTAATATGGGGACCCTGATGTCAGACAAAATGAAGCGCCACGCAAAGGTCCGACGCGAAACAAGTCTTAAGTCTATTTGCTTGTATCCGTATGTTACGATGGGTGTGGAGTTTGCTTCCGCTAATTTCAACTCCTGAGGAAATAGCTTGTTGGGTCTGGAGACGGAAGGAGGGGCGACCGAGACTTCCGCGCCTCTGTCTACCAGGAAATTGCGCCTACTAACAGGGTCGCACACGCAGCTCCACACCCCTAGGGAACTCGAAGTTTGCACCCAGGTTCTGGTGAGGACTGATGCCATCCGGAAGCCATACGAACGCCGCTACAAAGTCTTCGAGCGTGGGAAGCACGCGCTCAGTCTGGAGGTCGAGAAAAAGACAATCTCCTTGGACAGGCTGAAGTCTTTTTTCCGACGGGTAGACGGCACTAAAAGGAAGCGAGAGTATCGCGTTTGTTTTGATGTCCGTCAGCCGGCTGTGGCCGAATAGCCCCGCTACGGATACTCTCGCCGAGACCTCTTGGTTTCAGCTGGGAACGGATTGCTGTGCGGAGCGATACTAAGCACCCGCTTCACAGCCCTGTTTGGGACAAGCGGCGATTAAAACTTTTATAAATAAATAGTGATTAGTGGTTTCAATTTAGCATATACAAACTGATTTTTACAATAGGTAATAAGTGCCGTATAATCTTATACCCTAGTTCAATCAGGTAAAGAGTTGTAAGCGAGTGAAGAACTTATTTTTGCTGAATACAGCCATCTGGGGTATTAAACAACTGTAGAGATAGACTGGTACTTTGGAAAACACGACTTAGGTTAGAAATTGGCTATAAATGGAAGGGAAAGAAGTGAGGAGGTGCCCTTCTTTTGGTTGATGGTTTGCTTTACTAATTCTGTCGATGGTAGGCGTACCAATGTAGACTGTTAAGATGCAATAAGTCCAAAATCTGCGGTAGTATCGTTCTATAGTTCCGAGTGTTGGCCGGCTACCGAAAAAAAATGAACAGCGCTTCAAAGTAACGGAGCCGAAGATGTTGCTTTGGCTCAGGGACGTAACCTGCTATAATAACGAATGAGGATATCCGCGATCAATATGGAATTTTTCAGTCTTTATTTGTATTGATCCATTTCTTTGTACCTTCGATTGTAAAGAGCGTTTGGATTATGACCAAATCCTTTTGACTACCATCAAAACTTCTATCTTTACAGACAAATATGGTTCAGTGATACTAATCAATATTGTCTGGAGGCTATGTAAAATCTCTGTTATTCACAAAGCTAGATGAGCTTCCCATTATTGAATGAACATAGTATTGAGCTTTTGCACCACTTTGGAATAAAATCTTGTTTAATGTAAATTGAACCGGCAGCTGTTTGTTTTTACTCCAAAATGTATCTTCAAGGACTGCAGGATCTGTCAGCTGTTAATTTGTAGATGCTAAATCTTGCAGGACTTCCTGCATAATTCAGTGCATTGATAATTAGAGTAGATAATCAATTAATTAATTGAATGATTGGTTTCATATTGATGAAGAGAAACTGTACCTGCCGGGCAGCTTAGAGCATTGTTGTTTGTACAATGATAGAAAGATAAATTTGACGAACTAGAAAGAATATAAACTAAGCTCCTGCAGACGTTTCTAGAGGTTTCATGGAAAACTTGCATGGATTTCAGTTAAAGTCAGTCAAATATTGTGTTGTTGGAATTTATTTCTTTTAATCAATTTTTAGATTATGAAATAATTTCAGAGACAAAGTGGTAATGAAACATCTTCTAGTTTATAGTAATAATAATCTTTACCATAACTTGGTAATAATCCTCACCAAAAGTTTACTCACCGGCTAAGCAGCTTTTTAATGTCCATTCCAAAAACGTTTGAACTTTCTGTTTGAGCGACTATTCGGTATTCTCATTGTTCAATTTCGATTCAGAATGAGGGGCATCTTAATAGTATAGAACGAAGATAGACTTTCATTAGGGAGGAGAATGAAGCTTTCTATGAGAACCAGAATGTGATTCATAGATTCCTCGAGATATCGTGATGCGGCTGGAATCTGACGACACCTCACTTGGATTGGAGTTGATTTTTGTGAGAGCGAGAGTATATGATAAATTACGAATATGTTGCGATCAGCAAGAGCAACACTAGATAATTGCCTCAGAGAAGATGACTGGCGCAAGAGCCGCGTTAGAGTGAACCAAAAAGGGTGAGTCAGCTATCAAAACAGAAATACATCCATTTTTGGATGAATAGCGAGCAACATCTGGTTCTTGAGTTGCTCCTGGCACATGCAAAAGTGGAGTTTTTAGATAATGCAGAAAAAACGGCGGGTGATCTCCATTGCAGGATGAGGAATCGTGGGCGGCAAGTAAAGAATTGAGGATATCATTCAGGTTGCATTAACGCAATGGTTCTGATTGTTCGTCGACTATAAAAGATAATGAACGGCGTCTTGCGGTAATGGAGACGAAGATGCTACGTTGGACTAGTGGCGTCACACGTTTAGATCACATCCGAAATGAGGATATACGCGATCGTTATGGGGTTGCACCGATCGTGGAAAAGTTGCGAGAGAGACGTCTTCGATGGTATTGTCACGCAATTCGTGCAAACGAAAATTCACTTTGGTTGGTTTGGTTTGGCCTGAACATCGAAGTCGATGGTAAACGACAAAAAAGGCAGACCTAAACAACGGTGGCTTGATACGCTGGATGGGGATTTGAAAGTCTCGATATTGCACCCAGAGGGTGCCGACGAGCCTACCCCGCTTGTGAACGGGACAAAGGCTGAAGAAAAAGAAGAAGATATTCGTGACCACACATGCGGAAATAATTTTTGTCGTCGCCAGCATCTCGAATTGAATAAGGCCCAAATTCAAGCATATTGGCGCCAATCATCCTTAGGTGCGTGACCTAGTATCCTACCGTATCACCAAACCATAATATTAGCAGAACATTCTAGTTCGTTGACTCTTGACTTGCTGTTAATCAGCAGATAAATTGCTGGTGGCTAGACACGTATTTGAAGAAAAGGGAATCTGCAGATTATCCAGCACTCAATTCACGAGCAGATGTTTAAAAAATATGAGCAAATGGCGTCTATGCCGGCAATACACGCGCCTCAACGACCATTCCAGACAGTACCCTTGTCTCCCACACCGTATTATAATCACAGGACATAGGAGTTCATCAGCAAAGCAATTGCTACACCATTCGGTTTTTGTGAATTTCCTATGATAATTTTTAGCTTATAAGACTTAACCCAGATTTTTTCAAAAATTTACACATTTTAATTTCAGTATTCTCCAGAAAAAGAGATGAACGCATACAACACCTAAGAAGAGTAGAAATCGGCAAAGAAAAGTGTTGTTTCGGGAAAACCTCCATAAATTACTTTGGGCATAGCATTAGCACCAAATGAGTACTACCCATCCTTGAGTTGTTTTTGGTTGGATAAAGGTTTTTATTATATCTGCCACAGTCTCAAAATTATTAATCGTCGGTCACACACATTGCACCGAGAAGTATTCGTTTCTGGAATTTCACATAGCTTCGAGTTCGATAGCCACAGATTTAGAAGTTGTTTGTTGGATGTGTGTGACAAGGGCGACGCCAGTATCGACCTAAAAAGTTATCTTTACAATAGAAATACACCATGATATACCAAGATTCCAGATGCTAGATTGAAGTATGAGTACTTGGAGTTTATAGTTCTACCTTCTGTTATGGTCACTGCTACATGAATTGTCGGACATTGATGGATAGCTATTCCGGATTGTTCGTAACCGTCTTACTAATCAATAATTAAGTAGATACCACAACAGTTGCGTCCGTTGGATAGCCCACTATGAACCTATGCTGACTGTAATGAAGGGCCAAGGCATGCAATAACACTTTTCCCATTTGACCTACAGCATGCCATCCGCAAAATAGCGGAATTGTCGAACATTATGTGCAATTCTTGGTTATATTTTGTTTAACATTATAATCCCTGGAGAATTTCTCATGTCTGAGGATAAACCTTGGGATATAAAAAACATTCCAAAAATATGCCACCAAATTTGGTGTCAATCGCTAAAACCGTTTCCAGACAGGCAGACAGATGGATAAACCGATTTAAATAAGGTTTAGTTTTACAAAAAACCTTAAAATTCGCACCCACTAGACAAAATAAAACGTTTGACAAGTATAACTTAGAAAATGTACACAACTTTAGGTGTACAACTGACGAAGTATAAAAATAAGCTCGATGAAATAAAACGCTGAATTCAATTCACAAATTGGTCCTTCTACTAGGTCCTGCCTGCATATTCAGGAAAGAAATACTTCAAGTATAAAAAACGATAATAAGACGTGTGCTATGATATGGATGTGAACCATGGACCTTGACACAAACTTCCGAAAAACTGGTGAATACCTTCGAAAGGAGGGTCCTGACGAGAATGGTAGGAGCTAAACCAGGGATGACCAACGGCGCATCAGATACAACCACGGGCATGGCTCAACATATAGATTGAACTCGGATATCTAAAAGGGTATTTGAAGAGCAAGCAAAAAGATGCAGACGGATCGGAGAACTCCGAAATCGTTGGACAAAGTCTATTGATGAAGGCAGCGCATCGCCACCAGGATTGCAAAATCGGAGAATATGATTGATGGATCGAAATGATTGGAGGACACCCTGAAGACCAAGGCTCGAAATAGACTGTAGAGCCTCGATGACAACGACGACGACTTTGTCATATCCCAAAGGAAAGAATTTGGGTCATATCCGGCAGATAGAATCAAAACAGTAGATGCATTTTTTTTTATGGAGTGTAACATGATTTAGGCAGTTAGGTATAAATGGCCGCTCCGAGGAGCATAATTAATGCTGTGGTGTGCCGTTTTGATGCCACAAACTTCTAAGGCCATTGCTATTGCGATAAGAACTAGGAGGGTAAAGTTAAACCGAGTCAAATATTTAGAGCCAGCCGCAGCATTCACTAAGGATAGTAGTTCTTCTACCAACTAGAGATCTCCTTGGGACCACGAAAAATTGCTTACCTAATAAACATAGAGGAAGTGCCTGAAGGTTTCTCCGGAACTTTAGAAATAAGGATTGTAGGCAATTATTACTCTAGTGGCTTGATACCCTATAGTGCAGTGCCCGGGGCCGATCGCCGTAATCTTGTATGCATTTGCACCCGTCTGGCACAAGAGCAGTCAGGCCGCTCATTTCCCCCTATGGTTAAATGACCGTAAATCCAGAGAAGAGTGCCTTTAGCCTTTAGCGTTTCTTTGCGCTGCCTCATGATCCATCACCATACTTTCAGTATCGCCAGTAATTTCTCTTGGAAAACAGTGCCGAATTCTGAGAGACTGTACGATTCGGCTACGCTGTATGGATCTGGGAAAACTGTCACACCGACTTCACAGACCAATTTTGAACCGTCGGTGAAGAATATTGTATCGTAACCTTGTAATCAATGTTGCCGGAAGTGGAAAAATTATGGTACTAAAAAATGTAGCATGTAGCGTTTTATAACAAATTGAAACGCACCACATTAGATTATCCTTCTCTTCCATGTTATAGTCAATAAATACCAATTTATTTACGGTGGTCGTTTTGAAACCCCACCTAATCCGCTCGCCTTGCTTGAGGGTTAAATGTACTCGTATGTCTTTAGATTTATACTCAGTATTGGCTTACCTATAAAACCCATTTTTTCCTTTTGCCTTACTACAAACTTCAATATCGAAAGTCAACGATTTTTGTAGCACGTTTTTTCACAAAAGCATTTATTGTGATTCATTGTCATTTTCGGTGATGAACTGTTTTCTTCTGGCCTGGCAACTATGAAACTTCGCTACCCATAATATTTGGTGTATGTTGTAAAAGTTGCCCTCTCACCGGTGCATGTGCAAATATTATTTCTAAGAGTACGTTTTAACCAGGAATGTAAAATAAAAATAATTCTTCAGCCTTTTTCCCGTCCGCAAGCGGGGTCGGCTCGTTGTGATCGATTTCGCCATTTGGTCCTACCAAATGCCTCATCTTGATGCAATCTTGAGGCTTTTAAGTCCCCATCCAGCGTATGAAGCCACCCTTCTGTTGGTCGATCTTTCGGTCGTGTACAATCGACTTCGATGTTCAGACCAATCTTGGCAAGTGAATTCTCGTTAGCGCGAAATACATGACCATACCCTTGAAGACGCCTCTATCGCAGCTTTTCCACGATCGATGCAACTCCATATTGATCGCGGATATCCTCATTTCGGATGTGATCAAAACATATCACGCCACTAGTCCAACGCAACATCTTCAACTCCATTACCGTCGAATGTCACTTAATGCAGGTTGCGTTAATGCGTGCAGCAATTTCATACCGCAGTTCTCCATGGGCTGATAGTGTTGATCCGAGTTATTTAAATCGCTCAGTTCTGGGCTGACAGTGATTGTGCTCACTTCATGGGGATCGGCCGTCAAAAATTGAGTTTTATTCAGATTGAATCTGTGACCGTGTTGCATGAGGCGGTCATTCCATTTTTGGACACGTTACTCCAGGCCATTTTTGCTATCAGATGCTAGGAAAACATCATCTGCATAAAGCAGTGTATAGGCCGCTGGAAGTTGGATGTCTGCTGTAACAGTATCCACAACAAGCATAAAGAAGAGTGGTGAGAGGGCGCTTCCTTGATGAACACCAACAGAGACATGAAGCGGTTTCGATACATCCGCCACGTTTCGAACTTTACGTTTCGGATCGTGGTAGAGCAATTGAACCCAGCGCATGAGTTTTTCTGGCACTAAGTGTTGTCGTAGAGCTTACCAGATGAGTCCGTGGGGTACACGGTCAAATGCTTTCTCTAGATCCAGAAATACAATGCAAAAAGGGCGACGGTTCTCACGGTGTTTCTTCATGAGTAACCGTGCAGCGTATATTGCGTCAGTTTTGTTTTGTTTTTAAAATCATTTTTATTTTTAAGACATAGGTAACAATAGTATATAGATTGACAAATCCGGCTTGATTCACGGTTACTTCAACGATTTCGCGAACACGGTTGTCAAGAATGCCTTCAAAAATCTTCATGGTAGTAAAATAAAGATAGTTAATTAGTTATAATGCAATAAAGAATTGAATTTAGTAACCAAAATGGAATTGATAAACTAAAGTGACATCTTTCAAAGTCATCGTCCTTTTGAACAGACTTTTATGTGAATTGCGAATGACGTCAAGTTGTTTCCAAACTGCGAGCTTCGGCAGTGTGTTGTTTCACTTATGCCCAACTTGGTAGGTTATTTTATACCTTTTATGATGTGATGAACAGTATTTACTAAAACCACTACTTGGTTTTTGGTACTAAAATTTGGACTTATTTCACGAAGTGGCCGGAGGTAATGAAACGTTACCAGTTCAATTTGGCGGTCATTTGTCATTTACCAGAACGTGATATTACCAAATATTAACTTTGTTTTTGTTTCTAATGAAAAGTATCTATTTTATTAAAAAGTTCTAAAAACTGAGAAATGGTACTAAGATACTGCACGACTTCAAAAGGAGCTAAACTTGGTGTTTTTGGTACTAAAAAGTCAACATTGCTTGTAACTCATCGCCTGGTTGCGTGTGGCGTAGTCCGTTGGGAACTACGATCAAAGGGCTTCACTGTCCAACATCCGGACTCACGAAGTCTGACAGTACTTCACGTTACAACGCATTTAGTGCGAAGAAGGAGAAGGTGTAGGAGTACATTTAGGGCATCTGCCGGGTAGGACTACAGGACTGCAGATGCGTGAATCGTGTTCGAATCGCTTCTGTTGTACTTTTTGCCCAGCACCTGCCACCAAACAGTGTATATCCAGAGGACCATCCTCGGCCGGGAACCTAGTGCAGGTGTAGGAGGCTATTCCGACCTTCCTGACACTTAGCTCTATGTTTAGTCTCCATTTTCCATTTCCAGGAAAGAACCAATCTCTATTCATTTAGCCGCTGGAAGTGGAATTCGGGTACCCTTATCCTGGTAGTTGGAAATGTAACATAAAATTGGCATATTATAGAGACAAGAACCAATTTAACTTTGTAAATACAATATTTCCAAAAGAGGGAACTCATTAATGTCCTAAATAATTGCGGCAGCCATCTTTAAACTTTTCCAAAGGATTTTAGCCAGATCAAACTGCATATCTTTATGAAAAGCTGTTTTCTGTACTGAGCTTTGTTAAATTTAATGATTATGAAATGAGATCTACAGGCAAATGTCAAGAGGTCGTAAAATACCAACGACCTTTACTGAAACACAATATCAACAATAAAGTTGAAAACCTACCCGAATATTGTATTCATAATGAAGAGTCCTGCATTGACCAAAAGCTAACGAACCCAACTAACAATCTTTCAACTTTGTAAATAATTGCGAGAATATTCAAGCATTGCACATTGCGCACATTCACACAAACGTATCCCTTGTTTGCCTGAGAATGTTTTTCTGCAACCAGAGACGGAGTTGTTTCCTTAGTGCGGAATTAATATGTGATGGATGCAGAGTTGCTCCTATCTAAGCTTTGCACTTGGTGGACCGTAAGGGTTGAAATTCTAATACAAAATAGCCAAGGAACGGAAAACTCACCCAATAGTCCATTCTGTAATGAATTCAAACTGCTCTGCATGTTAGGAAGTCCATTATCCTGTCGGAGATCATTTCGGTTTCTCGTTAAACTTAAATTTCCGGACGGCACTTGGCCGTTCATATGTGCCGCTGACATTGTTATTGTTGTATTGCTTAGACTATTACTATTACTGGAATTGTTATTATTGTTGCCTGTTCGCATATTGGGATGTTGTTTGGGTGCCGGTGGACTATAATCACGAGCGTAGTCCACATATGGTACGTAGCCATTGTTCTGCTGGCCACCTCCGCCGCCGATACCGGGTTTCGTCACGCTCGTCGTCGTCGAGGCAGGATGAGGATGTGGTTGCTGCTGCAAATGTGCCAGACTATCCGAGTAATCTCCAGAATATCTGGAAATAAATAACCAAAGACACTTGTTAAAAGTTGGAGCAAGGTGGATGTTAGTTTAGGTTTCTAAGGATTCGATGCAAAAGTAAGTATGCACAGGCGATGATAATGGTGAAAATCATTAGAAAACTCGAGAATATCCCAGGCATATAATAAAAGAATATTTTCAACGAGTTAGAAAATATTTCCAGTGACCTATTTTTCATTCAGTTCTATTGAACAATGCACGCTCTAGTTTGATGTTCAATGAAGTATATCAAACTAGTTTACACTAAGTGTGCAAACTTACTAATTGCCTGTGAAAGGACAATTAAGGCTGTAAATCGAATTCGCAAGGAAATCACTTGACCTGTATCCATCCCAGCCAACTCTAATAGATTTCATTTCGAAACTTACCGGTAATCATTTGGAATTTTCACTGGACCAGCCAGTTGCACTCCACCTACGTTGCCTCCACTTTCACTACTTCCGCCAGTCGAGCCTAGGACATTGGCTGCTAATCGAGTTGCTATACTGCCCGTTCCCGAACATGTTTCTGAATAGTCAGGTTCGCAGGATCCCGCTCGAATATCTACTTTCAAATCACTAATGTTCGATGACCGGTCGCTCTCCTTGCAACCTTTCTCGTTCACTTGATGATCGGCTGGAATTACATCGGCCGGAGGTAACTTCTTCTTACCGCGCCTAAGGTACAACAGGAGCAAAATAATGACCATCATTACTATGGCCACGGACGAAATAGCTCCAACGACAATCATCAGTAGTGGAAGGCTCTCTGAAAGGAACAAAATGATAGAGAGGTTACGTGGAGTTGGGATTAATTTTAACCCTTTCGGGGGATAGAGGTTCGAAAAATATAAGCGTGTATACGTATAAATTGTATTATCGAGAAAGAAATGTGTATTAGGAAACGGCAAGGATTACCGTCGATATAAAAAACGCTGGAATATGGGTTAAGAACAAGGATAATCAGACAGTAAACTTGAATACTTCACGTCACTTTTAGAGCGATTTGTTGGAAGAAAGGAATCGTGCTGATTCAATCAAACGGTAACCCTTTCTGTAAGGGCAGCGTGAAAGGACCCCGACAATACTACTTACTTTGAGCTATAAAATCAATCTCGAGCACGTCACTGCCATAGTCATTAACGACGGTGCAGTTGTAGCGTCCAAAGTGCCTAGGCTGACTTTCGCGAATGATAAGCGTTGACTTGATGCCTTCTAGCATTGGATCGTCCAGGATTGAGTAGTCCAAGTCGGAACTGGTATTTATTTCGCGACCATTATACGTCCACGCCACATGTTTCGCTCTAGGGACACTAAAGGCTACACATTCGATTCGGGCATTGTCGCCAACAATTCCAAATTGTATGCTTTTCGATGTTATTGTCGGTGGACGCTTCAAATAGATTGTAGCTTCGGATCCGATTTCTGTGAAGCCCATTACGCTTGCCTTGCAAAAATAGCGTCCAGCTGTCTCCTCTGTTACGGTGATTGTCAGATTCGGTGATGTGCCGACCACCTGAAAATTAATGACAATGAAAAAGCTCGTTACGATTAAATGTCTTCGAATCAGTGAGTAGCGAGTGGTTTATGGGAGAAAGTTGCAATTAGAGACATTCACGTGAGTGGATTCAATTTATATGGCCAATTAGCACAAATGGTAGAAGGTAGCCAGCGAAAAGTGAATTGGTCTGTTCCGGCAAAGGGTGACATTTCACCAGAACTTCACCGAAAAATTTAGTAAAGGTATAAACGTGAATTATTGGATTGGTCATTAAAATTTAGCTTCCGAAATTACCTCTGGTAAATTTACCCTAATTGACGAATATTGATTTGTTCAGTTACTGTCTGTAAGGTTGTATATTAATTGTATTAAGATCCTAGATATCGTTCACATACATTACGAAATAAATGCTTAAAAGAAGGTTAGTCAAATGTAAAGGTTGATTTTAGAAGAAACTGTTGCTGCGAAATGATCTACATGACACAGTTCCACACCTATATTGTTGTATTCTCGGTTACACGATAGGCAAACTACATTATTTCAAAAGTGGCGCCCAACGTGGGGTTGAATATTCGTTAAATTTCAAAACCGACAATCATAGTCTCCTCTGTGATAGGAAACATAACAATTCTATTATATGTACATATATCATTCCACGCAGAGGGAATACTACCTAGCCCAGTGGTAGTCCCTCTGAAGTGATGTATTTCCTGTGGTTCGTCAGTCATCCCATACCAAAGAGTTTTCTCCGACAGGTAATTCTTGACCAAATTCGCCAAGTATCTTGGTATACGCACTTTAGCCAATGCACGTTTAATTTGACTCCAGTTAGCCGAGCTCAATGCACTCTCGATATCCAAAGTTAACATGACACTGACATACTTCTTCTCAGATTCACCACCATACTGACAATCCGAGAGGTTATTGCCGTTTGCGAGGATGGACCCATCAAATTCCTTATTCAAACCAAAAAGCAAATAAGGAGATATGATGCTAGGTCTGTGTTTTAATTTTTCAGGTACGTCTTCAAAGTGGACCTACCTGATCCTTACTACCATCTTCAAAGCTTTGTTAGGAATATAATCCAATCCTGGAATCTTATTGTCGTCGATCTTCCAACTACCTCCAACTAATTTCTCTAAGGCAACTGGAGGTGTCGGGTATTCGTTAAGTAGGACTATCGTTTCAATTACAGACTGGCAACAGGTTCTTTGAGACATTCGTATACTGATCTTTGTTCTTGCAACATTTTCATTACCACCAAGGATTTATGTTCGCATCTTCGTTTGTACACTTGCTCTCGCTCGACGTTACGGAGGCTTCCTCTTAGTCTCTAGTAAAATCTCCTTGCCTGAAGGCATTATTGCTTCACCGGTAGTTTGGGCGCCTACTGGGGAGCAGCCATCTTTTCGACATTGCAGCATCAGATGGTTCTCCAATACAATCAGCATTCCGAGATATCAATTACATAAATGAAGCTAAGGTATCTGAAGTATCGATTCAGTAGTATATTTTCACCTGTATGATCTGATTTTTACGAGTTATATTTACTATTTGACTAGAACTGGGTCTGTACTTTCTTTGCATCGTCGCTGCTTGCCCAAACGAAGAGAGGCTCCTGACGAAAAGTTTGGCAACTTGATATATGGTCGGCAAGGAGTCACTCAGTTTGTTTCTTATTCGACTTCATATTGGCTTAACTTTTTATTTGCTGATCAGTTTTAGGCAAATGTCTTCCTTTCGTTTATATGAACGATAATTCTCTTCTTTAACGTTAAGAGGTAGTTAATGATTTTCACTTTTTTGAAGGGAGGAAGCGACTTATGCTCACTATTAGATTATAAACGAAGAATTGTAGCGGGGTAGTATCCCTAGAACACCCTAGTACTTCACTTTCGGTAAGTCTTCTTAGTTGAAAAGTGGTGAAAAACAAGATATCGCTTCTTCTGTTCTTGTCTCAGTATTACATGAAGAAAGTGCACCTCGGCAAATTGTCGTGATGCTAAGGTGGTCTATTGAAACAACAATATGGGTTTCGGCGAGTCTGCACTACGGTCACTGCGATAACAACGGTTATACATTTGGCCGTTAGGCTTTGGTCGTGGGAAAGTGCTACGCGGCGCTAGCGTTAGCTGTCAAGTATCTAGCTAAGTGGATTTGGTTTGGTTTGGTAAGTTGACTAAACTGGGTGTCCCTGGTTACTCAGTTCGGTTAATTGAGAGCTACCTCTCGGAAAACTTCTTTGGTATGAAACGGACTACGGACCGAAAGAATACGGTGTCACAGCAGGTATTACTCAAAGCCCAGTTATGGCATTCAACTGACAGAGAAAGCAATGTTGATTGGTTTTGACGACCTAGCAGTGGGCGTCGTTGTCGTCCCTAGCAAGAGGAGCTTTATGAAAGTGAAGCTATTTATGCCATCAAATGATTTGTTAAGAATAGTTACATCGGAACTTCACGGACGAAGGGACGGAAGCGGTTCTTATTATCAATAGTGGAAAAAGCATATTGTCAAAATCCAATCATTAGATATTCGAGGGTAATTAGATACCTGAGGGGTAATTTCTGATTCCAAATTGAACTTCAAGGGGTATTTGCACTACGCTTCTATGCATAGTAGGCAATAAAGTCTAATTCATTTTTAACAAAGATAATGCCTTATACCGGAGCACTAAAGCATAGTCGCCAATTGCTTATCGTAGGGATGGTGAAATCCCTACTCGTATATTTGGCCCTTGTCTAGGCTGGGCACTAGACAGCGCAGTAAAATGAGAAAGGTAAGTTCGCTGTACTGCCTAATCGTGCTGAGGGGAAATGATTTCTTCGGATACTGTAGCGCAAGAGGTGCATTGCCTCTTCCTAAGAACTACGGCGAAATCATCCAAGAGAACAGAAAACTTAAAAAAAGCGACTAGGAAGAAGCTGAGCGGGAGATGGAAGCAGCGGTGGAGTTATTCCGGAAATGACCGCAGGACCAATATTTACCTTGTGAATTAAGAGATGGGCCATGGAATACTGAGTTACTACCAGACACAGCTCCTTATGGGACACGGCGGTTACAGGAAGTATTTGCATCGAGTCTCCTGACTGTTATGAATGCAGCGCTGCATTCGGGGACTCGGAGTATATTACGTTTTATTGTTCGAGATTCGGCGATGAAAAAAAAACCAAATAAATTAATAAGTTAAATATTCAGACTGAAATCATCTTCGAAAGGGTAAAGAAAGTGTAGGGCCGGAATGGAAGTGGGCTTATCCTGTTTGTGTTAGGGACCAGCGGATCTGGCGCGAGACAAGCTGAAACAACAGCCGGGGATCTTCCCTGCAGTAGAAAAAATGTCAAGAGGACCCCAAGCCAAGGTGGAACAGTATACGCGAAGGGTTGCGCGACCAATAGGGAGTTTTGTCTTTAGTATGGGGACTCTGAATATCCTAGGCCCCTTCAGTTTCAAATATGGGACCCTCTCCTGCTAACTTTGCTAGCTAGGGTGGACATTTTTCCCGGACTACATAACGGACGATAGTAGAAGAGGTGGTGGTACCAGGCACATCATCGGAGCACGAGCTGTTGGCATCCAGCCAGGACACAGCAGCCATCATTGCTAGCCGCAGCACCAATATGCTGAAGTTGACAACAACGGTTGCGAGGCGACTTACGAACTAGTGGTTTTCAGCTTGAAATGAATGGAAGAAGCGAGTAGCGAACATAGTATTCCTACCCAAAAGCAATGAAGTCCGGGATATCTTCAAAGTAAGACCTGATAAGAATATTAGTTATCGGAAACCAGCAAAAAAGCGGAAGTGCACTGGACTCTTGCTTGAAAGTCAGTACCAAAAGGCAATACATATTCGAATCAAGGTTGCAAAGAATAAGAAAACGGATGCTGCCGACGAGCGGAATAGAAAGGATCACGCTAAATACCAAGCGATTGTCGAGGAATATAAGAAGAAGAGAGAAGATGAAGCCCACCGCCTTCACTCGAATGTCAATACGAGGTCGAATAACCGAAAAGGTGGATTACAAAGTGCCGTTTGCAGTCAGGAAGGCAAAAGCAGATAAATCTGCAGCGCTTGAAGTGTTGCTCAGCTAATCTGCTGGTCTTCCTCCGAGAGGAAGACAACGGCGCTGCACTAATAAAGAAGCCCTGGATCGGAGGACCCCGAACAAGCAGATAATGTAATTTATTCCACAGCGCAGGAGACACTGAAACAAACCAAGAGTATGCGTTCACGCCAGAAGAGATTTGAGTTCCAGCGACCTAGCCGTGGTCAAACTGAAGTAGGCGAAAGCGGGGAACATGTATATTTCCTCATTTTACATGGTTTACGACCGATTGGCTTCGTTACTGTAACATTTAAAGAACACTATAATAGCAAAGAAGACCAACCCGTTGATAAACTGCGATGCTAATGTATAGCATATGCTCTGGTGCATCTCAGAAATTAACAAACGAGGTCAGTCATTCTTTGAGTTTATTATTAACATAAATCTATTGGTATATAACAGGGGTAGTACACCAACCTTCCATTCCCCAGCTCGGAGGACCGTGCCGGTTGGGAAAAGGTCATCATTCTTACGGCCAATGGAATTCTTAGGGCGGAACATTGGAGAGTGTCTGATCAAAGATCCTTCCCAGATCACAGTTGCCCGGCCAAATACAGCAAGAAAACAGCCATACAAGGACTGCCTGAAGAAATACCGGCCAAGAGGCGGTTTGGTTGGACTATTGCCAGAACATTGAACTATTCAACTAGTCTGCGAGACTCAGATTCAATCCAAGGAACCATAAATTCTTAAATTCATCCTTCCTTAAAAAGTCGGAAGGTTCCGGGGCAGAATCTTCTGATAAAATCTTGTAGCTGCTGGTTCAGACGCACTTTCCCTGTAGCTAAGAGAACTGCAAGTCAGAGCGTTGCTGGGAGGCTACGCAGCCAAGTCATGTGAGTCTATCAAATCGGTAATTATCGAAGATAAAATCGGTCGGTGGTATAAACAGCTCCTTCACATATAAATCTCCGGGCCCAGATAGCATAATACCAGTCATGCTACATAAGCAGAAGGAAAGGTTTGTGTCGTAGCTTGTAGAGATTTACCGGAACTGTATCCCTTTCGAATACGTACTACACTCTTAGAGACATGCATTTGCGGTTTTCATACTGAAAGCAGATATTCACGGCCATGAGTCCGCGAAGGAATTTCGACCAATGAACCTCACCTCTTTCGTATTAAAAACTTAAGAACATATCCTGGACGTCTATTTAAAAATGCGGAGAGAATGCCTTTCTCTAAGTCTCAGCACGCCTACTTCAAAGGCAAATCCACTCGGCAACGGTCATACAGTACAAGGATTCTACTCTAGTTGTCTTTCTTGACATATAGGGACAGAATCTTACGCATTGGACAATATTGATGCTAAAAAGTAGGATAATTCGGTTTGATCTGGGTGGTAGCCATTTAACAAAATCTGCAAGCAGAGGTACGCCCCATGGTAACGCCATCTCCTCCGCATTCTGATTGATAATGATGGATGAAATTCTACACATATTCGGCAGCAGTGGGGATAAGGTGGAAGCGTATACCGACGAGGGATATTTCCCTCCATTATTGATGACATCACGGAAGGAAAGTTGGGAGAGGTGTGTCCGCTGACTCGGGCGCACAAATTAAACGCGGTTAAATGAACAAAGATTGGTTCTTTCCTCCAATGTAAAATATCTGAGTGTAATCCTAGATCCGAAGCGAGGACTGAAGATTTGGAATGTATGTATAAGCTTCTATGTCTGCATAGAAATCAATTGCATGGAGAAATGGACTCTTCGGTCGAGGATAGTTTTATGGATGTACACAGCCATAGTATGTCCCATCCTAACGTACGGTTGAATGCAGGAAGCTTAACTACCCCTACACCTTTTCCCCCTAGGCATCCACATTAAATATGTTGTAGCGCGCAGTGCCCTCAGCCCTACGGCTATAGTAACATCCTAGATAAAGTTCCTGAGGAACTTTAGAAATTATCCACGGATAACGCAACACGCAAGCCGAATATCGCAAGAAACTTTGCTGTGGGCTGTCCAACCAGAAAAACCGGCGGTGTGTTGCTTGTTTGACACAGTATTCTTCACCGACGGGTCAAAGGTGATCTGTGGAGTCGGTGCGAGATTTTTTTCGAATATACACAATTTAGCTGAGTCGATTTCTGTTCGGAGCTAAAGGCGTAACGTAGCCATTTTGACCGATAGTCGAGCGGCCATTACGGCCCTGCATTTAGCGGCTTCTCCTCCAGGTTGGGATGTAGTGCAGAAACGTGCTGGGAAGTCTGGGGGCACGCTCAGTATTAACCTTCACCCTCCAGATTGCGGCAGTCTGCACGGAGCACTGTCCCATAGGGAGCCATGCCGCCAGCATGACCAGACTCAACAATTTACATTGCCGAGGCTGCAAGGAAAAGAAAGAAACTCTCAGGCATTTCCTTTCCTGTAACGACATAATCGGGATAATCAAAAGACCATCCTAAGTGACCGACCATTCGGTGCGGACATATACATTGTATAATGTAAATTTTTGCAAAATGATACATAACGGTTCGAAATGTTCAAAGGACCCCCTCCCCTCCCCCCAACATTTCCGAGCTTGACTAGCACAGAGTCGTACAAGCACGTGTCGATGGAGCACTTCGGTGGAGGTTTAATATTTGCGGGGGGACCTATACGATCGATTTCGTCATCTTTTTAGGTTTTTTGGGTTCCCCCTCTTGATCATCTCCGACCACTCAGGATGGTCTTTTGGGCATGGCCGATCACCATCATGTCATTACAAGCTGCAGGGTAGGAGATCGAATTTCCTCCATGAATACTATGGGCTGGCTCTGAAAATTTAAACTACTGCACTTTATCTCCTTCCTCTTATCACAGCGATCATGGTCTTAAGGGTTTATGTCATGAAAATGACGCACCATAGCACTAATTGTGCTCGTCGGAGTGGTCACTGATATCTACCTACCTACCTAACCTTATATAATTGTTTGTCCTTACTAATTGTTACTACGAATGATTTCTGTCATAATACGGTCGTGAAACGTGATCCTGATGTATCCTTCGAAATTTTATTGGACTAGGGAAAGCAATGATGCCTGACGAATTAGCGTTATTTGGCGAACTATAGTAATTTAAGTAATTAAAACGTGTTAACTTCTATAACCTGGAATCATTGAATATATTGAAAGAATGCTGGACAACAAAATCCCGAAACAGGCACTCCACCGATACGTGGGAAAGAATTAATCTAAGGAGGTGGTGTTAACCGAGATCACAATGCTTCTAGGCTTTTCTGAGTGAAGGACACAGTTGCTGGATTTATTATAATGCGCCCATCTGTTGAGAGAGTTTCTCTTAGGCTAACTTTGCGAACGAAATAATCTTGTGGGTAAACGTTAGGCTGTTAAAAATTAGGAATACAATCATCTTCTGGAAATTAGGCGGTGATAACAATATGATACATGGACATCTCCGATGATATGTGGAAGGACCGTTTTCATATCTGGATAACTAAGGGGTGGGTAAGGTTTACCGAAAAAAACTAACGGAATATGTGTATAATGAAGATTGCTGTTGAAACATTCCTAGCTAATTCTATAACTTTCTAGCACTTTTAAGAGAGAAAAAGTTTGCCCCAACCGAAGGCAACTAAAATTAAACTTGTTGCCCAGTTCTGCTCCCAATTTGATTAAAAGGTGCAACGTGCTGTCCGACTTCGTTGCTATTCAAGCCACATTTCCATCCTTGCCGACAGAATATTCAATTGTATGCAAATTCGTTTGTAAATTACCAAAGATGCCGTAATGCATGCTTCGAACTCCCATTTCTTACCCCAAAATCGTACATGCAACGATGTTATCTCAAACATATCACAAATAATGCAGATATGCGGTTGATTGTTCAATACAGTACAAGTATGCAGTGTATGAATTGGGATCTACAGCCATACGTGCCTGGGGTTCCGTTGCTTACTTGTGTATCTTATCTTTCATTACGGATCTATATTCTGGGTTTGACAAATATTTGCTGACATTAGTTTCTATCATTTTCGACAACTACTTCGATAGTTGTGAACGTGTTTGTACTATTTGTAGTCATTTAGATATTGGTACGAATATATGTACATAGTTTGTACGTATCAGCTCTTCAAACATAATATACTTTATCCTGGATAAGAATGACATTCGAGCTCTGGGGAAACACCAGTCACTAAATACGGTTTCGGACTACTAAATATTCTACCGAACTTTACTGCCCTTAAAGAGTAAATTATGGCTTGCATTTGGTGCCCTACTTATGACTACCACGACCTATACCACTCACGTAAGGCATGACATTCAATATTCAAAACAAAAGTAGAACTTAAACACTCAAAAGGACATACCCTCTCTGTTGCTTCGCTAATCCAAACAATATCAGCCGCAGGATTTCCATCGACGTCACACACCAGTGAAGCAGTTGAACCGATGTCTGCCTCCACTGACTTTGGAGTTTGGCGAAAAATAGGACCATCTGCAATTATGAAAATGTAGAGTGCTTTTCAGATATAGCATTTATCCATCTATAAAGAGTTATTATCTAGGGAAAATGAATAGCTGAACTGCTCGGAGTTCATTATTCCCACGCTCATTGTCTGTTTGCTCTGCGCCTCCACGCAGAAAGGATACTTTATTATTTCTCAGTGCGGAATCAGTGCCTTTTGATTGCGCCCCCGCGGCAATTGAACAATAGAATTTTGTTTTTTGTTGCAGTTTGTTGTCCCTGCGAATATTCAATATTTTTCCTGGCTCGTTTAAAATCCAATGAGATCTAGAACTCCGGAGTAAGCGGAAACTTTCCCTTTTCACGCGAGTGGAAAACTTTTCATACGTATTCGGTGCTCATTAGCTGCTCCAATAATTTAAAGGTCAATCGCAGCGTATTGCTTTATAGTTGAGTTGTGAAAACTTTTTCCAATAAAGCTTTTATTAAAAGGATAAAGGAGTTCATTGCGAAGCATGTGCAGTATATTAATCGAGCTGCTCTTTGAAACTAGCGTAAACTTTCTCTTTCAGACTTACAGCTGATATCCAGGGTCTCGCTTTCCTCGCTTTTCCCCACGGCATTGTAGACTTCGCATTTTACGATGGCATCATGGTACTTCCGCGAGACGTTATGAATGATCTGCAAATACACAAAGAGGGATGTATTAGAATTTCGAGTTATTTCTACCCTTTTAACTCTGACGGCATTCAAGGATGGATTTTAGTTCCAAACGGAAAAAGTGGCTTTGTCAAACGAAGTTCATTGAATTTCCTGCTCCAATTTCTCCCATTTGAGAGGCCAGTTTTAATCTCGTTTGAAAATATCTTCATGCAATAGAACGGAAAACTGAACTTCTCAATTGCATTTTCGCCACTTTGACACGATGAAACAGTCAAGTACTCACCATCTCGGTAGTGTAGTCCCCCATGACAATCTCGTCATTGATATACCATCGATAGTTCACATCGTTCGGGTTGGCGTCAGCATGGCATGAAAGCCGCACCTCGGATCCCTCAGGGATACGGCCTCCTGCCAATGCACCTCCTATTACTGACACAGCAACTTTGGGTGCGTATTTCACCTGAAAGTAAAAAGAGAAAAAAGTAGAGAAAAACTTGCAAGGATATTTGCCGTCATGGCTGTTCGTTTGCCACAGAACCGAACATGTAAAAGATGATTTGTCGAGGAATTAGAGCGCGAACAAATTGAAAAATCTATTGCAAACGTGTTTTGCAGTGAAATACCCTTGTCAGGATTACACATAACTTGTATGCGGAGATGTACATGTACGTGATGTAAAAATGTTGTAAAGAAGGCAAACGTGTCAGGAAGCCAGGTGCCGTGGCGGTGCTGGGAGGGATTCGAAATAAAATGTTTATTCTAGATTGCTGTCATCCTATTAAAGTTAGTATTGATTGTTTCTATGAACTTGTTCTCCTGCAGGAGTACCTGGTATCGCGATTACTTGACAGGTATTCAAAGAGTTGTTACTATGTTAAGAAGACCTTCCTCCCTACAAACACAGGAGTGGGCGCTGAAACTACGCAAATGAATTCTGTTACACTTCAATATGATTTGAACGGGTATAATGTATAAATATTTAGCGGAAAACTATATTAGGTTGTGAACTCAGCCTTGTCTCAAGTGTCGAAAATTTCTTTTTTTTTAATTTTATTTAAGAAAAATATCACATTAACTTTCTTTTGAAATTTCTTCCAAGAATGGCTTCTGAATTAAAGGAAGTAGATGGGTACCCTCAACTATGTTCCCAACAAAATAGATTCGAGAAAAAGGCTACAAATGCGAAGTATAACGGAAATGGGTCAAAACACCGGGAAATCAACCATGCCGGCGTACGTGGAGGCTATCTAACGAGATATCTGCTAATTGTCGGGAACGCGAAGCAACCTCCACCACCTCCACCGGCGGGAACGTATCTGTCTTGCCAAAATGAAAGATAAAGAAAACAACGACATCGGCCCATACCTGCACGCAGACTGGAAGTTCGAAACTTACCCTTATAAGTAAAATTATATTTAAATCCAAACCTCCCGCGAGATTTTCAATGGAAATTCGACGTAGCTGGGTAAATGGTAGACTCTCTAGGCTGTAGGATTATGATAAAACTGAAGCACAGTGAAGAGAAAAGAAGAAAAAATAGCAAAAGTAGGTGGAAATAAACCAGGCAGATACTTGGGCTTGGCTTGGAACGTGCATACATGCAGACACCTGTACGACCTGATCGCAGGAAAAATAATCATTGCTAGACGGTTTGGACTGGACGAAGTCTACATCGGCTACGATATTTGGCCCCACAAATGCAGACCTTTCAACGGTTCATGCACTTTGTCGTGTTTTCATTCAATAAAAACGCTGTCCAGTGGCCAGGAAATACTTCAAGCCTGTGACTGCGAATTAAAAGAATTCCTGGTTTCCACGTTTTGAACATCATCCGAGGACAATGACACCATCGAGCGAAAATGAACCATATACCATGGGATTATTCAGAATTAAAGCGTTTAGTTTAGTATATGTACATGACGGCACTAGGTCCACACTAAAGCAACAAGAATCTCAAAACTGGGCCACATCGACGTCACTGGGCATATCGTCTCGCCATGCTATTAACATAATATGCTGGTCCCAAGTCTTGGTAAAGGAGGAGCGTTTGAAGCAATATGCTTTGTACTATCCTCAGTAAAACAAAAATAAAATGCTGAGATCAAGGAAAGGGATAAATAGAGCATAGTTGGAATTACTTCACCATGCTAATCTCTCCTGATGACAGGCCCCGCGACAGGCGTACCAAGAAAATGCATCCAATGTCGTTAGAAACAAGATGATCGGATCGAGTAATAAGCCTCGGAGAAATGCTAGGGCGTCCACTTCAGTCGACGCGGCAGGACAGGCCCCGGTCCTGTCGAGAAATGGGCAAGGGTTCTTGACGCATGGATGTCGTCAGGACGTAAGTAAATTAGTCCGAACAAATCAAACATGTGTCGGCACGCTAAATGTTGGCACCCTCACTGGAAAGACAGAGGAACTCGCAAGAGCCCTGCGGAAAAGATGCATTGATATCTGCGCTCTATAAGAAATCCGATGATCTTTGATTTGATTTCCTAGCATCAAATAGCAAAAATAGTCTCGAGCGAATTGTGCAAAAATGGAATGATCGCCTCATGCAACAGGGTCTCAGATTGAAGTGATTGTGCCTCTTTCATGGGGATCGGTCGTCAAAATTCAGTTGTACTGAATATTCTTATAGTCAGCCAACACCCAGAACTATAGTTAGTTCTTGTACTGAAAACAACTGAATTTTTACGGCCGATCCCCATGAAAGAGGCACAATCACTGTCAGCGGCAGACCTGTCCAGAACTAAGCGATTTAAATACCTCGGGTCAACGCTATCAGCCAATGGAAAACTGCGTTATGATGAAGTGAATGGATGAAGTGGCGATCCACAACTGGTGTTCTTTGTGATCGAAGTATTAACGAATTCTCAAATCTAAAAATTACCACAATGCAGTGCGTCCTGTCGCCCTCTATGGTTCTGGGTGTTGGCTGACTATAAGAGACAATGAACGGCGTCTTGCGATAATAGAAACGTAGATGATGCGTTGGACTAGTGGCGTGACACGTTTTGAGCACATCCGAAATGAGAATATCCGCGATCGACATGGAGTTGCACCTATCGTGGAAAAACTGCGAGAGACGCGTCTTCGATGGTATGGTCAGGTAATTCGCGTTTGTGAACGGGACAAAGGCTGAAGAAAAAGAAGATGCTTGGTGGTTTCACACGCTGGCCAGAGATGGTTTCATTTGAGGGAGTACCATTGTATATCACCGGTGGTACGACTCCGTACACAAACATCAATAACCGATTGCTCATCGCAGTTTGACTAAAAATTGTGCCATCCAAGGAACTACAATATATCACCCAGGACAATCCAACTTTGGCATAGCCAAAGTACCACGAAATGAAGGATAGCGTCAAGGAGCTGCTTACTGTACTACTGGGATTACGTAATAGTTCCAGGGAAATATTGAAACTACTACTCCCGAACTAGTTTATTGAATAATCCTTGACCTACCGAGCAAATCTCTCTGCCCAATTCCAGATTCACGACAGTTGTTAGGAAACCTGAGCATGCCATTAAGGGAATTACAACCGCGATTATCTCATCACCACAGTTGGTTTTCAGTAAGGTCGACCAAGTAAAAGGACTTCTGGATCAACCAGTTTCCTAGTTGTCAGACGGGTGAGAAAATGTTGTAGAATACTTTCAACGGGCGAAACGCAAGACGGAAAATGTTTCGATGAAGCCTTTTATGCATTTAGCAAGGTCATACCCTTGTTGGATCGCAAAATGGACCTAAAGCTCCAACTGTGGAAATATCTGTATACAGTGTTTCCGTTCACTCCTTTTGGTAACGAACTGCAATTCCATTTTCTTTTCCTTTTAGAAAAGAAGAAATTGCAGCGCTAACCATTTTTGGATGATGTCCCCTCCAGCGTAGAGCATTCCACAAGCATTTTCCGTTGATGCTGTTGCAACCCTTCCCAAAATCGAAAAGCAGGAGAAGCCGGGGGCTAAACTCCATAAATTGCTCCACAATAAGCCGAAGGGGGTTAACGTCGTCGGTACGCCATCGGGAACGACAAGCACAAGTAGGACATCTATCACGAGAACATTAAAAGGCTTAATACCGCATGCAAGCTGTTCAGTGTTGCGGTATATGGAGGAGAAATCGTTGTAATTTGCGGGATATTCTGCATCCCTTGGTGAAATTTATTACTCACTGCATATGTTACGATGCACCGCTCAAACTTTCTCACGGCTCCAAGGCATCGTGCTCACCACGCCCTCAATAATCAACAAAGCTTGCAACTCCGTATTGATCTGCTTCCAAATTTCCGAGCAAATTAGAACAGAGGCGGCGAATAAGACTGCAGCAGAAGCTTTCTTAGTAAATGGGCAATTATGTGGATCATCCTCATACCAATAGGTGCCCCCCACTCTTCCACTCTCCCCTTTTACTTTCTTCTTTTATGAACATATCTTGGGCCGCTCTATCGACATCTTCCTTTTGAACCTCCCCGGGCGCTACCTCTCTCTATTTCCTTGTACATCCCCGTATGTCAAAAGTGACGCTCACCACCCCCATCTGAGTTTGAAGCGGAACTCCCCCGATCAAAATCCAACACTGCGTCCTAGCGTCAATCAACTGGGATCACATACTATCTAACTCAAGCACTTGGCACCTTTTATAACATCCTCTCCCATCATGTCCTTTCTTCTCCAATTTGTCTTAATTTTTGCTTAACTTTACCACTCCCAACCTTTCTCTCCTTCCACTAACTTTGCTGTCTCCACTGTCAACTCAACAAAACAAACCTACGATCTTCTCTGTTCTTACTTCTCTTCCATGTTTACTCCCTCAACCACTGCACCTTCTACGCCTCTTCTTGATCCATCCCTCGCCATTCTTTCCGCCACGCCTTCCTTAGTTGAATTTCTCATGGGTAATCTTGTTACCAATGTCGCATCTGATCCCGATGGGCTTCTAACTTCTTCGTTGTTAACTGTAGACAACATATTTCCTTCCCCCTGTGTCTAATCTTCATCAAGAGTTAAGAAGAATGCCACTTTACACATCTTTAGAAAATGGTCCTATCACCCCTATCCTCAAGAACGGGGACCCTTTACTAGTTATGAACTACTGTCCCATCTCTCTTTTCTCCCCTCGCTCCAAAAATTCTGGAGAGATACGTTAACGACTGGCTGACCACGCACTTCGGTCACATCGTATTGAATGAAACGGATTCTTTCCTGAAATATTGATTTAGTGCTTTAAACCTTCTGGTCTTTACGAATTTCGTTGCTAAATTTCTTTATTCACGACAGGAGGTACACGCTATTTATATCGATTTCGTCAAACCCTTCGATAGGGTTGATCACAATATTCTCCTCTCCAACCTCACTCTACCTAACCTACCTAAATTTACCCGGACCTTCTTATTCAAAAGCAACCTTTTCCGTGTGACTATCCGTCACGGCTCCGCACCCTCAATCCCTCTTCCCTGCACCAATGTCGCATGTTCCTTGACATGTTCACCGTTTTCAAACTCTGTAGTTGCCTGATGGACTTTCTGCCGGTATTAATTTCGACATCCCTCCTCGTAGTAACGCACTGCGGACGTATTTGAAGTTCCCTCACGAAGGTCGCCATTTACTTTCATTCCCCGGTCCCAACGCTATGCCACCCCTCCATCAGCCTACAGCTTGGGTCCTTTAGCTCTGTGTCCTTTTTTTAGTTTTCAGTGTAAGTTAAGCCACTGATTTTCTTCTTCCTCTGAGGACAATATGTAACTAGGAATTTACTTTATGTCTATTGTGGTTGACTAAATAAATAAACGACACCTTTCTTCTTGTCGAAGAGGAAATGGGATTCGTCAGGAACTCTATGCATACACATTGTCAGAGAGAGTATTCCACATTACCTTCAGGTACTTTTTCTTGCTCGATCGGTAGACGGACCGGATGGAAGAGACTTTTTTTAACTAAAAGTTTTCCTTCCCCGTTATTGAGAGGAATTCTAACTTAAAGGCTCTGTCAAATGGTGCAGTGTAACTTCTCTAATAATGGGAAGGCTTTAGTTGATAGACCAACCAAATAAAAGCATGTGGCTGACCTGATCCTGAAAGGCAAACAAGAAAAAAATACGCCTAGTGAAAATACATATCCGTAAGTCAAAATAGGATACACCTAGTCCAGCTCATATACGGTTACATGTCCTGTAACATGCGTCACTCCACCTTACACAAACACCACATGCCCATAATACGTATGAGTCATGAACACCTTATCTTCATAAAATTTATCTTACTAAACTCGAGCGAAATAATATAAACATTGTCGTTCTAACAGAAGCTAGAATCTATCCACAAGAGATAAGCGACATTCGAACATAAACAAAATCATGACTCAAACGAACATTGAGCGATATCGAGTTACAAAAGATGCAACTTTGCAAACTCAGCAATTTGCGCCCTTTGTTCAACTCAACTATAAATAAGGTAGAATTGATTTAAGTCTTTAGTCTTAGGCAAAAATTCATCGAGAAAATAAAGCTTACTACTCCGAGCAACCGCCGGGTTTTTTATTTGATTAACAGACGGTACAAGCTCGTAACTGGCGCAGTCGGTTTCGGTCGTCACTTAGTTATTTTGTGAAAAAAAATTCCGCTAAGCCAAACTCGATCCAGAGGACACGGCAAGGAAAACACACAAAAAAAAAAACAAACGCGATCGGGAACCTGCAACAATAAACGGTCACCGTAACACCAGTTGTGATTCCGGTCAACCTAACAAATATAAAAAAAAAGGGTATTGCAACGCCCAGACTCCAGAATTTTAAGAGAATTCGGGTCAAAACAAATATAAAAAAGGCTTGCATCGCCTCATAGGACGAATTTTAAAAGAATTCTCCTCCAACCAGGACAAACTGAGTTGGCTAATATATAAACAACAAGTAACATTATTAGTGAAAGTGTTATATTAAAAAAAAAAAAAAGGTCATCACCAGATCCTGAAAACAAAAAAAAACTGAAAATAGCACGCTACCGGTGGGGCGAGTACGCCTACGGAAGCCCTTAAATCAGTTCAACTTTAAATCCCGAACAACTATAGTTCATCACCAGTATCCAGCAGTGTCTCGACCTCGTAGACATTCATACTGTCATCACAAAGTAAGTATCTAAGGAACTAGAGGCCTTAGGTAAAACCTTTAAACCAACCAACCAACCAATCAACAACCAACAAAATGGCTACACAACAAGGACCAAGTGTCAGTAGACCAGAAGTCCAACCCTTCACAATCCCATACAATGAAGTCCTTCGACGAGCGGAAAACATACCGATATTCGATGGCGACAAACATATGTTAACTACGTGGATATCACATGTCAACAAAATATTAGCATTAGCACCATTTGGCGACGAAAGAATGTTCGTCTACGATATTATAATACAACGAATAAAAGGCAGAGCTTTACAAGCCTATTTAAATCTCCCAGACAAAGGCTGGCACTCCGTTGCATCAGCATTCAAAAACGAATTTGGCGTATCAGAATCATACGACTCAATTATCGCGAGACTACATAGAATAACTAATTTTAACCATAAATTAAACAAAAATTATACAATATACGAACTGTATCACAAACTATTAGAAATCAAAAATCTGCTTTCGCTTAAATATGAGCAGGATCCTAACCAACTCGACTCTATCATCTACAATCACAAAAATTCCGACAAAATTGTCTTAAGTAAATTTCTAGCGCTTCTTCCTAGAGCAGAATTTTGGGCTCTAGACGCGAAAAAACCAACCAATTTAACTGAAGCTTACAACTACCTCAAAGAAACCATTGACAGGGTAGATGCTACGGCAATGAAAGACGAATTTCAACCCACTAAATATCAAAAAAACTTCAATTATAATAAAAATAATTTCAAATACAACAAAAGTTTTAACAAATTTAATAGTCAAAACATTGAACATCCTCAAAACAGAGACAACAGTAATTACAATTTCAAACAAACTAACCAAAGTTTTAATAAACCCCAAAGGAACTACAATTCCGAATATAAATATAACAAATTCAGCAACCATTCTCAAAAAAGAAATGAAACTAATAGGTCAGAAATTCCAGACGCATCCATGCGAACACAAATTACCAATCCTAAATATAATTCAGGATATACTCCCAGACCAAACCTAGACCCCAAGGACATGAGTTATATTTCCAAAATGTCCACACAAACCACTCAACCTGAGCAAAATTTTCAAATATTTGCCTCGGAAACCCTTTACCAATAACAAATTTATCAATCGATGGTGAAACAATTCCACTCCTGATAGACACAGGAGCAACAACATCTAGTCTTGATCAAAATTGTCTTCAAAACCTACCAAAAATTAAACTCGACATTCCGATCCCAATAGCAGGATTAGGCGGTAACTACAATGTTACACACAAAATTAAAACAAACATGCCAAAAGAATTTCAAATGCCAGAAGATCACAAAATCTTATGAAACATCATGGATTTTTCAAACAAATCTTTCAAAGGTATAATAGGACAAAACCTTCTATATCCACTGAACGCAGCAATATTCTCTGGATTTGGATACCTACAAATAGGAACAAACAGAATCCCTTTCAATTACGCTCCACCACAGGAGATCAATAATGCTGAAGTCATAGAACCCGTTATTGAACAAAAATACCAAAATTTAACCAAAAATTTAAACTCAGAGGAACAACAGTCTCTCACCAAAATCCTAAAAAAATTCAACAACTTAATGTATAAAGATGGAGATTTACTTACAGCAACCTGTCAAACCCGTCACAAATTAGACTTAACGTCAGACAAACCCATCTATACAAAAATTTATAGATTTCCACCTGTCCACGAGCAGGAAGTGAACAGACAAATAACCGAAATGCTAGAGCAAGGCATTATCAGAAAAAGTCAATCACCCTACAATAGTCCAATTTGGGTGGTCCCCAAAAAACTTGATAATTCAGGCAAACAAAAATGGCGAATCGTAATCGATTATCGTAAATTAAATGAAATAACTGTCGAAGACAAATTCCCAATTACAAACATAGAAAACCTATTCGATAAACTCGGAAAGGCACAATACTTCACTACATTGGACCTTGCAAAAGGATTCCACCAAATTGAAATACAAGAAAAAGACAAGTTCAAAACAGCCTTCAGTACACCTCAGGGACATTTCGAATTTAATCGTATGCCCTTCGGTTTAAAAAATGCACCTGCTACTTTTCAGCGCATGGTAAATGAAGTATTAGCGGACCATATCAATAAAATCTGCATTGTCTATCTAGACGACATTTTAATCTTTGGCACCTCCATACAGGAGATGGAAAATAATACCAAATTAATCTTCCAAAAATTACAGGAACACAACCTGAAAATACAAGTTGATAAATGCAAATTTTTCGCAAAAGAAACCGAATTTCTAGGTCACATATTAACTTCGGATGGTATAAAACCCAACCCAAATAAAATTGAAGTCATAAAAAAACTTAAAATCCCTAAAACTTTGAAACAAATTCGCAGTTTCCTAGGTATCACTGGATACTATAGAAAATTCATCCAAAACTACGCAAAAATAGCGACACCATTAACAGACTCACTCAAAAATGAGAATCAGATCGATTATAGCGATCCCAAATATATAAACTCCTTCGAAAAACTCAAACAAATGTTAATCAACTATCCAATCCTGAAGTATCCAAACTTCAAGGAAAAATTCACTCTAACCACAGACGCTAGCAACAAAGCCATAGGAGCCATTCTATCGCAGAAAGGACATCCAATCTCTTATGCTTCGAAAACCCTCAATGTACATGAACGGAATTACTCTACCATAGAGAAAGAGCTTTTAGCAATCGTTTGGGCTACAAAATATTTCAGACCCTACCTTTACGGTATAAAATTCGAAATCAAAACTGATCATAGACCATTAGTATGGTTACAAAGTCTTAAAGACCCCGATTCAAAAACCCTTCGTTGGCGCATAAAACTCAACGAATATAATTTCAACATAAGTTACGTAAAAGGTAAAGAAAATCAAGTTGCTGATTTCTTAAGCCGCATTAATACGGACCAAAACGAAATTAACTACCAAAATAAAATACCATCAGATATAGCAACAATTCACTCAGGAAAAGAGGAATTGAACGACCACATACACATTCGAGAAGGAATAGTAAACACTTGCAAACATCAAATAATATTAGTAAAAGAAAAACAAAAAGAACTCAAAACAGTCCATAAAAATAGACATATCTACATCGATGAAATAGATCTTAACAGTGAAAATTTGACAACTGAAATCTTAAAACGCAATCTACCAGAAAAAGGAAAAATCGGAATATATAGTGAACTTCCATATCCAATATACAACAAATTACAAATACAAATCGTGAAACTATTTAG
This sequence comes from Hermetia illucens, assembly GCF_905115235.1. Classification (NCBI taxonomy): domain Eukaryota; kingdom Metazoa; phylum Arthropoda; class Insecta; order Diptera; family Stratiomyidae; genus Hermetia; species Hermetia illucens. The sequence goes on from NC_051853.1 coordinate 67,379,364, forward strand.
TAACAATTTAAAACTGCACTTTATAAAGTATAGCAAACGAGCAATCGATCTATTAGATCAAGAACAAACACTCAAAATAATAAAAAAAGAGCATGAGGAAAACAAACACCTCGGCGTTAATAAAACTTATGATAACCTAAAAGGAAGATATTATTTCCCTAAACTAGAAAAACTAATCAATGAATACATCGATAATTGCGAAACATGCGGTAAAACCAAATACGACAGAAAGCCGTATAAAATCAAATTTGAAATTTCAGAAACCCCCAACAACGTTAACGAAATAGTCATAATGGACATTTACATGACTATAAACAAAAATTACTTCACAACTTTCGACAAATTTTCCAAATACCTTCATATAAAATATACTCTCGATAAAAACCCTATAACCCTAATAAAACTAATACAAGAATATATAACGACATTCGGCAAACCCAAAAAGGTTATATTCGACAACGCTTTCGACGTAATGTCAATAACACAATTTCTAAAGTCAAGAGACATAGAATACCACACAACAGCCCCAGGATCCCATACAGGAACGGCAGTCATTAACAGATGTCACAATACACTCACCGAACGAATCAGAACTATCCAAGAAATAGACAAACAAAAGGATTTAGACTTCGTCATATTAGAAGCTGTAGAATCATACAACAACACAGTACATTCCACAACAGGCTATACCCCATTCGAAATTCAATTCGGAAAAATCAACAAAAACAAATTAACAGAAAGAATGCAAAACAGAAAAAACATATGGATTTCAAAAATTAACCAAAAACGCGAACAAAAACCCGATATAGAAAACAAACAAGTCTACGTAAAGAAAACTTTTAGAAGAAAAAACGAACCCCTATTCGAAAGAAGAGAAATAGAGAAAGACAGCAATCAAAATATAATACAGAAAAAGAATAATAAAAAAATTAACCTTGATAGAATCAAACGTCAACCCAAATACTATAAAAATAAAGAAACTAATGCAAAAGAACTAATAAAGAAAGACCCTATCAAATACCCAATAGAGAAATACGGTATTTCCATTTACGAAAATGATCTAAAAACCCTCGATAATCAAAACTGGCTCAATGATAATATAATAAACTTTTATCTAAACCTCATAATAGAAAATAACAATAAAGTATATGTATTCAATACCTTCTTCATAAACAAATATTTAGAACAAGGATACGACTCTGTTAAAAGATGGACCAAAAAAGTCAACATATTTAACTACGACACAATCTTGATACCAACCCACATAAAAGGTAATCATTGGACATTAATAGTCATTAACAACAAAACCAAAACAATTTCCAACTATGATTCCCTTGGAAATAACAACAACTACACGTTAGAAAAACTACAGAATTATTTAAATCTTGAATCCCTAGACAAACTCAAGAAAGAGTTACCCGAAAAATATATAACCATTAACGAAATAGACATCCCTCATCAGCACAATAGTTACGATTGCGGAGTCTACACTCTTAAATTCGCAGAACTAATAACTCAAAATAAACCCCTAATATTCACTCAATCAAACATACCTTTGTATAGACATCAAATCAAAGAAAATATCCTTAACGGAAAAATAATTTGAAAAACTTTCTTTTTCAGATGATAACAATCATCTTTATCATGTTACTATCCATGGTAACTAGTGAACCCCAGTACATTAAAAACGAGAAAATTAAATCAAACTCAGGAATAATCTTAATCCCCAAGAACGAACCGGCAACTTTAATAAAAGATTGGTACAGAATCTACCACACCATTAACCTAAAATCCTATGAAAAAGCCATAAATAATATCCAAAACACAAAAATCAATAACAGTTTCATTAAACACACAATTAACTTAATAAAATCAGAATTAACACTAATCAATCCAAAAATTAATGTAAAAACATCTCAAATAATCACAAATAACAAAACCCTTGATCAACAAAAGAAAGAAGAATTCGAACATTGGAATGAATGCACCTTCCTGAAATATAACGAAACATTAGATAAAATGAGCAAATGGCTAGAAGTCAAAAACTCTTTCCCAGATTACAAACACTTACACTCAGTCAACATGACTACCCTGGAACTTTACGTTCAATATTGTAATGATAATCCCAAAAACCAAGAATGTATACCCCTATTTAATAACGCCTCAGAGCATAGTAACTTTTTCAATTGCATGAAAAAAGACACAGTCAAAAATTGTCACACCCACCATGTCATACACAAAAGAGGACTTTTCAATTTCATTGGAACAGGATATAATTGGTTATTCGGACTAGTTGATAGAGACGAATACAATCAGATTCTAGAGCACATGCAGATCATTGATTCCAACAATCATGAAATTATAAAAAAATTAAATAATCAAATTAAAATAAACTCAATATTGCAAGAAAATATGAACCAAATCAATAAAAATATAAATAATATTCAAAAGCAAATTAGCACAGAATTTGTAAAAAAGTTAAATGAATTTCAAAAGTTAATAAACGAAGAATTAATTGAAATTAAAATCACTCAGGCCTTAAGTCATATTCAAGACGAATTGGAAAAAATTATTGACAATATTAACTCTGCAAAAATCGGAATAATGACAAGATCACTATTAACAAAAGACGAAATAAATACCCAAAACATCAGTCTTAACCAATTAAAATTAACAACACTAGTTGTACTACAAAAAGAGAATAAACTAACATTTGTAATATCAATACCAAACATTATTGAGTACCCACAATTCTTTGTAAGAAAAATTGTAAATCAAAATTTTGAATATCTAAACATAACCAATTCCATTGCTATAAAAACATCAGATAATAAATATTGTAAATTAGAAAAATACATTAAGAATTTATGTAAACCAATAAATTGTAAATCTTGTAAAGTAAGAGATGAAAACTTCTCATACATAGAAGAAATCGAAAACGGAAAAATACTCGTTGTAAACGCAGAAAAATTAAATTGTGTACAAAAATGTAAACAAACAAATGTAATAACACTCCAAGGAAATTATGTAATAACCTTTGTAAACTGTGAAGTTACTATTAACAATAATACTTACGTAAATAAAGTAATAAACCATATTGACAACCTTGTAACAAGTCCAATTACAAACATATCAGACATACAATTTGAATTCAATTTCACAGAAATTAAAATGAAAACCTTTCAAAACAATGAAGAAATTAGAGAATTGCATTACATAAACAAGAAGACCTGGATATCAACTTCTACTATTCTCCTAATAATCTCAATAATTCTAGCACTAATTCTTTTCACTTATTGTAAACTGAAAAATAAAACAATAAAAATTAAAAATTTTATCCCAACGGTAAATAAAATTAGAGAAAACCAGGCAAAATTTAATAAGGAGGACGAATCTGTTTCCTTTGAGGACAAAGTAAAGTCAAAGGAGGGGGAGGTTACATGTCCTGTAACATGCGTCACTCCACCTTACACAAACACCACATGCCCATAATACGTATGAGTCATGAACACCTTATCTTCATAAAATTTATCTTACTAAACTCGAGCGAAATAATATAAACATTGTCGTTCTAACAGAAGCTAGAATCTATCCACAAGAGATAAGCGACATTCGAACATAAACAAAATCATGACTCAAACGAACATTGAGCGATATCGAGTTACAAAAGATGCAACTTTGCAAACTCAGCAATTTGCGCCCTTTGTTCAACTCAACTATAAATAAGGTAGAATTGATTTAAGTCTTTAGTCTTAGGCAAAAATTCATCGAGAAAATAAAGCTTACTACTCCGAGCAACCGCCGTGTTTTTTATTTTGATTAACAGACGGACGGTACAAGCTCGTAACTATACATACATATGTATATTTACAATTTACTCGACTAGAATTATTTCCCTGCGAAGAAAAGGGAAAGATTTTTCTACTACTGAGCGCTTTTATGTAGCAAATCCAGGTTACGATATCAAGGATATATAGTAGAACTCTCAAAGCAAAAACCTTCCTGAAGGATTGCATCCAATTATACATCAAACGTGGCACACGCGGCATGACAACCAACATTTTTCTCAAGGACTACATTCATGCTAACATTTTACTCGCAGCACGTAATCTAGATATTTTCAAGGTACCTGACTTGTATCTCATCTTTCATATATCTATCATCTATCTAAGACGGTCGGCAGCCTGATTCGGATTTTGTTTTTCAGAATTTCGAAGGTAAAGTTCCTCCGATTTATCTCTAAGCAAGAACAATATGTGCCTTATTTTTCGCTCGAATAAATAATGCTTGTAAATGAACAAAGGGAGCATTCGATTGTTGCATCCATTGCTGATGAGGACAGCAGCACCTCGTGAGGGTCATAGGGAATGACAAAGAAAGTGTATGTACACTGCTTTTCAACTCCGTCTGAAATGCGTACGTGTGTAAGGAAAAAGACAATTTTCATAAGACAGACAAAAACTATTCTTCCGGGGACAATCATAAAACTCTTTCATTCCTTTCCTTTCTTTGCAAACTGGCACCACTGCACATTCTGTACCTGTGCAGCCAAAAGCACAGCTCCACCATTCTTTTGATTTAACAGGTGTGGTTTTGTGATTACAAATCACACAAATGAAAATATCTTGGGTTGTGTCAACCTGTCGTACCGTTCGATAGGAAACGGGGTCCCGTATTATCTCCAGGTGTGTTTCGTTACAGCATGTAAACATTCCACTACATTAAGATTCGAATGTACTCCTCGCAGACAATGTATGCTTCAGGAGAGTGCAGGAGTGTCCCCGAAGAAAACCAGGATGAGGCAGGAACAATTTCCTTTTTTCACCTTGCTTGTTCTTGTATATCTATGGGGTTCGAATCGTATCGGGGGCTGTCAAACTCAGTCTCGAGCAATCCTTCCTGTGTACGCTGCTTTGCCGTTCGTCATGTTCGCAAAAATAATGGGAAATTGTCAGACATGTTTTCGTTTTCAAGGCAATTTAACGGATCAGTGCCTTTCAAAAATTGAAGAAATCTTGACAATCCATCCCCTTGTGTTCATACACTTTGTGACGTGTATGCAGGCAAGACAAGGTGGGTTTTTGGGGCGACCCCCATTTTTTAGCTCTCTATGTTTGTGTATCCATTCTGGATTTTACTCTTGGATTATTTTAATGTAAGCCAGAAAAGATGGATTTAATCAAGAAACAACAACAAAATGTTTAATCCCTGAATGTTCGAATGAGCACAAAATTCGTTTGATGGAAAATCGTGTATTAACGTTATAAAAACCTAATCAATTTCGAGAATTGTAATTTAGGTCGAAAACAAGCTTACAAATTTCAAGAGGTTGCCGGTGAGCAAATTGGCTGAATTGAAGGCAATGAAAATGAAAAGCTTTTGAGAATTTCTGCGGGAACGGAACGTAGATCTTCGCTTCTAATCTGTCTTGAAAAAATTGTTTATAATTGTTTGCAGCCACTTTGGTTGTTGCACAAACAGGAGAAAGGATTCTTTGTTATAGTAGAAAATCGAGTTAATCGGTTCTCTCATATTATTTGAATTATACCCATATTTGAAATAATAAAAACCTGCTTTTCCCATTCGTTAGTGTTGGTTTATAGAAGCCTCATACCTGTTAGCACTGATGAAGGGAACATGTGGTTCCCGAAATATCGATATTTGCAAAATATAAATCAACACTAGCCAATAGGCAGTTTTTATTATTTCAAATAATTTTATCGCTAGAAATACCGCGTAATTACACTCAGTTATACTCGTATTAATATATTTCATATGCATGGATTGAAGCAAGCTTTAATTGGACTACTACTACTATTTATAAGTTACGGTACTGAAAAGGGAAATCGAGCTGAACGTTAGGAAATCGCTCCGTTCAACAAAAATCTGCTGTGCATTGTGCCGTTACGTATGCTACCTTCAAAGCAGGCTGTTGCTGGAACAATACATTTTTACTAACCAATAACACGTACAGTTCGACTAGGAATCTAGAAGGAAGACTGACGAGGATACTTCGAGGATACATTGGAAGCTATCATGCTACCATGCTGCCTAGAGAAGAGGAGAAGCTGGATGACTTTGATCTAGGTCTATTAGAATGCAAGTCTTTTAGCCGCAAGAGGAGGGTAATGATTTGACATTGGAGGGGAGCTCGAAGCACTAACAGAGTCGATTGCCAACAATAAAATAGGTAAACCTCCACCATGCAATAGCTTCATCTGTAGTAATTGCAAGGGTATACCGGGGCTTACCAGTGTACAAGCTTAAATCCGCTGTTTTTATTTTCTCAAGAAAAACACATTTTTTTATAGGAACCAAAAAAAAAACTTTATTCAAAATACTTTTTTCCATCTCTCGGATAATTTATGGATTCCATGCCAATAAAATTGTTGATCTTCGAGGCAAACCACTAATCAAGCCATTTTCGCACATCTGCGTAAGAATCTAAGTGCTACTCAGCGAGCGAGTGGTCCATCGATGAAACAGATGATAGTCGAATGTGGCCAGGTGAATAAGTGGGGTTGGGGTAGTATCTCCCAGTTGAGCGTTTCTAAGTAGTTTTTGACTTTTTCGACTTTGCGACAGAGCTTTATCATGGAGGGAAATCAGCTTTTCATGTGTTTGCTGATATTCAGAGCACGATCCAATTTGATGAGTTGTTGGTGGGCATCGACAGTTCCACCAGGTTTCAACAGTTCATAGTAGACAATACCGCACTGATCCCACCACACGCACAAGATCGTCTTCCATTCGAAGCGATTTGGTCTTGCAGAAGATGTCGCTGGTTGGCCGGCATCAACCGGCGATATTTTTCCTTTAGGATTCTCGAAATAAATCCACTTTTCGGCGCCAGTCTCAATTCGATGTAAAAACATCTTTCTTTTGTGTCTGGCAAGCAAGATTTCGCATGTGTTTCGGCGCCGCTCTACCGTTCAACCAAAAGAGCTTGTAATTCGTGGTCCTTAACTTTCCTGGGCCGATTTTCACGCTCCTTGTCGCTCAGATCGAAATCGCCCTGTTTGTATCAACGGAACTTATCTCGGCACGTTGTTTCAGATAGAGCATTGTCACCGTAGGCATCCACAAGCATTCGATGCGATTAAGCGGCTGATTTCTTCAAATTGAAGCAAAAAAGTACAGCTTCTCGAAAATGATTTTTTCCGGGAATAAAACTGGGCATGATTATTGAAGAAAAAAAAATGTTTTTGCATGAAATTGATGATGATATGGACTGACAATTGTTGACAAATGTCGTACAAAAAAAAATTGCCGTGCTCATAGCAGCTTGATACGCTCACTGACGCCATCTGTGAGCAAACAGCGGATTCAGGCTTATACACCGGATATTTGCGACCCGCAAGGAGGTAGTATGCAGGTAATTTGGAACTCCTCTTCTGGAAAACCAATAGCTTATATCATTCCAATATTTAAAATATATATCTTTCAGAGTCCATGACCGGAGACCTTGTGGCTGTATAGGTCTCACTGGAACCCGAGGGAAGAAGTCGAGAGGCAATGGTGACATCAGGATACTGTCCAGGAGACGACACCCGGATCTTATTGTAATTAGTCGTTATACTGGCGAAGTTCTGCGAGAGGAAGGTGCTACCGCTTCTTCTCGGCTGCAATGCCAACGTCCACCTCGAGGAGGAATTGTAATTGAAAAGGTGAGTACGTTCTGGAATTGATCCTCAGTAATATGTTAGAAATACATAATGTAGGGAACTCACCAACATTCGTGACCAACACCAGACAAGAGGTATTAGACACAACTCTAGGGAACGTTTTGATGAGCGCCATGGTCGAGAATTCGATGGTATCGGATAAACCTTTTACGTCGGAACAGAACAGAATAATCAGATTCGACATTACGGGCAAATAGAGTACAGAAGTAAATAGAATAATAAGTAATCACAGTATAGATGGAGCGGTGATATCCGGATTGAAATAGAGCTAGAAACGGTGGTGGGAGGCCTTAACAGAGTAGTCATTGACGTATATGAGGCCAACTATGCGGCTAAGACAGTGAAGTCATCAAGTGGCGTACCCTGGTGGAGTAGAAATCTTGCCGGATTTAAAAATGAGGTGCAAAAACTTTTCAACCGGGCGAAACAGACCGGGATTAGCAAAGGTACAAAAGGGCACTGACGGCGTGTAACCACGCGGTCAGCGAAGGAAAACGAAAAATCTTCAGTGAATTGTGTGAAGAAATAGGAAATATAGGATAATTACCGAGAATGAAGAGGACAGGACACACATCTGCTTCTCAGAACTCATTTTCCGGGATCTTACTCCATGGCGAAAAGCAAAAGTGTTCTTCCGGAAACTCCAACAACGGACAGAAAGGAGAAAAAGTTGAATTGGAAACTAGCGAAACAACTAGAGGAAAATGGGCAATGAGAGTCTCAAAACTGCTGAACCCGGAGTAGATAGCATTTTCCCAGCACTGCTCCAGAGAGACCGAGAAATCATCTTAGTATCTTTCTTAAGAGTGCTAAGTGCAGTATTGCCTTGGGATATACCAGATGGAATGAAAAATTCGTAGGCTAACATAGAAAACTTGTATGTTGACAAAATTTGATTTTATTCATCAATATAGCTGCCTTTGAAGGCAATACAAGGATTATGGCGGTCCCACAAGGTTTGGATACCGTTTTTATAGTACGATTTGCCTTTAGCCTCAAAATAGGCCTCAGCTTCGGCGATTGCCTCTTCATCGGCGCTAAATTTCTTTACAGTGAGCATTTTCTTGAGGTCTGAGAAAGGAGGGAAAAGTCGCTGGGGCCACACTAGACAAAGAATGGGGCCATTTTCTCGCGATTTCATCCTTCATACGCTCCCATGAAGCCATGTAATAGTCGCTGTTGATAATTTTTCCCTTCTCAAGATATTCGATGATGATATTATACCGTGAGCATCCCAAAATACTGATGCCACAACCTTGCCAGCCGAGGGTTGCGTCTTCACACGTTTTGGAGTCGGTTCGTCGCCTATAGTTCACTCAAATGACGATCGGATCAACCTGGTGTGAAATAATGGAGCCATGTTTTGTCCATTGGAGGATGGAGGAAGAGCTTCAAACATTGCTCAGAATCGTCAACTCGTTGTTGTTTTTGGCCGACTGTGAGTTCGTGCGTCACACATTTTGAACAGAGCTTTCGCATACCTAAACATTCATGCACAATATGTCCAACACATTCATTTGGTATCTTTAGAGCCCCAGATATCTTGATTAACTTCACTTTGCAGTAGTAATTTTGTAGCCTTTTTTGATGTTTTCGTCGGTAAGAAGTTCTTTGGGGGGTCCACCGCGTGTATCGTCCTCGGTTCTCATTCTACCTCGTTTAAACTTAGCAAACCACTTCCTAACGGTTTAATTTCTTGGTACAAAGTCGGAATAATGTTTTTCAATGCAATTCATGGCTTCAATTATATTTTTTCCCAAAAAGCAATGCTTTCTTAAGTCACGAAATTCCTTTTCATCCATTTTCTTCAAACTAACAAAAGATGCATCACTCAAAATGCTCTATCCTACAAACTGCTCTTTTAGAGGTTATCATCACCAACAGCGTAACAACCGGTATCCGGTCTAAGCTCGCCTTAATAAGAAACTCCCGACATCCCCGTTTTGCGCCGAGGTCCAGCAATTCGATATCCCTAAAAGTTGTCTGGCGTGCTGACCGACGCTATCGCTCCATCTGAGACAGGGTCTGCCACGTCTTCTTTGTCCACCAGTGATATTGCCCTGGTAGACTTTCACGGCTGGGTCACCCTCATCCATACGAATTAGATGATCCGCCCACCGCAGCCTATTGAGCCGGATTTTATTCAGAACCTGATGGTCATGGTATCGGTCTTAGACTTCGGAAGGTTAGAGTTAACTAAAAATCATAATTAATACTAGTAGTGCCATCTGTGTATCAGCTTACGAACTTTTCACCTGGTATACCAAAGCCTAATGAATGGACAGAGTGTTAGAGAGTAGGTAAATAGAAGTGCGGAGAGGTACAAATTCAAACCGGGCTACGAATCACTAATAACTGGTGCAGATAGGCGGGGCTACGCATAAATTCAGCCAAGGCCAATATAGTACCACCACTAGAAAGCGCAAATTTGATCACCTGAGTACCATTAAATTACAACATGGCATGGAGGTGAAACGATTAACAGAGTTGAAATATTTGAAAATCACACTAGAACAAAAATACTCTGGAAGACACATGTAGGAAGCATATGTCGGGAAGCCGCAAGGGCTCTGATGACTTACAGGTTTATAGCAGGGAATAGATAGAGATATATACTGCAAAAGTAAGGAAATGAACTCAGTACAACAGCCAGGGTGTTACACAAACTCCAAAGACTGGCTTATGTATGAATTAGTGGGGTAATGAACTCTTGGCGGTCGTGGGGGGCCCAGTTTTTGGTTTCAGTCCCATCTGTTTTGTTGAAGGGCAGGCGCAACACAATTTGTAGCGATTGCCAACTTCTATGTGCAGTCTTTTGATAATTTAAAAAATTGTTTAGGATGGATGGTTCAATTTCCCCCATGCCCGGACCAGAACCAGTAATTGGGCTGTCAGTAGCATGTTATTTTCAAAAACAGGGAACAAGCTCCTGTAATGGCAGTTGACAAAGCCTTAATGCTGCTTAACACATCAGACTTTTCCTATCAGAACCAAACAAACATACAACAAAATTTATCCCGTCGAAAAGAAAGAAGACTTATAGAAGTATTATGGGCATTCGGACTGGCCATAATTCACTAGATAGGCATATACTCAGAATAGGAATTTCCCAAGATGGTACGTGGAATTGGGGTCTGCGGAATATTTTTATTTGAGTGTCTCGTTTATGGACATATCAAACATCAAATTTGTTATGCTGATGTGCTCCAATTGCAGCGGATAGTATCACAATGACGGAAATCCTGCAATACATAAACGAATCCGGGATAATCGAGTACACAAGACCACTTACGTCTAAGTGCTCAGAGGGTTCGCAAATTAGCAGATTTTGCAATTTATATAGTAGTGAGTCGATATCGAAGAAACAGTGGTAGCGCCTGGGCAGCTTTTCGTTATTTCCGCCGTCAGGAAGCGAATAATACCCCCTTCAGCACATAGCGATCTCTGCATTCACAGGCATGCACATCATAACATACCGTATCATTGATCTACTTAATTTATATACAATCGGAAACATGCTCTCTGGCGGTATTACAAAGTTCTGGGACAGGCACATAGACAAAGGCCCCTTCAATGCCCACAAACACCCCTATCGCGTACTCACTTTTCGGAGTTGCGTTCTCTATTTTGAGAACCAAAAAATAATGAGTGGACTCACAAGACGCTAGTAAATATATGTTACGTTTCACTTAGTGGCTGCACCTTCAGAGCTTTTCCGCGAATAGGAAGCTCAACTCGTCTTTCCAGACATTTCAGCGAGAATGATGTTAAACTGATCTGTTTGAAGTTCTTTGAAATTGAAAGGTTACATTTCTCCAGTTCGACTATCTTAACCATCTGCTAAGAGATGAGCACGTAGCCCAGAGTAAGACGTAACAAAAAAAATATTTTTCAGAAGCCGCCGTTTAACATCGCTGGATAAACGCCACCCAGCCCAAGTGCTTTAAAGTGCTTAAGAGACAGTATAGCAGCATGCTCGCAATTTTTTTCTTGCAGAAACTACTAATTCCCCCTTTCCACTTCTTTTAATCCTTCTCTGGATGGTGCACTTCCAAACGAATCTGTACTGATTCAACTTAGGGGTTCATGAAAGTTCCATGTGATTTTGCAAGAGGTGTTTCAGTTTGGCCGACTCATCCCTTTTAAGGACCCTGCATCCCTTGAAATTTCCCTTTGGCTTTCCAGTTCGTCAAAATATATTCTAAAGGAGTCTCGTTACGAAAATGTAGCAAGCCTCCACGTCTGAGGAATTTTATTCATTTTTATTGCTTTTACAATCACGATTCAGAAGTCATCTAATTGATTTCCTGGGTTTTTCAAGTTCTCGGTTCCATTAGCGAATCGTTTTATCGCACTTCTTTGGGATAACAGGAGCAGCCTTTCCTTTCCAATTGAGCATCTATTCTAGTACTTAGTTGTCTCGGGAAACTCATTGAACTTTGCGCGACCTGTTTTCCTAGGTGAGTTTGTTCATTCTTACAATTTAAACTGAACTCTAACTTTCGATGGTCTAAAAATGAGACTTCGTTTAGTGCGGGCCAGTTTCTAATCAACTCTAATATTTTTGCTGCTCGATCGTTGTTTGCCCATGTTTGCAGTCATTAAACCAGATGAAATAATGAAATCAAAAGTTTCTCTACTCCATGATCGCATTTGCTAGTCCCCCAAAAAATATACTGGGCGTTCGCATCAAAACCTATTAAAAATTCAAGACCACTTAATTCCGAATACATGAAAAGATCGCTTAGCTTTTCGGCGTTGAAGGACACACAGAATCGTAGGATAGGTACTCAGAGGCAACTATAATGTTCTTTTCTTAACCTATTATTGTGAGATGACTGCGGTTTGGTAAAAGCCTCGTTACTGATCCGATACTTCCAGATTACGCCGAACCCACAATTCTGAAAGGATATAAGAGCAGCTCTGTAACTTTGCAAACGTAACTGCCATTAGTAAGGAAGAGGCTTTAATTTGGCCAACCTTTATGTTTTTGGACAAAAGTGTCGTTTTATCGGTGATGAACAAAACTGCCGGTAACGGAAGAGTCTGCTGCGTCCAGGGTGATTTTCACTGGTATCACCAGCTTCTCCCCACCTTCCCACAAGGGTTGCACTTTTGGATCTAATCGCATTGGATCTTACCACACCTGTCGATGCAGCAACGCCCATGCAGTTTATTTTTCTTTTGCAGTGCATTCTTCTGTCCGCAGGAATCGATTTCCACATTACGATATTAAACCAGTTCTGTCCACATCTCCAGTTTTTTCTGGTAGAAGTCGAAGAAATGGTTTTGACGGTAAAGGTTAGTCACGTCTCTTGTGTGGCTGAAGTTCCCTTCTTCCATGCACTCCTCTTTCCTTTCCTGAAAAATTTAGTCAACATTGCCACGGACAATCCGATTGGTCCGGCCAGTTGATCCCTTTTTTTTGTCTTTTCACACCTGTCATCTCAAAATATTTAGCTAGTTTGTGATATGGTATGGAGTATGGAACATTGTATGGTGGGAATTATTCCCCAATCAATTAAAATGTGAACAATTTTTGGGCATGTGATTCTGATAATCCAAGTAGTACGCGACAATAGAAACTTATCCCTTATCCTTCATCCATTTTCCAGTGTGAATTTTCATTTTCACTACTCCCACTACTTCCCACTCCCGATACAAGAAGCGATACTGGCAAAGAGTGCGGTAAAATCACTTGAAGTCCGTCAACTACACTTCAAATGGCACATGTATGGCCGTCGGTTGCACCGGAGCTACTCACTTCAATGGACATAAATTCTGCAGGAGCAGTAGCTTCATAATTTGGAATCTAACAACAGTAAAAGTGTGTATAGTTTCCCAAAAAATTTAGCCATCAGTGATGGTCACAGCACTTGTTACCATCCTGATTTAAAGCCTTTGCTGAATTCTGTCTTTCCACCTTTCGTTGTCGTTCACCTAAGCAGTATTAATACATAAATGTCACCCTTGTTAGCCTTTTCTATCTTAGCTGCAAACGCAAGTTCAAAACCCAATCAACATTGTATGTCCGCAAGTAAAATTTAGATTAAGAACGTTATGTAAATCTCAACATTTCTGTGTTGAGGATTTTGAAGGTGTGAATGTTAATTTATGAATAAAAATAGTTGCAATCATGTACCCAAAACAAAACCCATTCACATCCTTGCAAATGAAAATGAATTATTTAACTTACCTCCAATAGCAGTTTCGCAGAACGATACGTTCTATCTGCTGTGTTTTGTGCTTGGCAGGTGAATGTTGTGTTGTGGTGCTCCTTTTTTGGCGTTAACTTTAGTATGGACTTGGCTGTAAATCTTCTGGAATCAGCAAGTTGCTCTTTAACATATTCGATGCCCTTGGTGAGGACGTTGCCCAGGCCATCTATCCATGTTATCTGCGAAAAGAAACAAAGTACAAATATAAACGGGAGGGAATTAATCTTAGGAGGCAATTAAGTTGTTCTTAAATTTTATGTCCCATTTGGGATCGCAGTGTTTTTTTTTATCAGGACACATCTGGGTAGTTCGCTTTGAAAGGTTAAATTAAAACTTTATTCGTACGTTTATTCCGCAATCGCGGCTCATCATTACGTATTCTCGTTATAATAGTAAGGATTGAATATAATTCAATAAACTCAGCATAATTCCACGTTGCAGTTAGGGCTAAAATGTGAAATAAAGATATTGGAAAAAAAAACAACTCAAAACTGCACGTTCTGACTTAAAAAGAAAGAAGGACGAGATCATCCGTCCTTGGTCTGTGACGCAAAAGATAGTCGAGCCAAGTACGAGTACTTGGTATGAAACGTTGGAGTACTACTAATATAATACATATATACATATGTAACAATAATTTCCCACATATGGATTCCTACCATCCATAAACGGTGGAATATTCGTGTTCTTTTTTCATGTCATTTTGCCCACCTCCAGGATATATCCATTTATACGTACACAATGGCATTATTACAAATTCACACGTGCATATACGCGCTTACATATTCTTGGTACACATGGTGTCCTGAAGTGGCAATAGAGGTGTGCTACATTTATTGATTTTCTTCAAGAAATTTTCTACATCATATCCTTCAGTTACATATGTAGCCTTCACGCCGGTGGGCTGGTAGCCTTGAGAACCGACAGAATAGAAGAGACATACACCTGAGTGTGGGATGCGTGTAATCAGATGGTCAAATCAGATACAATGTGATTTTTTATTGTTCCAAAGGTACTCATCTTCTTCCTTCCGTTCTATTTGGTTGTTGAACCTTCATTGGAAGGTTGTTCGAGATGAAATGTTGATAAAACATGTCCGTGGATATAATGTATGTAGGTATGCCTGTCGAGTATTATACTGTCATGGAGTGATCGATGATCTGCTAGTAAGATATATTTTTACAGAATTTCTTATTCATGAAATTCCCCTGCCTAGATTTAGGGGGTAATTAGGTAGTCTTTCCTGAATACCAGTGAAAGCTATCTTATTATGTACATGCAATGTATCTCATTTGTAAGTTGAATATAATATGGATGCGGACATGCTACCTTCAGAGCTTATGATTATAGAAAAACATGGCAAAATTATTTTAAAACAAGACGGAAGGAAAAAATAAAAGGTCATTTCTGAGTTGAAGTTTCTTCCTTGCAGAAGGGGTTAGATGGTGACTATCAGTTAACGAGAAGGCATAGCTTAACTTTCCCTGGACCCATTGAATTATTTCTTTGCTTCATCCAGAACCTAAATCATTGTTGAAAATGAAAAGAATTGCCAGTCAAAGCCTCGGAGACCCAATATTTATAGCTATTGGGGAAGCAACCTTTCAAACGTTTCTCGGGCCCTTTATAAGGACGGACTTTGAACTCCGCCAATCAAGAAAATACTCGCTTTCTCCACCGGTACAAGCCGGTATTCTGAGAACAATGGTGGGACTCTGGAGAGCTCTGCCTCTTGCGGCATCTGTGCTTTTGTACTAATAGTCTTAGTGACTGAAATGCTAATGTTAAGAAGTTTGTGAATTTTCGCAGCTGTCACCGCAAGTCATTGCTGACGCATTAATTGAGCTCGGAGGCCATAGTTCCTGAAAGCACTGGTTCAAGCACGTAAGCAAACCTGCTGCCTAGTGAAGAGGAGAAACTGGGCAACTTAGACCTGGATCTTCTAATGCTGAGGGTGGATAGCAACTTGCAAGAAAGTACCATGTCGGAGGAGAACGGTGATGCTCGACAGTAGAGAAGGACTCCAAGCACTAACGGAACCAATGGCCTCAATAATGCAGAAGCCCCAGCTTCAGAAATTGTCAGGGCAAGTTCCAAAGCCAACATTCAAATAGTGTTGCCTCAGGAACCCTGGGTGTACCGGGGGCAGATTTCGTGGTCGGAAAGGAGGAAGCATACAGGTTAATTGGGACACCTCTGCGAAAAACCAAGAGCTTAAACATAATTTAAAGTATATATGCGTTTCAGACTTTTTTTCCGGAGAGGTTGTGGCTGTCCAAGTCTCATTTGAAGCCAGAGAAGACCTCGAGAAACAGTCGTGGCCTTCCTAGGAAACGACATCCGGATCCCACCTAAGCTAGTCGCTAGACTGTTGAATTTCTGCGAGAGAAGGGCGCTTTTCTTCGGCTACAAAGTCACCGCCCATTACGAAGCTTGGAGAAGCAACGACACTAATCAAAGAGGTGAATACCTTTTTGAAGTTAGATGAAGTTTGAAGTTAGATATAAACAACATAGCTAGCATTCGCCACCAGCGCCAGACAAGAGGTACCAAACATAACTCTTGGGAATACTCTGATGAACGGGCTAGTAAGTAATTGAAGGGGTCGGATGAGGCCTCAATGTCGAATCACAGAATAAGGAAGTAAAATAGAAAGAAAAATAAGGAATCCAAGGAGAATGGATCAGGACTGCTATGCAACGCAACTTAACAATAACATGACTCACCTACAAAGGCGGGGGTGATATCAGGACCGAACTGGAACCGGAAACAGTGGTGACATATCTCAACAAAGTCGTCATTGGCGCATATGAGGCCAAGACCGTAAGGTCGTCAAGAGATGAACCTTGGTGAAAGAGAATGAAGCCTGTGGGCAATATATCCAACGTTCAACCAGACAGAGAGCATGTCTTGCGAATTTGCCCTCGATTCCTTGGTTTTCAGCATAGAAATAATAAATAAATAGAAGAAGATTTTTTTTGTTGTTGAGGATGCTGGGAAAAAAAAATCACTTTGCCTGGTCTAGGTTTGAATTTGGGACGGATTCCGTTTTAATATAATTCGCACTCATGTGCGACCATTTTCGGTCACGCTGATCCCAGGGCAGAGGTGAGGCAGCATTCAATGAGTTTCCTCTGCCCTGGACGAAACCGTCAGTCTTCTTCTTTTAAATTCTTTTAGAAGAAGAATGTCTGGGGAGACATACATATAAATATATGGTTGCCAATTACCCCTTGGTAGAGTTAACTACACCTACGCGTCATCGCCTGCGATTACCTGAAATGCTCTCCAGATCACCCACTGCTTCCCGAAACGCTTGCACTCCTCTTCTACTCTTCTGCGTCTCTTGAGAGGGCGCACTTGTCGGCCATCTTTAGAGAGTGAATTCCACTGCATGGCGTAGCCAGCAACGCAATTATCGGCACTTCCTTGAGACCTATCCACTACTATTTCGTTGCCCCGATCACATCGCATACGAGTATTAAGCCTGTGCGATCACCTGTGCGTTTGAGATGTGTTTAGCCAGCGTTCTCCGATGATACGACGCATACAGGTATTGATGGAAGTTTGGAGCTTTTGGGTAATAGCAGAGTTCACTTTCCATGTTTTACTCCCATATGGCAACACAGAAAGAACACTATTGCAGAACAATCTCAACTTGATGTTGGTGATGAAATAACTGCCTTTCCTGATTTTAGACAGGGAAGCGAAAAAGGATCTAGCGCTATGGATGCTTCGCACATCATCTAGTTCAACGGCAGAAACCCCGCTTGCTAGATATATAAATTCGATTCTCTGACCACTAATGCAGATAGGAGAGTGCGATGACCCATCAGACTTAGAATATTGGTTCTTTTCGTGTTTATTTTCAGTCCAATTCTACTTCCAAATTCAGACCCACTTGGCCAAGGTCTATAATCCCGTGAGAGAGCATATATGTGTATTCCGCGCATTCGAGGTATCTAAGGAACGATGTTATCGTCAAGGCAGCAATAAGAACGTCACCGATAACAAGGAGAAATAATATCGGTGGCAGGATACAATTCTGGCGGACTCCGCTTTGGACCTCAAAATCCTGAGAAATTTCACCTCGGTGTAGCACGTTACATTTTGCACGATCATATGTTGCTATGATAATAGCTATTAGTTTCTCCGGAATGCCCTTCTAATGCAGAGCACTCTAGGCACACTCTCTTTTCACGTCATCGAAATCGATGAATCGAGCAAATGGAGCGAAAATCGAAATTCCGTGCACTTTTTCAAAACGATCCGTAGGCTATTGAAGTGGTCAATGCAGGAGGATCCGGAGCGGAAACCAACCTGCTTTCTGTCGATCCAGTTTTCGAGATATTCTTTGATAGGTTCCCGAATTATTTTAGCTATTATCTTATGACGGCAGAGAGCACGCAAATACCCCTGCAATTGTCACACTCATTGTACTACATCACCTTTTTCCACTCTCTGGAAAGGTCTAACTCTGCGGGGAGACCGTCAAGCCCCTTTACTCCGTTTGAGTGCATGGATGGCCAAAATGATTTCTCTTTTGCTTGGAGGAACAGTCCGTATTCCCATCTTAGGACAAGCCATTCCGTCCACAAGAGGGAGAACCTCACCCAGTGTGATACGGTGAAACCATGGTGAAATGTTCTTTCGACATCTTTAGCTACTCGTCATCGTAGATAGGCGTCTTTCACAGGATCATCGAAAAATTTACTCGGAATTTCACTCGGCATTGGAGTTCGAGCCCGTCACGACCGCCATCACTCAAAGCAGTCAGTAGAGCCTTCAACCCCTTGCGGTCATCAATCCGTTTCCACGATTCCACAATCAGCCAGATCTTATGTCGTTCCTTCGGGAACTTGTGTAGCGCCCGAGAAAAGAGCCGGTCGATCAGCAAGAGAGCTTCCACATTATCTAGCTGTAGCTGGGGAATATAAGCGGTCGATGTTGAACTTAGGGTGTCGCGAATTCCCAACCGTGCGAAAAGTGGCGGACACAACACGCAAGCGAACCTAACCGATCAGATGGTGATCCCTTTCGAGACCGATGTCAGAGCCTCTCTTATTACGAACGTCCAGGAGATAACTCCTGATCGCTGATCGCGAAGTGGTCGATTTGATTGCTCGTGCGGTGTCCGTCAGTTGAAAGCAAACGTGCCACCAATGACGAGGCGGCAAAAGTTGCAGAAAGCCATGAATCTCCCACTAATCCCGTTGCGGTCCGTTTTTCCCCATCCCATGTCCGAGCATTGTATAATTGTGAAGCACCTCAACCTGACCTGGAATCTTGCAGTTAGAAATCTGTCAGAAATCGGCTCCCAGGTCAAGAGAACGCGCCTAGTGACAGCCTTCTGAAGCAATCCCACACCCGATTCGTGTCCGCAACCACGTGACTTTCTAAACTACAAAAGCACATTGCTATAAGAGGGAGAGGAGCACTCTCCAGAATTCCACCATCTTATTTCCATCTTAGTCCCAAAATGCCCGGTTAATATCGCTGGAATTCCCGCTCAAGTTGGAGAAAGCGAACATTCTGAGCACCGTCTCTACTGTGGTAGAGGAGCGTGAGCACATTCTTGAAACGAATTGTAGTCGTTTTCGATATCCAAAGGTCTTCGGTATGAGGTCAGTCCTTCTAGCTCACAAAACTCTATCCCCTTTAGTTACAACAACTAGAGAAGACTTTCAGTGTATTCTTAAGACACAACCACAGGGCAAGTGGGGTGGCAAGATATACTGAAGTATATTGCACTGTCTCAAAAACAGAACATGGTTGTAGAGTAAGGGTCTACCTCTCGGATAAAAAGGATAGGTGGGCTTATGTTTGGGATCATATTAGCGGTCTTTTAGGCTACAGAATATGTTATCTTAAAAGGTTCAATCTAAATGAATGACGAGAGATTGGAGGGGAGGCGCATCTGTAGCCATAGTCTAGCAGCCTGAAGGATCATTAGCATGTCTCCTGTTCACTTATTTGTGGAATATAGAGTATCCGCTTCATATGCTTCATTTTCTTTATCATCACACTTAATGAGCTGCTACAGCTACACTGTTCCTTTATCATCTAAAAATGTAGAACTGGTTTGAACTCTATACCCAGATTCAATACGTTAGATTAAGTAAGAGTGGGCGGCATGGTTTGACAAAAATCGTAAGATGCCAAAGAAATACATACGGAAATTGGGCAGCCATCCAACGAACTTAATTCGGAAACAATTTGAAAATGCGCCAAAAAAACCATTCGAGCGTTATGTGATGCTAGATGTGTCACCAGAAGAACCTCACTAAGCTTCGACTTCAGCGGGCCATTGCGTTAGTTAAAGTCTTTTGCCTTAAAAGCCCAATTTTTTGAACAAACTTTTAGAAATGAGGTCTTGTAGCTCGAAAGCAACTGAAATGCTAGATATTTCCTCAAAAAGCAGAATAACTTAAAAAAGGCGAAGGTTAGTTGTATCTGTGTTCTACTAAAGATTCTCTATATTTTGAACACGAGAGTGAAACGCATATGGGTTTCTGTACCTGTCGGATTTTAGCCAGAGCTGTGCGCCTGATTCACGAGTATATGCCTGGGTTTTAGTAAAGTGGTAACTTCAAATTTAATTTAGATGTTTATTTTAGAATTGGTTATGAAAAAGAAAAGATACTTGTTAGATATGTAAAGAACAATTTACTCACCTCAGCAGCTGGTTTTCCACCTACAGAAATACATTCCAATTCGATTTCTCGGTCTTCTGTGGTTACAAGAAAGTCGCCTTGGACAATCTTCGGTGGGTCGGGCGGCACAAGTATTGTGAGAGTTGCAAATCTCGAACGTATCCCAGGTTGTCCTGTAGATTCCGAAACCAAATCGATATATTCACAAAGTGCGATGTAATTGAGACGGTAAATGCAAATTTGTTGACAATTTCCCATATGATGCACACCGATGTAACGCGAAATCCATATCCACAGAAAAAGATGACAACAGGAGAGCATTGACGGCGACAGGAACATGTTAAGCCACAGATTCACGGAAAAGTGTGTCAACAAAATCCAGTCGTGAAAGCAGATCGGACCAAAAAATTCCGGTGGATACGAATTTGGAAGATTGACGTAGACGGCATATATTAAATGTTGTTCGGTATTCCATCGATAGTGTCGTATAGCGTTGGACCGAAGTAACCATGAAACGTCGGGAAAAGATTCCAAAAAATACGTAAATATCCACATCCGTGCACGGGCAGACATTCGTATAGTACGTATATTCAATGTAGGTTGACAATATCCGTTGTGAAAAACCGAACGCCGGGAACGAAACGAAATACATGAATTTTATTAGAAAATTATGCAAATTTGAATTGGGATTATGAGATTTTCCTGCTATATTTCGTGCGGTAGCATGCTTCGCTCCATCGGCTCAACCTATGCTGAGATATATTTTTATCAGATCCGGCTTAGCGTATTATTATATTGTGAATAGAAAGGCAGGAAAGCAGTGGTGTTGCCGGATAGGGATGTCTTGCAGGATCTACTATATCAACCGATATCCATACATGCATATGTGGTTAACTATACAACGTCGTATTTCCCGATTTTTCTGCCTCCCTGCATCGCCATTACTATATCTGCTTCCCATCGCTTTAATTTCCTACAGGTCCTTTCCGGTTTCAGGTTTAGGTCTAGTTCCTTTATTCTGGAGTTACCATTTGAAGAAATATTTAGTTTTAAGAAATCCTTCAGAAGAAATGAATATTTTACCAAACGAGGGTTCAATAGTGAACCCAGTTCCCTTGAACAAGAAAGCGTGTAAAATTTAATAGCTTTTAATAAATATTGAAGAGTGAGCTATTGCCCCGTTTTAAACTTTTCCATTAAAATAATGAATTCAATTGCAGGATTCACATCCTTTCCCTGGAGTTTCATGAGCTGTGATTAAAAGTCATTTGATTTTATTTTCAGCATCATTCCAGTAAGACTTAGCAAGTCGCATGTACAAATTCCCCGTAAGGCTTCTTCGTTTGTGAAGGATATCTCAGCACCCCGTAGACAATGATAAAGATTCTTTTTATATATAGCTACGCAGATTCGCATTGTACGTGCTACTAACGCAATGTAACGTAAACTTCGGATACACGTATTCATCAGGAAAACCTGTCCCATGTGAAAAAATGCATATATGGAGAAAAAACTTGAGAAAAACCTTCATTACAACCCCCATAAAGATAAAATGGAATCCAGAATGGGAGTATGTAAGCGTAGAATGAAAGGTTATTGCGATTTTCAAAATTCTAATTTGACATTAGAAGGTCGATTGGTAATTTGAAATGATGGAGGGTAAATGTGGCAGTTACCTACGACCTACTTATGTATCCAAATATGGATGAACTAGCAACCCGAGAACCCATGTTTCTATGAGCTAATTGGATTGTCAATTTCCGTAAAGATTAAGGTAAAATTTGCCTTTTCACCTGTTATTTTTCTTGGAAAAAGAGGAAGACATTCAGGGGATGCTTGGCTAGAACTCTTTTCTTACTCAATACTATCAATTTGAGAAATGTAATAGTGAATGATGGGGGATGTTCCTAACTTGGTTAAGTAAGGTTGTATAGGTATATCGAGAAAATGTGCCGTCGAAACGTGTCCGTTTTAATAGGATAATATCAATACACAACCCATTAAATACTTATCGAATGCGAGAGGATATCAATTTTCATTAGTTGCAACCCCACCAAAAACAGTCTGTGCATTTGAGTTAAGTTTTGACGTCTCTGAAATATTCTTTATTTAGGCTCTATTTAAACAATAACTATATTAACTCCTAGTAATCCAAGGGAATTATGTACTACAGGGTAGTTTGCAAATTTGGTATCACCTTCTATCAAATCCAACATTCGTCTTAATGAGGATAACCCTGGAAAGTTCCATTAAACAAGAAGAGAGAGGATGATCGTCCTCCAGGTTGAACGCTGCGTAGCACGTCAATTTTAGAATCTGAGACTAACCCCCTCGAATTGAATCGAAAATACGATACAGCAGAAACTGTCAATACGGAAAATGGGGTAGAACTTAGAACCTGTAACGGTAACTGCAGTCTTTGTTCAGAGTTCCGCTCGCAATATAACGGTTGTCTTTACACAGTGGATTGGAGGTTAAATTGATGCAGAATATAGCTCTCTGAGAGCGAACATATTACCCTCCGGGAGTCGACATGTGACCACTCAAGGGTCAAGCCTACCTACTTAGACCGTTAGTAAGTGGCAATATCCAAACCTTGAACATAGTCGCCGTACTATTAACAAACGCTTAGGATCTAGATCAGTCAGTGCTTCCTATTCACTTTTTGGTAGACTATAGGCCAACCACGCAGCCAGAAAGTGTTTCAGCTTTACTATCATCACCCATAACGCCGTGCAAGTGATAAGTTCACAGCAGTGAGATAAAAGCAAGACGAACGATACCGAGATTGAGAGGCTGATGCTCTACCTCCTCAACTACCGCGCCGTTAGTCAAGAATCTAGACTATATATATGGTAGCCATTTACCTTCTGATGGGTTTGTGGTTACCTGAAATGCGCTTCAGCTCCCTCACGCCAAGTACCCTTGGGGCGATCTATTCGTCGACCATCCCGGAAGAGCAATTTACACTGCATGACGTAGCCCTCCTTAATGTATGAGCTATCCACAACCACGGCCGCCTTCCAATCACAATGCGCACTAGCGCCACCAAGTTTCTCGTTTGAGATGGTGTCACGACAGCGTACTCCGATGATTGTATCATCGGAACTCCGCGCACTGTTCCAAAATGATCCGTAGGGTGTTGATGTGGTCAATGCTGGAGGATTATCTTTGCGACGTCAGGGAGCACGCAGATACCCCTCCAATTGTCAAACTCAAAACGTGTGCCTTTTTTTGAATTTTGACGATCATCCACTTCTGCCACTTTCTTGGAAAGGACTTGGAAATTTCCATAGGAGTGGAAGCAGCAGATCAGCGCTAACTGCAGGTGTATCGATAAATAACTCTACCGGAAGACGGTCACCCAGCGGCTATACTCCGTTTGAGTGCACTGATGGCCAAAATGATTTCCCTTCTGCCTGGAGGGATAGTCAGTATTCGCATGTTACGGTGACTAGGCATTTCATCCACAAGAGGAGGAACCTCACCTCAGGCTCTACCACCGTTAAGAACCATAGTGAAGTGTTCTTTGTACCAATTCAGTGATTCATTATCGTGGATGATCTACTGCGGATCACAAAGTGATCGATCTGATTGCTCGTACGGTGTCGGTCAGATGAAACCCGACTGACCTTATGTGCTTGAACAATGTACCGCGAATAACGAAATGGTGGAAGCTGGGGAAATGCGCAAACCTCCCACCCTTGTCCTTATATTCGCCAAGATCATATTTCCCCATCACATGTCCAAGCAAGGTGTTGTCAGATCCCATCTTGGCATTCACATCATCCAGTACGATCATAATGTCACCTTTCGGACGTCTCTGCAGAACTGCCTGTAATTGCTCTCAGAAAGCATCCTTCTCAGCAAAGTCTCCTTTGGTGCGTAGTATTGTACAGTTGAACCGCAATCTTGCGGTTAGAAGTCTGTCAGCAACCAGTTCGTAAATAAAGAGAGCGCCTCTTGTGGTAGCTGTCACTTGGCTTTCCAGAGTACAAACGCACATTGCCCGAACTGTGGCAAGAGTGAAGGGAGTCCCGCAATCTTACTTCTCTTAGGTCCAGAATGTCCAGCTTATATGGTTAGAATTCCCTTTCGAGTTGAAGAAAGCGAACATTCTGAGGACCCTTGCTACCGTTATCGAGTAGTATGCGCATCTTCCAGAAATCAAACATAGACCGTTCTCGTACCGAGGTTAGGCCCCTAC
Source organism: Hermetia illucens (assembly GCF_905115235.1). Taxonomy (NCBI): domain Eukaryota; kingdom Metazoa; phylum Arthropoda; class Insecta; order Diptera; family Stratiomyidae; genus Hermetia; species Hermetia illucens. The sequence continues at coordinate 67,404,127 of NC_051853.1, forward strand.
TGTGGGGTTGTTTACATTTCGGTAGGAATAACGTTTCAGGCTTCTAGCCAACAAATTTCTACCGCTTTTACTGACTGAATAATGCGACAAGCAGGGAAGGGTGTTCTTAACCCCCAACTCACATGGTAGTGTAGGATCCAGACTAACGAGTCGAAAAATTTGGGTGTTGTGTCAGGCGGAACTGGCTGTATTTCAATTGAACCTCATTGTTACCTATTCGCCTTATTGGCCGAACCTGACCCTACAGTCCAATTGTGTGCCATAGCGTGGTAAACCTATTAGTCCCTATACTCGTTGAATCCATATGAGAACCGAAATTAATAACAAAAATAACGACAATGAAAACAGCAACAACATAGCGGGAATTCAAACCGATCCGAAACTGCTTGGGGGTTCGTCTTCGTAATACTGATAGCCAAGTAACAGCAAATGTGAATGAAAAAGATAGGAAAGACCTACGACATCTGCGATTGAACTGGAAAAGATGGGAGGAGCAAATATCAGCCCACAAGAGAGGAATGGTCCCAGGTAAGGCATATTCGAAACCGAGGAGATTTCCTCTATTTTAACTTGATCATGGAGTATCTGACTGAGTATTCTACTTAAGACTGTGTATTCTACCCAGATAATTTTTGAAGCTAATATTCATTCGTTAAGAGTGATTTCCTGCTTGAAAACCTTATCGTCAAGCATATACTTAAAGAGGGAGTTCTGGTCTGATACTGGTAAATTGTGCGAAAAAGATCAAAACTCAGGCTCATAATTTTCTAGATTGCAAAGAAGTAGAACTGCTGTGGGTGACATGCCAGAGACATATATAGTAGCAGTCCAATAAGGGCAACGACGGAGACAAAAAGAGCTTGTAAACCTCGTAATATTCAGATAGCTCAAATGGTTAGAGCGCTGGACTGCAGATTCAAATCTTACTGGTGACAAAGTGATTTGTTATTGTGAATGTTATAATCGTCGATGTTAGATACTCTGCTGTCAATGAGTACCTGAGTCTAATCAGGATAATAATCTTGGATTTTTGCGCCAACGATTATTATTATTAAACCTTGTAATCGCCCAAAATATGGGTCTTCACAAACGGCTGTTAAGAATGCTCAGAAACGAAGTGGCAAAGCAAAGACAATGTCATCACGAATGAGGTGTGTGATCAGTTTTTGCAGGTAATTAGAAGCAACATATGCCAATTAATTACAGCTTTAGTAAATACCGAAAAGCGTGTACAAGAAGAAACGGGAGGGCGATTCAGATGGAAAATCTACCGAGATTTCTGAAGGAATCATGGCGATTGCGGAAGTCAAGAGAGACGGACCGAGTAAGGAAGTTGACCTGCAGCTTATTTCGGAGGAGAAACTGGACGATTTCGAGCTAGATCTTCTAATGCTTATGGCAGACAGTGAATCACAAAAAAGTACCATGCTAGAGGAGGAGAACGATATTCTGATACTAGGGAAGAGTTCCAATCATTAATTGAGCTAATAGCTACTATTAAGATAGCCCATAGAAGCTTCGACAATGCAAAACATGTATTTGCAGTAACTATGGGAGTAATTTACGTACAAAAACCGCATCTGCAATAATTGTAGAGGCAATTTCGAAGAATGAAATTGGAATAGTGCTGGCCCAAGAACCTTAGGTGTACCGGATTAGATTCGTGGTCTAGGTGGTCTCGGTGCCGGGCGTATAACAATAATAGCGTCATTGTTCATTTTACGATTATGCGCTGAAGGCAGAAGGACCTTCAATTTTGCTAAATCCTTCACAACAATCTTGCGAGAAGAGAGAGAACAGAGAAGGTGTTTACCCTGTTGACTACAATGCCCTCTGCGGCCTTTTTAGAAGCAGTCTTTTCCGAATCTCTGGCCATTACTCTCGTTACACCTTCTTTAGTTAAGTTCCTTATTAGCGTAATTTTGACACCAATGCCAGACCTGGTCCAGATGGGCTTCCTAGCCTCTTTGCTGTTAACAGTATACAACAGATTTCTCCCACTTTGTGTAAAAACTTCAAAAGAAGTTTTACAAAATGCTACTTTTTTCATCTTTGGAATGAGGCCTATCTAGTACTTCAAAGCTTCTGGTTTTTATCAACTTCGTTGTTAAATACCTTAATTCACAATAGTAGGTACATGCTATTTATACCGATTTCTCATTGACCACAGTATTCTCTTCTTCAAGTTGAGTAGAGAGAGCCAAACTCTCTATCCCTGATACATCTCTTGACCTTCCTCCTATCTCTCACACCGTTCCTGCAGAGTTGTTTTTTCGTAGTTACACATCCAGTTCCTTCGCTCCTTCCTCTGGTGTTCCCCAAAGTTCTTTGCTGGATTCCCACTATTCCTGTTTTTGTCGATGACCTCCCCTCCTTCTCAACTGCCTGAGTTTGCTTCACGCAGGTGATCCAACGTTATTTGCCTCTATTTTGACTCCTCTGGACTGTGCTCTCTTGCAGTCAAACCTCGTTCTTTTCGTCCGTTGGCGTTCGACTAACAAGCTGATGGTTCATGTCAGCATATGCCAGTGAATGCGCTAGTCGCTTAAATCCTCTCTGCATCCGTTTTCTACTCTCTCGTGTAATCTTTGATGAGAATTTCGTTCCAATTCCCATCTCGTTGACACAATAAATCGAGCTTCCAAAATGTCTGGTTTCATGCTACTTTCCTGCTTCGACTTTTCAATACCCTTGTCAGTATCCTTAGATAGTGCTATGTAGTTTCCTCTTGCGAAACCATGACTATTGCGCTCTTGAAGTTATACAAGGTAAATTCATTCGGACCCTCTTTTTCAAAAAGAACCTTCCTCGTGTGGACTATCCGTCACAGCTCCGCGCCGTCAATTTCCCTTGCCTGCAACAACGCCGCATATTCCTTGATATATGCTCAAACACCACAATTGCCTGATGGACTGCTCTGTTGACTCTGATATTGGTTTCCGCATCGCCTCGAATACGTAGTGCGGATATTTTTAAAAGTCCCATTCGAGCTGAGCTCGAAGCCTACTTTTAATCCCCGATCGCGACACTATGCCGGACGTACAAAGCCCCTCATTTTCGCAGGAGTGATAGATCTTCTAATGATCAAGGCATGCCATCGTTGCATAAGAGAGAGAATAACTTTACGTGATGCCATTGCAAGTTGTAGGTTATATCGCTGTTGGTTCGATGAACCTCCCGACAGTCCGGTCTGCGTCTCCCATTATCCAAAGTTTATGAAAGGGGGAGAAGAACGGTTCAAAAACTAGACTACGTCCGGAAAGCGAGGTAAGAAGCTGAAGTAGGTCTAAACCAACTCTCTAGCACTAAGTCGTCCCGAGGATATAGATATGGAGGGATGGGAAGGTTATTGTAACTTCAAGCCTCACAGGTGGCTGCAACTTTACAATCATGAAGATTGTGCTTCTAACCATGAAAAGATATAAAATTAGTCAATACAGAGTTTTAAATTTTAGATCTATACAGGGTTTTAGTCTCAATGTTGTTGTTGGCTGGTCATTCTAGTCAGTATATTTGCTTGGAACTCCTTGTGTTAACAGTTAAGTAATTTATTTAGTTACAACTTTTCAAATTTCACCTTTACTGATGCTTACAGCAAATACAACACCATGATTCAAACACGTAAAGCAGCATGTTTCGAATGAAATCTCATGATAAAGCTGTATTATACCAAATAAGTGCAAGATTATACCGAGAAAGTTCAACATAAGTTAGTGCCAAAAAGGAAAGTTTTCATGTTAAAATTTGTTCCTTTTAGCCTTACTGACAAAACTTTTGCCACAAGCCGTATGGCTCATGACCAATTCTGTATTAATAAATAGATAACATCATTTATCAATTGAATACGGAAACTTTTTACACTTAAATGTTTCCCCCTGAATTATAAGGCCCCTTCGAAACCTCCTCATCCTATCCTGCAACTCCACAAAGATATCGCCGATGAAGCAGCTTAAAACGAATGGGGATTACTTTTTTTACACGAAATCATTTTCGGTTGAATAGATGTAAGCTGGAAATATTGAACGTATTTTACCTTTAGGTCCTGGTCCCACCTGGCACTGGTATTTCGCATCATCATCCAGCATAACAGGATAAATGTCCAACGAAAAATCTCCTGCGGAAAAACAAATAATAGAGATAATAATCTATCATATGAGTTGTTTTGTATGTTTGCACGTACATATGTACAGGTGCTTCCGAGGTATTAATAAATAATAGTAAAGACAATATTTCTAGATGGACTGTATCCTGTCTAAAAGAATATTTCTCGTACAGACACTCTGAGAGAATACTGAACACTACTTGACTAAGTGATTGGTCGGAAGCTTCATTATTTGTACTTTACTAAACAAAATTTTTGTGTAACCATTTCGATAGAACAAGAAAAGATTAAAATGTCGGCTTTATCTAAAGTATCTTTTTCATGGTTAACTAAAACTGATAATCAATTGTACTTACCCTCTTCGTCGCTTCCAATCATTGAATATCTATCAAAACCACTTAAGTTTCGATGCTCTCCCAATCCGAAATCATCTTTCGTCCATTGTAGTGACCCCACTTTGTCCACCACGCGGCAGGGTAAAGTCACCCTTGAACCGACAATGGCTGTTTGATCCTGTGGCTCCATGGCGAATCGTTGCCCGGTAGTGTGTCGATCGCTACTAGTTACCGATGGTTTGCCGCAATCTGCTATCCGCACAAGTATCAGAATAATTGGAAAAAATATTATCTTATAAGTGTTTCGTTGCTGTGCCATAGTTTATGTAGTTCCCCCTATCGTAGGATCTCCAAACGTTCAGGACGACGTTCTGACAGCTTTCGCGTTTCTTGGGGTTCCTGCACTCTCATTGATTTCATTCATATAATAAAGTGGAAATCGCTTGAGCAATTCATGCCAGGGAGGAAACTAAAAATGAAGTTCATTTTAGCTCTCAAAATATCCTTTCGTCCTATCCCCTCTGCGAGTTTCTCTTCTCCAATCGGTCAATGATGGGAAGAGAAGTGTTTGACTGTAGTCTCTACATGGTTTTTTGCCTTCGATTGAATCCTTCCTTGCAACTTGAAATCTTCCACTCACTTCTTTGCGCTCTTATCTGGAGATTCTGAAAAAAGGAAGAAAAAAACAACGTCACAAAGAACGAAAGGTTATAATGCAATCAAAAAAATTTCCAGCAGATGCTGGAGGAAGTAAGGAAAAATAAATAAGTTAAAGGAGATCTTTGGGGTATCATCAAAGACAAATTCCAAGGATAAGTGAGCGAATTGATTTTTGCGGACAGAAAAAGTTCTTGCTGTGAAGCTGAATCAGTAAGTGGGGGAACTACTCGCTGTGTCCTTTTTACTGTGTTCACTCGAGCCAGAGGAGGTTTTCGTTCAACGAATTTTACCAAGAAATCATTGAGTTTCTCTTGCAATGTTTATCGGAATTTAAGATAAGAATGAAACGATTTAATTGAAATTTACCCTTACAGTGTATTAAACTGTAATAAGAATTCTTCGGAAAACGTATCTTAAAGTCATAGAAACAAATGATTACAGCACCAGTTGGCTAAGAGGCAGCAACAGATTTATTGGATTATCTAGAGGATATTGAATAAATATTGGCATCAATATAATTTCGTGGAAATAGAAGAGCATCTATCTGTTTACCCATGGTAACTGAGTAAAGAATTGCGGTGGGCATAATTTAGGGCTTTCATTTTCCTTTAAGACGGAAAAAGCAGAACTCCAAGATATTCGAAGATGTGAATTAGGTTTTCAATGAGACGGATGAAATAATATGAAAAAGTAGGTTTTGAAATCCCACATGCACCGTCATAAATGCTGAGGAAGCAAGTGTTTATTGAATGGTCAAAGTAGATTTAGCCGAATAGATCAATTGATATTATTTTTATTTTGTATAATGGTAACCTTAAGAATAAGGCGTAGAGCGTCAACTACCATTGTAGCAATCCATACAGGTCATATTTCACGGTTTTCCCAGATAGCTATTAGCTTACTTCAGGACTCCCCGAGAAACCTCTAGCCCTATTTCACTCTTGTACGCAATGAACTCCTCGGACGACCCACTCATCGGCCATCTTAGGATAGTGGATTCCATTACAAACGGCATCTCTTCTTATACCCTTCTTATATATCTTGGAACAGGCTCAACTTGAAATTGCTGGACCAAACATCTGAGCTACACGCGATCCCCGGGGTGTTGTTGTGGTCAGTGCAGAAGATCCAGAGCAGAAACCAGCCTGATCTCTGTCAATTAAGCTTTTGAGGTATCCTTTAATACGTTATTATTATATTTTAGCAACTATCCTCGCGGCAACAAGGAGGACTCAAATACCCCTAGAATTATCGCACTCAAAGCAGTTGCCTTTTTGCGAAATCTCAGCTTTCATCCTCCCCTCCCACTCTTTAAGATTTTTGTGGAAGTAACAGTCTTACAAAAGCTGATGAGTTGTTCTGCGAACGACCATCAAGGTCGATCATTTTACTGAACCTTTATTTCTATTTGAAGGGGCGTCTCATGTTAATCGTAATACGATGCGACTAGTCATCACATTCAAGGTAGGTGGGACTTCTCCGGCAGTTATATGGTTTTGACTGTTGATGAAGTGTTCTTTCAACCAATTCAGCCGCTCATCATCGTGAATAAGGAACCGACAGAGACGTTTGTGAGCGAAAAATTTGCGAGTACCTGTGAGTTCTTTTGTGAAGCAGCACACGTTCCTGAAGTCATCGTTATCTGTGATTGCTTCAACTTCTATGACTAGTGCAGCAATAAACGAGCATTAGACGTAAGGAGAGGATAGCAGATACTAAGGAAAGGATAGAGGGGAGACGATGGAGCACAGAGGACAGAAGAAAGAGGACTCGAGGCATAAGGTAAAAGTCACATGATAGACGACAGAGGACAAAGGACACAAGGCAGAGGAACGTAAACAGGAGGACCTAAAACCGAGGGGCGAAAACAGAGGACCGGTTCCGAGGGCCGAGGACCGAGAAGAGAGGACAGGGGAGGCGAACGATTCTACTCTAAACAGCCCCAGTGTGAGCAAATGTACAGGAAAAGAAAGTAAATAGAAGAATAACTAAAGCAAGTCGGAAAACCGGAAGCTGGACGCTTCAGGTATGAATGATTTTGTGTATTTCTTTTATTGAAACATTTGAGTGGGCATTTATCCCATTAGTATCTAGTATGTAATATATGCATATATTCTGTAGGAATATCCCCTTTTGCGTGATACTGACATTCAGTTTTAAATTTGCTCTGACGCGACAAATTTGACCTATTATAACTTTGTTAGCGCGTTTTCACCAAAGTTGGAAGTATCATTCTCTATGTTCTAGCCTACATTGCAGCAATTTGGGGATATTCGGATGCTCTTAAGGAGCGTTTTGCAGTCAATCACCATATAATGGCAGCCCCTTGATTATTTTCAGATTTTTCGGTTGGGTAGTTTCTGAGAATGGGTTCGTAAAAAATGATCATTTTTGACCCATTGTACTCCCCACCTTTCGAACAAATGTCAAAACTAGGACCGGCTTCGAAAAGTACTACCTGCGACTTTTCATTTGATACCCCACATGACTATATTGTACACCCCCTTTTGCATGTATGGAGACGCGCCCCAACACCCCCCCCCCCCCCCCAGCTTAAATTCCACATAGGATGATGTAACTCACTGTATGCTTTAGCGTTCACAGTTCCCATCCTTTCACCAGATTTGATGTCAATTGCCATAACTGTTTCCGAAAAATTGCGTGTGACAGACAGACAGACAAGTGGACACATAGACAGACAGTAAACCGATTTTAATGAGGTTTTGTTTGTCACAAAACCTTCAAAAATGGGAGCTGCATATTGCATAACTGCAATCCAAACATGTCGCTCTTATCAAACTGAATCTGACGAAGTGGCCTGGATGAAGTAATTTTCGACTTAACATAGTTTCTGAGCTGACGCGAATCCAGCATACCTCGACCGATTTAAGCATGATGATTTGCCATATTCTCCAAAGTGTCCGCAGAGCACTCTTTATTTTCATGCCCAAAGTTCACAGTTGAAAGGGTAGCATTAGAAAAACATCAAATGAGCACTTAACACGCGAAAACTTTATGGAGCATATGTTGAAATCGAAAAGGATATGAACTGAAAGTAAAAAGGTGATCATAGCCATCCAAGAAAACGTAGGCAGGAAGAAATCAGCCAGAACACGAGTGCAGAATAAATTCTGACGCAGTTCAGCGACGCAATAGTGTTTAGGTGCTCTATGTTGATAGCGGGAAGAGCGGTGTAGAGGTGAAGAAGACACAGGACCCTGGACAGGGGACAGAGAATCTAGGGGTGAGAACAGAAGATATATGGTAGAGAGCAGGGCATAGAGAGCAGAGTGTTAGGGACAGAGGACGGCAGAATAGAGGACAGTGTGTTTGCTTAGTAGAGTCCGCAATGCAATTGGCAAGCAATAGCGACTGTTTTACTATTATAGAAAATCACATAGGCTAATTAGGTTGCGCTGAGCTGGAAACCTCAAATAAAAACAATAGCGAGGTATGTAACAGCAAATTCCGGAGTCATTTTGAATTTCATACCACTGAAATTTTGAATGAGAGTAATCCTATTAAACAGGTAAGTCAAAAAGACTAATCACCATTCATGTAAAACAGCCTTTTTGCATTCAGCTCGAAAATCGTTATTTACACTACATCTATGAACCCACTTCTCACCTTACCCAAATAACACTGAATTTAGAGCTTTTTATTGTAATGTTAATATATAACTTGCTCTGAGCAAGTCGACGAAAACCAAAACTCGGATGCAAGACACAAGACTGGAGAGTTTATACCCAATAAACTTTGCCAATCTCGCGGGGACAATGAACCTAAAAATGATTGATTCGACCATGCATGTAAAACCGGACACATTGCTACCCGGGGACCGCGATCTGAGGTGGAAAACCACTTGCCTGTTCTTAAGTTGCAATTTATGGAGTCGTCTATGTCTTGCCATCAACCTCCCTAAATTAACTGGAACGGCCAAGGATATCAGTTTTAGTACCACTGGTAAACCTTGATATCGCTGCGAAAGGAGACGTTAGCCAGAACTTTACCTTCAGCGACTAACTGGCGACCATTTAACACTATGCCATGAGATAAGCCTAATAAACCAACGAGTTCTACGGAAAGAGCTGTCTACATAATGCAGATGTGCATTTCCTAGCAGAAGACCCAGCTATTCGTGAAACTGTAAAGAGCCTACCCTTAATGGGCCCAGGCACAAACAGAGCACGCCTATAAGATAACCAATCACGACTCTGAGGCCAGTAATCTCAGCAAATCATGTCCACCATCTACCCTGTTGACAGATATAATCCAGGAATTATTCCCCCAGTTAAATTAGGGTATTGACTCATTTCAGAGACTGCCTGTGGGACACAATGAGAGAAGATGCTATGAAATTGATTACTAGCTTGACCGAAAAAGCCACTCAATGCTAGTACGAGCTCACATACATGATAACCTTGGACGTAAAAATGCATCATATTCGGTCAATTTGAGGGTTTAACGCAAGTTCCTCGTTAAGATTCGTGGTCCCACCTATTTTGCCGCCACTATTGTTAGCTATTATTAAGGTTTGGGTAGGAAAAAAATGATGGACCAGGGAGTATGTTGGCCCCAAATGTGTTCCACGTAGCTCCACATAACATCACACAACAATATGCTTAACCTTCCGGTTCCGGATGAGCCCGGAGACGAAATAACAATAATTGCGGCCGCAAAGGATCTCGACGATGCTTAATTCTATTTATGCGAAGTAGTCAGCGCTGTGGAAACCTCGTAAAAAACTGAGAGCCATATTATCACTTCTAAACTATGCATTAAATATTATATATGGGGGTGATAACAGATGCAAAGATCAATTTTAAGCATGAAGTGCAGTATATGTGCGACAAGGGATCCACTAAGAGTATGGCTCGGGAAAGAATGATGCCGAACTTGAGAGGAACCTGTTCTACCGGTCGCTTGTAGTGATGGTATAGCCAGAGTAATAAGCTGCTTGCTGTATGCAGCATCAATTTACAGAGCAGAACTGTATATTATATGTATGGCATATAAACTGCATTTCGTCCTCAGAAATATGCCCTTAGGCATCGACATCTCGGGGACGCTCAAGAAAGAGTCGATGGAGATACGTGGACGAGACAAGAAGCCAACCCCCGATAAATTAAGCAAATTCCGATGAGAAGGCGGTATAAAAATTTAGTCGCCCACATAGGTACAATTATTTGGGGGGTCATTTGGGAAAAGATTTCATGTATGTATTCATCTAGCAAATAGTGACGACAGTAATACCATGCAAGACGATGTAACCACTTGTCACTTGCCTAAAATTTGAGGTATTTCGAGTTATTTCGGAAAGGAATTAAAAATTCAGAAGGGAAAAGACAGATTTCATCCGTTTAACACTAAAACCACTTCCGTGGAAACCAAATTTTCATACATGCAAAATTAATTTTCATAGTATTTGAACTTATCCTTGTAGATTTCATCCGAGTAGGCATGCAAACGAAACGTTATTGTAACCTCGGATATATCTCCATATCTGAGTGCAGAATAATAAATTTATTAACAGGTTTAGTGTCGTTTTATTTTTGGTAGAACAACGAGTAAATTGGCTCAATCAAACTGAAATGGTGAAATTTGATCTAAATATTCAACAATCCGGATATCAGTAGAAATCAATACAGTCCGCTGGGGCTATTACTAGAAAATCCCGTGCAATAAAAAGGATAACCATTGAAAATTCAGTTTTTTCAACACTCGTCATCTCATCAAAAGAACTTCGTTCGGACCAGATATATTTATGTGTTGTATAACATCCACATAAAATATACATAAGGATATGGTTGCGCAATTCGTATATACTCCGGTTTCGTTTCCAAAAGGATATATGATACCTTTTTTGCGAAATGAAGTGTGCACTAAACCCACTTAGCTGCTAGTGTATAAATCTACTCCAATGACGACTATCGAGCATAATGCCAAAAGCTGAAATTCAATTTGATGGGTCAGCAAACCGAAAGATACGATGGTATACGGTTGTCAATCAACTTCTCCCTTTTTTTCACTCTCGACGTACCCTGACGATCCTTAAGTTGGTCTATCCCCGGTTTTTATTTAGTTTAGTTAAGACTTCCTCTTCACTTGTCCGCCTTGACCTAAATATTCAGCACTCGGTCGGTGAAATCTTGGAGCCTATTGATTGTATCCGCTTCCTATGGAATGGCAGATAGAACATATATAATGGAGGAGTCCTTTTTCATTGGCACCGTAAATTCCCTACCGAAGCCTTTTTCTGGGAAATTTAATTCTTAGGCTTTATCGATATTTGATTATGCTTCCGCACACATACGCATGGCGTCAACAATAAGAAATGTCGGGCTTGATTTGTAAGCGTCCTATAAATAATGTTTAAGGTGTTATTTTCCAGCTGAGCGAATGTAATAATAGATCATTTTACGAAAGGATTATTTTCGTACCATTCTCAAGGGTGTGGATGTAGATCAGCCTGGAGTATATAAACACGCAATGGGATTCGTCCTCTTGGAAGCAGTTCGTCTTTAGTTGCCGTTGAAAGGATTCATGACTCTCAAAAATTGTGGCCATATGCAACCCTTCTTCAATATTTCCAAATATGTACTTGGTGAGAATTTTGCCACCTACTAATGGTGGCACAATAGTTCTTTAAGGACGCGGTGCGGAGGTGTCAAGATTATTCTATTTCGCTAGCAAAACGAAACACCTTAAACCTACTGAGAAGGGCTGAGCGAATTAGAAAAAGGAATTGACATTCGAAGACATTTTTATGTAATAACGACGGGAGATTTTGACTTTTATATGTAAGGTACATAAGATTGAGTCTGCATTCTGATTTTAAATTTGTTAGACATACCCTACAAGTTTATCATAAGTTTACCATAAACCAATCTATCAAAAATTTACAGATGGACTGACGTATTTAGTATAAGCAAGGCGGCAAAAAGGGTATTCGTTACATGCATCGCAACACCCGAACCATTGAGAATGGCAGATTTTATTTGAAAATTTAAATATGCATCAATCAAAAATTCATAAAGGATCAGTTTGCCATAGTTTTGGTGTTCGATGAACTGATAGAAAACTGACAGTATAGAGGAGGTTTTATAAGAAACCATGCTGACCACGGGAGCAACGCGCCCTCAGTGAATGCTAGCACATAACAGATGACTCCACAGACCGAAAACACTGGGGGAAAGTTTCTCCTCAAGTCGATGGCAGACCTATTGTTTCTCAGAAAACTGGGCTTACTTATAATTTAATTTTGCTGAGACAATTCTTTGCTCAGGATCTATCTGCGTTCATTTTTACACCAGGTTAATGATAAGACGAGAAACATCATAGGAGCATCTATGTACCTACCGGATAGCCCTAGGTAAATGTGTGAAGTAATTCAAAGACTCCGGAGTTTACCCAGATGATTTCTGAATCGTGGCTCTCGAAGCAGTATGAAGACTGGTTAAAAATCAGGAACTCCCAATATGAATACGAGAGACTTCTAAGAAGTTCAAACGAGACTCCTTAAGGAACTGGATGACGAACGAAATGCTTCAAGGGTGTGCAGGGTGAATGAACCAGATATTCAGGTGTGTTAAGGAGAATATAGGAGATCTAGTGCGACTTGTAGGAAAAAATTTCCTGGAAAATCTTGCCCCCTTTCCACCTTTTGGCAAAAGGATAATGTAGTTTTCATACCGAAACTTTAGAGGAGGGACTATTTAAAATAAAAGGGCTTCAAACAAATCAGCTTCACATCACTTTCACTGTAATTTCTGGAGAGACTGGTTGAAAGTGACATTCATGAGAAGGCGCTAAAGTTATACCCGCTAAATGAAAACCACATGCTGCAGCTTGGAAACTCTTTTGACCATGTTCCTCATTTAATTGGTTTCAAAAATAGAGGATGCAATTTTGAAAGACGAGTAAGCGTGAGTAATGAAAGGGTTTATAAAGATGCACCTTTCCGAAAACTTTGTGATGCAGCCAGAAAGCATGGTGTAGATGATGTTTCAGTTCAATAAATCTAAACGATGCTAACGAAGAGATTGGGTGTGCTGAGGTAAGTGTTGATCATTCCCAAGCAACGAAACGCTCAAAGAGGTGAGCCGTTTCCTATAGGAAGCATGTTGTTCGACTTACTACTATATGAACTACGAAATTCACTAATTCACCCTCAAGCTAATGCAGATGACGTGGTAACTGTTGACCGAAACCTCGGAACGGACGCAGAAATATGCGATGTGCTAGTGATATGATTGGCAGTTGGTGTCTCAGGCGTAGACTTCCAGTTAGTCCAAATAAAACCACAATTGTAATATTTACAAAAAGGAAAAAACTAAAATATCTCTACCTTCGCAAGATGAGGCGGGTAATCCTCCAATCTTCTGAAAAAGACTCGGGCTTCATATGTGTGTGAATTATTAGGCCGTATTCGTCTGTGTTTCTCTAGGGTGGTGGGTAAATTAATAGATAAGGGGTACATTTCTCCAATTTCGGGAGCGACTTACCCCCCTCATCAGTACAAAGCTACCTTAGTTTTGTATTTACATTTAAAACCAAAAATTCTATTAGTTTGAGGGAAACTACCCCTTGCCTATTAATTTTAGACTAGACTACAAGTAGCAGACGAAAATCTAATCTCTCAGAAGTACTGTAAATTAATCTCACCGAAAAGAACTGAAAGTCTGGGAATTACCGGTCCATCCAGCGTAGCTCTAGATATTTTGATCAATTTAGAACCTTTAGGTATAGTACATCGAGGGAGTGAGCAAAAAGCACTACAATAAGAGCAGCTAATAATCTAATTCATTTAGGTCTATGCAGAAACAGCGGACGTGAGCAGCACAAAGCGTTGGAAACCAGATATTGGAAGAATTCATTTCAGCTCTTGATCCTGCAATCTTCATACATGGTGGTGGTATAAAGCTAGCCTCAAGCGCAGAGAAAACTATGTTTCAGCGGCACGCGTTTGCTTGCCCCTTTAGTTCCTTTGACACGTCAGTCCTCCCATTTCACTAACAAAATTTCGGGAGGCCTGTATTCGATGCGTTGGAACCAGAACAGGTCCTGAAATACAAACAAGTCGGAATATCGAAAGCTTCCAGTATAAAGCTCTATTTTTTGGATTTTTTTGAAATAGTTTCGATTTTTGCAATTGAACAAAAAAAAATTGGAAAAAAATATTTAGTCGTGTTAGCTACTGCCCTACTTAACTTAAATAATAAAGTAGGATATGAAATAACTTTACTCACAATGTTTGGCTCCGGATCGCAGCTTTCATTCGTAACCCAGAAAGCAGCAAAAAAAATTGGAACTAGCAAGATGTGATGCACAAGCTAAAGTAATTTAAAAGATGACTGCAAAATACCTCCCCTGGGAAACTCCCGAAATAAAGCAAGGATACTATGTAAGCAGCTTGAGGAACGGTTGGCGAAGGATCCGAAATTGAACAGGGCATACGATAAGGAACTTCATGAATATTTTGATTTAGGGCATATGATCGGGATGCCACCATATATCGGCGGGGATAGTTACGTCTTCTATTTCTCGGATCATGCAGTAGTAAAAGCAGCTGATCGAAAAACAACCAAGACTAGAGTGGTTTTTAATGCATCTGCAAACACTACTTCCGACACAAGTCTGAACGATCTTCAGTATACTGGGTATGCGTTACAAATGGTGGCACAAATAATGTAGCGTTGGAAAATGTATAAACATGCTGATATCTCGTACATATCTCGTATCTTCTATACATCCAGAATATTATATCTATCAACGGATCTTATTGCGGCCAGATGTTGATGGTCCTATTTGAGAGTATGCAATAACCGTGGTGTTGTTTGGTCTAACCTTTTCAGCGATTTTGGCAATACGAATGTTGCATAAACTTGCAAATGATGAAGCTCATAGATTCCAACGGGCAGCAAACATATTGAACAAGAATGTTATGACCCGTGCTAGCACAAAATTAGTAGCCATGAAGCTGCAAAGAAAATGGTGGATCTATTAGAGGCAGGTGTAACTTACAACCATGGGCTACAAAAGATGAGGAGCTGCTGAAAAGTATTCCTCAGGAACTGAGAGAATATAAACTTTATGAGGTTATGGAAAATCAAACAGTGAATACATTGGGCATACAATGACACCTAGCGAAAGACATTCCAAAGTTCCAGCCAATAAAATTCAATCAATCTAAGTGGTTCACCAAGAGGCAAAAGCTATCACAGGTTGTGCCCATCTATGATCTTTCCCAGTGGCTAGTCCCCTTTACAATCAAGGTGAAAATATTGATGCAACAAGTATGGCTAACCGGAATTGATGGGATGCGTCCTTTCGAACGAAATTCTTATGAAATGGAAGCAACTAGAGGAGGAAGTGGTGGTATTATCGACAATCTGTATTTCACATTGGATACGCTATACAGAAGGATATAATATAGAATTGCCTGGCTTCTGCGATGGTGCAGAAGCCGCCGATGCAACCGAGCATGTGATATGAATGAGACAGTAACTATCAGGCGAAAACGAGAGTATGTTAACACCGATAAAATCCAAGATCATTTTGTCGAAACTAGAACTTAACGGCGCATTATTACTAACAGAACTTATGGACTTGCCGATAACCACCATGGGACTTAAAGGTGTTCCAATACATTGCTGATGTGATTCCCCAGTTGTGCATGAATGCCTGCAAAAGAATGAAACAAAGCTCGAAAATTACGGAACCAACCGTTCAAAAAAAATACGTGGTCTAAATAAAGACTCTTGCAAATAGAAACAGATTCGTTCAAAAGAGAATCCTGCCGATTGCACTTCAAGGGGCATCAAATCATAAGAGCAAATGCTAATGTAGTGCTAATTAGCGAGCAATACCGAAACAAGGACTTCATGGCATTTCGACTTATCGGACACGGCTGCTATCTGGGTTCGGAACGACGTTCGACTTCGTATTTTTGCCGAAGGCCGAGGGGACGGGTTTGTCTGTATTCGGTGTTAAGGGAAAACTTTTCCTAGCGTTTACCTGATGCCGAACGAGACGATGCCGAACTTTCGGCGTCGGCTTGATGCTGGAGAACGCTGTTTCGAGCACGGAGGGATGAATCCTGGTGATTTAATACCAGGGCCCTTGAATGGGGCATGCCTCAGTCAGTCTCCAGAGGGAAACGGATTCTGGAAATGGCGGCGAGAGCTGGGCTCGTAGTTTCAAACACCGGATCCACGCCAACGCCCACGTTGCGAAGGAAGCATCCTTGACATCACTTTTGCGTCGGAATCTCTGGCGTTATCGGTGGACGGGTGGCGAGTCCTAAAAGACTTCTCGGCAAGTTATTACCAGTACATCGCGTTCGAAGTGGTTGACGCTACTTGTCGGCGGGCACCAGCCTGTGGGATGTCGCGAGGATGACCATCGGGAATTTCGTCGAAGCTCTTGGAGCAGGCAGGGTCGCGCTGGAGGGCGCTCCGGGGGGTGGTAGTGTCGCAACTGACACCGTCGTAAATTCAGTGCTGAATATGATAACGACCGCGTGTGAGGCTTCCGTGAGCGGAGAGGCCCCAGGCGCGACAAGCCTTCTATATACTGGTGGACGGCAGAAATTGCCGACCTACGGAGGGAGTGTCATAAGCTCCGCCGTTTGGCACAACGTTTGCACATCAACGAGGAGGGATGTGCCGTAAAAGCACAGTATAGATCAGCAAAAAGGAGACTCCACGGCGCTATAAATAAAAGCAAAGCTCGCGGCTGGCAGAACCTTGTCAACATGGTGAATGAGGACCCGTGGGGACTTGGTTATAAGCATGTCACCCAGAAAATCAGGACTCTGCGGAGGCCCTGTAAACTAATTACCGACCAGCTGGACCGCATTGTGCGGGTATTGTTCCCCAGATACCCTGTACGGGTTGATGTCAATAGCGCGGAAAGCGTCCCCCCCCCCCCCCCCTTTCCACAATGAGAGAGCTCGAAGAAGCGATTTTTACTATGAAAAACAAGAAGGCGCCAGGCCCTGATGGCATCTCGGCAGAAGTTGACAAACTGGTGTTCCACCAACGACCAGAATTGCTGCTTGAGGCGTTCAACGCTTGCTTGAAGAAGGACATTTTTCTTTGGCGCTGGAAAGTGGCCAGACTCGCGTTAATCAATAAGGGTAAAGGAGACCTGGAGCTCCCATCTTCATACCAACCTCTGTGTATGCTTAACACGGCCGGGAAAGAGCTCGAGAAGCTGATTAGGAGTAGACTTGCTGGTGCGATCCGCGCTGCCGGGGACTTATCCCCAATGCAATTCGGGATCAGAACAGTGAGATCCACAGTGGATGCTATTATGGATATTGAGGGATTATCTGAAAGATCGCTCCCTGCCCTATGAGACGCTAGAGGGCCAAAGGAGGATGGAAATCACGTTGGGAGTAGCACAAGGATCCATCTTAGGGCTGGACCTCTGGAACGCTTTCTATATGCCCGAAGAGTTGCACCTGGTCGGTTATGCAGACGACGTTGCATCACTTGTTGCCGGACGCACTGTTGAAAAGGCGCAAAGCAGACTTGGCATAATGGTGCAACGAGTTAGTGGATGGATGACTGCTCACGGTTTCAGCCTTGCGCTGGAAAAAACCGAAGAAATCATCTTGACCGGAAGGAGTATCCCGACTCTGCGTCCCATATCGATCGGCGAGTCGACTATAGAGTTAACACCAGCGGCTAAATACCTTGGTTTACTGCTTGACTCTTTTTCTTCGAGTAAATCAAAGCAGCAGTGGATAGGGCTGCAGCTGGAGTCCCGGCCTTGAGTCGACTAATGGCGAATGTCGGGGGCCCTATATCAATTAGGAGACGTCTCCTTATGAGAGCAACGCAGTTGGTTCTGCTCTATAATGCGGAAGTACAGGCTGATGCCCTTGACAAGGAGGTGCATCGTAAGCGCCTTGCACAAGTGCATAGACGGGGAGCTTTGCGAGTGGCGTCAGCTTATCGCATCGTCTCCTAACCGGCTGTGATGGTGATCGCGGGGGTGATACCTGTTGCCCTCCTTGCCAAGGATCGCAAAGCCATCTACCGCCGTAAGGACGAGAATTGCCCGTGAAGAACGTCAACGCACCCCTATTGAGTGACAACTTTCTTCACAAATGAGCCCAGGGGCACATAAACTGCGCGGCTCATCGGCTCGTTATGGGATTGATTACTTCCTTACCCAACTTTTAAGCGGAGGTTTTCAGTCTTACCTGAACAGGATTGGAAAGGCGCTATCTCCTGATTGTGTATTCTGCAACGGAGTGACGGACGACACACCTTTTTCTCTTGCGAGAGGTGGGATGGCTTTCGGTAGAACCTTTATGCAGGCCCAAGGGAGCTCTCTCCAGACAACATTGTCAGAGAGATGCTGAAGAGCGCTGGCAGCTGGAATAGTATTGCACATTATGCTCGGGCTCTTCGTATTGCGAAGAAGATTGAACTCGACCGGCGTAGGGATCAGACGGTAAGGGGTTCCCTGAACTGAAAACTACTTTCCTCCCATCCCCTCTCGTTGGTGAAAGGAATTCCCTGACTTGAAGGCTCCCAATGCCGGGAGAGCGGGAAGGCTAACCCGAAGTAATTTGCCAAATGGTTTCAGGCTATTTCTCTGATGACAGTTGGTAATTCGACAGCGTACTGTTCCGGGACTCCAACATTCTGTGCGTAAACGCAATCACCTACCCTACTTCCAGAAAAAAAAATTCTTAAGTAATTGGGTCTATCCTATGTCGAACCAGATTGTCCTTCTCCCTTGTTGGATGGTATCACCTTTCTTGAAAAATTTAAGACGTATCGACTCTCCAGCCAGTCCTAAAATCAATTATTTCGAGTAATCTCGAAGAACCGTCTTTCTTATCTTCTCGTCATTTTCCAGAAAATTACTTCCTGCACACAATTCATGGATATGAATACCGAAGCACTTTTCCTTGAGTCCTATCATCTTTCTAATATTCATATTAATATCAGTACCAATACCGTCATCCCCATTTAATTTATATCTACTAGGATATATTAATTTCTCCGATATTGAAGCATATCTCAAGTCTCCTGTCGCTCCTTGCAAATACCAACGGCTTATAAGCGCAGCCCATCATGTTGAATTAAAATATTCCCACATGTCGTGATTATTAAATTTTCATCACTCATGTTACAAAAGTGCAGAGTATTACATTTTCTTGAGTATCAACAGATACATACTTTGAGAAGTTATATCTATAATATATCTACATAGTGAGCATGGCCCAGTGTGGAAAGGAATTCTGCATGCCCCGGACTTCTGATATGGCGATATTAACGGAAAGACTCTCAGTGAATTTCATGTTAGTATAGGTAGTCGGAGCAAAAGTATAAAGTGGATGGTGTCCATATACACGCATGTGAGGCGCAAGTACAACAAAGGGATGGAGTCAGAAATGGGGCCAAGGAAATGCACCAAGAAAGAGCCAAGAGTCCTTTTCAATAGAACGACAATGTGAAGAGCCCCGGTAACACTTTGTTACATTTTATTTGTGCAACGATCGATTCAGATCCTTGAAAAGATAAGTATTAGATATGCAAACCATAAATTGACGATATACATATGTTTGAAAAAATGTTGGGAAAGGCGAAAAAAGGCAAAATGTCAACGACGGCGCTTCTTTTTGATCCCATTTGTAGCGCACTTCGGCAACCTTAAGGTCCATCGATCTTCCCAGTTATCGTCCTGTCCCCAATCTCAACTTTTTGTGACTTCACTTCAATATCACATTTTTGCCCTGCATGGCCTTCATGGAACGTACGAAAAATATTTTCATATTTGCACAAACTTTGTCCTGAGTTGAGGACAACAAGTTCTCAACTATAACTTCATTTATTTCCGAATACTCGTGTCGTAGTAAAAAATATTTGGCTCCGGTCACAGACTGTCCTCTCATTGGAAGTAGGACGTTTTCCACTGCACCGAGTCCGTTGCACTTGATAATGCAATCCTCCCTTCTTTTGATGCTGAAACGCTATTCGTGCATAATATTTCAATATGGACAAGTTGCGAGCCAACATTATTTATTGCTGAAAGCAACATGCATTGCTGGACAAGCTTGTAAATATTTTATAATTTAAATTTATTGGCTCCTTCATTCACTGTGCACTTGTGTGCTTTTTGTGTGCATGCATATGTGTACCCTTTACTGAATATTGAAACGAATTTTGAGATAATTTGACGTAAATCCTTATTGAGAGTGATAGTAAATAAAGTGTTGCATGTTTAGCGAGGTCGAGTTAAGGCGAGAAAGTATACATAGATCCATTAGTTCATAGTAGTTATAAATCAGGTACGTTCTTTTCTAACGCGAAAATAAAATGAGAAGGGTCCCTCAAGCTTCTCATCTGCTACAGATTAGAAAATCCCTGTGCGGAAAGACATTAAAAACGAAGGGATTAGACCTTCAAATATTCATAAAAGGAGAAAACTGGCTAACTCGGTCCCGAAGTTTCTTGGGTGGGTCTTGAGTCTGTTCTTGGGTAGCCATGAAACAGATAGTCAAGGAATTCAGGCGTTATATGTATCGACTGGACTATATCCTTTCATTGCCTACCTTTAAAATGCAC
Organism: Hermetia illucens; assembly: GCF_905115235.1. NCBI lineage: Eukaryota > Metazoa > Arthropoda > Insecta > Diptera > Stratiomyidae > Hermetia > Hermetia illucens. The sequence goes on from NC_051853.1 coordinate 67,424,814, forward strand.
ATAAAGAATTTTGCTTCGAACACTCTTCTCCACTTACGTAATGCTAGCAGTGGCAGAAGGTCCGTTATGTCTTTTCTGTGTTGTAGACAATTTATCTATTTTTCAATAACCCTCAACGAGAAAGGAATTTTATGTCGAGGTCTTTGGAACCTCCATCTTTCTAAGCTAAGGACATATTTTAGTTTGACTCTCTTGCAGTCTATGGAGCCCAAATGAAAAACAAGTAAGACATCCTACGAGAGATATCTTCAAATTAGGGCATGTTACATGAAAAACTGGCGTTCTCCCTATACGGTGATCCTGTTATTGAAATGTAAGATATACCCAATTTGAGTTGAAAAAGTTCAAGGCCGCCTATATATAATACATAGCCAGGGAAAAACCTAACATTGTATTGAGGAAATTCACTAACTTGACAAAACAAGTAGGACTGTCAAGGCTGACCCCGATCAATGTACAAGGTCAGATAATAGTAGAAGGATTAGAGCTTTGCAACACCTTTAACGGTTATGTCAATGGGATGCGCCATCGGATATACCCTCCAATTTAATCCTACATAAATAATCCCCGACACTGAGGAGGATGCCAAACCCACTACGATTTTCAAACCCATCTAAGTATTGGCTTAACTATACAGTATATGACATTCAGGACGCGTACTTTGTCTTGCCTGCAATTAAACCAAGCCAGCGATATCGAATCTTGACCATTAATGAAAGGAAATCCAGGTATATGATAATAGCTTCGGCAACAAAAGAATAACAAAAACACCCATTAGCACTGAGCGAGGCAAGTAATAAAAATAGCAGAGTCTTTTTCTTTTTCTTTTGCCTTCGTCAAAATGTTAAATTTTTGATTTGAGACGCTCGTTGGTACGTCGATCACAAAGAACGCCAGTTGTGAACGCCACTTCATCCAAGTTGGGCTATTGAGTGAAGGAATTTCAAAATGCAGTTCTCCATTGGCTGATAGCATTAACTCGAGAAGAAGAGTATGACTTTGAAACCACTCACACGTTTTGCATTTAGCCAGATCTTATGGCGCTCTCATCTTCATCCGCTCCACCGAAAAGAGACTTTGATATTGACCCAATTAGTTCTCAGTACTTTCCGGTGGGCTTTCCAAGACGTGTTTTATCTGGTCAGAAAAATAATTTCCTTACTGCTGGACGACAACCGAATTACGGAGACGCCTTGACTTTTTCGAGCGGATGCTCCGCTCGTTAGTGAAAAGATATAGTAGCAACACGCAAGCAAAGCTAAGCAATGATAATCGTTTTCGAAGACAATGTCAATACTACTTTTGTTACACAGAACTGACCGTATGGTAAGCTTCGTGCTCGAATAGTCAGCCGCCGCTGACAAGACAGTAACATTTGCAGAAATCTGTAAACCTTTCATGGTTGCCTTTTAACGGTCACTAAGAGCATACCTCCCCATCACCTGCCCAAGCAAGATGTTGTCAAAGACCGTATTGGAATTCAGATCACCCGACACGACCAGAATGTCACCTTTTTAAATTTCTCCTGAACTACGCGTATTGCTTACTAAAGGCATTCTACTCCGCTATGAATTTCCACTGAGATTTTATCTCGAAGTAGCACGTGGCACTTTGCGCCCTAAGATTTCATTTCAGTTTGGAGGATCAATCCGCATGTCACAGTGACTAGCCATTTCACCTACGATAGAGAGAGGATGTTATGCAGTTGAGAAAAGTGGTGAAGTGCTCATCTCTTAAATTGCTTGTTATGGTGAATGGGGAACCTATCGTAATAATTGTTATCTGCTTCCGCCTACCTAATTAGGGCAATATTAAATTTCCAGATTTACTCCAATCACGGGGGCCAAATGCATTACACTCGCTTCCACTTGTATCGCCAAAAGAAGCCTCCAGTTCATCACAATCGTTGGTCTATTTAGAAGTTTCTGCACACAGCCTGATCTTATGGCACAGAGAGATAGCCCAATGTTCATCAATATTCTCCGGTGTGCTATTCAATATTTTATCATCCAGTCAGAAAAGCATTTAGATTGAGTGTTCGGGGTTTTCTACCCTTGCAAGTAAATGCAGACGCAATATGCAAGCGAAAGCAAGCGAAATATGTTTCGCCAACGACCAGGCCGAGGAAGCCGTAAAAACTACAGACTTCTGTGGTGACCGTGTTTTCTCATTGTACCTCTGAACATACTAGCGTCTCCTCTACCCATCGCGATCACAATTTTCCCTCTAGGAAGTCTTTCCTATACTGTGGTCTAATATTAGTGTATTGAAATGTTCCTCATTCTGGACCTGAATCACGGAGTCAAAATTTTGTCTCATATCCCTTCCCAGAATATAGCAGCACACCTTGCGGATACAGTACGTGTTAAACCGACACTGTATTCATCTTTATTTACGGCAAGTGCTCCGAGGTACGATAATACAACGGAGAAGAGTGTTTGCAGAGTTCCTCTGCCTGACCTCGCTTGACCGTTGGATCTCCAGCGTATGCTACGTCGATTCCCGATACAATTGCAAGAAGCAAACATTCTGATAAGACTCGCCACCATCATCGAGGAACCCTATTATAAACTTTTAATGAAAGCAAAAGGTAGTACCCGAAAGAATGGTCCACCCCACGGATGGTAGCCATTTCTGAAACAAGGATATTCATTATTTGCAGGCTGCTACCTCAAAAATCAGACTACCTATCTCGAATCGATGTGCCTCGACGTAAAAATAAAATTTCTGGAGTTCCATTCTAAGAGGGGCGCCAGCTGACGCACCAGGGATGATGGTGAATGTATGAATTCAGGTAAATTGGATCATTTCCGGCAACTTTCCAAGAAGTAATTTTGTTCTGAGTCTGCATCCACTGATCGACGAACTGGGCTATTTGGAGTTTCCTACTCATGGTTCTGGGCAAAGCGCCCATTTTTTTCAAAAAATAATATGGTGCTAATGTCTTTCCTAGGCTGAAAGTGCCTGCGTCCCGATGACTCAGTGGTGGTTGAAATCTCACTGATGGTAGAGAGATTTGTATCGTGATTGGATGTTCGCTACCAATACCTGAATTAAGTCAAGGTAATAACAACGGACGGACGTAATGCTGACCGCATTGTCTCCTATAGTGTACTGTAGTATACTGTTATGCTTCAAGGCTCTGATCCAAAATTATTAAGAAATACCTGGTGCGAATTTAAAGGCACTGTTTCGTATTCATTGCTAAAACCAACAATGTCATGCCGTCCCAACACTTGAAGATATCCTAAACGAGTATCTTGTTCTTTCGGAAGCATATAATCAAATATATACATAAACTCGGCTTGAAAAGCTAATCAGTTGTACGGTCATGCGAATCATGGGATTTGCTTGGTTAATTAGCGCTCGAAAAGGCACACTTGTCCGTAATAACAGAGAGGAAAGAGTAGTCGATGACCTTATATCTTTTGGAGTTACAGTCAGTAAACATCATCGTCGGACCTGTCATGAAACGTATAGTACTAGTCCTTGGACATCGAAAAATTACAACTATATTTCAGGATTAGATATATTCCATATTCCATACTGTAAAAAGTATTGTTAGCAAAACTGGGACTGTTGCAGTATTCCGAAAGCCAACTAGTTCTGCAGAGTTAATTGGTTCAGCTGTAACTTACTGATATTATTAGCGCTGGATCCGTCCTTGCAATATTATTGAAAATGAAGCAAGTCGATAACTAAATATTAATATTAGATTTAGGTGGTTTCGCACCAAATTTCTCTTTGTCCAGTTATATAAAGGCAATTTTTCCTGCCTCCCAAAAATTCTATGCTTTCTGGGGCAGTTTACTAAATTGTTCCACTTGAGTGCTCTGTTCTGATCGATGGTTTTCGAATTAAACAGTTGTTGATTTGAAAGCATATGTTACATTATATAGATGAATAACAAAGGAATGGCAATAATTTTTATTACGTTATGACTTACGTCTTTGGGACCAGATGACGAGTTTAAGAGGAGCGTAGGGTTCTCAGGATGTTCAGATGAAGGGTTCAGTTTCCTCAAATATTAAATTAGGAATTAGAATATATGGACCAAGTAGAGCAGACTTTGGCCCTTCTGGATAGGGGATGACGGAGGGCTAACCGCGCGTCCCGTCAACAGTCCTTAGCGTTCCAAACCATCTCGAGTAGAACAGGAACATAGACAACGAAGCCAGCAAAGAAGAATGAACTATCTTATTGGATTTTGGAGGACGTGCTAAAGTTTGATAGAATGGGTGCGTTAAGAGAACTTCTTCAGGAAGTTTGGAGGCATAACATAACCACAACAGTCCAAAAAATGCGCAATTCGCACTTAGATCCGAGGGGACGCACTGAAATGTGACAGGAGTACGTAGTCTCCGCGAAACAATCAATAAGTGCCTTTACCGCAGCAAATCTCGCGTGCTTGCTAACTCGATACCTGTAGAAATGGACACGGACCTCGTAGGATGGTTGCACATTGAACCGAATAGATCACGTCGTAATCAAGGGGGTTTTCCTATGTGACTATTTTTTGTTTTATATATATTTGGAAAACAGAATATGGTGGGATTTTAGGCCGAAATTCAAAATATTTATTATGTTACAGTAAATAGAAGATAACGCAGATTTGGACATACATTCAAAACGAAAACTTTACAAGCTTTTGCCAAAAACCACATTTTTTAAACTGTTGGGAAGCACAACTAAAATTCTGTTGAACCGATCGAGTTGAAATTTGTATATATTCTACACGTCCGTAGTCCGAATGCGATCCATGAATTTTTCCTCTTTTTTTCTGTAATAATAAATAGACTCGACTTTTGAAGATTAGTCTAATGGCGAAGGTTGAGGGAGGGGCTGTATCTACTAGAAGACGTTTTTTATAGGAGCAACGCAGTTTGCTCTGCTCCACAGGGGCTTGATGCCCTTGACAATGAGGTGCATCGTAAACGTCTTGCCCAAGTGTAGAGGCAGAGTGCTTTACGACTGGCGTCTACTTATCGCACTTCTTCTTAACCGGCCGTGACGGGGAACACCGTTGCCTCTTCTTGTTGCCAAGAGGCAAAACTCTTGGCAAAATGAACCGTCGATGGACCGCTCGGCTTGTCGAAAATTTAGACCCGTGGCTGAACCGAATGCATGTTGAGATTGATTACTTCCTTACCCAACTTCTAAGTAGACATGGAGATTTTCAGTCCTACCTGCACAAGATTGAAAAGGCACGATATCCTCATTGTATGAACTGCAATGGGGTAGCGGATGATGCCGATCACACCGGTTACTCTTGTGGAAGATGTCAGCACCTTTATGCAGACACAGGAGCGCTCTCTCCTGATAACATTGCCAGAGAAGTGCTGAGGAACGCCGGCAGATGGAGTACTGTTGCACATTATGATCGGGTTCTTCTTCTTGCGACGAAAATTGAGCTCACCCTTTGGAGGGACCCCCGTAGAGGGTTCCCAGAACTAACAACTTTTCTTTTTTGTCAAAAAGGAGGTTGAAGTATCGCGCGTCACATAAGAAAACCTTCTTACAAAAGGGCTTGGCGTCAGCATACTAGACTTCAGAATTTTTCGTGGAGCCAACTGACGATGAATATCGAATAATGAAAAATATCGCAATCGCATAGCGAAACGTGTCAGCTATAAGAAAAGCAAGAAGCGAAAGATCGAAGTGACGTTCCTGACGATCCTTTCATTTATATAAAAAAATCTACCGGGAACTACAACAACTATGAAGACACGTGCAAAAAGAGTAAACGGATATCAAGATCGCTATCAAAAATATGCAATAGTGAATCGAATCAAAGGCAACTCGTCACAGTTGTCCCAAAAGATATATCGAGCATGCGATGGTACCATGCAAAAACGCATACACTCTCAAAAGCGCAATCCGCGACACCTGACGCCGAAGAAATCTGCAGGAATACGAACAACACTACCCCGAGTATAAAACCACACGTAAAAAGTTGAAGAGGCAGCCTAAAAGAACGATCTCTCCCTGCAGAATGGGAATTGCTAAAACTTGTATTGATCCTGAAGTCAGGTAGGCCGACAGGCGAGGCAACACCTTATAGACCTACATATGTGTCTTCTGAATACAATAGGAAAGGTTCTCGAGCGGACAATATATAACCGTTTGTATCTACAAATTGATAGTGGCGGTTATTTAGCAAATAGGCAGTTTGGCTTCCCGAAGGCTTGTCCAACGGTTGATGCTACCAAAAAGGTTTTTGAACTAGATAAGAAAGCCTTTAACAAGGAAAAATACGTAATGTATGTTCTTTTATACTCGGCACCAGTGTAGAAATTCGCAATAAAGCTGCATATCGGCTAAGTGCTCTCCGGATATGATCCGCCTATCGGACAACATAGTATGAAACAGCATGCGTAATTGTGAGGATGATTCCAGTGGATGTATTAGCCGACGAAGCAAGCCGTTTGTACGAGAAACAAGACACGAGCCTTAGCAAGCATACTGAGCGAATGAGGCCCTTAGCTGTGTGGGATATAGCATGGGATGAAGCGAGAAATGGACGGTATGCATACAGGCTTATTCCGAACATAAGTATGTGGGCTATGCGAAAGCATGGCGAGACGAGACCCGTTTGACTCAATTCTAAAGCGGACGCGACGGACACAGAAAGTACCTCTATAGGTTCGGAATGGATGAATCGCCAGATTATACTACATGTGAGGGTGCAGCCGAAAATGCCGATCACGTTTTCTTTGCCTACCCAAGCCAAGGACAAACCTCGACAACGAGCTGGCGTCTCCCTTAACGGTGGAAATCTGGTTAACTATATGGTGAAATCAGGTATTGGGCCGGCGAAACGGATGCACCACCGAAGCGGAGTTTTCAACAAAACCTTAAAAAGATTAAGGCTGTATACAGGAAACATCATGGGTGACTACCAAGGTGGGTCCAGAACGGAGCGGTCTATGTTTACTTCGAGTGGACTTATGGCAGATAGCAACCTATTGTATAAAATAGTGCTCGGTTTCGAAATTCCACCGGAATTGGTACCAATGACGAAACTGACCATGGAGACACCGTATGTCAGGTCAAGATCCAAGGAGAATTGGCACAAACCTTTAGCGCAAACTCGTGTATGAAGGTAGGCTCGCTTCTAGTCCCTTCAATATAGGTAGGTAGTATATCATCTCATTTTATTCTTAGTTCTCCCGAAGCTGAAATCAAAAAAAGTACATAAGAAGAGCAAGTTCCACATAAACAGGTCCATCATCAAACTTATGCTACTGTTCGATTGTGAAACTTGGACCATGACAAAAGCATCTACCAATGCCGCCGAATCCTGCAACGTATACTATACGTGAGGGATCAGGCTAGAGGATTAGGTTCAGCACGTAGTCGTACAAGATCTCTGCCGGTCTAGCTACATTCATTCTAGTCAAACTTAGTAAGACCGGGGACCCCAAACAACGTAAGAATTCCTAAGAGCACGGCGAAGCTCCAGGTAAAAGACTACAAAGGAGGCTATGAGAAAATGAGAGGATATGATATACGACTATAGAAGGTCGCTGTTAGGATTTGGTAATTAGAGGGCGTATTCATTGGACCGAGATTTATGAAAAAAATGTATTCTGGGCGCCAAGGAATGACTTGAACTATTGATGCCATTGATGATGTCAATTTCGCGAACTATTTGATTCTTTAGTGTTAGGTCTTAAATTTAAAGGCTTATTATTATTCTGTTAAGGGAAAGTCGCACCGCGTCCCTAAATAACTAGTGTGCCCCTTTTACTGGTTATAGAATACCTATTGATCATAGTATCTCAAGCAGGCTTAAATCTAAATCTTAAATTTAAAGGCTTAATACCTGTACCTCTTGTTTATTAACCTTAGATGCGATATCTTAATAGATAAGTAAGTAATATGTTGAAGTCCGTGTTCAATCTTTTCCTTTCCGGAAGTTTAGAGATGTAGTAACTTTCATTAGAGTTCAGTTTTCTTAGATAAGTAACCTTCTTGATAACGTCTGCATTTTCTCAAAAGTTTTGGTGGCCGTAGCCTTTATAATATTGTCAAAAATCACCTTTTTAGAATATGAGATACGGTTTTAAAAGAGCGGATAGGACAAAGAAAGAAAGACGCCCAATATTTTATGTTTCACCAGCATCAATCCTACTCAAAAAGATATTGCAATTACAAATCTCTAAACACTTTCGTCCTGTTTGAAAACAAAGCACTGAAACCACTTTGTCAAAACAGTTTGAACTTTGTTGTCATTACAATCTAGAGTATTTTAACAAAATATGCTTTCAGAGTGCTTCATGCTTGACAAGTTACGTATTCTATCTAAAAATTTCACAAAACCATGCATTCAACTTTAACGAGTCGGGAATACCTTCAACAATGTGTTTTAGTGCTACAATCAAATGTTCCAAGTGAACCCCTAAAATTTTGAATTGTAAATATGAATACATTTTAGTGTACCGAAACACCCGTCATTCACAAAGCGGAATATACAAAACTTTTGTATTTTATTTTGCCGAAGAACGCTTCCACTAAAGAGTCGTTTTCGGCAAAACATACTATCTATCCCCCACATGTATATATGTATGATACCAACATTTTTGTACATGATATATTTGAAATATTCACTGGATTGCATATTTCATGGAAAAACCCCCTTGATCCAAGGACGAGGGGCAGTATGCATTTATATTGTGATGGGTTCAGTTGAAACCTTGAACCGTTTATCGGTGGACAGGAGTACCCTGAATGTTTCCTCTTAAAAATTTATAGAAGAAATTGAAGGACATTTTCGTATTAATCTGAAGACGTAGGCAGAAATGCAGGAGCCGTTTCATTGCTAGTGGCCAGCAAAAGAAAATGTTGACATGACCCAATTGCCTTGTCTAATATTCTTGTCAGAATAAAAAGAAGTGGGACTGGCCATTATTCATATGTGCTTGCAATATGTTCTCGTCCTTGATGTGTTTTATGCGTTCTCCGAAGCCTTAAGAAAGGCGAAGTTGGGTTGAATATAGTGCAAACAGAATCTAGGAGCAGATATTAGTTTTTTTCCAGAAACCTGGAAAAAGATTAAATTTTTTAAAGAGTCAAGAAATATCGCAATTTAATAAGAGTGCTGTATCCTCTGAACATGACTTATGAATTTTAACGGAAATGAAATCTGGGCAGTGCTAAATAAGTCGCAAAAAATTAATTTCAAGCAAATATTAAATTCGATGAGAGACATTGCATTCAAAGATAACTGGGACTGAACATTTTCGCAGTTGCGATTACAAAGAGAACTGCAAGAAGTCACCCATTGGAGCATGTCCAGAAAAAGCATTGTGCATTTGAGAAGCAACTGCTTCTGCTCAGAATCATATTTTATGATCAATATTCCCACAATGTTGAAAAAGATCGTTAAATTTATATCTAGGGATATTTGTTTACCCTTATTCAAAAGTTGAATACCTTTGGGAAAGCCCTCTAAACTGCAATGCAAAAGAGGAAAAGGAGTTACTGAAAATTCAAAGTTGATTGTACTTTCAAAACTGTTCCACAAGATCGAATTATATTTGTTGAATGGTAGAAATCCTTTTGTTGCTTTCGGAGGAGCATTATTATCATCAACGGCGCAACAATCGGTATCCGGTCTAGGCTCGCCTTAATAAGGAACTCTAGACATCCCCGGTCTCAAAGTTGTTGACTCGTTGGTTTTTAGTGCTGACGTTGCCACCATATACTTTTTCTTGCCTCCATTGATGTGCAACCCAAGATCTCGCGACGATCGCCGTCTGTTCGATCTGGATGAAGCCAGTTTGTAAGTCTCGGGTCGTTCTTATCATGATGTCAAAATCGTCAGCATAGGCCAGTAGTTGGGTGGACTTAAAGAGGATCATACGCCTAACATTTACCTTAGCATTACGGATCACTCTTTCCAGAGCCAGGCTAAAGAGGGTCCATGGTAGGGCATCCCCTCGTTGTAGACCGTTGGGGATGTCGAATGGTCTCGAGAGAGATCCTGCTGCTTTTATCTGGCCTCGCACATTGGTCAAGGTCAGTCTAGTCGGTCTTATCAATTTTTCTCATGGCCGTGTGCAGTTTCAACCTGGCTATGCTATCATAGGCGGCTTTAAAGTCGATGAATAGATGCTGCAATTGATGTCCATATTCCAACAGTTTTCCCATCGCTTTCCGCAGAGAAAAAATTTTATCTGTTGCTGATTTGCCTGGAGTGAAGCCTCTTTGGTATGGGCGAATGATGATCTGGTCGTATGGGGTTATCCGGCCTAGCCTAGATAGCGGAGAATATTTTATAGATGATAATCAGCAACGTGATACCTCTATAATTGTCGCACTGTGTGAACCTCTTGGTGTAATTGGTCGCCTCCATATTCAACCAATTCAACTGTAAGTCCATCGGCTCCTGGCGACTTATGATTTTTAAGTCGATGAATTGCATGGACTGTTTCTTCTATATTTGGTGGTGGCAGCATTTGTCCGTCGTCTTCAGTTGGCGGGACCTCCAACTCCAATGTTTTGGTTATTCAGTAGTTCATAAAAGTACTCAACCCATCGCCCATTCAGTCGGAAATCAGATTTCCTTCTTTGTCTCGGCAGGATGAACATCGAGTTGTATAAGGGTTCATCCTGCTAACTTATTAATAAAACTTCCGTGCCTGGTGTGGTTGCTCCCTATAATTTGCCAGTTCACAGACCTTTTTGTTCTCCCGGCTTCCTTTTTCCGTCTGTGAAGTCGCTTCTCCGCTCGCCGGAGTTCTTGATAAGGCTGTCCGCGTTCCTTGAGAATACAACATTACTCAGTATGCGGCATACTTCCGTTCCGTTGCTAGTTTACATTCACTGTCAAACCAGCCGTTGCGACTCTTCTGCGCCTGGTGCCAAATATATTTCTGGCCGTATTGATGATAACTTTCTTCAGGTCACTGTGAAGATCATTTGTTGATGCTTCATCTCCAGGATATTGGCCCTTCTATATCTTCTGACATTCATCAAGGCTGAAAGGTAGCAGTGTTCAATCAGCATATGGTCAATTTGGTTGGAAGTGGTCCGATCTGGAGAGACCCACGTATGTTTGTTGACCACTTTCCGCGGAAACCAGATACTTCCAACAACCATTTCGGGTGACACTACTAGTTGAATGATCCGCACTCCGTTATCATTTGTATTTTGATGTAACCTATGGGAACGAACGTATCGCCTGAATACCGGCTCCGTGCTTACTTGACTGTTAAAATCCCCAAGTATTATTTTGATATCATATCTGGGACAGGCTTCGAGCGTTCGTTCTACTGCCTCGTAGGAGGTATTCTTCTCTGACTCTGCAGTCTCCTCTGTAGGGGCGTGAACGTTAACAAGGCTTATATTTCTAAATTTGCTCTGCAAGCGCAGAGAAAATAGCCATTCGCTTATGTTTTCAAAGCCGATAACAGCAAGTTTCATTTTTCGGTTGACTAGGAAACCTACTCCGAGCACATGGTTTACTGGATGGCCATTATAATATATGGTAGGATCAAGCTGAGAAATATCGTGGGGAGGTTCTGCAGCCAATTGCTCAAAAGTATAGTAAAAAGCTGATATTGACTTTATTTGAAGGGATATCGGTATGGAAGGTATTTCGGAGTCTAGCCACTGCATAGTGGCAGCCTCTTGATTTTTCTCAGATTGGGGCAGTTTCTGAGAATGGCTCCGTTAAATAAATGATCAATTTCGAACCCTTGAACTTCCCGCCTTTCCAACAAATGTCAAAACTAAGACATGCTTCAAAAAGTACTAATCGAGGCCTTTCATTTGATACCCCACGTGATTATATAAAATTACACCCGCTTTTTGCATGTGTCCCTTAAATTCAATGTAAAAGGATGTAACTCACTGCATGCGTAAGCGTTTACAGTTCCCACCTTTCTATCAAATTTGGTGTCAATCTCTGCTACAGTATCGGAGCAAAATGCGTGTGACAGACAGACAGGTAGACAAACAGTTAGCCGATTTTAATAAGGATTTGTTTTACACAGAACCTTAAAAACAGCTTTGCCTATGATGTTGTATTACTTTTTGAGCCAATTGAATCTACTAATAATTACGAGCCAAAAACGAATAGGTAAACTCCTTTTTATATTGACATGAATCACTGTCAACTTATGAAATTAAATTTTATAACAGAATATTAATACAGCTTATGGGAGGACCATCATAAATTGGTCCAAATAGCCTGGAAACCACGAGCCGGATTAAATACCCTGAATCTGATGCCGCCCGCATTTTCGACTCCACGTTTTAAGCATTAACTGAAATCGTGAAATATTTGCGTTATGGTGACATCAGTTCCGAGCAAACGGAGAGTGAGCAGAATATTGCACACTGCAACTGTCTCGTGAGAAAAATGCTGCATACGATTCTTCTTCTTTCCGATTCCGTAGCCTACATTACGACGAAATCTATGAGCGACACCATGACCGTCTGGTTGTAGATAAAATCCGGCTCAACAGATTGTTGTGAGTGGGTGACTTAATCCGTATGGAAGAGGATAATCCGGGTCGAAAAGTCTACAAGGGCAATATCTTTGGTACAAAAAGAAGACGAGGCAGACCCTGCCTGAGATGGAGCGATGGCGTAGGCAGGTCGCCAGGCCGCTTTTATTGATATCGAATTGGTGGACCTCGGCGCAAAACCAGCATGCCTGGAATTTCGCATTAAGGCAGGCCCAGATTGGATATGATAATCCAAGTCAGGACATTTAGATTACCAAAATATGTCTGTTATATCCTGATTGGTGGCGTTCTCTCTTCCTATCTGCGTTCCTTCTAATTGTAAAACCTTTATCTCTGCGTAAGCGTAGCATGGATCCACTTAATTAAAGCATCATCAACACTATGCCCTCTGGTGGCGTCACAAAGTTTTTGAAAAGGTGCACAGTCAAAAGCCCCTTGAATGTCCACGAACACTCTAATCGCATACTCACCATTCAAAGTTGCACTCTCCACCTTTGTAACCAAAGAATAAAGAGTTGTGCTTCACTAAGTGGGTGTGACCTAAGTGCATTTCCATGAATGTCTCGCTCCACCAGTCTCTTCAAACCTTTCGGTAAGAATACGTCAAGCTGATCTATCTTCAGTTCTTTGAATTAGAATAGTCATCTTTCCCAGGTTTCGGTACAAAGACTACCTTAACCTCTTGTCAAGAGAAAGGCACGTAGCCCAGAGCAAGATATCCTCGAAAAATGTAATGAATCCAGTCTGGAACTCGTAAAAGTACCGTCGGGTTTTCTAAGAGAGTCCAACTTGGGCGACTCATCCCTTTTAAGGACTCGGCACAGCCTTGAAATCTCTCTTTCGCATTCCAGTTCCTCACAGAACGCTCTAAAGGAGTCTCGTTTCGAACACCTAACGAGCCTCTTATATTCCACGCTGTGAGTTCCTGAAATTTAACCAGTCTTCGTTCTTATTACTTTTGCAAGCACGGTTCAGAAGTCGCCTGGTTGATTTTTGCAGTTTCCGATTCCAACAAGGAACCGTTTTACCGCTTTGGCCTCGGAAAATAGGACAATACTCCTCATAGCACTCTAAAAGTGTGCAGTTCAGAGTTTCCAATTCATCTTTCAGCGGCAAAGGAGTCCTAAGTCGCCTAGGGAACAGTATTTTATTGCCAAGAAGTTCATCGAACTTTGTCCAATCCGTTATCCTAGGGTTCCGTGTTTGTACCGCAAACTGTTCGCTCGCAATAGTCAGCCTAAATTCTAGCACTCGCCAGTGTGTAATCAACTCTAACACTCTTGGAGTACAGATTGGTTGAGGGTTACTTAGCTGTCAGGAATAGACTGTTCAAATCTCACCAAATCAAATTGTAGCCAGAAATCAGGTGGTCCAGCGTTTTTACTGGCGAACCACATATTCTGCCCTGATCATCCTTGAACCGCTCTCTCATTATCAGTTTTCTATAAATACGTGTAGCGACCACGCTTTGAAGAATTGCGCCCATGTTCCGTCTCAGTAAACAGATCCCGAACCAACAGCTCATTATTCTCGAAACGGAACTCGACAAATGACTGTCAGCAATTGAGATTAGTTTTATTATTGTTAGCCTTATTTCTTTCCTAGTATTCAAACTATCATTCCAAAGGGAGCTACATTGCATTCAGAGATCAACTGCTCCCAACATAGCACAATCTGATGTAACATTCTATTTCTTTAAGCTTTCTTTATTATTTTAAGTAACTACTCAAAAAAGGTGAAAATATTGAAAATTACAAGAAAAAGAAAATACGCCGTCAACAAAATTTTCCCTGAAACCCTCACGTTTTCTGAAAGAACTAGAACTAGAGGAGGAAGGGTAGAAATAATCCAAAATGTACGAATAGAATGAGGTAATATCCGACACAAGAAAAAACTTCGTCTTCCCGGATTGTCAGTGACGGATAGCATAGTTGAAAGTGTAGATTTTCAGAAAATGTCAAGGGTACCAATATGAAAGAACGCGGAGTCCTAAGAGAGGAAACTCAGGGCCAGAAAAACAAGTTACCCTGCAAGCCTCAATTATCAAATTGCATCAGGATGAAATATTTATCCACTTCATGTTGTGCAATCCTTGCTATCCTAGCGACTCTTTGAACGAAAGTGGATTAAAAAAGATACAATACGCGTGTTCTTGTTTGCGCAATACTAAAATGTGGAAACTCGCTTGTTTCTGTGGCCTTTGATCATCTACTGAGACACGGAAATAAGCTTCTGTGCACCGAAAAGAAAATAGGAAAAAATAAACTTCTCCTTTCATAAAAGGATAAGCAGCTTTTTGGCAAAATTTTCCAATATCGCATGAAATGAGAAGGCATCAAATAGGAGAATTGAAAGCGCAATGAAGCACGTGATATAATTTTCTTGGCTTTCCTTTGCTCAATTTAATTTCAATATGTTGTACTAAGTTCAACTAGGCGCAGGTCAGCTTGGAAAGGAGAGGAGGGTGGAACCCTCACCTATTAGGTTCATGCAGTATAGAGGTTGTCAAAATTATTGGCCCGCCCTGAATTTCTTTTCCATGTCTCTAATCGCTTTAATTTTACGAAAACTCTTATAATGCATGACGATTATCCCATTATGAACTCCATTCATTCATTTCCGTCAACATCGTCCTAAACAATAAAGGGCAAGGCATCAAAATAAATTTATCCACTAAACCTAATAACAAGGCAAAGATAGAATATCCCTGATATGGAAAAAATGGCTTCTGAATTTAGTAAAATGCACGTTGCATGTATGGGCGCTCGTAGCTTCAGGGGATGGAACAATTTCCGAAAGAATGAAATAGCGACGACTGGTAAGGGAGAAGAATTAACTGATATAGATAGTTACCCCGTCCCGGCTCACTTTCACAATATGATCGTAATGAACAGTGCTTATGTCACTGATATTGGAACACCGTTTGATGTCTATGTTTCACAAAACTAAACTCTAAGCCCGTGGAACCACCCTGAGCTCCGATGTGTTCTGATATGAGATGGATTGAATCGAAGTACCTAATCCCCGTGCTTGATATTCCATTGATGATAGAAAAGAATGCATTTTATAATCGAACTTGCAACTGCTCACATGCAGGAGCGGCGGAACGTGCCAGGCATCGTTTCCATGAAATGAACCAACTTCCACCCTTGCTAGGTTCAGGTATTGAGGTTGCAACACATGCACCCACTTTGATGGCAAACGTGAACATGCTCCACATTTATGGACTTACCTTGGCTGAAATGTCAAAAGCTCCTGCCTTTTTGTCTGATGTTTGAAGTAGCGTTCAAGGTCAGTGGTTATAATGAATGATACGGAATGAATTAGTAAAGGACATTCTAGAAAATTGAGGTGGAAAAATTGAGAATTATCTATTGAGGCCAAGGAAATTCCTGTCAGTACGTGGTTTGTTTTTTACGAAATGATCCTGAATGGCACCCATTTAGGATTGGAGTATCGAAATAGTATAGAAAGAGGGCCTGGGTATTCCGATAAGCCTTACTTCAGTAAATTTTATTGTAATAAGCCATAATATACCAACAAGAGATGACAAAATATTTAAAGCCAGGTCTTGAGACCGCGAATTACGAGTACACTGTGTCAGCCTTCCAATATGGTGCCCCGAGTTCGAATCTTGGTTGTGTAATATATGCTTTTGTTCATTCAGGTAGCGGATAGGGGCATACCTGTTGATATGCAAATATGTGTTCATATACTTTTTTCCTGACTGTACATAGGCTAGTGTTTGCTCATCTCTGGTGCGTGGATCAGAATGGCTATGGGAATTATATTTAGAAAATAGAACCAACATGGAAGAAGTGAGAGGGAGAAAAAAGGCTCGGAACCCCAGTACCGCCGGCTTTTGGGACTGTGCAAGCGGACTCGCGGCCGTCCATACCGTTCGACCGCAGTGCGCCGGTGTTCAAGCAAAGCAAGGCCTTGCCAAAGACACACCAATAACAAAGGCGAAAATGATGGGCTGAATGGAAATCGCTGGCCCACAAAAGCGGTTTCGACACCCACCAAATCTGCCCAAAAAGGACGACCGAAGGATATACTCCAAGCTCAAGGGATTGACCCATTCAGGAAGATCTCTTTAATTCTTCGATTTCCAGTAATGCCAAAGACGGCAAAAAGTCTGGAAAAAAGGTAAGGGTAACGGAGTGTTTAAAAAGAGTGATCCAGTCAGAACTCATCGAAAACAGAGCTCTGGCATGGAGGAACTATGCTTTATGCAACTTGGAACAAAAATAGTTGAGCTCCATCGAGAGCAAGCACATCGTGCACCAAGGTTTTAAAAACATGATGAGCGCCATTAGGGTCATCTATAATAGACGTCACAGGAGGAGGAAAGAACACCAAAGCAAAAGCTGAGACCGGCCGTCCGAAGAGTGTCACAGGCGACGCAAGTGACACTTAACCGTAGTGCCACCAAATAAAAGAACGTGAGAGAAATTTGGTTATCCTTTAGGGAATTAGCAGGCGCCTAAGGAGAAGAAAGGCGCACTACTAGTTCCGAAGAACGGAGTTAAGAGTACCGAAAGAAGGAAGCCTGAACTTTTAGTGTAATTGTCGGCGACCGAAGCGAAACTTAAAGGAATCAAAAATGATGGATGGAGAAAGTTCACTCACAAAAACGCGAAGAAGAAACCGAAGTCGCAAATTCGTCCAGAGGCAATTATTATCTTCAGCATGTCGTATGCGGAGATACTAAAAAAGGTCAAAGCTGATCCCGACCCTAAAGATCTAGGCGGAAATGTCAGCAAAATCCAAAAAGTCGTGAAACCGGAAGCTGGGCGCTTCAGGTATGAAAGGTTTTGTTTGCTTCTTGTGTGAGTATATGTCAGTGTAGAACTATCCCATTTGTACGTAGTCCGTTAAGAATATGCATTTAGCATGTCAGATTTAGTACCTCGGGTTGTAAATTTACACGGTAAAGACAACTTTGAGCTAATAGTATGATTTTGATGAAACTTGGAGATAATATGCTTCAAATTATATTTGATACTACTACCAACTTTTATAGCTCTGAGGTAAACTTAAAAGGGGTTTTACTCAATTTTCCTAAAAATATGGTAATATACTATTATTAACTTAATTTGAACAGATATCGATATGGAGAGTATTTTGAGGCCTGGGCACCATATAGAGGCAGCTTCATGATTTTTTTCAGATTTTTCGGTTGGGTAGTTTTTGAGAATGGGTCCGTTAAAGAAATCATCACTTTCCACCCCTCCCACTTAACGCCTTTTTAACAAATCTCAAAACTAAGACCGGCTTCAAAAAGAACGAATTAGGACCTTTCATTTGATACCCCACATGATTATATTTGGTGAAAACAATTTTTACACCCGCCTTTTACATGTATGGCGACTTCTCCTAAATCTCAATATAGAAGGATATCACTCACTGCATGTCTGGCGGTCCACAGATCCCACCTTCTCACCAAATTTCAATCGGTATGGCCGTTTCTGAGAAAAGTGCTTGTAACAGACAGACAGACAGACAGAGATTGAACCGATTTTAATAAGGTTTTGTTTTGCAAACAAAACCTTAAAAACCCAGAAAGCCGATTAAATGTTTAAGCTGAAAAAATCCAGCTTGGGCAAAACTGATGGCTTTCATAACTAAATTAAGAGCTCACTTGCGGAGAATGTTACGGTACAGACCCAAAAATATAAGATTTTTGCGCGATACCAAGATCTCGACGAAGTAAGAGGAGAAATTTGCACTGCCTTGAAAGAGCAATTTAAGTTGGAGGAACTGGGTGAAGAATCCATTGTCAGTCTGAAGGAGCAAATTTAATTTGAAGGAAGGAAGAAAGGTTTATTTAAATAAACCTTAATCATTACAAGGTCACTGAGGATTTACTTCGCAACGCAAGGGGAATGGGGAAGCAGGGAGAATAATGAAAAGGGCTGAAGTCTAAAAAAAGACTTTTGTCCAGATAAATATTGTTCTGGCCAACAAAGGTAATGTACGAACCTCTCGGAAAGGGGGGTCTATTTCAATTGTTAACCTGACCTTTGTTAGCCATGCACTGATGCATTGTATGACCTGGCACGTTAGCGCCGACTACACCCACAGTGATCACCAGGACAAAACATTTAATTACAACAATTATATCATAACTGGCGGTGCGGGTTATTTCCCACAGCAAGAGACGGACGCTGATACTATTTAGAGAACTCTGGATGTGACGGCAACCCTAACAGTAACCATAAACGAGCTATTGGAGATCTTCAGCAGTGTAGGTGACAACAAAGTTCTGGGCCTGGATGGAATACCGAATAGAGACTTCAAGCTCGCCGGTAAATCTAGACCGGACATATTCGTCGAGTTGCTCGAAGCCTGCGAGTCCGAAAGGATATTCCCCACAGCATGGAACCGGCAGAAGTTGGTACTGCTGTCTAGGTCTGGCGAACCTCTGGGTGACCCACTCTTCTACAGACCCATATGTCTTCTAGACATTACGAGAAAAATGCTGGAATCGGTAATCTATCCCTCCCTTCCGACCGCTGGCTGTGAAAAATGTATGTATTGCCAATTGAAGCCGTATGCAGAAGTACTTGGCGACGATTGGTGTTCCTACATATCTCGCTGTCATTGTGAACAGTTGCTTGCTAGAACGACGATGATGGACCGTCATTACATGTGTAGGTTTAAATTGGACACCTCACAATGCCTGCAGTGTCTACTGAACTCATCGAATTGCCAGTTAAGTATGACGCAGTGGCAAAATGAGGATTAACGAACTTAGGGGCACCGCGACTTCCCTGCAATCAATGCTGACGACGGTGCTCCCCACAATAAATGAGGAACAGTACTAATGAATTCAATGAAAGTGCTAGCTGACTTCCTATCACCGCGAAAGCCGTGTCAAACAGGAAACTAATTCGAAAGAAGTTATAAGGGAACTCACCTCAAAATACTCACTTTTGAAAGTTCGTTCGGTTGCAAACTTTGTGACCAGGAAAGATAGGGAGATAGAGAGAATCTCTCGGTTCCTTTCAAATCTCAATCTGGGCTTTTTGTAGGCACCAAAAGCTAAGTAAAGATCTCAAAGTGAAGTACATCTTTTACGAAAAGATAACTATCGAGAAGGTGAAGTCAGTGGAGTAACTGCATGCATTCTATCATCGTCGCCGACTGCAAAGCCGTTACCTATGAGGCCTTCGCACCTCAACATCGGCCGTTAATTGCTGTCTTATGGTAAAACAGCGATTTTGTGAGAAAAAAGAAGAAATGGTCCCACTTGCGCGATTATCAGTGTCGAAGAATTATGGAAGTTGAAAACAGGATCTACAAAGTGGCTTATACAACCCTCGGGGTCACCAAATCTGGTAACCGCTTCATCAGCCGACATACTGAAAAGATGATGCCCAAATGCAGGTGCGTGAAAAGGAACGCCTCTACCATAAGCTTCTCTTTAACTTCATTGTTCGTGTTGTGTCGATGGAAAGTTGATAGTTCCTGTGGGTTAGTATCTTTTCCTTCACATGGTTGTATTAAATTTCTCAGGAAACTTTCCAGACCATTCTCGGTTTTCTAGAAGAAACGCGTTTTACTACTAACAACGGGGCTAGTTTCGTTTTCTTTTGAATAAAAGATTCTGAAGAGAAATTTAAAAGGCATCTTCATGCGCAAGCACCGATTAAATACTTGGGAAATTCAGGTTGATCAAAGCAGATTTGAGTCCTCGAGGATCTCTAGCAACGGTTCACAGAAATCTTTCCTACTGAAAGTGAGCTTTTGATGTAATGAAACAAGTTGAGGTTTTCTCAAAATCATAAAAACACATTCAAGGCCGTCGTTTCAGACTAGCAGGGAAAGTGGACAGCACGCCAGCAAAAGGACTTGTTGCCAGAGCAAGGTTTTTTCACGGATCCAACTTGCCAAGCGGCACAAATCCTTTCAGGTTCTCTTAAGGAAGAACGGAAGAGGTTGAGGCACGATGTACAAAGCAAAATTAAAGATCACCCAACATGTGGTGGATCACCTCACGGGGGATAGATTTTGGGGGAAATTGAGATTTGATAAGATATAACAAAACACATTTAGCAGTTAGATAGACAATAGATTGGATTCGTTGCAAACAAGTGTTGTGTGTTTTACTGTAAATTGAAAGCGAGAAATGAAGAGGAAGAAAAAACAATGTTGAATAAATTATTTCATGATTAGATTTAAGATTTTAACATCGATTGTGGATGCAATCCGTCATGAATCTTCTCTCATCAAACTATCGTATTTTCCCACGGGAGTCACTGCTTCTAAGAATTTTCTAAAAATCGTAGTGGAATACAGCGTGGTTGCGAGAGACATATCGCCTTCGAGTGGTATGAATCGTATCTTAAAACTCACCACAGTGGTTACAAAATGCTAGGACTGAATCTGCTGTTTGTGAACTGGCGCTGCTGCCGATAGGGAGGACTCATATGAAATACACCCAATATGTAGTGAATAAAATATACATAAAAATAAGATATAAACATATAAAATATTTGTGGCAATCAATTTTTATCAATAGTATCGATTCGTAGCATTATTAAGAAACTTGTTGCAAGTCCCGTTATTATCAATTAAAAAGCATTAAATCCTAATTGTGATTTCTATACGAGATTATTACATCTTAGAGCACCATAGAATAATAATCTACTGTATAAAAATAGAAGTGGTTGGTATATATATATATCCGTTTGCGATTGATAGATTCCGAAACTGTCGAACCGATTGATATGAAAATTGGTATGCAAATATATGTCTTTTATAATGGAGGTTTTGACGCTATACAAGTTGCGATAACTCGCCACTAGATGATGCTGCAAATGATTCACTTCTAAACCGTCCACCCAATGGCTATGAAAACTAGTATATGTACGTATTATTCCATTCCTTAAATACGTTGGTTTCGTTGTTATAACCCGCCATTAGATAGCGCTGGGACATATCAACTGCTACACCGTTCACCTGATAGCTATGAAAAGCTATGGAAGGGGGTACTCCACCTTCAACTGTGATAATAGCTTGTAGCGATCAATCGTCTTCCCTTGATAGCTTTTCTTATGTCGTCGTGATAATGTTTTAATTGTCAACCTTAGCGCGTCAAGAGGAAAGAATAAAGAGGATATGAAAGAGGAAAAAGGAGGGAGGGGGACTCTGCAACTTCGTTAAAAAATGTCCACGGCTAATTCCTCTTAAAATGTTATGGCGCCCCAAATGAAAGCATTTTTCATGTCAAAACACTAGAGCTTAGCATTAAATCCCATCCCGCCGGCGGAAAGGTGAGGATGAATATAGAAGCGGGAGAACTTCTCTCCCAAAGTCCGTTGAAAAATCACGCCGGTCATCCTTAAATGGAGGGTATTTTGATACCAGTATGGCAAAGTTTGATTTATCAGCGCCACCTAGGAGATAAACGCGATTAAGGGGGTACGCAGCAGAAAGAAGGTCATCCCTTTCTAACATTGCCGAAGAATTCTAGTGATCATCCTCTGTGAAAAGGAAGTATTTCCGTAACAATAATAAGCTTATTGGTAATACAATTGTCGTTGTTATGTACAAGGGAAGTTACAGAAGGGAACCGAGCCGTCCACCATCCCCCTCCCCCTTTCGCAAACCTACGTGCATGCGGAATGGTAAGGGCAACCGTGTCTGCAATCCTACACCGCGACGACCATTGCCCTACCAATAACCTTATTAATATTACGGAAATAGCCCCCATTCAGTGCAACTTAAAAAAAAAAAATATCCGTTATGGGTTTTCAGCGGGAGTAGAAAGCAGAAACTTTTCTATTCCCTTTACATCCTTACATGACATGATATCAAAATATTCATTAAACTTTATAAGAGAAGTGACCGCTGCGATTTCACAACCACCATGAGTTTTCATCAGGTATGAAGAGGGGAGACTTGGCCCTCCCCCACCATAAAGTGTCTACCATATCCAGGAATGGGGCTGAAATTCTCAAAATTATTGAAAATGCCATCCAAAAAATCGAATATTGGTAGTTCTACCAGACATGCACAGCAACTGTCAGTAGAGCTGCTGAAATATATGAAGATCAATGCTCGGGACTGGAAGTAGACCAACTCAGAGCCTCTATTTCAAGAGCTGGTGAAACATGAGAATAGGGAAATACATGATTTAAACCTGCGGGTTTGAGCTTTCAATTGAAGAGGTGTCAAAACATCTCAACAATATTGTGTTTGAATTACAAATCTTCGAGCAAAAACTTCTTTTGCTAAAGCTGCTGCAATTCCTGAAGAGCAAAAAAGACAATATGATGAAGTTGAACGCTCAAGACAGGTTTGATCAGAATCGATCCCCATAAGGCAGCTGAATTTACAAGAAGATAAGCCCAGATGTCCTCATTGATATAATGGTTATATTATCTTCATGTTGTTGCGCTTTGAAGTTTCAGTCAATAATGCTTGGTATGTGTTATTCACTGGCAAGGTCAATGGGGAGCCAGTGACTGAGTCGCCAGACACACTTCTACCTCATATGAATGGAGCTACTCAAGAATCCAAACACTTTTTACACCATATCCGGAAAAACAATGCACGCTTACAAGTGGTATCGTTTGGAATGACGAAAATGGTAATATTAATGGTTCAACGTGAGTACCTGCCGTGTACGCATAATCCCACAGTCCTCTTCGGACACAGATTGATATGGAGACCAAAATCAGAGTCTCGCCTTGATCGGAACAATGGTACTGTTTAATATTGAGTGCAGGCTCAGCATCCATACCAGTGGATGCAACATTTACTTAACACCCCCGCCGCAACTAACGGGTCTCACAAGGGGACCAACTACAAATAACCGGGCCGAGAGTATAGACTCCAGGAATTATCCTAGAACATATGCTCTCAGAGGTCTATCCTGGTTTCCATGATACCAGATAACCCCTGGTGAGCCGCTTCACATGTGTCGAGCAAATATGAAAAGGCAAGTGTATCTCCAGATTTGTCCTTTTTTTCCAGTACCAGTACAAAATCCCCAGATTTTGAAAATATAAACCAGCAGAAAAAGGTCTGCCGGGTTCAGCTAGTATCATATAGAAGTGGGTGATCTCGAAGAGCCACGTCCCCAGTGTTTTTAAGGTTTTGTGTGAAACAAAACCTTATTAGAATCGAGACGGTGTCTGTCTGTCCGTCTGTCCGTCGTTTTTTTTTTTTTTTTTTTTTTTTTTGAGGAGGTGAAAATCTTCAAAAGACACTGGTCTGGACACACCAGCGTGTGGGATTTTTACCCACTAAAACCACCCCCGACTCCCTCCCTGCCCCGCGGAACCACCATAAGGTATTACATCACGGGGCGGAGTCAGCTCACTCTAGCTTAATCCCATTTCTTCCGTCCGTCTGTCCGTCTGTCTGTCTGTCTGTCTGTCTGTCTGTCACACCCGATTTATTCGGAAACGGCTAGATCGATTGTCACCAAAATTGGTGAGATTATGTAATCTGGTGATCCCTTTACATGCAGTAAGTGGCGCCATCTTGTGTTAAGTTTAAGGGGGGCTCCCCGTACATGTGAATGGAGGGTGCAAATTTTTTTTTCACAGAATGTAGCTATATAGGGTATTAAATGAAAGGTCTCAATTAGTACTTTTCGAATCTGGGTCAATATTTGATATTATATGAAACGTAGGGGAGTGAGGGTTCAAAATATGACCCACAAAAAGTGTAACAGGTCTCGTTCTCAGAACCTATCCACCACCAACCTAATCTGAAAAAAATCACAGTGGTGCATCTCTACGAAATCTAGGCCTCAAAATATATCCAGTTCCGATATCTGCACAAATAAAGTTAATAATAGTATATTTCCACATTTTAGAAATTTACCCGGCACCCCCCCTTATGTTCATCCCAGACGTACAAAATTTGGCAAGTGTGTAATGAAGAATATAATGCACAGTTTGGTCAACCTTGAATAAAATCCAACTGTTATTAACAAAGTTATAGGGGGTGAAACTTTACAATTTTTTGTGAATTTCGTGCACTCTACAACCTGCATGACGTCATCATCACATATCAATTCGTCAATACCACAACGAAATGAATTCTTATGAATTGGGTCGCAGACAATTATTTTTAGTTTTTTAGTTATTTGTCAACCAGACGTGTGTATGTAGGTATATAATATATGCGTGCTAATGAACTTTGCGGGTAGTGCCTAATTCAGTTAGATATAAGACGTAAATCGGAAATATGGGTACGATAAATTTAGATACGTGCATATATGTGTACAGTAGGTAATAGGCAGTTTGTTTGTTTAGGGTGAGCGTGATATCTATGGCTCTAATATGTACGTATGTCTCGTAGTTTGGAAAAATATGAAGGATTATGTTGGATTTGTAACTATATACGGACAGAAAAATGTGCGTCTCTTACATAAGATGAACACAAAACCTTTATACCCGAAGCGCGAGCTTCCGGTATTCCGACTTGTTTTATATATGTAACGGAAGTTTCAACCTTTTAGTCCCACATCCTAATTTTGTTTCACTGTTTCTGATTTATGTTACAATTACAAATCAGTTTCTTTCTCAGTTTCATTTGTTTCAATGGAAAATAGAATTAAGGTAAAAATCAATCTTAGTCAGAATGTCCTTTTTAATCATAACTAAGGCTCAGGTAGAAACAGAAGTTAATATTCCTTAACCAAATCAGAGTTCTGTCAAAATATATTTTCTCTAAGCATATAAATTTATCAAAATCCGCCTCCAAGACGAAATAGAGAAAAATTTCCTTCGTTTTCACCGTAAGCGTTGGTAAATTTTATTCTTTGCATTCAACAGCGGAAGAACGTTAACGAGGGCAAATTCAAATGCAAAATTTTACAAATCACATCCCATTATAATGACACGAAAATCGTCCACACATTTCATTTTCAGTCCATTAGTCCGTTTCCCACGTCCTTACGCTTACCTCCTACATTTTGCACAAACTTCTCAATTTTTCTTTTCCCGCGAACATTTAGAAAAGATACTTTTTCCGCACTGCTGTTATTCCATCCCCTCGGCAAGGTCTGACTAAAAAGCAAGCTCTCGATAGGATGCGAAGAAAACGGGAAAAGCAACCAAACAAACCTACTGGATGGAAGCAAAGAAAGGTTCAGATCGGTATATGCTCGCATCTCTTGCCCATGCGGAAAGACAACTTTCCAAGCCCTTTTTGTATCCTTAGCTCCTAAACGGACTTTTTCCCTACTTGTTGGCTTTCCTACCCAAACGTCCTTCTTACTTGGATTTCTGGGATTTTTCAATCGGAATGAGGGTAAGAGTGAAATTGAATAAATATTCTGATGATGTGCCAACGTGAGCCTGTGCTCAGCTTTCTGCGGTAATCGGAAGATAGGATATGAAGAGGAACTTTGACGGGAATGCTGAACGGAAATGAGTTGAAAAATTCAAGGAAAGAATGGAAGTAAGAATACGATCGAAGAATAGGGAAAACAGATAAAACGATTCTCGAATGGAAAGTCTTTCCTTATTAGCGTATCGCAAGAGACAGCTATTCCTAGAAAAGTGTCCATTTGCAGATTTTTATAATTGAAATAATTCTACTGTGAGCGATCTAATATGGTGAATATTTTCCAATAATGACGAATTGAAAACATCAAGCTTAACTATTCAATTGATTCAATGAATATGGATGTTTGTTGTTCATTCCATTCAGGAGCATAGAGAGTCCACGATCTTAGTGCATCAGCTTCTTTCTGCCAATTGTTCCCTTGTAAGGTAATTCTTCATCAGTTACGTTCTTGCATTAAATTGACCATTTCTTTTCGTAGCTACGACAGTTAATCTAAAAAATTGCATGATTCAATATTTTCAAAAAATTTGGTGTATTTCTTATGTAAGAATGCGTTTGTCCCATTTGCACCTAGCTTGTAATGATTATGTATCTGGTATATCAGACTATTTACTTTAGTATAGTTCTGATACTCAAAGCCTTATTTGCAGTGAAAATCTAACATATTATAATTCTGTTAATAATAATGCGATTCGTACCAAACCTGGTAAATTCATGCTCTATATTTAAGGCCCATATATATTACTGCAAAATTTGATCATTGAAGGATAAACTGAAGGGGGTTTCCAGTCAATTTCTAGAAAATATAGTAATATTAAATGTAGCGATATTTTATTATTAACTTTATTTGAGCAGATATTGCGACTGAGAGTATTTTGAGGCTTAGACACCCTGTGCGTGTATCACCATATTTTTTTTAAAACATTTTTGGAAAGTAGTTTCTCAAAACTCCTCCTCTTTCAACCCATGTCAAATCTAATATCTGCTTCCGAAAGGACTAATTGAAACCTTTAATTTGATGCCCCACGCGACTATATTCGATGATAAAAAATTTTACTCCTGTAAGATTGTTCTACGTTGAGTGTAGTAGAACGATGTTACACAGTACAAGTGAAGGGATTCACAGCTGCCACCTTTTCACCAAATTCTATATCGATAAGAGTAACCGTTTGTGAGAAAGTGGGTGGGACGGACGAACAGACAGACAAGTACGAAAAGAAGGGTCTGCCTCAATCGAAGACCTGACCTTTGTCAGTCTCCCACTAGTATGTGATATGTAGTGACACGTTAGCGAGGACTACACCCACAGCGATCACCAGGCACCTCAGAAAAATGAAGAGAACCACATGCCGGCACGGCATGAGGCACAAAGCCAAAAAAGACTTCAGGCTGGTCCATAAGAACGTTGGAAGAGTAGACTTTCGTGGAAGCGTGGCTAAGTGCGGATAAAGAACTCTGTATCACAAATGGAACACCAAAGCATGTGATGCATTCATCCCTAGGAGACGCACATTCCGCAAAAGAAAGCCCAACAACTGACGTAATAGTATACTGGCCAGCCTTCAATCCGTCTGCCACCGAGTTTGGTGATCGGTTCAAAAGGCGGAAGACAGGGTTGATCTGGTCGAAAAGAGCATGAATATAAAGAGGCCCGCAAAAATCTCAAGTTCGTCATCTAACGTGGAAGAAGGAATGTTTTAATGAGCTCTGCTGGGAGGCGAATGTAAACTCATGAGATAATAATAATAATAATAATCGTTGGCGCAATTGGATCAGGACCTTGAAGTATGTTTGAGCACTTCAATCAAGACCGTAACGGTACACTACAGTATATTGTAGGAGGCAATGTGGTCAGCATTGCGCTCGCCCGAGATTATTACCCTGATTTGACTCAGGTACTCATTCACAGCTGAGTCGACTGGTATCCGACGTCAAGTCACGATACAAATCCCACTGCCACCAGCGAGATTTGAACAGCGGCCTTCCGTATGACAACCCAGTGAGCTATCCGGACACTCATGGGATAGCGTCTATAAAATTGTGATGGGGCGACTCAGAAGTCGGTTGTCCCTGCAAATCACGTGCCCTACTCTCTTGCCAAAAATAATCAAGAGGCTTCTCCCTCAGCAAGAGAGGAGCGCCAACACCTTGCAAAGATTTCTGGATGTGACGGCCATTCCTGCTGTAATCGAGCGCTCGTCTGCAGAAATTTGCAGTAGAATATGGGGGAATAAAGCTGTAGGCCTTGACGGAATGCCGAATAGGGCCCTTAAACTGGCCGTGAAATCCAAAGCGGACGTGAGGGGATATTTCTTGCAATATGAAAGCGGCTGAAGCTAGTATTGCTACCTAGGACTGTTAAATCCCCAGGTGACCCACCTCTTATATACCCATATGCCTCCTAGAGACTATATATCTTCAAAACACTAAGTGCTGGAGCGGATAATTCAAACAGATCGACAGTATGGGCTGCGTAAAACCAGATCAACGATCGATATTATCAAGTTGGTCGGTGGCTTGGCTGAGAAATCCCAATCACCGAAGAAGTAGTTCCAGCAAATATTGCGTGTTGATGACCCTGAACGTAAGGAATGCATTCAATTTTGGCCGAATTGACCCATATACATATGTCCCTTCCTGCTATCGGTGCTCCTACTTATTTAGCTGCAGATTACATTGCCTCCCACAGAACTCCGTACTTGGCCCAATACTGCGGAAAAACATGTACAATGATGTACTTAATCTTCCGCTTTCGGAGGAAATCATTCCAGCACTGATTGTGTTCGGGAAGCATGTCGAAGATGCTGAGTTGTACTCATGTAAAGCAATCAGTGCTATCAAAGGCTGGTTGGAGAGCATTTGGCTTGCATTTGTTGAGGAAAACAACGGGTCGCATCGCCAAACGCCGTTTTAATAGAAGCATGATTTATGCTTGTATTAAAATTGGAAATCATATTATTACTTCCAAGTCAGCAACCAGATACTTAAGCTCAATTTTAGGAAGCATATTGAGTATACTTGCGATAAGGCGAGTATGACCTTAGCAAGAATGATGCCAAATGGAAGAGCGCCACGCTGTACTTCTAGATTGCTTAAAGCCAGGGTTATGAGTTCCATTGTGCTGTATGCACTATCAATTTGGGAAACAGCGCTGCATATCTTATATACCGCATATAAACCGAGTACGATCTAATAAAGAACAGCCTTAAGGGTGAATTCTACCCTCAGGGCCGTCTTAGAAGGTGCGGCGTTTGCCATGTTTGGAATGGTGTCGATTGGCATTTTGGCAGGCGAGATAACGAACATATACAACATCAAGTCTATCTCTCATTTATTATAGGCAAGAATTCCGAAAGAGCGATATCTGTAACTAGAAGGCACCGGCGATGAGATCAATCAGAAAGGATCGCACAATAAACAAACTAATCTGTGTCATCGGAGAGTGGCTGAAGAAAAAACATGGGGAGATCAATTATGGGCTCACCAAGTTTTTCACCAGTCATGAACGATATGGGCAGTACCTGCACATGTTTGAATTGGACTAGGAATTCGAGCCCAGAGCACGTATTCCTGAGGTCCGTGGCAGGAAGGATTTCCACCTAGGTGATATGCTATCACCGGAAAATGTTTGTCCCAAGGATGGTAGCTTGTCATGAAGATTAGGTTGCGATCAACTCCATGATCGTAACGATCCAGGGTAAACTGCGAAAAGCGGAAGAGGTCAGAAAGGCGCAGTTACGAACGCCCCGAGTAAAAGAAAGAAGATCTAGCTAGCTGCCAAATATGGTGCCAAATGCACCGAGAGTGGAGGTCAGATTAGAGCGGTTGAACAGCCAATACTTCACTACGATTCTCAATTATATAAAACCCGATGAAGTTTCATCTGTCGCGAATGATATGCCATCAACGCCCTTAACACGGCCAAAGGCTTGACGGTCTGCAGAATTGTTATTTCCACGTAAGATCTGGGAGTTTGCTACTTTTTCCAGAGAGCAGGAGAAGGTAATGGTCGTTAAAATCCCAAAAAGGACTATCGGGTGTTGAGTGCGGCGGTAATAACAGAAGTAATGATGGATTGTTTCCAGGAACACATCGAAAATTTGACTGACAGGTGACAGATTGATTCCCGCTTTGGATCCTTCTTCGCTAACGATATCAACACCTTTCAATTTAAACTCAAAACTGCATCTTCCTATCAATGATTTTGAGAAGGGCGCGTAACTTGAATCGTCTATCCAACGACGACACTCACTAATACTTTCTCTTCCAGTTACCGCAGATGACGCACGATGGCGTGAATCATGCTGTGTCCGCGCTGGACGTGGAGGAGTTCAATGGGCGATGACAATCTTCTCAAACACCTCGATATCAATGTCATGCATCTTGCCCAAAATCATGTTTTCGGCTGTTTAGGCGTATTGAAGCGATATCCGTTGACTTTAGGGTGTTGAATAAGAAAATTATTATGAACAGCTGCCTCCTGCTATTAATCGAAAGGAAGATTCATTCGAAGATGGTAGTGTTTTCAACGCAATATCTACGAGAAGTGGAACTTCATTGAACATTTTATGGTTCAAAACCGTGGTAAAGAGCTGCTCCCTTGAACTCTTGCCCTGATCACATTGTGAATGAGAAGCCGAACGCTAACATCCTCCATTGAAGCAAGAACACTGGAAGTTCTCAAGTACACGATTCTAAAGTCGTTCTCCTTTCTAACAGCTTAAGCTTCCTTGTTACGGTAGAAACTATAAAAATCCATTGTTGCTGTCATCTCTTGCACAATTTCCACCTAATAGCTTTTCGGAAGTCTTTGATCACATCGGGTGAATTCGCCCCACTTTTCTGGTAGATCAGGTGCGCTTCATCCGATAGAGGATCCAATTATCCAATTATTTTCGCGAGAATACTGTTTTATATGCGCCACATGCCCTCAGCGCGATTGGCCGGTATACCGATCTTACTGTTCTCCGGTTCACTGTTTTGTCCAGTACCCCCGCCTTGATAGAAGCCACGTATAACAGGATGGTTTTAAGGGCTTCTTGAAACTTAGCTTGGTATCGATCATTAGCACCAAGTATCTATTAATGGATTTTGAAGCGCTACCGTCTTTTTGTCCGGAAGATCCATTTTAACTTCCATGAAGTTATTTGTCTTCGGGATAATTCACAACTATCACCACCACCAGGTCGTCGACAAAACCAATCAACCTGGCCTCCATTGGCATTGTGTCCAACAGCAGGGGCTCCAATACGGAGCCATGGGGAACACCTACTATCATAACATATTCTTTTCTCTCGATTATCCGAGTGCAAGTTTGGCTTAGATGTCCTTCACCCAACTCCAGCTGGCTGAATGACTGGTGTTCCTGACGTCTGGCGTAATGCTAAACCGTAATATATTGTATATTATTTACGTTAATTTTTGTGAACTTGTGACAACTTTGTCAACAGTTGATCGAATATAAACACAACACTTCATAATTGACAAAAAATACGTTAACGATAAAACACATACCGAAAAAAAAATCTCTAAACCAGCACAGGAAGCACAATTTTCTTTGAATGAGATTAAATTTGCTTTCATTTTCCTCTAAACTTTCGGCACTGCCATTCAACCTAATTCTGTGATTCCCTTCAGCCAGACACTCGTTTGACTAAATCCTAACACTACTTCCCTATTTGGAAGTTGTCTTGCAAAATTTATACTGAGAAGTACTTTTTGAAACAGAAAAGTTTTAATGAAATGTTTAAGGAAACTCAGCACTTGTGCATTTGTCGTACGAAAAGTGGAAATGCTGCATAAAAGATAGAAGCAGGAACTGTTCTCTGGTGGCTCGTTTCAGAAGCTTGTATGGTTTTCTCATGTTTCTAAGTGCTTTCCATATACATCATGCTTAATAGATGACCAGAAGGAGATATTTTAAATGGTCATTTGCTTTTTCTTTCAAGTTTTCAGGTTCTACTTTGTTTCCCACTCCCCAACTACGGTCAATAGGAAGGTTTGCCTGGAGAGTATTAGCACATGTCTAGCATAAGGTAGCTGACCTGGAAAATTTTAGTAGATTATTCAGAAAACATGCGGTCCACCACTTTTTAGTACTTCCGAAATATTATCGCTCGCATGTGTCCTGCTTAATCTAACTAAGAATATCTAATTGCAGAATTATGCACTATGGATGCATTAGTACCTTGAATAAACCACTTCTGCTTCCACTTCCTCTGTAATCTTGAACGGTGATTCCTCTTCTGTCTGTGAATACTTACAGCAGCAAATCTTTCATAAAATGACCATCTGGTTACTCCTTAAAAATCTTGAAATATAACTCACTTTCAGCTGAATAGCGCACACAAGATTTCTCTGTACGTCCACATTAATCCTTTACGCTTTTCAAGCACTAAGCTTGGGTCAAAGTCTACTTTGCTCGACCGACAAACAGATATGACAAAATGAACGTCAGAAAGCAGGACCTCATATAAAGGATGTGTGCATGAAAACAAGGCTTATCACATGGATGGAAAGTGGATATACTCGTATTCAAAAGTGTTATTTCACAAACGGGGTGCTTTGTGTGGGCGGCAGAGTCGGAGTCAAGTTGTCTGGAGGACCATCTACAACGTATCTTGCCTTCAATGACGTCTCGACATGATTTGATATGAAATACTCTTATGATTTGAATTATTTTCTATTCAGTATTTTTTCAAATTTGTTTCGAAAGTAAAAAGAGTTTTTATGGATAGTAAGATTTAGATTTCATTTGGAAAGCTTTTCGCTATTTTCAATGATTTGTCTAAGATAAGCTCTTAAGTTTTCCTCCTCCGAAGGTTCGCATTTTTATTTCACTCTACGGAGTGTAATATTCTTGTTCTTGTTAATTTCTTAGGAGAGTATAGGGCACCCACAGTCAGGGCACCCACAGTCTCTTTGTCGATAACAGCCCTCAAGTACGCATTAGAGTGACTAGGACCAGCAATACGAACACTATTTACAAAAAATTGGCCCAGAATATGACTAACAAAAATTGCTCTGACCTGGCCAGGCCAGGAGATTTCGTTCTGAGAGCCGCCTTTTTTCACTTCAATCCGGCAATTGTATCTGATAGCACAAGGGTACAACTCCGGTTGCCAAATTTCATTTGAACTTTTCCTTTATCGTGCTATCGTCTCGAAATGGAAGATAGGAAGCTAATTCAACGAAAAGTTGACGAGCCACGGGTCGCAATCTGAGGTACTTTCATCTTTGGTGAAAGTTAACTGCTTGCTTACTGACTCAATACGGAAACGTTAAGTTGAATTCACGAACTTCAGCAGCTGTCAACTCTGCTAATTGCTGCGAACTGGGAAGAACCAAAGAATGCATAGCCGGAGGAGGATATTTCTACGAGCACACAAAGGATTGTAACTCTCCAAGTGGTAAGAAGTCACAGATTTCGAATCCATCCACGACTCTGAGAAATCAGGTCGTGGCCGAGGCACGGACTTTGGAGGCCTCACCTAATTCATGTTCCTCCACGGTGAAATCTGTGGAAGACGCTTTAGCCGCAAAGCAGAACGAGGCCTGTCAGAACTTTCTCCTCCGCCTGTACCCGGAAAAAACGGAATAAAGGGAAGCTGGTAATGTGAACGCAACTGGTCTAACGGCGGTATGTGAAAACAGATCCATGCAACCCAGACTCCGTGAACCTGAGAGGGCCACTGCGAAAGAAGGCGATGTTTGCTGGGAATGAGGACATGGAATTTCCTACACCACCAAGTGTGGCGATATCCAGAGAAGCCAGAAGCAAGAAAACGAGAAGCTGGTAACCCTGGTGAGATCCACAATCAACACAGCAGACTTTTCAGTTAGTAGCCGTTTTCATATGGCTACAAACATAAGAGTTAGTAAAATCAACCTACACCATGCCAAAGCTTCTTCCTATCTACTGCCGGCAAAGTTACAGGACTGTCTTTATATATTTCTGGTTCACGAACCATGGGTTTGTTTTAACTGAATCTGTGGTATTGGATCAGCCAACGGGACTAGGATGTTCTTCGACGAAAGATCCTCGAGACCGAGGGCCAGTGTTCTGATGCCAAAATTGTTAGAGGCAGCCATGCTGAGACAATTCTGTTCCCAGGACCTTGTTGCGATCAACTTACAATACCAGATTAATGGTACGAGGAGAAATGTCATAGTTACCTCCGCTTACTTACCCTACCATTCATTATGCCCTCCGCCGACGCAAGAACTAAGGAATCTGGTAGTGTATCAAGTGGCGTCGAACTTTTAATAGGTTGTAATGCAAACGTTCAGCATATTTGTTGGGACAGTAGCAAATGCAATCCCAAAGAAGGGAAGCTGTTTGATTTTATCACTTCAACTGGTCTGATGACCGAGAACGTAGGGTGCGCCCCTACGTACGTGTGGCCGAGAAGAAGTGAAGTAATTGACAGAGTTGATTAGAAACTGGCAAGTGAGAGATGAAGTCTCACTCTCAGGTTACCGTTACAGTCTAACTATTGCAGGCAAACAGTGGTAGACGGCTCCATGTTGGAACCGAGAACTGCAGAGACTCAGGAAATCAACCAGACGACTTCTAAATCGTGCTTACCAAAACAATAAAGATGAAGACCAGCTACACTTCCGGGACTCACAGAATATAAGAGGCTCGTAAAAGGTTCGAAACGAGACTCTTTTAGAGCGTAACTGTGAGCAACTGGAAGGTGAAAGGGAGACTTCCAGGTTGTGCATAGTCCTTAATGAGGATGAGTCGGCAAAATTGGACTCTCTTAGAAAACCGGATGGTACTTTCATGAATTCCAGAGTTGAGTCTATACAGACCCTCTTGGAAGTACCCCACACGAGAGAACAGGTCTCAGAAGGGAAAGAAGTTAATTGACGGTTTCTGCAAACCCTTCAACACGAAGGTGTTGTAAGGGGAATTGGAACACTGCGAGACCGGTTGTTCTCAATGAGAAGGCGAGAACTGCTATACCATTTGAATCATTTGAACACTTCAAAGCACCTGGAATGGATGAAATCTACCCAGTGATGCTAAAGGAGGGTATAGAGCACTTGGAGTAACTTCTAAGAAATATTTTTGAAGGATGTCTTGCTTAGGACTACGCACCTTCTTCTTGGCAGAAGGTGAAGATAGTTTTTATACCGGTGCCATGAGCACCACATCCGGCGCAGCTCTGAATGCATTACTCAATTTACAGCTCTTGGATTTGTTTATTCAGAGCACTGCAATGAGAGCAGCTCACTGAAGAATTCGATCAGATCTCTGGGAAAACATTGGACGTGGAGGACACAGATCATTGGAACAGTCATTGGGAAAACTGAATCTAGTTTTCGCAATATCTTCCGATTCTCCGATCCCCATACATCTGTTTGGTAGAAGATATGATGTTATCTTGAAACGGAGAGAAAACTGAAGCGAACCAGAAGAATGTGTGTCAGGATATACTGACGTCTACTACACCAATGGCTCAAAGACAGAAGAAGGTTCTGTAGCCGGAGTCTACCTCTCGAATAAAAACGAGAAGTGGGCTTTTCCTTTGGGACAATACACAACGGTCTTTCAGGCTGAAGTGTATACAATCCTAAGGGCGGCAACCTGGATAATTAACGAGCGGTTGACGGGCAGGCGCATCGCAATCTGTAGCGATAATCAAGCTGCATTGACGGCGTTTAGTAGTACTTTGATCACTTCAAAAATCGTTCAGGAATGTAGAAACCGATTGAGTTCCGCTTCTAGATTCAATACGGTGGATTTACTCTGGGTACCTGGTCATTGTGGTGTAGAGGGAAATTAAATCTCGGATGACTTAGCAGAAGGGGCTTCAACTTTCCTCATGCCCGCATCGCCACTTTCCCCTTCCGCTCTGGTTGAAAAGCACACCGGGAAATTTTCATGAAGCTCGGCTTACCATATGTGTGGCGTAGTCCGATTGGAATGACCAGATTTCCCACGGCACCTGGTCCAGGATGCTACTATATATGAAGGGCTTCGCTGCCCCCCCCCTCTAACAGGAGCGTATTTAGTATGGAAGCCCAAGAGTAGAAGGTGTAGGAGTGGATTAAGGACATCCGCCCGGTAGCATTTGCTCATCCGATTCTTTGAATCCTATTAAGTTTGGTCTTTTTATATTTGTTACTCACACAGTACACAAGCTATCACACAGTAGAACAATGGGTTAAGATGGAACGGCTCACGGCTGCGTACATCCAAAGAACCATCCTTGGCTGCAGACTGCAATTTCTCAGAAAAGTTGTCTTGCAACCGTAGAAAGTCAAACGCGCCTCTCAATTCTTTGGTTAAGCTACAATTTAATTTAGGATCCAGAATTACATCCAAATATTTTCCATTGGAAGAAAGTGCCAATCTTATTTCAATTAGTCGCGGGAGGTATAATTCAGGTATACTTGCCTGGCTGGGCAATAACATGAGCGGTAGTTTATCGTGGTGGGAAAGCCCGTAGTACTTTCCAAAACAGGAATATGGAATCCATAGGTTTATGCTCTCTAAGCGGTAAATAGTCACAGACTTCGAATCTACCCGCGATTATGAGTAATCAACTGTTGATCAAGGTGTGGACTTTGGAGGCCTCCCCATGTTCATGTCTCCCCACGAAGAAGTCCCTGG
Organism: Hermetia illucens; assembly: GCF_905115235.1. Taxonomy (NCBI): domain Eukaryota; kingdom Metazoa; phylum Arthropoda; class Insecta; order Diptera; family Stratiomyidae; genus Hermetia; species Hermetia illucens. Next base: position 67,461,231 of record NC_051853.1, read on the forward strand.
AAGGCATGCTTTCCAGCTCAGTGAAACGTTTACCTTTAGTGTCTATGACTCCAGACAACCTAGAAGGAAAGTGCGGTGAATTTTACCTTGGGGAAACTAGAAATCTGATTACAGTCAGTGATAGGCAACACTTTATTGTGCTCGGCACTAGACTCTACATCCAAGTTTGCGAGGGAACTAGCGCCTGTGTGCAGGCGAGAGGAATTTTAACGAAGCTGATCCCTCCCATAGGAATATGACCATGAAGTTGGGAAGGAAGAGGACGTATGCATAGGCTGTTGCGGGAGTTTCCTCCAAGAAATGCAAAATGGCAAAGGGACAATTTAACATCCTCCGTGAATATCTGTAAAAATATGTTAGAGCGTGGAATGAAGCCAAGATCTATTATCAAGGCAGCAGGTAAACGTACCTTTGAGTTCTGGCGTTTGGGCCAAGTTTACCATTATGAATACCGAGCTGTGTATGACCGAACATGTCGGATGTTGGGTATTTGGCCACCAGAGGAAGGCAAGGACATCATTCGCATGCTGGGTGAACAGAAACCAGACATTGATTTCGGACACTGAAGGGTAAAGTTAATGAATGCCGGCAAGGACAAATTTATCATACAAACATGGGGGCTTCCAGCTTGGAATTCGAAATGGACCAAAAAGGCTGAAGGCGCTTAGGCACACTCACCATATTGTGCACTACTTTTCCTGGGAAGATTGATAAACATATCACGGAACTGTAGAGCATCATCTTTACTTTGAGAACATGGAATAATGATGGTCTTTGACTCATATAAAATAGATCAAATTGTAGCATCTCCAGTGCGCTTCTCCACAGCGCAACTGCGCGTATATGCATACCGTGAAGGACCACCCGTATTGGGGCTCGCACTGCCGAAAGAAATTGCAAACAACATCCAACCTCCTATTTTCCTAACGGAAAAAGCGGAAGCTACTGACATGAATGGAACTAGCTTGATGCTAGTTTGTGGAATCGGATCTACGCTAACCGAACAACGTAAAGAAGAGAAGTATAATAGTTATATGGAGAACAAAAGAATGCTCCGGATGAAGATATAAGTTCATTTGTCAATAAGGATATGGTACAGCTGTACCTAAACTCGCAATTCCCTGAGAAATCAATCATTATCGAATCTTTGACGGTACGTATGTGGGGGAAATGACCGTGGCATATGCTGCTATTTATATATTATACTAAGTTTATGCCGATATATATAAGAGTTGCCCAAATTAACCTAGACCATGTCAAAGCTTCTTCTTATCTACTGGCAGCGAGAATGCTCAAAACAGGACTCGTTTGGAACATACCTTGGGAAATTGGAAGGGGAAAAGGAACTTAATCATTAAGAGGCGATTGGGATATTCGTGGGTATTCAAGGGGTCTTTAACCGTGCGCCGTTTCAAAAACTTTGTGATGTCGCCAGAAAGCATGGTATCGACGATACTTTAATTAAGTGCTTGGTATCCGAGCTCTGGAAAAATCTGATCTTTTACGCTCCTATTTGACCTTGTCATAGGATCGATTGCATTTGAAACTTTTAAGTTCTACTTCCTGCTCCACAATCTATGCGTTCAGAGTATAGATTGATACTGACTTTTGAGCCAGACTCCAGCGGACTTCCACTTCTCCATTGGTTTTCAGCAGCATTCTTGCTTTGGAATCCTTGAAGTCATACACATTCAAGGTAGCAGTATTACACCCAGTGCTCGCTACGTTGAATCCCACAACACTTCCTGCTGGGCTGACGGCGTGCATACTTTTTCACCATTGCTTGGGGTCCTATTAGCATTTTTACAATATAGAGTGACCTATCCACTAGCAGCTGCCTTGATTTGTCTCCCCGCCATGTTCGCTTACCCTCAAAATATAATAAGATATGGAAGAACTTACTTTTGGCCCCTTCGAAAATAGTTTCGAGCAGAAACCCCAAGAGGTTTTTTGAGTACTTGAGTGTTGGAAGTCCTACCAAATGAAAATAACGGACAAATGTTGCCACTACCAAGCATGGAAAAACGGTCCGTGAAATTAATCCACCCAAAAATCATGAGTTAAGCATGCAGGAGACCAACTACAGTAAGCATCAGTTTCAAGCTAACGATTTTGTCCACCCGTTAAAATAAAAAGAAGGAAAACACTTTAGTTGCTTTTTATTATGACTGATTATTGCATGTTAGGCAGCTGCCAGGTTTTTATTACAAGGTATCTGATTTGCCACTTCTATCAGCGCTCAATCGTTTTGGTGTTTCGCATTTTATTCATGAGGCTTCCAATGACCGATCGTTGGGACCCGTTGTTAACTTCAACGTCGATGATTCTTCCTCATCTTTTCTTTCCGTACTGGGGACCCTGCGAACAATCTATGGGTCATGCCAATGGAAAGATTGCTTTTATGTGGACGAGAGTGGTTTGAACTCTTCGGAATAGCTCGTTACGTATGGATTAGTTGCATACAGATGTCAAAGCGGATCCCTCTTATAATTTTCAAATTTGGTAATGGAAGTTTTCTGGGTGACGCGCCTTGTAGTAACAATTCCTCTACATAAAGTAGCACCTCCTTCGCTGGGATGCTTGGTAACAAGGCTGCCACATCGGACGATACTAATTATTCAGCCGCACATCCTATCCTATCCGATCCTATAGTTTTCCATTCTATTCCTAATGGATGGAGGCTAGTCTTTTGAACTTACTCAAAAAAAATTAGGTTATATTTTTGGTTGCCAAATTTGTAAATCTTAGATCCTCTATCCCTGGCAGTAGGCAGTTAGGCATTCTTAGTTTGGCTGGACTGCAGCTACTCTGTTTTGGTAACCTACACATTCAATACGATGTTGGCATTGCCATCTCTAAGGGTCCCCGTGATGCCATTAAAGAAGTCGAACAATCTGATGACCAGCGGACGAAGTTCATCATTATATCAACTACTCGCACTACTCGGACTACTCGCTTTTTGACCCCATACACACCCCAGATAGGTCGACCTGACGACGAGAAATCAGGGAAATCCACAGGACCTGACGACACCTTATCTAAGCTCTGGAAAGCGAAGAGCTGAGACTCAACACTGTGGCTAAGTGAATTCTTCAAGCGGGCTATTGAGGGAGGCAGAACACCACCTGACTGCCAAGGAAACACCACAGTTTCAATACAGAAAAAGAAAGGTAGTTCAGCAGAATGTGGACCGGTAGTCGTCGCATACCACGAACATTTTTGAATGGATTCTAAAGTACCGTGTTTGTGATATAGTTCAAATAACCGTGAATCGAGTTTGTCAAGAACTGTGGAGAGTCTGACGCAATACACGATTTGCGGTTAGTCATAAAAAAATGCCGTCAGAATCATCGCCTTCTTTGCATTGAACTTTTCAATCTGGAGAAAGCGTTTGACCATGTGCCACATGAACTCATCTGGTATGCCCTACGATAGAAGGATTTGTGCGTTGGGTAAAATTACTCTATCACGATGCGAAAAGTGAAGTTCGAGGTGCATGTAGGAAGCGTCCCCTCACTACTCCTCTATGTTCTTGTTATGGACACTGTCACACAGGACAACCAATGTCCAGCCCCCTATACACTGCTTTATTCAAATGATATTTTTCTGACGTCTAATAGCAGAGATGACCAATGTACAATCACAACCACAATGAAGTGGCGTTTAATGAATGTCTCAAACCTGAAATCTACTGCAATGTCGTTCACCCTGTTACCTTTTATGGTTCTTAATTTTGGCCGGCTATAAAAGACAATGAACAACGTCTCGCGGTAATGGAGACGATGATGTTGCGTTGAACTAGTGGCATAACACGCCTTGATTACATCCGAAATAAGGATATCCGCGATTGATATTGTTTTGCAACGATCGCGAAAAATTGCAAGAGAGGCGTCTTCAATTTTATTGTCACGTAATTTACGCTAACAAACATCGAAGTGGATATTATGCGGCCAAACGGACGGCCAAAACAACGGCGCTGGGTGGAGCTTTGAAAGTCTTGCGACGGCATACAGATCATGCCTTTGATAGAACAGAATGACGCAACCAATCACGATGAGCCTACCTTGCTTCTGAACGGGACAAAGGAAGAAAACTTCACTGTCGGGAGCATGTCATCTAAAGAACATGCATAGAGTCAACTCAACCCTGAGAGCCTGGAGTGGCAATATCTATGCTAAAAAAGAAGATTTAGACAGGATGATGGCGGTGATGCCGAATTGGTGGCACAAAACTAGGATGTATGCAATTCCTTACTAAGGCAGGATAAGGGTGGATACCGATCTAGTCCTAGTGTGCGCGCAGTGTAACGGTTATTTGCAGCAGTTGTACCAGAGAGCCTGATCACTAAGTCAGTGAGTGAAAATTCAGGTGCAGAAAAATTCCGAGAGAAAGCAAGGAGACTTTATTCCAATGGGGAACTTCAAAGATCTAGTTTCATCTGAAGCTAAAGAGATCGCCAGGTCCATCATCGTGTTCCCTTGGCACTTTTAGGGAGAAGATCATTTCGGTAGAATGAAAAGGTAATTAAACCAGTTGAGGCGGTTTCCGACTTTCTAATTCCAGTGTAAATGTCTGGAAGTAATCAGCACTGCAACAGATCGAACGAGTTATTTGAGTAGAGAGATTTTCGGTTTCATCAGGGGTCAGCCAAGACATTCGTAATTATTTCTTTCTTATTTTCTATAATAGTTGAATCGTCTTCAATGGCGATAGTTTCGGTTGCATGGGGGCGATCAGGTGTGCGAAACGAGAATGCCAAATATAGCGTCCGCTTCCTCACATTAGGTTGAGCTTTGGTATATAAGCGCTAAATCGGCAAAGGTATGTATAAGCTTGTCCTCGAATTAACTATTATAGTTAACTCGGCATGGTCGCCTGCTCGTGCCGCTGAACACCCATGTTAATTACAGTGGTTGAAAAACTCTTGGGTTGTGGTTTCCTGCTAACATGTTATGAAAGAGGAGAAACCTTTGGCTCCAACCAATGCCTTCAATTACTTCTTACTGCTCTATAATTAGAATGAGCTTGAGGAAAGTTTGTCCATGGATCCCTCTACCATTCCTTCTTATCAAAAGAAGTTCGCAAGTACAAGTTAAATATTGAACGGATAAATCTTCTGAAGAAAAAGTATCCCAACGACCACTCACCTGTTATTTCATCGTCCTCTACAAAGTCCATCAAGCAGAAGAAAATCCATAAGAACTTTTCCTGTTGCTACAACGAATAATTTTGAAATCTTCAAGCTATTAAATTGTGTTATCCTGTACAGCTCAAAGGTAAACAACCACTATCCAATTCTCCTTACCTATATAATCTATCGATTTTCAAGATTTGATTTTTTCCCGGAACCAAGCTGGAAATATCTTTGCCGGCCTTGACGTATCTGAGATAAAGTTCTGGGCCTTGAAGGCGGAGTGGGTTTTTTTCTTTCGTCTTGACGACGAGTTGCAACCATGCTTTTCTACGGAAATATTATTTTATGAGTGGAATGTTTGTGTTTTTCTTATGTTTGAGCACCAGAGGTGTGGGTGGATGTTTAGTTAGGTTGAAGTGAAGTTCGTTTTTCCTTTGAAAGTTTTCCATTATTTACAATATCATATAAAAAGTTGACTGATTTTTCAAGGAATTTCCAGATAATAAATTGAAGATTTCAAAAATATTTCAAGTCAATCAGGATGTCAAATTTATAAATGTCAAGCGTTAACTTGTAACAGGGATTCTATCTAAAATTTCATGTTCGAATTCTGTTTAATACAGGACGGCGCGTCGGCAGAAACAACAATAAACCATTTGAGATCACTTGATTGGTGTTTCATGTAATTTAAACTTCTTAATGAGAAAAATATAATTTACAAAACATAAATTCAGGCAACATGATTGATAGCTACATAATATGATCCCTGCTACTATTACGGCTACCATTTGTTTCGGAAATCCCTCGTCTTCGATTCACATCGCGCTAAATCATTCATCCATCCATTATTATTAAAATCGCAGCTTCGGCCGTTATATAAATTTCATTCGTTCACATCAAGATAAACAGATACCCTTAAGTCCGAAGACAGGAGCACAGCCACAAAGCAAACTCAAAACTTCCTTTCTGCTTGTCTTATTCATCATGGCGCCTAAGAAGCCGCCAGGGAAAGATCCTTGGCCCGGAAGATATCCTATGAATTGCGAATGTTAAAGTAAGACGACGAAGAAAGTCATTAAAACTTTATTAATTTTTCTTGGCATTTCTTCATTCTGAGCATTTTTTTAATTAGCATCCCACTAACGTAAGGATTTGTTTGCGTCCGTTTGCAAACAATAATTCACTTAAAAAGTAGCGCAGACATTTTTTCAAGCTGCTGTATACACCTTTAAATAGCTTCCCGAAAATTCAATTAAATATGTACAAAAGGACTGGCAATATCCAGGATTCCAGCACTGGAGGTGAGGGAAGCTCCGATTTTTTTTCAATCTCGTCAGGGATTGCATTTGAATGAGTTGTAAGTTTGTTTTAAAAGTGTGATTCCTGCTTTCAGATTTAATGAGAAGGAAAATTGCAAAGAATAATCCAGTTGAAACGCGCTGAGTTTACTGGGAAATTCCGTCTGTTGGTTCGCCAAGTGTTGGGATTGACTAATTGGAATTCCCTTTGACAAGGAAATTGCAGAGTTTTCCACAAGCTGTTTGATGAATAGCAAGTATTTAGTAGTATTTACGCTTTGCGCCAAGTTTGCTTGTTTTAATGTAATAAAGTTAAAGATGGCAAAGAACACACAAAGCGATTGCAGAAAGAAACGCGATTGAGGGAATGTCTTAGAAAAAGATAATAAATATTCAGACCGTACATAATGCGAAAGAGTATCTCCCACCATTTTTAGTGGATTAATAAATGATGGGATAATGAAAAGCAGGCTCTGCATTTCCATAACCAAAGGGGTTGTTGAATTCTGGAAAGCAAAGAAGTGACCGACTGGAAACCTTATAAGCGACCATGACATCAGAAAACTAACAGGTACAACAGCCTAAGGTCACCATTTAATAAGCGTCTCCCATCTAATATAGACTTGAAGCACTGAACGGTAGAAGAAATCCTCTTCTGTCTGTCCGGCCGAATAGGCAAAGTCCATTTCAATCATTGCAAGGGATGCCCTGGGTCCAAACAGGTTTGAGCTAACAGGGCAAAATTGCTGTTATTTTCGAACCAAATCGACTCACGCGTCACGTCGGCCTCGGATAACGACTAGTCAACCTGGTGATGAACTACCGTGAGGAGCGATAACAACAACGGTTCGGAATGGCATGGCTTTATGGTTTCGCAAAAAATTTGGACTAGGTTGCACAAAAACTAACAACTGTGGTAGTCTGTCGTCTTAGTGCACAAGAACCAACTTTCTGCTGCCTCCGTCCCTATAATAATCTTTGTAGGGCTGAAAGTGCAGGCTCAGGCTCTGAACGCAAACTGTCATAAGGATTTGTATCAAATCGCGCAAGATATGCCTTTTCGTATAGAAAATTAAGGGAATCATTTAAGGGGACTGCTCTTTGTAGCGAAGGTAGCCGCTTATAGCTGCGACTCACACTACAATAACAACACCAACCACACAGAAGCAACAACAAACTTGACGACAAAACCGGCAGTAGCCGACATTTTTAGAAGGAGCAACAGTACACCACGCTCATAACTTCTGGCAGCAAAATGGGAGATTCCACAATAAATCCGCTTGTCAGAATCGCATAGGTACGATGATCGCCTATTGAAAAAGCAGGAAGGCCTGCTGTCCCAATGGTGAAGGTGATTGGTAGTGAGAATAAGAGTGACACCCTAGAGGTTAAATGTCCTGGCGGCCAAAAAGGAGAAATACCACCTAATTCGAGTTTTAAAAAGGGGTCACGAGAAAAGATGGCAAATGTCCGGAAAAAAAGGTGGCAAACTCCCCAAGCAGGCGGAAATGCAAGTCATTTCACCGGGGAGGACGGACCTTATCCGAAAGTCAAGGGAAGAGGAAAAAAGACTACACAAGAAGTGTGATGGGGATCTAGAGAAAATGAAGGCTGCTGCCACAGTCCAGCAGAAGATCTCCATGGATAACAGAAATGCCATAGTGGAGATGGAAGAGCTGCTGGAGTTTATTGCACACCGGGGAAAATCTTGGAAGTTATGGAAAAAACACATCGCTAATGCGGTCGTTAGTTGCACAAAATGCAGTGTCCGCAGCTCGACAGAGGGGAACAGACAATTAATAGAAGGAGACGAGGGGATCACAGAGTGGATTTGCCGACAAAGACGCAGCAGAAAGAATTCCGCGACATGGTAGCCAAACTCACCAAGCAGCATGGAAAAAAGGACAAAATTCAACAACAGAAACATAAGTTGAATGAATTCACTGTAGCAAAGGCAAACAACGGTCAGAGGCCATTCTCATCAAGCCGAACGAAAGGAACTCTTTCAGCACCAAATCAGAAGATGCGGTGAATTCGAATCGGCGATAAACTTGTTGAACTTTGGTCGAAAGCTGATAAGATGAGTTCCTTCCGGGGGTAGAGCATTCTAGAGACGAAAGCAGGGATTTCAAGCCTAGAATCAATGAGAAGAGGTGAAGTGTTTTACGTAGATACCTGTCGTGGAGACTTAATCCTACGGTCCTCTTCATATACGGATTGATTTTGTGACCACAATCAGAGCCCCGTTGAGACAAGCGCAATGGTACCAGTCTATACCAAGTGCATGGCTTAGCATTCATACTGGTGGATGCAATGAGAAGAGGTGAAGGAAACGACAAAAAAGTGAAAGAAACGACAAAGAGAGATGTGAGCAACCATAAGGTAGGAGTTACGTCAATATCAAAGGCCAGTTCCAGTCCTCTGTTTTAAGTACTGGGCATACGGATATATAGCAGGAGCTTCGAAAAGGCAGGGCAGAATCACTTTGTGTTAAAAGTGTGACGAACCAGCTCACAAAGTGAAAATTTGTGGGTCGCAAAGATCGCGGTCTGCAGGAAAACGTGTAGTTCAAGTTCACAGTTCTGGGCGGTGCCAAGTCTTCAAACAAGAGTTACAGAAAACAAGAAGCCATGGCTCAAAATCCTGCAAGTAAACATACTTAGGAGTGCAACACACGCCCTGATGAGGCAGATGGTGCAAGAAAGAAGAACTTACTTGTTCTTTTTCAGCGTGCAGTACCGAGATAGGAGCGCCCCATCGTGATATGCCGATATATCTGGCACTGCTGTCGCCGTCTTCGAGGACCAGATTAGAAACACAGAAGGGTGTCGGAGGAGACTTTAATACCTAAGTCTTCGAATATGGCATACTTCAACCAGATTCAAGAAGCACAGAGATCTTGTTATGACCCTAGATTTAAGAAACGGCTTCAATTCTGCGAAGTGGGCCGACATACTTGAGGCACTAGAAAATTGTTTCTATACACCAGCCTACCTATTGCGAATATTGAGAGACTATTTGAAGAATTGTTCTCTGCTCTACAAGACCCCGGAAGGACAGCGCCAAATGAAGGTCACATCGGGCGCAGCTCGGGGACGTTTGGAAGGTCTTATACGATATCGTTTTACAACTTGACATACCTGATGAACCGCATCTGGTCGGATAAGCCGATAATGTTGCGGTACTGGTTGAGCAAGCTCAGCGCACACTAGAAATTACATGGATTCTCTCTAGTTTTGGAGAAAACCGAAGTTGTTTTCCTAACCAAGGAGAGAGCTCCCAGAGTCCTCTCCCTTCAGGTTAGTGAAACCATGGTCTTCTCCAAGCCGGCGGTGAAATATCTCGGCATGATAATAGGCACGAAAATGAGCGAAGTATGAGCTGACTACCTCTGTAAGAAGATGTACCGCAAGCGCCAAGCACAAATACTAAGACAAAGCACTCTGTTAGTTTTATCCGCGTAACGTATCCCTTCGGAACCGAAAGTTGTGGTAATAGTTATTCCAATCGGTCCCCATGCTGACGAGCTTAGGCTTATGGTATATACCTTAGAAAAGGCGAGGAAATAAAGAAGCTATCGTTTGTAAAAAGGGGGCCGTACTTTCCGCACATGATGCTTATCACAACTTTTCTTCTGCAAAAGCTGCGAGCGCCGTCATTACCTTTCGATGGAAGGTTGTGTTGCATTCAGGGACATCATAATTAGGGCCATGCTACAGAACGAGGACACGCGGAACAGAGTGACACGTTACACTCAAGATATTTTCTAAGCGAAACAATGGGAGATGGATAGGAGAGATCCCAGGATAGCTCAGCCCTCCTGAACTGCGCGGTTTCACTCATACATTGAATTTGTCTGGTCTGATGTGATGTGTCAAATGGTTTAGGACTAGAGTCCTAAGCGTTCCAGGGGGCTGTTCTGTCTGAGACAGAAGTCCGGCGCTTTGTGCGTCAATATATTTCATCTTCCTGCCAAAAAAAAATTGAAAATCCCGATCGATGACTTTGAACTAATAGCAACAGATCCAGTAGTAGATAATCGATTATGCAAATGGTCATTGCCAAGAAACCGCTGTCGCTCGGTGTGAGTATATCGGCATCAGGCAAGATGCAAGCTTAAAATTGAAAAATGTACGTTATTCTCCACCTGTGGCGAACACGCGATACATACTCAGAAACCAGTATCAGAAGGCCACCTATAATAGCGCCGGAAGCATGAAATAGCGCTAAGCCTAGTCTGCCGGAGCCTGTCCTTGAGCATCTTCTGGAAGGAATGTATCCCCTGTTTCGATTCTTCACAGGTGATCCATGGGTATCGCATCACATCCTGCCGGCATTTTCTGGGATTTTCTGTGATCATGAATCGTTAAAATCAGCGAAGTGAAGTTTAAAATTATCCCATGCGATGAGATTTTTCCGGGACACTTGCTCCTGATCGCCGAAGATCTGCATGGATAAGTGCAAGGTCAATCAAGGTTCAATCTTCTGAACGATTGGATGGTGGTCTGGTCAAATGTATAACGAGCCGCTCCTATCTACATAAATGTAGAGTACTTGGCGGGACTGGAAACAGCGGATTATAAAATGCAGTTCGGAATCGGAACCACTTGGATCTCATTGACATCGATAACAAGCTATTGGAGGAAATGAAGGTCGACTTTCACTTCACGAAAGCAGACCATTTTAATTGTAATGATGATGATAAATTGACGTTTATAAGGCGGCCTATATAATAATGAAATTAGTGAGTAATACCATGACAGGTGGTAGTGGATAAAGCTTGACTCAATAGCTTGCGGTGGGCGGGCTACTTAATCCGCAATGCAACATCTATGGTGGAAAAAGAAGATATAGCAGAGCCTATCTGAGAAGGGGCGACGGCGTAGGCCTGATCATCGACAGGCTCCAAAACAAATATTGCAATTTATTTTACGGCACTAGAAGGACAGGAGACAGACCTAGACGGTCAGTCCCCGCCAGGTTTCGCCCATGTGATACCTAACTGTGGTAAAATTGAAGCAGGCGGGAACGGAAAGCGTGTAAATCTTCTCGGTTTACCTGGTTTATGACTAATGACCAACGTTGGAAGAATTTCAACATCTGCCGCTTACCATCGCATTGATGAAAGCCAGCCTGTTGATATGTTGAGATGCTAATGTAAGGCACAAATTTTGGGGTACCTCCGATATCAACGAAGCAGATGAGCCTCTCTTCTGCTTTATTGGTACATAAAGATTACATACATTACACAGATTACAATATTTTTGGCATATAAAAGGGACAGTGCCCAAACTTTAGATTTCTCTTGGGGAATTGTTCCAGATTGAAGGAGGGGCTTCCAGGAAGGAGAGAGTGTTTGATCAGGGAATCTTACTTTAGAAATCACTACGCTTGGATGGACTAAGTTTAATCAGCTTGTCGAAACCAAACTAACTGGTGCCCACAATCAAACATCCGCATGGCAGACGAAGTAGAATCAAAGGGTTGGGTTCAAGAGAAGGCATTCGAAGTAACCTTTGAAATCTCGTACCCAGGAAAATACAGCAAAAAGACATTGCCACAATGTTTGCAACAAAGACCAATCCAATCTTAGGAAGTTGATTAAGGAGCTCTTCAACATCTACTACAGGCATAATTTCTAACAGCCATACAAGGACCGCCTGAAGGACCATAAATCAACCATCAGGACTGCCAGGAAGCGGTTGTGGTTAGAATTTTGTCAGAACGTCGAATGTATTAACAATTTTGCGAGACTCATTATGATTCTTGTCAAGGAGCGCATTAGCCCAACTTCTTGGAATTGGGTTCATTTGACTGGAAGGCTGCCTACCCACTTTTGCATCAACACTGCCTCCTTCAGATGTTTGAGAGCTCTTTCAGCTTTGCTTTGTTGCAGTGGAGGAGATTTGTTATACTCCCGATTTGGTCCTTTCTTACATGGGGCCTTGGTTGCCTTCAAAAGAGTTGAGAAGAGTAACCATATTTCCACAGCCTTCGCTTCATCAAAATGGAGATTTGGTTAAACTCCAGTGCCAATGTGTTTGAAGAAACTCCTTACGCTTATCGATCAAATTGCTGATAGTCCGGTTGGACGGGGGGTCTACATCGGCGGTTCCCCATTGTGGACCACTTTGTTGTTGACAAAGTCATTTTTTTGCGGATGCCATTGATAGTTTAGGATTCTATTCCATTCCATTCTATTCCATTCTTTTCCAAGTTGAACCGATGTTTATCCCTTCACTTTAATGAAAACTTAATAATATCTAGACAATTCGTCCGGGATTCCAGGTAAAATTAACAAACCAGGTACGTTTGAAATAGTTTTCTGGCATGTTTTTTTTGTATTTTACAAAATTTTCGTATTTAACAAAGTTCAATACACAATTTCAAAAAAGTACTCCTATTATAAATCCGGGATATTAGAAATTATACTGATTTCCGGCCGTAACTATTTTTTTGCGTACTCGTGTCCAGACAGGTGCGGACAAGTGTTGGGTGGGAGGAGTGGTCTTGATGCGTCGGAGATTGTCCTTCAGCAGACGCACCAACCCCGATTCTGTGAGACCCGATCTCTTGTCGAAGAGCGGATCACTTGGAAGTCTCGGGTTTTCCCCGTATACCAGCTCCGCGGAGCTGGCAGCAAATTCCTCTCGGCGGGTTGTACGTAGGCCGAGTAGGACGAGAGGCAAGACTTGGGTCCAGGACGGATCGTCGCGTGCCATAATGGCGGCTTTCAGCGTCCGGTGCCAACGTTCTAGCATCCCATTGGATTGCGGGTGGTATGCAGTAGTCCGCTGGCGTTTAAACCCTAGGAGTTTGCCTAACTCCGAGGAAAGGGTGGACTCAAATTGCATTCCCTGGTCAGTGATGACCACTGCAAGGACGCCAAAGCGAGGTATCCACTCTCGACAGAGGGCTTCGGTACATGATTGCGCTGTAATGTCTTTCAGAGGTATTGCCTCAGGCCACCGCGTATACCTGTCGATGATTGTGAGACAATATCTATAACCGTGCCGAGTCTTGCAAAGGCCCTACTATGTCGAGGTGTATTGTGTGAAACCGCTTGGTAGTGCGGGGGAATGAGCCCACTTCTTTCCTTACATGCCTGGAGACTTTACACTTCTGGCATGCGATGCACTCTCTGGCCCAGGAATTGACGTCCTTATTCATAGAGGGCCAGAAGTATTTCTCGGTGACTAGCCGATTTGTTGCCCTGATACCTGGATGCGCTAAGTCGTGAACTGCGTGGAACACTTCCTTGCGAAAGGTGGCAGCAGAGAGAGAGGTTTGAGCCGAAGATGGGCAACTCCCGAAATTTGCATTTGGAGTTGGATTTGAGGCTCTGAAGTGCTGCGTCATCCTCCTGCGCCTTGGCAATAGCCGAGAAATCGAGTAAGGCCGGGAATGTTAACCTCGGAGACACGAGACAAAGCGTCAGCGACTATGTTGTCCTTGCCGGACACGTGCTAGATGTCTGACGTAAACTGGCTTATAAAGCTCTGGTGTCGAAGCTGACGAGGGGACGCTTTCTCGGGCTTCTGTTTCAAAGCATACGTGAGAGGCTTATGGTCCTTTAGCACTGTGAACGGCCTGCCTTCTAGGGAGAAACGGAAGTATTTGATGCTCAAGTACACGGCGAGCAGTTCGCGATCGTAGGTACTGTAGTTCCGTTGAGCGGAATTCAACTGCTTCGAGAAGAAGCTCAATGGCTGCCAAACTTGATCCACCTTTTGGTGAAGGGCAGCACCTACTGCGATGTCAGAGGCATCAACAAAAACGGCTAGGGGTGCATCTTGCAGGGCGAATGCCAAGAGTGTAGCGTCGGCCAGTTGTTGACGGGATTTGTCAAACGCGCGGATAGCCTCTTCAGACCACACGATCTCTCGTGTGTCCTTAGTTCTGGGTCCAGGCAAGTACGCGTTCAAAATGGACTGGTGATGGGCGACCTTGGGCAGGAAACGACGGTAGAAGTTTAGCATACCCAAGAACCTCCTCAATTCCCTCACTGTCTTTGGATGCGGGAAGCTTGTCATCGCTTGCACCTTGTCTGGGTCGGGCTGTATTCCTTCAGGGGAAATGAAATGGCCGAGGAATCTCACCTGTTTTTGGAGAAATTCGCATTTCTCAACGTTTAGGTCTAAACCGCCCTGAAGGAGACGGTGAAAAATGCACTCGAGATGGACTAAGTGCTTAGACTCAGTGGAAGAAGCGACCAAAACATCATCTAAATATACGAAACAGAAATCGAAGTTTCGCAGGACTGAGTGAATGAACCTTTGAAAGGTTTGCGCCGCATTGCACAATCCGAAAGTCATTCGGGTGAACACGAAGAGTCCAAAGGGTGTACATATTGCCGTATTTGGAATGTCTTCAGGAGCTACTGGGACTTGGTGATAAGCCTTAGTTAAGTCCAAGGTCGAAAAGATGCGGCAATTCGCGAGGTGATGCGGAAAGTCGTGGATGAGTGGACTTGGATATCGGTCAGGAACAGTCTGTGCATTTAGCCTTCTGTAGTCCCCTCATGGGCGCCATTCGCCGTTTGGCTTAGGGACCATATGCAGTGGGGAAGACCAACAGCTGTTTGAGGGCCTGCAGATACCCTGTTCAACTAAATGTTCAAACTCTTTCCGTGCAATAGCCAGTTTCTGGGATGGTAGAGGACGCACCTTCGAGAAGATCGGGGAACCAGTAGTGATAATGTGGTGCTGCACATTGTGCTTCACTGGTTTGGAGAGACTACACTCGTTTGACCCGACGAATTAAGGTTGGTCGTGGAATCTATAAGAGACTTGCTTTGAAAGTCTACCAGCAATCCATAGTGACACAGGAAGTCTGCGCCTAGTATGGGGAAGCTGACATCCGCTGGATGAAACGCCACGAAAACGTCCTACGCAAGCCAAGACTCATGTCCACTTGCCTATACCCGTATGTGGTTATGCGTTAAAAATACAGTTGGATTTCCTATTTTTTAAGTTCCCCCATCATTTGAAGGAACTGGGATAATTTGCTGGAGCCCTTAACCGTTTTTTCTAGCTTGTAGTAGAATATGACGCCATTCTGTTAGTAGTCAGTATTTTGTTATGTCAAACATTTATATAAGATTCATCTTAAATGGCGAAAAGCCAAAAGCCTCTCAATGAGTCGTTTCAAAGTAAAATGAAACTAAAGAAAGGATTCTGAACCTATGAAGGAAATGTTGCTTCAGCAACATTGCCCTGCTAGCAAATGTACAACTCCAAATGCCGTCTGCTATCATAATCGTTACTTCGGGCCTTGCAAATCGTCGGCTTAGACCTAGTAAACCCCCTATGGGAGAAGGCGTTTTGACTATCCTTCATTTTTGTTTTTCAACATTCTAAGTGTGCTTACCATTCAGGGCGAAATTTAGAAATCCTCTTATTTATGGAACACAAAGATTCCGACCTATTCCTTCTTAAGTTCCCCTTGTAAACGTAGGACCCCATATTACGCTTCTCACCTCCGTTGTAGATTTATTTTTTCTATGGAGCATATTTTTGAAAGTTTTTTATACTTTTCAATACTAATCCTGTTGTTTAGTTTCGTTATCGGTCACTCTTCAACGCACTTCATATTATGAGAAATTGTCAATACGCAGCCTTTAATTCCTGAAAATTAAATGTTCTCCTTTTTGGTCATAAAATGCACACTTCCTTATAAACACTGTGCAATTCACCATCATGGAAGGGAAACTTATTTGAATTGGCAAAAGTTATCTACAACATTTTCTCGTAACGTTACCGAAATTTAAGACTAGTGCTGCAGGTATACGTAAGAATAGATCAATTTGAAATGGTTGCTCCCCTTCAGATGACGTTAATTCAATATTAAAGGTTTCTAGAGAGACACCCTTCCCATGGAGCCTTGAAGAACTTTCTAGACAACTCCATCTCCAACTGCAAAAATGTCTACCGAGAAAACCTTTCTCTTAACTATGGGAAAAAAGGCAAAGAGATTTTGAAATCAAAAGTCAAGTAACTTAAAGTCAGCTTAGGTAGTTGAAAATTATCAAATTTTTCAACTTTCAATTGGATTTCACTTTTTCTGTCACACCCAGTCGTATGTTTTACGAGTACGATTTGCTTCTCTCAAATTCTGGAGAAAGTTTTTTGGATTGTTGAAATACTGTAAAATGGAAAGTGACATTCAAGTTCCTGCCTGATAGAAAGGCATTAGATATAAGAAGAAGAAGAAAATGATGACAATTCTTGTAACAGACCGACATAAAAAACGCATCGAATGTCGATAAAATGAGACAGTTCTGATATTCAAAAAGCATTCATCGCACTCCATGAAGCTTATTAAGCGCATTCTTGATAATCAGTGGTCCAAAGGTAGTAAGGTCTCAGGGAGAAACGCGGATTCTTACACACAATGGAGCATAAATCCTGAGACACGCCTGCTGCACCAATACAAACAGCTCTATTACAAAACCTTATCCAACTTCCATGTAGTGATTTCTGCGAGTTTTTCTTAAAGAAAAACTACAGACGGACAAGGATGAAGGCGCGTCTGTTGCACCTAAAAACGGGACATATTGTACTAACTGATCCTCCTGGTTGGGTAGGGCTGACAACCCTGGAAAGTTAAATTATGAAACCATGAAAGGAGTCTCGGACTTGACAACACAGCCAAGAACTCGGAAATGAAAATGGATTAAAGGTTTCCGGGTTTTTTCATTGGAACGTTGGCTAATTGTGCAGATCGAATGCTGCCAAAAGCTAGCCGATACCCTGTCCCAATAAAGGACTAATGTAACAACGTTGCAAGAGATGCGCTGGATAGGGATTGGTTTCCTGGAGAAGAGCTTCAACACCATACACTAAAGCAGCCATCCAATACACTATCTGATCGGAGTAGGTCAAAAAATGAAACCTGCTGTTATCGGCTTTGAAAACATAAGTGAACGACCGTGCATTCTGCGTTTGCGAGGCAAATTTCGAAATATAAACCTCATTAACGTTGATCCCCTACAGAGGAGACTACAGAATCGGAGAAGGACACCTTTTACGAGGTAGTATGTAAGTATGGCATCAGAACCATACTTGGAGATTTTAACAGCCAAGTCGTGACGGAGCCTTCTACAAAACTACCAACGCCAAAGGACTGAGGTCTGTCCAGCTAGCAGCGCCACACGAAGTAGCTGTTGGAAATACCTGGTTAGCGCAGAAAGCGGTCCACAAACATACGTGGGCCTCTCCAGATGGGCCCACTTTCAACTAAATTGATCAAGTGCTAATGGAACGCCACCACCTCTCAGCCTTTGATGAATGTCAGAAGATATAGAAGGGGGGTGGAGCAATATAGACTCAAATCACTATCTTGTTGGCATGGTATGCCAAGCTCGAATAACAACACCACCCAGAATCCCGTATGACAATCACGGGAGAGTTAACACTGAAGCCATTCACAATACAGCCCTCCGCAACACCTATAAGGGGGAAATAGATGCCGCAATAACCGCAGTCAACAGAGATCCTGGAAATGAAATATCAACAAATGATCTCCACAACCACCTGAAGAACATTATCATTGGTACGGCGACAAACATGCTTGGCCCCAGTTGCAAGAAAAAGTCGGAACGACTCGTTCCACAGCAATCTAGCAATGGAACGGAAGAATACTGAATACCGGGAAATGCTGCACCCTCAAAGAACCACGGCACACACAGAGACTTATCACGAACTTCGTCGAGCGGAGAAGGGACTTCATAGAAAGAAAAAGAAGCCTGATAGAATCAGCAGATCTGTGAACTTCAAAAGAGTAGGGAGCAACCGCACCAGGCGTGAAAGTTTTACCAACAAGTCGGCAGAATGAAGCCTTATACACCACGATGTTCATCCTACTAAGAGGGACATCGAGGGAAATCTGGTTTTCGACAGAATGGACATGTTGAAGCGATGGGTTGAATACTGTGATGAACTACTCAATAATCAAAATATCGGCGGTTGAAGGCTCCGCTAACTGAAGATGATGGACAAATACTGCCTCCACCAAGCATGGAAGGAACAGTCCGTGCAATACATTGTGTTATAAATCATCACCGCCAAGAGCCGATGAAATTGCAGTCGAACTTTTTAAATACGAAGGCAACCAACTACACTTCATCAACTTATGATGAGGTGATGATTATTATCTGGTTATCTGTCCCATACATAAAAAGTGGGATATCAGACAGTGAAGTAATTATAGAGGTAGAGGTTGTTGAGTAGAATCTATAAGATATTCTTCGCCATCTTGCTGGGCTGGATAACACCATATGCTTAGATCATCGTCGGTCCATACTAAAGAGGCTTCACTCCAGGCAATTCAGCGCGCTCGACATTATTACCCTGATTTAATTCAGTTATTCAGAATTGAGTTGACTAGTATTCAACGCCAAATCACGATACAAATTCCACTGCCACCAGTGAGATTTAAACCGCGACCTTCCACACAAGAGCCTTGTGCTCTAATTACTCAACAATCCGGATATCACAATGACCTTGCCAATCCGAATGTATTCCTCGGAGACCAGAAGGAAAATTGCGAACTTTTGACCACGCTCGGGAGAAAAATCTTACGAAAAATGTTGGCCCCCTACATGAGAATGGATGACTTCGTAGCCCATATAACCATGAAATCTTGAGCGATACCATACCTGTCAAGTTTTAGGTAAAATCGCGCTCAATAGGTCGCGGTTGGTGGGTCACTTAATCCGTATAGTTGAGGATGATTCAGCCTGGAAGGTCTATAATAGAAATACCGATGGTAAAAAAAGAAGACGTGGCAGACCCTGCCTCAGAAGGGGTGAAGGCATAGGCCAGCACGCTGTTCAAGTGACAATAAACCAGGCCGAGATCTGTGGATCTGAAGAAGGCGCTTGATGGTTTATCTCTTGACTCCACTTGGAAAGCCTATGACCAAGAGAAATAGGGAATTCGATCTAGATGTTGAGTCATGTTACCGAATGGGAGACGAAGACTAAAGAAAAAGATGGATATTAGGAACAATTCTTTTAGTATTGAGATGGGGTAAAATTCATTGTTTTTTCCCTCCTATAGGTTGCACCGCAAGTATTTCACCGCGGTCCCATTGCGAAACATTCGGCGGTAATGATGACTACATTTATAGTGATGAACATGATTTCTTTGAAGTCCTCTTCAACAAGCACACAAAAAGTGAGATTTAAACCCCATATTTGGAATTTCTCTTGAGAAAAAGAGAGGCAAGGAGGAAAATTGAATGATTTGATCTAGGTTAAAAATTCTCGCACTTAAAGAACGGTAAGTAACAAGTACAGCAAATTGTAGGCCTACATTGTAAGATCTAGCGAACGGCGTAGTAGAACCTCGCATCCATTTCGCGGAATCTGGACGCTTCTCTTTGGCACCACCCCACCCTTTTCCTGGTTGGCGACAAAAGCCAAATTAACTGTTTGAATCCAAGGTCCCAACCCAAGTATAAAGAACATTGCCATTTAGGAATGACCAAAATGACCATTGAATTGACAATGGCCGGTCACGAAGGAATTGGTATCCCAAACCAAAAAAACGTGATAACTGGCCATGAAGATCCGCCAACAGCGGCATGGTTAATTAATTTTCTAAAGGACTTAAGTGGAAAAGCGAGCGAGATCCTTTAACTGCCAATTGAATCTGCGACCGTTGATAAATTACTCAAAAGACATGCATTAGTTGCCAAGAAGACCTCCATAAATATATAAGAGATATTCGCTGGCACGGTCTATGGAACCCAAAATATTCAGGAACATAAATCTATCTTGATTAAATCTCCAATTATAATGTTTATGAAAAAGACTTATAAGACAAATCCATTAGCCTTACTTAAAAAAATAAAAATGAAAGGGAACTACCTCGATCAAATGCGACTTAGCAAAACGTTATTTCGACAGGGAAGTGGACTTGTTGGCCACAGAAGAAGATAAACTGAAAGACGTTGGCTTAGACCTTCTAAGGTTGAAGTTGGACAGTGAAATGCAAGGAAATGCCATGTCGGACGAGGAGGACAATACTCCGACATTGAAGAAGAGCACTGACGTGGTCGATGGCCAGCACTAATGTAGCAACCATGCAAAAGCTGCATCAGCATTAATTGCAAGGGCAAGTTTCAAGAATAGTCCTGGTGGTGGTGGAAGAGTGATACTTCCAAGGAGACGACACGCGAATCTCACTGGAATTAGTAGTTAGGCCGGAAAAATTCTGCGAGAGGAAGGGCCAATAATAACGCCCACAATGACGTCTGCGGAAGCAGCAACATTAATCAAAGTGGCGAGTACCTTCTGGAATTCATCTTTAGTAATAAGTTAGAAACACATAGTGTTGGGAACGTCTCATCATTCGTGACCAGCATCAACCAAGAGGAACTAGAAATAACTGTGGGGGACACTCTGATGAGCGGCTTGGCCAAGAATTGCCGGATCTCGAATCGCAGAAAAATCAGATTTGACATTGAAGGCAACTCCGAAATGAAATGAATAGTAAGGAATCCCCAAGAACAGATTGAGACTCCTATGCAAGACACAAACATGGCTCATCCACAAAAGGGCGTTGACAATGGAAGCAGAATAGAACTGGAAATTACGGCGGAAGGCTCCAGCAGCATTTGATGGAACAAATCTGGCACTGATGGAAGTACAAAAGAGCACTAATGATATATAGGAACGCGATCAGGGAAGTAAAG
Organism: Hermetia illucens; assembly: GCF_905115235.1. Lineage (NCBI taxonomy): Eukaryota > Metazoa > Arthropoda > Insecta > Diptera > Stratiomyidae > Hermetia > Hermetia illucens. The sequence goes on from NC_051853.1 coordinate 67,482,363, forward strand.
CGAATCAGCTTTAATGTAAGGATAGAACCATTGATCTATCCAAGCTATGTAAACTATAACCAAAAACAAGGCAATAACTTCTGTATGTCTGATGAAGAAAGATGGGATATTTACCAAGAATGAGAAAGACAAGGTACATTTCTTCTCAGAACTGATTTTCTGGGGTTCAGATAGAAGTGGATAAAAGGTGAATTGGAAACTAGCGAACAAGGTACTTTCGGAAGTTAGAGTAAACCACTGCAGTCACATGGAGTAGATGGCAAAGAGGGCTAGAAATCATCTTAGGATCTCCCCTAAGAGTGGTGAGGGGCAGCATAGCCCCGGGATATGTACGAAAGGCATGGAGACGCCCAATAGTGGTCCTTATTCTGAAAGTGGGGAAAAGGGACCTTTTTCATCCAAAATCGGTCAAACCAATTTCCTCCACATTTTTCGTACTTAAAACGGTGGAGAAGACCTTAGACAGCTATGCTAGAACAAATGTTCGAGACGGTCACCCGAAACTACTCCGTATTAGCTGACGGATGTAGCACGGCACGCTACAGGAACAAAAGAAATAGCACTGTGTGCGTTTCTGGGCATCGAAGGAGCGTTTGACGACATATCGCACACAGAGATACGAGATATCGGAACCCTCAAGGGAGTGAGAAACACCCTGATCGTCTGGGTGGGGAGATTGTAGGAGACAGTAGGAAAATTGGAGTACCGTCAGGTACAAATTCTATTGCCATGAACACTGCTCGAAGTTATCTATAAGGGCGGATATTATGACTTTTCAAGTGGAGCATGGTAGTTCACGAACTCCTAGGAGAGCTAACAAGCATTAAAATGCAGTCCAGGGTTACGCCGATGATATTGTTTTAGTCTGTCGGCGGATATGAGGATATCCTATGTGACAGACTCCGAACCGAAGCACGAATCACTAGTAAATGACACAGAAATCCGGGCTGCGCAAAGTCCAGCCAAAGCCAATACATTACCATTCAATAGGAAACGCAGGCTTAATCACTTGAGAGCCACTAGATTACATGGCATCGAGGTAAAAATTGTAGCAGAGGTCAATCAAACTACTCTGGAAAACACATGTTTAAGACATATAACTTGCAAGTTCATATTAGCGAAAAATGGGGATGCATCCCGAAAATGGTGTTTTGGATGTACAGGCATTGCCATATTAAGGTCAATGATTCCCTAGGGCCAGTAATATGGGCAGACAGAACGGACTTCAGTACAACAGTCAGGGAGATACATAAACTTCAAAGACTGAATTACGTGTGTATGTAGTGGAGCAATGAGAACTTGACCAACGGTCCCTAGAGGTCCTTTTTGGTCGATCTTCTTAATGTCCCGGAGTACCAGTAAGGTGGGGAGTTGTTTAAATGGAAGGAAAATTAGTATTCTTCCTAGGCGGCATTATTTATAGCAAAGGATAGCAGGACAACAAGGTAACACTTCCGTAAAAAGTTTGAAACACGTCGGAGCAATAGGGCAAATTGGGAGAGCGTGGCAGTGATCTATGACTTTAACCAGCGACTGATTACTTGGTATAATGGCGGATACCTTAGAACAGAAGGATCGGAAGCCGGGATCATTGGTCCAACAAAAACGTACTTTAAACCAATGGAAATATACGCCATAGACTTTCAACCTCGAAATAAACTATAGAGGGAAGCACATTGCTAGTCCAAGCAAAGGCCAAGTGAGAATGAAGGCACTTAGGTCCTAGCAGGTAAATTCCAAACTGCTATGGGAATGCCTTAACAAAGTGAGTGCCCGGTTCGCTCAATAAGGTCTTCCAGGCCGCATTGGGTTAGAAGGCAATGTGGTATCGGACGAGCTGGCCAAGAAAGAATTAGCGAAACCGCTATACGGGTCAGAATCCGTCTGTGGAGTTGGAAATGGGTTCATGGCTATTACATTAAAAAATGAAGAGGAATGCTTGAGGAAGCTTTATCGAGCGACTCTTGACAATAATATTATGCGGGTACGTTATTAGAAGATATTCCTCAAAATTTTAAATCCTCAAACTTAATCAACATTGTTAATTAATGCCCCACGTTGGACGCCGTTTCTAATATTGGTTCATGGTTATAATAATTGGATATCCCTTGCTTTACTGATAGTATTCTAAAGTAGAGGTAATATGAGGATTTTGTTGACAATCTTAATATACATGGAAGAGCGCCATTCATTTGTATCGTCTTGTATGAATGAATAATGCACTTGCATTTCCTAGATTTTGACTGAAACTCGAAAAGGAGCTTAGTGCTTTCATTGGTGATTATTTTTATGTGGCAAATTTGATAAAGTTCTGATGTGTTTGATGACAGTTCGCAAATGGAAGGAACTGGATTTTATAAGCACGTTTCGGAAACCCACAGTTCAGCTCATGGGACGCGAAAAATAACAATTCACTAGCTAAAAAAAGGCAACTGTATTCAGCAGGAGCAGAAATGAAGCTAAGTTACGAAGGCGTTAATGAGTCCTTAGATAGTCCGAAAGACGGTAGCTAAGGCAACAAAAAGAGTTCCTTTTTTGGTAAATATGGTTCCTCATTAGATACCTGTCAAAGCCGCAGTTATGTTTATCATGGTTTCATGTTGATTATCAATTGAAAGAAGAAACGTTTGCTTATTTCGAAAAATAGAAAAGTGAGTTTCGAGCAATGATTAAATATTCATATTTCAAAGGATAGTATCGAAAGATATCAAATCTGAGTTGGGTAAAGCTCATGGCACATTTGCCTCTGTGTTTGCCAATTGTTTATAATTGTTTAAATAAGTTTAAACATGAACGTACATCCACAAAAGATGAACATCCTTTGGGACTGTTAGTGGAAATGACTACTTTTGAAGACCTTCTTCTCTTCAGACGGCATAAAAAAGCTAGAGAAACGTTTAGAAATGTGTGTAACGCTGAAAGGAGATTGTGATGCAAAATAGGAAAAATTCTATCAACGCGTTTTGTCTTTCTATTTGTTCTAAGGACCCTCGTGCATCTTCGGGACGAAAGTTTTTGCTGTTTAACTCAGAAAAACAACTAGATGCTGTTAGCTACTGTAATTGCATTCTAGAGCTTGCTTGCTGCAAGTATCAAGTTTCAGGTGGAATATACCTTCCTTCTCTACTACTTGCCACACTTTTCCTTAGCTAACCAATTTGCAATTAGAAATATGCAAAAAATGTTAACAGCACTGTTTCCCTAGACAAGTGAAAGTATGAATTTTTGAATGCACTTACCGGAGCTCCCTACGCTTATCTAACCTGCTCGACAGATGCCATCGGCGTGCTAAAGTAGTATCTGAAAAAGAAAAGATATTTTGATTATTTGCAGCCCTTATCCTTCTCTCACTTTCTTTATAAAAAGGGGCAGTCCTTTCATGTTGTTCTTCAAGATATTTAATAAAAATATGTAAGGAATTGAGGCGTGGTACACCAATGCCTAAATATTTACTCCCCACTCTGCACTCGAACACCAAACGTTAGGATTATAAAAACACATTCTTCACGAGGAGGCATTGCATGCATAAATTTTTCCATTGGGTTAATTTATTATTATACATTCCGTCAAAGGATTGGAGGTAAATACACATGAATATAGAAGTAGCAGGTGCTAAGACGCACATACACCCAACTATAGTGAAAGCCCACATTATCCTTTCTGCACGTGCGAAAGGTCACACATTGTATGCCATAGGGAAACCCTTACCTCTTTAACCTCAAACGAGGTCGTCGCTTGCCTCCACTTTCACGTAATTAGCTCTGGGTTTCGCGCCTAATCATATTTTCTTTGACAAATGTTCATTGGCATCCTGAGGATTAGGTTGGGTTTATTCATATAGACGTACATATGTCAGAGTGGAACGACAAGGATAACCACAAGTATACAGACATGCAATCATACATCATTCCTTGTTTCCAGCCTTGAATTCAGATAACCCAGCCATTGAATTTAATTAGCGGCATCATTAGAGAATGAAACGCAAACTGAGAACGAAAAACATATTCCTGTGCTACGTATGACGCACGGTTTGTAGCTAATGTGTCGTTCTCGCAAATCCTGGTGAATTCGTCATTGATTAGGCAAAGTAACAATTGTTAACAAGTGTTGAACGAGAAAATATTTGAATTTGGAATTAAAATTTCCAAGGATTGCTCTGGGGGATGACAGCACTGTATGATAATGGAGAGGAGTGACTGCGTTTGTTATCTAGTTGTTGATAGATTAAATGGAATATTCATCACAGTTAGCGGTATAAATTAGTATTTTTTGTTCAAATATTAGTTAGTTAGTAGTTAATGTAATTTTGCAAAATCATGTTGAATGGATGAGAATTTCTGATGAATTCATAAAAAAATCCTGGAAATTCTTTTTTGATACGTATGTATATTCTTCTACCCCCGCTGAGATTGTTAGACGCTTGCAAAATGAATTTGTCAAGGAAAGAATTCCAGAATGCAAATTCTCGATGAAGATTACAGAGAGAATGCTACCATAATTTCTCATAACCCTTACTTATTGATAACTACTGGTTAATTTAGGAAACTAACATTTTGAAAACGATCATTAACCTTTTTTGTTGTTGTTTAAATGCATTTCGAATACTTGCTTTGATAATCTCGTCCATAGATAATCCACTACTCACTAAAATGATCTCAGAAAAATGGTTTGAATTTTATATTGAAAATGTCTCGTCGTGATATATTGAGAATCAAAGTGTATCCAAATCGTTAGTTTGCGATTAAGATCCATAGCAGGAATTAATTTTTGAGGAAGAAGCTGGTCAGTTGTTCTTGAGGTATGGTTGCTCTTTTTGCCGCAAAAGAAAGTATAAAAGAAATCGCTGTGGTTAAAAGAACGTTTAGATATTCGCGTTGTAACAAGTTTTCAAATTGCTGGCGACGTTGCGAATATATTGGCGAGCGCCGCGTTTGGGATTCGATCCTGCAGGATCAAAAGACATGTTAACGTCACCATCATTTTCGCCGAGTGTAGATCAGTTTCGATGACAGTTCTGCGTCTGTGAAGAATTCGCTAGAACTAGCGCCTCGAGGTCGCCGTCGTGTGAAATCAAATCTCAAATTTTTGATCGATTAATTTTGAGGGCAGGGAGGCAGAAGATCGGGCCTTGCTCAGCTGTTTGATCATTAGCTGAGGGCGTATGGGGGGTGAGCCAAAGCTAAGCTGGAGGAGTTTTGTGCATTGTCTTTGTGACCTAAGATTAGATGTGCATTTTCTCGAGTAACAAAATCGTTTATTTACGGGAGGATAGCTGAAGGAATTGGGCAACAAGACAATTTCCTTACTAGATCAGTGTTTTCTGCGTCAAAGCCTACAGTTGTTTCCATAGCATCACCAGTTTTTCTGAAACAATTGAATGTCGACCAGGACTGCGCGACTATAGGATACATAGGGAATACATACTGGCGATTGTGTACTTGTTGGAATCATACGACTCATCGGCAATTTGCTTATCTTTACCATCTTTGGAGCGCCATCTCCACTGAAGACCTACCAATCTACAGTAGCAAATTCTCTTTTGTAGATTTTTTATGATGCTGCTCCTGGTCGTAAATAGGAAACTTGAATAGCTGCTCAGTTTTAGAAACTACGAAGCATAAGAACAATAAAGTACGCAATTCCGTGAGAATAAGAAGAAATAAAAACATAATATACCATAATATGCAAGTTCAACCAATCAAATCAAAGCAACTATTTAAAGAGGCAAATGTGCAGAGTGAATGTAGTTAGATGATAGGACGCAGGCAAGTGTTGACGATGGCTTGTCGCCTTTGAGTGACAGTGGGAGTCGCTTTCCATGTGCTTCATCCATACAGCAACACGGGGAAAATGCTAGCACGTAACATTGGGCATATCATTTTGGTGTTAAGATTACTAAATTTTTGAATTTTAAATAAGGCAGATCTAGCGCGTCTAAATGCATCGGGCAGCATCCACTTCGGTGCCACGGTCGGCAGAAACCACGCTTCCTAGATATACAAATTGATCCACGACTTCGATGATCTGCCCATTAAAGCAGATTTGAGGAAAGATTTAATCCTACATTGAATTCCTCTACGTCCTTCGAACGGGGCAGCGTCAAGAACACCACCGATAACAAGAAGAAATAACATCGGTGACAAGATGCAATTCTGACGTACTCCGCTTTCATCTTTAAATTCCTCTAAGATTTTACCTGGGAGCAGAACCATTTTGTGTCATCAGATGTCGCTCTGATAATAGGTATTAATTTCTCCGGAATTCCCCTCCTGCGTAGATAATTATTCCCTGTTCAAGCTGCCGAAAGCTTTCTCGAAATTGCTGAAAAGCAGGTGAAGCACTCTTCCAAAATGATCCATACAGTGTTGATGTGGTCAGTGCAGGAAGATCTGGAGCGGAATGCTGCTGATCTGATGATCAAGCAGATATCCCTCCAATTATCACTCTTCTTTGCTATCTTATCATCCTACAAACAGAAGGCGATATCTAACATTTTATAAATGATCACAATGCCACTTTTAGGAAGCCTCCCCCAACTGAGATCAACTTGAGATGCCTCTTAACCTGGACTCAAATCTTACAGTCAATTGTCTGTCAGAGACCAGCTTCCCTTCTGAGAATTGTAATCCGTTTTCGATAGCCAAAGGATCCTATCCGACGTTATTGACGTTTCGGTAGCAGTAAAGTTACAACATTTTCAGGTTAGTAGCGCACAAACTTCTAGGAAACAAAGTCAGGAGAGGAACGCAATATGGGGTCACAGAAACACAATTGGTAACTTCAAAACGGTAACTAACAAAGCTGATCCTACCATTGAGGTCTTGAAGCTTAAATATAGTAGAAAGTGTCAGATAAAATAATAGAAAATGAAATTATAGTAAGATTCGAATGAGTGGTAAGTCGCAGTTTATTTACAGAGAACCAATGAATTACAGTTTCTGAGTCCGGTTGACGCAGAGTCTATTGTTGAAACTAAAGACGAAACATTTTACGAGTAAAGCAAGCAAAAGTAAGTGAGGAATGGACCCTAATGGTACACCAGAGGGAGGAGAAAATGAGCATGGTGTGTTTTCTGATGTAGAATGATGGAGACCGTAACGAAGTTGAAAATCTGGGACAACATGGTGCTCTGAATAATCCCCCTACCAAAGACGCCTGCCAATTGATAACACCATAGAAGGGTAAAACACTATGATGGAACTCAAATTTGGAAAAATAGAAGAGAACGAGAAGGATACTCTTCAACCGAGCTCTGAAGTGAAATCCGTATAGACGGGTTCGGAAGGCTCCAAAAAAGAGCGTAATATTCGCCAATTATTCATTATTGAGACGCTTTTGAAAGCTGGAGGCACACAGAAAGCGCTGAAAAAACAGCAAACCATCCACTTGAAGTGTACTTCTCAGGCAGCATCGAAAGTTGCAGCTCAGGGCTCAGGCATTCAGCCATCAACGGAGAGATTGGGTTTTGAACACATGAATACATGAAAATTTGGTAACTGGAGCGAGTCAAACGGTACGGGCCAAGATGGCATTATTTCCGCCCTACTATTAGCACAGCGGCGTGATGTGAATGTCATATTCCCAAACCAGAAGGAGTTCTCCCTCCCCCTCCCCGTCCCTGCTATGGCTCCTGGTAATGGATACCTTCTTGTAGTTCCTGGAGAACACAGAGGTCTTTGTGGAAGCATGTGTGGACGACCTAGCTGATTCACTGAATACATATACATTGACAATAAAGCCTATTTCGATGTATGCATACATCGTCTAGTGGCCAAGGGTGAACTTCGCTACTGGCACAGATCCAAAGAATTAGTTACATATGCAAGTATTATTGAAATAATGAACACTACGCCGGCTGCCCCACTTGAAGCTATCCTAAACAAATTAGTCTTTCATGTGTAGGTGAAATGGGATTAGCTGCTTCCCAGCAGAAGCATATGAGCATCAACCTTATATGTGGAAATACCATGTGTTCATCTGGAAATTGCCGGGAAGTGGCTACGATGCCTTTGTCCTTGAGAAGGCAAATTCTCTCGTAGTCACGAAAAGAGAAGAATGATCCACAAATGGCCACTCGCCTTTCGGGTTTGCGGACTTGACAATCTTCAAAGATATGTCAGTCACGGCGGACGTATCGGGCTAGGGTGTTCTTGTAAAATTCGAATTGACTCGACTACTCGGGCAACTGCAATCAGCCCCTGCTGAAACTTGGTCGACTGAATAAAACATTCATAATGTGACACTCCGGTCTTGCTTTTATTGCCGCCTTTAAAGTTGCATTTGCACAGCCCTTAAGAGGAATTCCGTTCACCTTCGCGGATCGCCTTTCGCAGCTCCTTTCCTCCTTCCTGCTCATCATTGGTGTATGTACGGCACGCCGAGGCTTCTCATCAACGTCCTGCTTACGAAGGGTAAAATCTACCACTGAACCTATTCTCGTTTTACAGAACGCAAAGGTACTTCCGATATTAGCAAGAACAATATAGAGCGATGAACCTGGCCTATGTAATATTGTCTTTTCCTCTCTATGGTTCGCAACTGTACATCGAGCTGCTGGACTGATCGGCTCAAAAAGTCGTGTGCGGCCTCACAATCGTTGAGATTTATCAATATATATCTCATTTACTCTGCTTTTGGTTGCCTCCTAGGCAGCGGGCATTTTCCGCTTCCTGCGACGTGGCCCTTATCATCAAAACCTGTACGTTCACACAACATGCATCCAGGGTATACATAGTATATCTGTCTCTCTGTCACATGCACTTTTCTCAGAAAAAGTTGCACCGATTGACATCAAATTCGTTGGTAAGATGGAACCTGTGAACGCACAAGCATATAGTGAGTTACATTGCTCTATGCGGAACTTAAGGGGGTGTCCATATATGCAAAACGAGGGTGTAGATTTTTTCATCAGATATGGTCATATGGGTTACCAAATGAAAGGTCTGGGTTAGCACTTTTCAATGCTGGCGTTAGTTCTGACATTGAAAGCAGAATGGATAGTATTTTTAGTTAATGTTTGCTACTGCACTTTTTGTTAATGCCGGAAAAACTCCTGCTAATGCATCAGCCTTTAATGAGATGAGCTGTAGTAATAGCTAATGTATTGTTCTAAATAAACTCTTATTATTGTGGACCCAAATAGAGAAAACCATCGAACAGATAATATTAACTTGTCCTGAATATGCAAATGAATGCAAAATTGTCTTGCCACGTTTGCGAAGCCAGCATCAGGCATCGTTATCAAGGTCATTTATTATTTTAACACTTTGTCTTTTGTGACAATCTTTTCTCAACATCATTTAAAGTTACAATTTTATCTGATAAATACATTTAAGCAATGAGAAAGCCATAAAAGCGTTTTCGCTTAATATGACCTAATTTCGACTTCCGTCAGGTACTAATTTTCAATTTCGAGAGCATTTCTGGGCACTGTGAATGCCTATTTGGTTAAAGGGAAGTTCTTCCTGCATTTAATTTAGTCGGCAATTATTTTCTCTAAAACGACAAAATACTGTTAAAATCTCTTTTTTGTTCCTTCAGAATTTCCTTTTACTTTCTCAATTTTGGTTTCCAGCTCGGAATAAGCAAGGCTTTAGTGGGATTCTAATATGACGCATAGTTTGTGAGTAATTTCAAAAGATTCCATATTAATTTCATTTAAAAATTATTTAATATAGTGTTTTTTTCCCCTCAATAAGCAATTCTTCTCCTGACAGATTCTCACTTCACAGAAATACTGGAACTGATATCGATCCTTTTCAGCCCAGGGGAAAATTCTTATGCTATCCATCTGCTGTTTGAAAAGTAAGAAATTTTTGCACGCTTGTCGAACTTTGCTTATAATTTGAAGATAAACAGACGTAAATTATCTGTTCGTAAGGATGTGAAAATTCCTAGAATGGGATATCACATGATCCGAGAATTTCTCCGATTTTCTAAGCTTTATTCTGAAGATTTTTCTGATGCTGAGAAAAACTGCTCACCAGCTTATCTTATTATATCTCCTTACCAAGGCTGTCGCCGGTTACATGTATCTTATTACATAAACTTAGCAAAACACGAACACTCTCTCCCCCACTCGCAAATTAGACCAGCCAAAGCAAACTTTACTGTAAGAAAAAATGTCTGAAATATTATCTCCAGATCAACGCCGTTGCCTTGAAGTACGCTCGAAGACGTATGTATATACATATATGTAAAATACCTAAATACAAAGACACATATAAGCCGAAACGAACAAAAATATGAGAACCATATTCCGCTTGCGGCAGCATCCCTCTAATCTGAACGACTTCATCTGCTTGGTTTCAGTTTCCAGTCTTTCGCTCCTGAGGCCAAAATAAGGATGGAACCCTAGCATCATATCGCATGGCTGCTTTAAGCTAATAATAAACCGCGGATTCCACATATGAATGCCGTCACGTACGTGTTTATAAGCCTATTTGTCAAGTAGTTTCCTTCAGGCGCAATTTACTTTCAATGTACATCTGTGCTCCATTCGCCCGGCGCCTCCTGTTGGGTTGAGTTGTCTCCCGAAGTGTGATATTGTGAGAATGCTTTCTATGGAACATCAACCCCAAAATCAAGGGTGGCTTCTGACTCGGCGAAGACTTAAATCGAGGAAATAGGAAGTGGGTAGGTGTTGCAAAGGGAGAGATTGTATAACATTTGTATACAGTAAACTTGACGACTTTTTAATTTTACCCCAAAATTCTTTGGTGATATATAGCTTGAAGTTTTCAGACTTATTTTGTAAAGTAACGAAAAATGTTCCTAGACAGGATAAAGCAACGGTTCGTTTAGATAAATAAGATACAAAATAAACGCCTCTCGAAAGTTGCGCTAGAGAGCAGCAACTGGAAATGAATAAAGAAAACTCCTTACCAGTCTTATACAAATTATCTTCATTTACTAATATAAGTATGTATTCTGATGCTGATGAAAATTTCGTGGGTCATTTTGAATTCTCATGGCAATGTTGCAACTACTACAACTAGCATCTAAAATAGATACATTTTCAGATATTTTCTTCGTTTATTCTCGGTTTTGTCCTATGTAACCTTGTCTGAAGGCCACAAGGCTTGTACACAAATATTTGAGGAGAGCGGTGAAGGCTCTAGTTTCCAGTAAACGCCCAGACGTTACCAATGCCCCCGAAGGCATCACTTTTGCGAATTCTCAGATTCACGCTATGGTTGGCCAAAAAATCTGGACTCCGCAATAACCCTGTTTGATGCCGAACAGATGGACTACATTTCACGTGTATTATTCCCTATGCATCCATTTGGCTTGATATCCTCAACGTGAAAGGCGCCGAGACTTAGCCGCTTTGCACCATAAAATAACTCTTTCAAAAACAAAAAAGCGCTAAAATCCCACGGTTTCGCAGCTGGGCTATATAAACTAGTGTTTCGCCATCACCCGGACTTATTGCTTGGTGCATTCAACGGTTGCCTGAAGGGGGCATTTCCCTGTTGCTAGAAGATGACACGCCCTCGATCTGATAAGTAAATGCAACAGAAAATTAAGCTGGCAAACCAACCACTCTTACACATTCTTTACATGGCCAGGAGGTTGCCCGAAAAGCTCGCCAAAAGTAAACTCGCTGAAATGATACGTTCTGCCAGAAAGTTATCCTCAAAGAAGTTTGATTTGATTTTTGAAGTCCACAGTCATGGAGGTCGTAGATGCGATTCATTGACCTGAGGCCAAAAGCGAGTGGTGATTTTTGTTTTGCAACCAATGTCAAACCTAATATAGGCTTAGTAAAGTACTAATCGAGACCTTTCGTTTGATACCCCCTAAAACAGAAATCGGTGAAAAAAATTTTACCACCCCCCCCCCCCCCCCCTTTTTGCATGTATGGAGACCTCCTCCAGAGAGCAAGAAGGTTGTGAACTTGCAAAGGCGAAGTGGTTTTTCGCACTTGAACATACACCTTGAAAAGCATTCAGGAATTCCCTATCTTAATCTATGTAATTTCAGTCCCAGCGAAAGCTAAATCTGGTCGTTTCTGGCCTAGACGTCGAGGGGTACCCCAGTACCATCTTGACCTCGGCCGCTTGTGGTGAATAGTAAGGAAGTGATAGCGGGGCAAGATGAAGGGGCTTGTCCGCGGTGACAACATCGTCCACCGACTCCATTGCCACTCTTACCATTGTCGAGATTGGAAGCACCATGTAGACGACAATATTAACCACATGAAGGACAAAGTTCCCCGATTGTTGAATTTGAAGACTGGATCATCTTTAGTGAAATTTTACACTAAATATAAGGCAAGTCGGGAAACCGCAACCTTGATGCTCCAGGTATAAAAGGTTCTGTGTTTGCCTATGTGAGAAACGACGAATGCATGACAGTTCCGTGTGCACATAGTTAAAAATTCCATTACCCTCTATTTTATAGGAAGCCATTTAAATAAATCATTTGATGAAAAGCGGTTACATACGGTTCACACTCGGAGTTTAATATTATTAGCAAATGTGAAGAACCTAACCTACAACGATAAACAAGCCGGGGTACATTTATTTCTTGTATTTATTTTATATATCCGTGTCTGGATAGCTCAGTGGTTAGAGCACTAGGCTGTCATACGGAAGGTCGCGGTTCAAATCTCACTGGTGGCAGTGGAATTTGCATCGTGATTTGACGTCGGATACCAGTCGACTCAGCTGTGAATTAGTACCTGAGTCAAATCAGGGTAATAATCTCGGGCGAGCGCAATGCTGACCACATTGCCTCCTAGTGTACCGTTACGGTCTTGAATGAAGTGCTCTAACACACTTCAAGGCCCTGATCCAATATGAATTGTTGCGCCAACGATTATTATTATTATTATTTCTTTTATAAAGAGATTTGAGTGTGCATTTGTTCCATTAGTATGTAGCAGGTAATATATGCAAATATTATTTGAAAATATCCACCTTCGAGTGATATTGGCATTCAAAATCTCAAATTTGCACAGAAGCGACAGCTTTGACCTAGTATAACTTTGTTATTAATAGTGCGATTTTCACCAAATTTGGTAGAATCATGCTATATGCCGTAGCCTACGTTGCTTTCGTGAACTTTTCCTGTCAATTACTAAAAATTATAGGAAAATACTATTATTAACTTTATTTGAACAGATACCGGTATGGAGGGTATTTGGGAGCTTAGGCACCATGCAGCTGGAGCTTCTAATTTTTTTCATATTTTTCGGTCGGGTAGTTTCTGAGAATAGGTTCGTTAAAGAAATGATCACTTTCACCCCCACCTTTCCGACAAATGTCAAAAATAGAACCGCCTTCGAAAAGCACTAATCGAGACCTTTAATTTGATAACCCTATATTGATGACTATATTTGATGAAAAAAAATTTACACCCCCCTTTTGCATATATGGGCACCCCCCCCCCCTTACATTCGACGTGAAAGGATGTAACTCACTATATACGCGAGCGTTCACAGCTCCCACCTCTCTACCAAATTTGGTGTTAATCGCTACAACCGTCTCCGAGAAAAATGCGTGTGACGGACAGACAGACAGACAGTAAATCGATTTTGATAAGGTTTTGTGTTTACACAAAACTTTAAAAGCGACAATATACACTGAATGAATGACAATTGTTTTGGTAAACCAGCCAGGAGAGAGATGGACTGCGCAAGTTATGGGCAACTTAAATCCAAGGTTGAACCGAAACCATGGTAAGATTGATCCTTATCCAGTTTCTAAGGATAGGACGTTTTCATCCTTAACTCTACAAAGTTAGGAAGTCCTGCTCCTGATTTTACAGTACTCTGAATCCGATCATACTTTTTTTGTGGAAAGCTGGATGGGGTTTGCCAACAAATTTATACAGCGATGCTCTCTCCAGATAATATGTTGAAAGGGGTGATAAACAGTCGACAGCTTTGCTCGCGCCAGTACATACTGCAGATGCTTTTACTGCTAAACTTTTAAGATGAGGCTTAAAGTTTATTTCCTAGTCAATTATCATTCCTAGGCATTTGAGCTATGTCTGCGAATATAAGGTTTCTTCGCTTATCCTGACCTTTATAAATCTTTACTTTTTTCTTTTCTGTTCTGTAAGCGCAAGAGCCGCATGTTCAAGCCAGAAGCCACCAAAAATAATCACTCCAGCGGTGTTTGCAAAGCCAATAATGGTCACCGCTCTAGAGAGTTGTAACATAAAATTGCTGTTGTTCTCCAAGGGGGTCTAATGGTGGATCCCTATGGAACTCGCTATATTTTAGGACCATCACCCGGAATCGTAGAACAACAAAAAGCATTCTATAACAATTTAACACATTTAATTAATTTTGCTCCATCCCATAGAACAGGGTTTATTTCCCCCTCTGTATTGCCGAACCGTAGATTTCGCTTTTCGGTATGCGAATTGCCTATCTGAAAAACAACATTCCTTTTATGCGATCAGCATAACTCTTTTATAAATGGGCCATTCGGACAGTTTGTCTGGTAACGGAAAGGATCTTTATTATTATGTGTGTAGCGGTGAGTTAGAGATAATTCAAACCAGAAACACATCGAGTTACATTTTTTGACGGTTAGTTTTAACTTCTTGATAGACCCCCCGTACATTAAAGTAGGATGAAGAGCGCGTCTAAGGAGAACGAAACAAATATAGACAGTTTCAAACCATCTTTGATAAAAAATGAGAATAGCATGAAACCCTGCGGAACGCCAGAAGAAGGAGAGAAGGAGAGTGTACAATCACCGAAGGATACTTTATCAAATCGATTAAAAAGATATTAGACGAGCCATCTGAATATCGAATGGCAAAAATAGGGTTAATCTAGTCTCGACGAGCACCTCTTCCGCTTAGCTGAATTACTTTCTCACGGAGCCATGTTAATCCTTTCCTACAAGGGCCTCTGGTGTATAGAAAGCCAGTCAACGACAAATCTCTCGAAGATTTGGGAGCAAGAGAAAAGTAGCTGCTAAATGAGGCGGTGGTTTCCAGCAAAGGTAAAATCTCCGCTTTGGCAAATATGAATACGCCCCTTTAGGAGTTGGAGAATAACTCCTTTTAAGGATTTTTTCTAAACGTAGCGGGGTAAACTGTTTAATATTTTGATAGGGAAAGTAAGAAGATTTTTGTGGACTAGAGCCAATGTTTGCCTCAGTAGATCCATAGGCATTCATCGGCACTGTGACAGGGAATGGGGGACGACATTAAAAAGTCTATTTCCAGAAGAAACTTAGAGAAGGAAGAGGTTGGTAAGTTACACATCGAACAGGATTGAGTAAATCTCCGGATAATTATGAGAAGTTGACAGTTTAACTAAGAAATTTGATGGGAGTAGGAATAAACTGGATCTAGTTTTGCCTATGGGCGTTTCTTATAATCGACTTCACGGAGAAGCGTAGCACCATGAAAGGAGCGAAATCAGATGGATGACCGAATTTCTTTTTTAGGTTTCTCCTCTAGTTCCCTAGATGAGTTCTCTTGCTGAGCTCATCGCGACAATGACGGTGATCGTCGAGGGACCGAGATAATACCTCAAAGTGTAATGTCACATTGCCATTACCAGACGCGATCCAAACGTGATAACGTCCCCTAATATTACAATACCACCTAACATGACTGCATCACCAATTACCCTTGAATTTGATTGTATGATTTGTACTATCCGTGTCGATGTGATATCATACCACAGAGCATCACTATGTTTCGTACGACTATTAGCGCTGGTGATTGTCGAATGCCAAGTGGATGCCGAGTGCCGCTTACGAATACTATTAGTACTATTATCCCCTGTTTTATTAGCTGACTTGCGGGGGAGTTCGGGTGATAACTTTTAACTATGGGATTTCTTTCAATGGCAGGCAAAGCAGATATTTCAAAGTCACCCTCGTTCGCAGGAATCATGAATTTCACCTTTGCTTCATTCTGCTTGGTACCGCCATACATTTTCTAGTCTGTGATAAACACAGGGTAAATATTATTCTAGCGATTAATAAAATTTGATAAAATCGGTTGTGAAGTGTTAATATTTGACGTTGGTGATATATGTAACATCACATATACGGTTGGGTAAAGAAAGGAGATGTTTGTGATATAACTTTATAATATCACTTTTTTCAACGAGTGATGTGATATCACATTACCTATTAAGGTGATATTTCGGGCATCTCTATTGTACTCCCCCCTACAGGATCTTCTTTATTCAGTGTTGTGAAAATATGTTCTGACTTTTTACTCTGAGTTGGGTTTTTTTAGGATATTCTACCTGGATCTTAATTTACTTTGTTGAAGCTTAAATTTGGGCTATCGCTTACTCAAAGCAAATGTCTGGGAAATACGATGAAAGGAATTTCAAAAATTTCCTTTTGTGACTTAAACTTTTCAAATTAATTTCTCAGCAAGTTTTATCTAATTTTACGCTAAGATGCAAGAGTCAGGTGGGCTGTGAACCCGCCATGTCGAGAATCCTACATTGTTCCCCCGGGCATATTATAAATTAGACCTTTTAATATAATCAGGCCCACATGATACATGAGATGCCATTTCTAATTTAAGGGAAAAAAATATATCTAAGAATCCCCCAAGGTCTTGAGCAAGTACAAAGAAAAGGAAAACCTGGAGAAAACAGACTACTGCTTCTACCATTTCATTGAAACCAGCGACTTGAAAGCATTCAAGGTGAACT
This sequence comes from Hermetia illucens, assembly GCF_905115235.1. Classification (NCBI taxonomy): domain Eukaryota; kingdom Metazoa; phylum Arthropoda; class Insecta; order Diptera; family Stratiomyidae; genus Hermetia; species Hermetia illucens. The sequence goes on from NC_051853.1 coordinate 67,499,014, forward strand.
TAGCGTCACATCAAACAAACAACGTATTTAGTTCACTTTATACTTTCTGCCTTGCTCATAATAAAGTTTAGAATTCAAAAAGTTTCAACGACGTTTCTGCGTAAAGTCCCTTTTCAGCCGCTGTCTCATGCAGGCTCAGGTTACGTATCATTAGAGTACTAATACTTTCTTACCCCTGAAATTACCGCCTTTGCATTCACCCTCAATCTTAGTCTGCAGCAACTTGTTTCAGATTACTTCGCTACTCCAAACCGACTTTCTTTATTTGGTACCCACGTAAACATGCTTTCCTGGCCATATTTCACCTAACATTCACCGCCAGTTTTTCTCGCACTTTTCTTACTTTTGTTTTTTATCTTTCTTTTTTGTTTGCAGTACCAAAAAGTAATTTTCCATTTCCCTCCTCGTGGCGTATACAGTTACGGTTTTTCATCTTGTACTCTCTATTATTTAACTTTCTAATGCAAAAAGTTTTCGCGAGAGACTAAAGTGCGCGTCAAAAAGTATGAAGGGAAAGGTGGAAAGGGGAGAAAAATGCCAGCACAGTTTGTATTTGCTGAATGGAAAAATATGCAATAAAAGTTTTTCGCGTTCTCTGGGTACTAGTGCTCATAAACAGACGGATGGTAACGTTATATCTACCCATCATTTATACAATGTTGTTTATGCTTTCTCGGTCATTTGTCATGCAAAAAAGGGAAGAAAAAAAGCATAACGCGAAAAATGGATGACGATCCACACCGCACTAGAATCCAGCAACAAGGACAGCATTTTTATCAGTTATTCAAATTTCCAGGAGACTACCTCAATGGGTTGTCGCCATACTCACTGAGTTCCTTGCAAGCTGTGGAGCTCCATTGTTCTGCGCTTTACCACCTTCCGGTTCCTTGAGACGAATTCAGCCAACGATTTCTTTCCAGTCAGGGCTGCAGAGGGTATAATTTCCGACACACGGAAAGCATCGGCATCGGGAACGGAGCCGGGAAATATATGAAACAAGCAAAGAAACAAAGAAGTCGACGAAATACACACATGAAATTCGTTGATGGGTGATTGACACGGAAACATCCTAGCAAATGGAGGAAGTTACTCCTCGTTCCCTATCTAGGATCGGGCCATTATATCACATACACACCCCATTATTACACATTTGCACCCGCGACAAGAAGATTGGGAGAACTCGCTTGATGGCATCGTGCCAGCTTTCACCCTCATATTCAACATCATCGCGTTCACATTCAAATATTTACTTTAGTCAAACAAAATAAATTTTGCAAGGAGTACACAGAACTCCCGCAGATTTCCGGGTATCCTTTGATAGGTCCGGATCGGTGGTAGTGCTTTTTGGAAATATTTGGGTTCGCGAGCATTCAATGTGACGCCGGTGCTAACAAGTTTGGTGGAAAATATTCAAATTAATATAAGATGTTATGTAGTGAGCCTAAGATACAATGCCTTCAGCTAGATTAAAGTTCAGAAAAAGGAATACATCGTGAAAAAAGCTTTTCACAGTGTCTGTTTGTTATCTATAAAGGCAGGCCACGTTTAAATTCTCTCTTTTGAAGGACAATCGAAAATCATTGTTTCACAACATTGCGACCAAAATCCGACTTTTCCGAAGTCAGACTGCTAAAAGAAGATAAACTCTTAATCAAGAAAGTGGAAAACTTCCTAAGTCGGGGCTGCATTTTCCAATCATGTCATCGCCGTAATCAATGCCGATTGTGCCAACAAAAACGGGGTCCGTTTCCACTCTCAAAAAGTCACCGATAACGGTCGGCAGCACTACTTTCACCCAGCTAACATTGTTGTATCGAACTCAGTGCCCGCTAAAATAAAAACACATTCATTTCCCGTGTTGTTGTTAATATTTTCCGAGATGATATAAAAATTTTTCGCAAAACTTGCTGATAGCATAGCCAGCCAGTCTAACTACCGCATGATACCCGGCAACCAGCGTGGCGTTGCCTACTCATAGCAAGCGTGCCCACAGGAGAGATACTGAACAAGAGTTATTACCCCTAGTGCACGGTTTTATATCATTTCTGATGAACTCCATCATCACCTGTGCCTTGCTCATTGGCGACCATTGTACCGTCTCCCGTGATCCTGTCACAAAAAAAAACATAAATCAACACACATTCTCGCAAACATTGAAAAATGTCACAATATTTCAGTTAACTGGGATGAATTTTCATGTGTTTTCCGACCCGTTGTTATGTTGGGTTCACGGATCTAAAAATTACCATTGACGCGATGCATGGTGAAAGGATATGGGCAACCAAGCGTATCCGCCTGGTATTTGGTTGAAAATGATTTCCTTGCGGGATTAATTGTTTGTGTGTGATTTTTATGAATTCATATTTTGCATGCTTGATGACTATGCGATGCACTTCGGTGGATAGCCAAAGGAGCCAATAAAGTGACGACGATGTGAATGGAAGTTTCAAAACAATAAATTGGACCCGAGGTTTGCAATGCTTACATATTTCATCGTTTACGGATTCAGTCAGCAAAGTGTTTGTTTTCCAGTAATTGGTTGGAAAACTGTGTCATGACTCACTCTCTTTCAGGTTTTATGGGTCCAGAACCAATAAGTCAGTGCTTTTCACTAACTTATGTGGGACGTAATGCGTCAATCATACCAACGTGGTATCACTCCCTCCAAGTCTTCCCGAAGAGCCTGCACTTCCCGAGTAGCCTGCACGCCAGTTAGCAGTATCGCACGAGATCGTTGTCAGAAGCATCTGGTTTGCGCGGACCACTTTCAACCAAATTGACCACGTATTGATTAGACGCCACCCCCTATAATATAGACTCACATCCCTATCTAGTTGTCATAGTGTTCCGGGCTGGAATTACAACACAATCTATGCATGCATATAATCCTGTCTGACAATCTGGTGTGAGTGAATATTGAAGCCTTCCACAACGAAGCTCTTCCTAGCAACCATAGCGGGAAATGGATGTCACATTAGCCGCAGTTAACAGAAGTCTCGGAGACGAAGCATCGACAAATGACCTTTATACCTATATGAAGAAAGTTATATCAAACATACTTGGCCGATGATGAACGTAAGGTAACAACAGAACGAAAGAATTGTGTGTACCGGGCAATACTGCACTCTCCATCGAGTAGATAAGTGACTTCTCAGACAAAAAAAAGAGGCCTGGGAGAACAATAAGTCTGTCACTTCAGGTAAATCAGCAATAGATCACCATGGCAAAGGTAAAACTATACACGGCCATGGGAGAATTCAATACACTGACGGAATTATTAAGACTAACTAGGCTAATCCTAACCAATGTGCGAAATTAGAGAAAAGCAACAGGATCAGTCTCGAGACCATTCAACGTCAACAACGGTCCAAAATAAGAGGATGTTTTAACCTGGCTCCCGAAAAAGTAATCCGTGTGCTCATGTTAACGCGAGAGGCACCATCCTCTCAAAAAATCTACCCAACTACTGGCCTACGCTGACGATACTGGGGACGAGCAACGCAAGATGTACAAACTGCATTCAGCTAGATCGAGTAGCGTGTTATTGAAAGAGGGAAAGAGGAGTCCCCGAATTTCAACTCTAGGAATGGTTGGTTATTTTCCATTCCTTTTATTTTTCCTTTAGATACCGAAAATTACTTTTGGTTGGTTTCTGGAATGTATGCGCACGACTTCTCCAACTTGAGCAAAAATTACATTAATATAAGCCGAACAGTTTAGGAAAGATGCGCTCTCTTGACCTGGGAAATTGTTACTGATAGAATTTTGACTGAGGCGTTCCTGTGCAAGGAGCTTGAAGTTTGTGCAGTGCTTGGTACTAATAAAGGCTTCCCATGTAAGGTGGAAGGGTATTTTTACAATGTAACATAAGGAAACCTAACGAAACGTAACAACAAAGGGTATAAGGCTGCTATCCACTATTTTCATGGTGTCGTAATTAGAGGTCCGAGGTTCGAGCGCAGGGCCTGCCGTGCAGCGCTGGGAAAACTTCTTTACTGCACAAACTATATAAAATCATTAGCTGCTACAAAACTATCTTAATCTCTGCTGCAAGGGTAGTTTTCATCCTCCTTCAAAAATACGTCACTAAACGTAGCCGACAGCGGAGACGTGACGATAGATTGGTAGACATCAGGAGCGAAGGGATGGACTCCATTACTACGAAAAAGTACAAGAAGTGCAGCGTAATATACACCGTGGCAAAGGTATTTCACTATTGCGTTGTTGGGGGAAATCGAGGATTCCTCAATATCTGCAGAGTTGTTTCCCAGTTGATAAAAGGAGATCTTCGTTAAGTTTCCAAAGGTATCACACATACTCCCTGCTAGCATCAATATACTATTTAAGGTCATCCTGGAACATATCAAAGAACACCATAAAGGTTAGCTTGATAGAGAGTAGGCCGCTTCCCGCCTCGTACTGTCCTATAATAACAACAACAACACCCTTCGAATTCATGTTGAGCACGGTCCGGAGTTTAGATCACTGTTCTAGCTGCTCTTCCTCGATTTCCATAAAGGTAGTGCGTTTTTATAATTGGAAATACTTAGATGACCCCTCTTAGAAAAGACGCCATCAACCATCCAACATTAATTTTTCCGAAATTCCAGATAACATTACACAACCTTGAAACATTCTTCTACCTGGGAATTGAAAATTTTAACACTAGAAGGAAACAGTAAATTGGCACCTTAGAAGTTGTCAGGAGTTTATGGAAATTTTTAACTAGGTCAACATGACATATCTCGAGACCTTTCAGCCAGAGAGGAACATATCCTTTGGGATGCGTGCATTAAATATGCTGAGCAACAGATCCGGTGTATAAAATCCATCTTCGGCTTCAGGCTGTGCTATAGGGCAAAGGGAGAGTAGCTCTCGTTGATGGCGTTGGATTAGGGTGGGCACGAGGAATTGAATACTCTGGTGTTCATACGTCTAACGAACAGGATTATGGAGTGAATCAAGTGTGTCTCTATAATCGTTACTAATATTTATATTATCAATTACCTTGTGCCACGTTCATTATGTTGATTGATTGCAATGTAAAGATCCATCTTTACTTCTTCATGCTTCACTGAAATTACTTCCCCTTTGTCTGAATCTGAAGAAAAGCTTCGAAAAATGTGCCTATGTCAATCTTCCCAATGTTTCAAGCACACTTATCGTATGAAAACGCTGTCTATTTTAAATTATCCCGAAAGGTAGAGTGGTTTTAGTCACTGGCTATTCTCCGAGGACTTTTAGCTGGTAGGGCTCACCTTTTAAGATTAGCATTTTTTATCAAAAGCGGAAGCTTTTCTGTTTGAAACTCCTTCTTCCAAAACCCACAGCTGACCCTACAAAGCCGATAAAGCCATTTTGCCAGGACCTCTGTATTGTGGTCATGGCCCTTCCGAGTCGAAAACCAGTGAAATTTGAACCGGAACCTTATGTACGATAGCCTTGTGCTCTCACCACTCAGTTATATCTGGACACCCTAAATAACTAAATTCTATTTCTATTTTAAGTCTGGGAACAGTCAATTTAATTCATAATTCATACCCCTTCTAAGCCCTCGGAGAAACACCTCTTCGGAATAAAGAATTTAATATAATGGGGCGGCTTTTTAAGCAGTTAGTTTAGTTAATTGAAGTGGTGTTGTATCATGCCCGTATACGTGTTGATGCGAAGGCAGTCGAGTAGTAAGTGGGATACTCTCCCAATAGGTTCTGTGTGTTAGAGTGAGATAACACGATAGAGCCTTTAAGTTGTAATGCTAGCTCGAGCTTTTCAGGTGTGTGCCTTGAGTGAGCTGTGTGTGCTTTTGTCAAGGGTCGTGTCCGGGGGGGAGGCTGGTTTGTGTATTGGGGATATTAAGCTCTATTGGTGTTTTTCTAGAATAATTTTCTTTGGTTGTGTGTTTTGGACGATACCGAGTAATGTTTTGGTGTGTTTCTGGGATATGGAGCTTCAATGTGCGTCTTGGGAGATTTCAAGCTGGTTTTGGTGTGTTTCTGAGATAGTGATTTTTTTCAATGGCGTAGGCCGGGACGCCACGCAACTTTTAGGGATATCGAATTGGTGGACCTCGGCGCGAAACCGGATATCCGGAGTTCCTTATTAGGGCAGGCCTAGACCGAATACCGGTTGTTGCGCCGTTGTTGATGGAGATGATTTTCAAGTGTTTTTGGGGAGTGTCAAGTTTTATTTGGTGCCTTTATGGGGGTATCCGTCTTTTTGGGGTAATTATGCTGATTTGGTGTGTATCTGAAATAGCAATTTTTTCCCAGTGCTTTTTTGGGAGTGTCAAGTTGTTTTGGGTGTTTTTATAGCGGGTATCGATCTTTTTGGTGTGTTTTTGGGGTTTATTAAGCGGTTTTGATGTGCTTGTCTGGGTATCGGTCTTTGTGGTGAGTGTTTTGGTTGAAGTGGGGTTTGTGGGGATCATGACTGGGGGCTATGGTGCGATTAATAATTTCCGAGTGTAATGAACAAATACGGTAGTAAATTTTGCCAATGTTTTTATAGCGTCTTCATCCAACCGTCTCAGCTACAAGTTGCCGCATCTTCCCAAGAATAGATCCTCCTGATCCAAGTAATCGGGGGGTCACCAAAAGAGCAAAAGAGGAAATGTGGAAACGTGTAGAGACTGATTTAACTGATAAAGTCATAGCTGAAGTTTCTTACGAGGCTCTTCCGACTGAATTTACTCTAAACATAAAACAATCCGACACTGCTGTAGAGAAAGTTATTTTGAAAAGTAGTACATATCCCTCTATTGAACACTTCATTGATGTGATTATAGGTCAAATTCCAAGAAAACGAAGAATATATGGCAGTTTAGAATCCATTATTGTTTTCGGTGGAACTTCGCCGCCACCATCCGCTGAATTTTTTTTTAGCGAGATTCCAACTACCGATAGTGCAATATTATTAGAGAAGGTATCAACAACAATCTATCTACAAATGGTACAGCCCAACTCCTATAAATTCGTATGATGCCTTTATGCTCGCAATATTCAAGTACACTTCAAGCTCTTCAAGCCTGCCTAAGTCATTGGTAGCACATAATATCAATATTAACGAGTTAAGCGAAATCCTGCTCGTCAGTGAAATCTAATAAGGTAGACCCTCTACTAGTCAAAGGAACCAGATATTTTGACGGGGGTGGGCGACGGGTAGAGATCTAGTATGGTACCAACATTCAAAGTCTTAGCATTCAAGAAATTTGTCAAAAGTGACAACTTTGACCTATTGTAACTCTGTTAGTTCTAGCGCGATTTTCACGCTCTATATTATTTGAAAAGCGAAAGATATTTATAAACACGATAATATATTATTATTATTAAATAGGTATCGGTGTGGAGAGTATTTTGAGGCCTAGATAATATGGGCATGGGCTACCAGATTTAAATTTGCTTTGGAAAGTACTAATCACGACCTTTAATTAAACTCATCATTGACATCCACATGACTATATTTGGTGAGAAATAAACTCACACCCCCTCCCCCCGCATTTGCATGTAAGTGGATACCGCTTAAACTCAATTTGGAACTACATATATTACCCAATGCGTGCAAGAGTAAACGTTTCTTCAAGCACAGATTTAAATCTACTCCAGCTTTTTTATCCATTAGATGTTTACAAAGATGTCATTTAAATAAGTAATGAACATTTCTTTATGCAGAATGAGCTGCAAGCCTTATTCTATTCAAATGCGCCATCGCCCTCCGAGGAAATGAATTTCTCTCTTTCCTCTTTCTATGATAGAATTGTTCTCCTTGAATACCAGGTTGTGTTCCAGGGATTCTGTTTATTCCAATAAACATCTTAGCATGTTTCACAGTGTTAATTGATAAATGAATTAGTTAAACTACATGATTTTCTGCTTCAGGCAGAAACTCTCAATTATCTGCTTCAATAATTTTCAAATGCCAAGAGTAATAATGTATTCTCCTTAGTTGGATGGAAACAATATAATTCCTTATTCTAGCTTGGCAGACGATTTCAGAGGTGTGAGTCTGGATGAATGAATAATACCGTTCGCTTGCTTGGGATTTAGAACTTTCTGCCTAATTTGTATAATGCAAACTGTTGCAGAATATCGAAGAGACTGTTCTTACTAAATGGTCGTTAAATCCTTGTGATTTAGACTCGAGTTTAACATTATCACTCTCTCTGAAATTTAATGAAAAATGAACACACGTGAATGGGTGAATTCATGACAAATAATATATAAAAGGTGTGTGAATAGACATTAAAGGTGGATATTCTTGACCGCAACCCCATCAACAGTAAACGCCATGTTTGTAGAATAACTGCAGGAAAAAAAGAACCAAAATGTTGAAGATGGCTTCTTTGGCTCTGAGTTGCTTAAGGTACTCGCAAAACGGAACAACATGTTAACCATCAAAAACAGTTGGAAGAAGTTCGGAGTAGGCACAGTGCTGCATCATGAAGGCTTCATCTCAAGTTATCTGGCACCTGATGCTAATGAGACCACATCCAGTATCACCAAAAATCGAACAATGTCCGTTTGCTTGATTCTGGGGGGGGGATCTGCGGATTCACATCGTCAAGACTCGTCAGAGATAGATCTCAGAAGAAACGTAGTTGGGAGGCATGCCGTAAGGACAGAATATAGGTAAAAAGAAACTACTACAATACCTCCAAAATCTTCGCAATTTCGCCGGATCCAGGGTAATGGCCGCCATCTTGAAGAAGACCAGATTAGCTTCTCGGACGATATGATTGCTGATGTTCCCTTACAAATCGAAGCAAAGATGTGCAGTATGAAGAAAAAAGCTTCTCGTGTTCGACCTTAGCCTTGGTCGTCAACTAACGTGAAAGTTTATTATGCGACATGTTAAGCGTCTTATCCTGGGAACAGATTTCTTGAAACATGTTTGCCTACTTGTTGATTTGTGAGGCAGGCTTTAACATAGCAGCAGGACATAGCAAGTTCGAAGTTATGACGTTTGGTATGGGCAACAGGGGCAGAATTTTCAACGTTACATTGAAATCGCTCCCATAATCCATCCCAACATCTCAACAAAATTAATAGATAATAAAATATGGAAGAGGCAAACTTCATCAAACGGTTCATCAGTCAGTCTTAAAAGTGCGGAAAGATGAGTTAACGCCAGAAAACTGGGACTTAGGCATTATTTGGGGTTACGTTGCTGAGTACGAACGTGGGCAAGAGGCTCCAAAATCAAAGAGCTCACGTATTTTTCCAGAGCATTAGGAGTATATAAAAGTGCTTGAAGTCCGTTCTTAGAAACAGTTCATGAGCAACGTAATATGTTTTAGTTATAAATATCGGTCGGATATAACTCACCGTTGTTTAATAAGCTGTGTATAAGTGGTTATATAAGAGGATAGCACTGGTTTCTTACACTTCCTATTACAGAGGTATCAAAGCTTCATGTAAAAATAGTTCTGCTGGCCTGAGGGTTTACATAGCAAAGATACCAGAATCGACACAATTGATAGCAGGGGTAGGATTATGGAGGAAGTAACATAACGACAGGAAGAAACAGAAAATGATAAAATGGAAGAAAGAAATCATGAAGGAATGCATCCACTGAGGTGTAGAGCGACAAGAACGGATCTAAAAGGTGGACAAATGGAAGCAGAAGATGACAAAACATCCAATAACACGTGGAAAATATCGGGGTCAAATTTGAAGTGGTCACCAGTCAGTTGAAGGCCTCAACGCCTAGTTTCAAGAGTATTGTATATGCATACATTAAGCCAGGATATCCACTTTCGCATTATACTGACATCAAATTCTCGAATTTGAAAAGGAGCAACAACTTTGACCTACTATAACTTTAATAGTAACGGTTCTACTTGGCAGGTGCTTTATAGGCTGCAAGATTTTATGATCCTAGGATGACCTTAAGAGGGTTTTGCAGTCAATTACTAAAAATTATAATAATTTACTATTATCAATCTTATTTGAACAGACATGGGTATGAAGGATACTTCGGAGTCTAATCACCATATAGTGCATCCTACTGACTTTTTTCAAATGTTACCGTTGATTAGCAGGTTCCGAGAATGAGTTAGTGAAAAAAATGACTACTTTCCAGACCCCGCCCTCCCCCATTGTGAATTAAATGTCAAAACTGAGACAGTTTTGAAAAGTACTAATCGAGATCTTGCATTTGATAACCCACATCACTACATTTGCTGTAAAAACCTTTACCCCCCTTATATTCGACGTAGAACGATGTAACCCATTGTGTGCGTGAGCGTTCACAGTTCGCACCTTCCTACCAAGATTGGTGTCAATTGGTGTGTGTAACTGTTTCTGAGAAAACTTCGTGTAACCGACAGACAGTAAAGCGATTTTAAGTGTAGCACCATTGACTAAAAAGCCTCGGAAATAGGCTGGCACCTCAGTTGATGCTGCAGGACGGGCCCTGGTTCTGTTCTTGGCACATGGATAGCGTCAAGGCGACAGTAAATTAATTCGAGACAAACAAGTACGTGTCTACATGCTAATAATTGGTATCCTCAGTGGAGAGATGGACAAATTCGCAAGAACCCTTCGGGGGAGGCACATTTGCTACAAGAACCTCGATAATGCGGTGCTAGAAACTACACACAAGCGATCGCAGGCAGATCGAATCCCTGCCGAAAAAGATGCCCACTAGGAATTGCTTGACAGAAAGGCCTCTGACCTGGCTGCCAATGACTACATCTCATTCAGGGCGAACTTAGTGGTCAGGTACCACTGCCTGTAAAGTCGTTCCTTACGAGACTATGCACTTCAACTTCGGCTGTTAATTGTTCTCTTGCGAATCAGGCCACCGGTAAAAATTTCGAGCAGAGTTCAAGAATTGGTTCATCCTCCATATCCGCAAGCACTGCCGACATTTGTGGTACGTCCACCTGCCGGTGTCAGTAAAGTGAAGTGAAACGGATGAAATCGCGAAAACAACTCTGGAAACTCTACTCCCGCTCACTGAGTTCTGTAATTGGGTTATTGCAGAAAGCGTCACCCTTCCAATATGGAAAATGAAAGAAAGTTCGGAAAGGTATTCAAATGGCCATCTGATCCGCTTGCTTTTCCACACCATGAACATTTTTGAACGCATTCCTGACAAAGGTATTCGCCACATCATTCAAATTACCGTGAACTCATGAAGAAATTCCATGAGAAGCATCGCTCTTTACATCGCGTTTTTGGATCTAGGGAAGGCGTTTGACCGCGTTGCACACCATCTTTCTCTCTCCCTCTCTTTACCATGATCCTAAAAGTAAAGTCGGAAGTGTGGTAGGTATATCAAAATCGTTTCGTGTCTCTGTCGGTGTTCATGAAGGAAACGTTCTTACACGACTCCTCTTTTTTTTGCTATGGACACGCGTTACTGCTCTATGCGGATGAATTCATGAAAAACTTCTTCAGAAATGCACTGATTATGTTATGTAACACTGTCTAAGGATTAATCTGAATATAACAAAATTTTTGATGGAAACAGGCACTATCACTATCAATGGCGTTGAACCAGAACTGGGCGATTTAAATATCTCGGATCAATGCTATCAGCCAATGGTGAACTCAGTTGTGAAATTGCTTCACGTTTCAGCGCTACTTGGATGAAATTTAGGCATATCAGGCCATGATCACATTCGAAATGAGGGCCGGTTGACCCGCTAGGGAGGAGGAGGGCGATAAGACCGTGTCAGAAGAGGACCGTGAGATTATGCCTACACGGTTGCTACTCACGTTAAACTCCCAGGACCTTCGTCCAAAATGATAACATCCGCGATCGATATGGGATTGCGCTGAACGTGGAAAAATTGCCAGAGGGTTGTTTTCGATGGTGTGCTTTTTAGAACTGGTCTGAACATCAAACTCGATTAGAAGCAACCGAAAGGCCAGGGAAACAAAGGTGATTTGGTTTGCTAGATGCCTGACCAAAATCACGCAAACGGTCAAGACGAGCCGATCCCGTTCTAAATGAGACAAAGGCTACTACTTTACTGCTACAGAAATATTACAGATAGTCGCCGATAAAGAACACAGTATTTTGGATGACCATCCTCTGAAAACAATAGTCATACCCTGCACAAGTCATATTCAATTCTTATTTAACATGTCGTTATGGGTATAGTAAGCAGCACATTGATTCTCCAGCATGAATCATCAGATGAGCCTCAGCTCAGACCACATAGATCCTAGCGCTACACCATCACACCCCCACGGCCATGTTCAATAGTAAGTATCTCATAATAAAAAACATAGAGCTGACCACCGGAATGCCTTAAATTGTTAATAGCGGCAAAACGCCAGTAATTCAAACTTGTTTTAACCAATCTTCAACGCATCATCCGATCCCTCGGCATTTGAAATAATAACCAATTTCATCCAAACGTCAAAATTCCTTTCAGTTCAGAAGAGGTTTGCTAGAGGTGACATTTTGATCGTAATGGGTAACTAAATGTGAAAGTGGTCTCTGATGACATCTTCCTTGGGCATGTTGAAGGAAGTGACCGAAACCGCAACAGTGAATGTGTGTTGACTTCTCCAACTGCAGCATAAAGCTTACCACGTAGTTAGTTAAGTTTCGCCTTACGAGCAACGAACATTTTATCAGGTCGACCATACCGCAATTACTAATGGATTTTTCTAGGGTATACCACACACGACAACAATAGGTTTCACATCCATGATAATAGGCAGCTGGAGAGCGTAGTATAACATATGGCGAAATTCCACCTGCTGGGAGTGATATGACAAGCGGATATGAACTGTTGCTCCAAACAAAAGCGAAATGATCTTTGCCTTGAAAGCACTCAAACGGAAAAAAACCGTCGGTCTACTGGATTTTATCTCGCAGCTCCAGCGGTCGCTGCAAAGTCGTGACTTCCAATCATTTGTAAATGCTCGGAATATGAAATTTTTCCCAATGATGGAAGAAAGGGGACAGTCGTTACGATTGAAGGGAAGGAACGTCACCAATTCATATAACAACCTCAGGGGTGTTTGCGTAATTTCAACTGTCGTCAAGATGTTAACTCAAAATATCTTACAAAACTTGATCGACAGAGAGCAAGCTGGTTTGCGCTTAGATCCTACGGATCATTGTAGTGTGGTGTAGTTTAGATCGCCACTCCACCTGATCTTCATCGATTTCGGGAAACCTTTCAGCAGTGTGAACAGGGAGTATATCTGGAGTGCTTCACACAGGAAGGTCCCTCCTCGAGGAACTAATACCTTTAATCACAGCGAATTTGATAGGGCAAAATGAAACGGACAGCATCGAGGTAAAATTCCAGAGGAATTTGAAGCCTAAAATGGAGCCCGCTAGAGTACATTATGTCCCCGGTAATTTTTTTTCGTCGTCCTCATGATGACGTTCTTCATATTACCTTGTCTGAAGGTCGTGGGGGGTTCAGCGGGCTTTCATCTTTCCTCAAACACCTCGACTGCTCTTATGAAACCAGTTAGTTTTCTCATCAAGTAATGGGCACCAAAAAATCGACGTTCTCAGTTTGATATTGGTTTGCTTATACGTTTAGAAGGCGTTGTTTCTGTTCCTCGATGCCCTAAGAGTGCTAGAGCCTCTTCCGTTGTTTTGTCCAAAATTTTGAAATGCAAATACTCCTCACCTTTCGTCAGTTCATATTTGTGTCGTGTCATAAGGGTATCTGGCCTAAGACAATAACTAATGAAGAACGTGATCAGCATACGAGCCACAGACCCGTGGACATGTTGATCAAGAAGCGAGAGTGGCATATCGTACATTAAGCAAGGACAACAACTGCACTGCGGGTTATGCCATGTAATTGAACTCACTGCCCCAGGATGCCAACAAGTGGGTCGTAATAGAGCTATGTAGCATAGAGCAGTCAACGTGGAGTGCACTATCCTGGAAAAATCCTGGATAGAGTAAAGGAATATTGTCGTGACGTGACAAACACGTGGGCATGTATGACGAGAAAAGCCTCAATAGAGGTCTACAGTAACCATGTTGAAAAAATAAAAAATAGGATTTTCTTTATTACTCGTGCGAAAGTTTTTCAAAGGATAAGGAATTTTGAACGTTTGTAAGAGGAATGCAAGGGCGTTTTACCAACCAGCTTCAGTAGCTAAATAATTTACAATAGCTTAAGCAGAGTTTGAAAAGCTAGATAGAGATCTAGTGTATAGTGTGGGTTCGGAATAGGACATATACATACACTAAGAGTGTCTAAAAAGAAGAGCGGTGAGAAGTCACAGACTTTGAATCCACCCGCGAGTTTGAGAAATCAAGTCGTGGACGAGGCACGAATTTTGGAGGCCTCATCAGATTCATGGTCACCGACGAAAAAATCTCTGGACGACAGGTTCTCCAAATCAGTGGAAACTCGGCACTCGGTGTCTACAGCGCGATCAGGATAGGATAGGATAGGACAGCAACTCCCTAACTGAAATGAAATGCAAACCCAACTACGGCCGGCCTGTTGGTGGCATTGTTACCTAACTCTTCCAAAAAACGGGAGAGGTAGGATCGGCAGAAGGAAACTCCAGCCGCAAAGAAGAAGGGACTACAGGTTTGTCAGAACCTTCTCTTCCGCCTCTACCAGGAAAAGCAAAAGAAGGGGAAGCAGGTGATATGGATGCAATTGGTCCTATTTTGGTATGCAGGAACATATCCACGCAACCCGGACACCGTGAACGTAGGAGGGCTCCAGTCAACGACGATGGGAGGCACTGCAAAAGAAGGCGAAGTTTCCTAGGAGTGAGGACAAGGGCATTGTTACACCACCAAGTTTGGCGATATCCGGAGAAATCGGACGCAAGAAAGTGGAACTTTCGATCGAAGGTGAGGACAAGCTGGTAACCTCGGTGAGATCCACACTGAACGCAGCAGACTTTTCAGTTAACGGCGGCTTTCATATTAGACTACACTTATTCCCATAAACGTAAGGGTTAGTCAAATTAAACTGCCGCTTGCCGAAGCCTCTTCCTATCTACTGGTAGCAACTGCAGCGAATAGCATCACATCCATCAACGGATATCCTGCGATTCATAAATGAATCCGGGATATTCCGTTAGATGGAGGAATCGAGTACAATGAACCACTAGGGTCTGAGCGCTCCGAGACTTTGCCTCTCTCCCACCTTAAACACACACATTAGAACCACTAAATATCGTCCAGGTAGGCTCAGCTTTAACTTTTCGAGTTGCAAAACGATTCAAATTTAGGTCAAGCTTAAGAGAACGACTGATGATAAAGTCAATTATTTTCATGGTGTCAGGAGGGCGTCTACCGCTACTTCAATTTTACATTCAGAAATGAAATAAAAATAAATTGCTTATACTTACCCAATTTTAACTCCACTATGTTCTCGTTTCCAGCGAAACTAATATCCACTTCGTTTAATCATTAAAATTGATCCTTGTACGAGTATTTATCTAAACTAGCCCCAATCACAATGAATTCTTTCTATTCCAATTCGATGCTTTCTTTGCCACCTTGGTTTACAGTGGCTATATAGGCCTGTGATTTCTTATTGTTCCTTGATTGCTATTTCCTCACTTTTTCTTCTTTTCCTCGATGACGAATCCACCCTTTACGATTTATTTCATATCATTAAATCCATTTAGCAATCATTCTGGCGGTAACAGTAGAGGCTGATAACAATGGAATTTCCTGTTTATTTTATCGCAGATACAGTTGATGTAGGTGTCTCAGCAATTTCTAGTACTGGCGTCCTCGACGAATGTCTGGAAAAAGATAGATAAATCAAATTGTGGTTTATGGAAACAAGGTGAAAATTGTATTAATGACATGGCAATAATTTTATATGGAAAGGTATGTTATATGAAGGAAAGCATAGAATCTGTACATTATAGCAGAGTATATTTTTTACAAATAGTAGGGTAGATGTAGATTATATGTCTCTAAGTTATCGCCACCATTAGCTACTCTGCGACTGACAAAGTATTATTACGTAGATACCGAAACTACCATAAAAAAATTTGTTATGTATGAATTACAATGAAATACTCGAGGAACAATCTGAGCGCATAATCGATAATGTAAAGAAAGTAAAGCTATTCGTGGTATCCTTGCGAAGAGCTGCGTAGAAATTAAGGAACATTAGGTTGAATCAAGATTTAGCAGTGGCAAAGTATCAGCGAAAGGTACAGCGAGGACCACAGGAATATTACTGTCCAAAGCATATGAAACATGAGGGTGATCGCAAAGGGTGGACAAAGAGCAGATCACATCAGCACAGAAAACTCAACGGTGGCTCCAAAACTCAGAAGATCACAAAAGCTCCAATAATTTTCAGAGAGATACAATTCCAACCTCTTCATAACTCAATGGATGACATTCAAATGTCAAATCGCTCAAGGCCTAATTTGTGTTTCCCTATGTGAGGAGTATAACAATGCTGATAGCATTGGCTCGAGATAGTTAAATCGCTCAGTTCGGTTAGCGGAAGTGACCTGCCCACCCCAGCCCCAAAGTCTCAAATCTAAAATGTACCGCAATGTCATCCGCCCTGTGCCCTCTATGGTTTTGAGTGTTGCCCGACAATAAAAGATAATGAACGACGTCTTGCGGTAATGGAGGCGACGATTGTGCGTTGGACTAGTGGCGTGGTACGTTTTGATTACATCCGAAATCAGGATATCGGCGATCCATATGGGGTTGCACCGATCATGGAAAAACTGCGAAAGGCATTTTCGATGGTTTGGTCACGTAATCCGTGCTAACGAGAATTCATTTGGTCTGAACATCGAAGCCGATGGCAAGCGACTAAAAGGCAGGCCGAAACAATGGTGGCTCGATGCCCTGGGTGGTGATTTAAAAGCCTCGCGATTACATCTAAATCAGCCATTTGAGAAAATAAAATGGCGAAACCGATCACGACGAGCCGACCTCGCTTGTGAACAGGACAAAGGCTGAAGAAAAAGTAGAAGACGTGAGGAGCGATGAGTACATGACAGTTCCGTGTCACATAGTTATTATAAATAAGTTATTTGATGGAAATTTAAATAAATTATTTGATGGGAAGCCCTGTATCCTGTCATCCTCATACGCTTCACACTCGGAGTTTAATATTATTAGTAAATGCGAAGAATTTAACTTATAACTGATACAAGAAAGGGCTGGGGAGAACTAGATTTTTCATGGATGGAATTTTAATATTTCACTGGAATGTCAATTATTCTCGTTAATTATGACGTCAGCATCTTATGTATTTGTATGGCTTAGGATGCGGTAAATTCGCAGGAAATTGATAAGTTTAAACGGCTATAACTTTGACATTAATAGTTGAATTTTCATAAAATTTGGCATGCGTATGCACGAGAAAGTTAAACTTAGAATTGAATTGATTTAATTGAAAAAGAAAGTTTAGAAATTGAATTGAATTATCTTTGCAAAATAAAGAAACTAAAATGTGTTAACCAAATTGGTAGGTGAACTATTATTTTGTGCGAAATTTAGGGAAAGTTAGCCTTGTGGATCAATTTCGTGTTGATCAGGTACTTAGGAAGAGTTCAGTATGTTTCTGCTGCGATGACTTCAGGCGTATCTAACTAGAATTTGGAACTGAAAATAAAAAATTAATTTAACCCGAAAATTAGATAAGACTCGACGGAATATAACTAATGCGTGGATTGACACCTAAGGTTCACCAAATTTGATGGGATTTGCAGCGCCCAAATAGGGCCAAATTTTCATTGAATTCAATAGTGGACATCTAGAAGGCAGCCAATTTCAATAATAAGCTTCATATTGAATTGTTAGGTAGAGATCACATAATTTCTACCAGTGTTCTCTACCTAGACTCCACGTATACGTTCTTTCCTTTTCAAGCATTTAGCTACATGTATTTTGCCTGGAAATCAGTGTTCTTTTGATTCATTCCGATCCCTCCGATCCCGAAGGAGAATATAATTTTCCTTTCCTTTTCAATGTTTTGTGTAAAACAAAACCCTATTAAAATCGGTTTACTATCTGTCTGTCCCCTGTCTGTCTATCCGTCACACGCATTTTTCTCGGAGACGGTTATAGCGATTGACACCAAATTTGGTAAGAAGGTGGGAACTGTGAACATACAGTGAGTTACATCCTTTTACGTTGAATTTAAGGGGGAGGGGTCCTCATACTATTTTTTTTTACCAAATATAGTCATATCGGGTATCAACTGAAGGGTATCGGTTAGCACTTTCCGAAGTTGGTCTTAGTTTTGATATTTGTGGGAAAGGTGGGGAGTGCGGGGGTCGAAAATTATCATTTCTTTAACGGGCCCATTCTCAGAAAATACTCAACAGAAAAATCTGAAAAAAATCAAATGTTCCAAAATACCTTCCATACCGATATCGCTTCAAATAAAGTTAATAATAGTAGATTACTATAATTTTTAGTAATGGGCTGCAAAAGCCTCCTTAAGTTCATACTAGTACCTTGAAATTTTATAATGTATAGAGAGCATGATCCTAGAGATAGAGCATGATCCTACCAAATTTGGTGGAAATGGAAATTATAACTAACTAACAAAGTTATAATAGGTCAAAGTTTGCAAATTCAAGACTATAAATGTCAATATCACCCGAAAGTGCATACTTTCACATAATATATGCATATATTGCGTGCTACGTTCTAATGGAGCAAATGCACACTCAAATGTCTTTATATAAGAAACACACCAAACCTTTCATACCTTAAGCGTCCAGCTTCCGATTTCCCGACTTGTTTACAATAGTGGAACTTTAAACTTCGGAAGTGATTGTCTCTCCAGAAGTTTATATGATAGAATACATACCTTCGTATATGTTCGAGGATCTTGCCGTCAGAGCTTCTGAGGAATATTTTTTGCCTGCTTTCATGTTGAATAGCAACCTTCCTAGCCAAATAACTACACTGCTTTTACATTCTTTCTTCTTCGTCCTTCAGCGCTCCTTAAATATTATATTTTGAGTGATAGCCAGTAGCCAATAGGATTTATTCTTGGTATCAACAAGTACGAATAAGGTGCCAAGGTAGTGCGAAAATTATTATCATAGAAGATAATAAATGGTACCCTATCCATTATAGCACATAATCAAAAACATAACTCCATAGAAGGAAAGATGCAAACTCGAAATACATGCTGTTATAGATGCACTGCAAAATCTTCGGTAGTCGAGCATTTCTGTTGGATTTGAAGATCAAAGTTTTATCTAAATGGTCAACGTTTCAGAAAACCATGGTTAAAGAGGACTTGGCGCATTGCAAGACGAGCCATGCCCTTGATGTAGTCTGAATGCCAGAGTGGGCATCGTTCTGGAACATAGATTAGCTCCACGAACGCACTCACTGAGTTTGCATCCTTTATTGAATAACAAAGGGACTAGTTGCAGCGATTTATCGAGTCCAAGAAAGTCGAAGTAGATGAGACAATCAAAGTCAACAGCGACATCAATATAAAGATTCCATTCATCAAGAGAAAGTTATTTTCAAATGTTCAAAGAGCTTTTCTATTCGACTGCATCGTTGGAACTTTGTTTGAGATACTCATCGGCGCCGAGATGAAAAATTATGGAACCGTTGAATTACAGAGGGAGTAACGAGGCAATAGTTCATGGTTGGAAATCATGTATACTAAGATACGCCAAAGCTGCAGATCTGCAACATTTACGAGGAAACTTTCAGGCAATGTAATAAAAGAAAGGCGCAGAAGAGGTCGCGGCGGAAAATAGAAACAAAGACTTGGAAAGAACATTGGATGGTGTCTCTGCTCCTGAAGTTCTAAAGTTTTCCGTAAAAACAAAGCCTTAGTGAAACTCTCTCGAGACCTGCCTGTCTGCCACACCGATATCCAAACTTAAACCTGAATCGGAAAGTACCAATTGAGAGCTTTCATTTGGTACCGCACATGGCTATATTCGGTGAAAACAAATTTCACACCTCTTTTTTGCACGCATGTGTACCCCCTCCCTCCTTTCCCCTTGCATGCATGTGGGTTCACAGCTCACGCTTTCACACCAAATTTAATATTCCAGGGGTGTTACAGGTGTGTGTGATCGACACCTTCGTATCTATCAGTAAAATTACACTAAGCTAAAGTGGTCTACATGAACTTTAACAAGGCTTTCGAAGTGGCCGATCCTCAATTTTTGCTGGATAAACTACGTAATTTGAAGTTATCGAGCTCAGCAGGCTATAATTGTATTTTTTGATCGAACTCTGTTTTTCAAAGTTAAAGATCATCTATACAAAAAAGTCTTTGTAGTTTCTGGAGTACCGTTAGGTAGTCACTTAGCTCCTCTCCTATTAAACATTTTCATTTCTGAACTACTTCGTGTATTAACAGACACTTCTCGCCTGTTCTATGATGATGAATGTACTATAGTCAAGTTGATTTTGACTTCCTTCAATCTTAGCTGGAATCTCTTAAGCGCATCCTTAATACTAACAAGTGCAACGCGAAAAATTTAACAAGAATTCATCCCCAATTTGTAGACAATGCGTTATATCATTGACACAGTTCAAGATAGTGAAATGCGCTTTCATCGGCAATATCCTACCAACGATGAATAAACAGTTTGGATGAGCAAAGGACCTTGAAAACATTTCGGCCACCAATACAGCCACAGCCCTAAAAACGAATCTATCTAAAAGCCTATTTTTTCAAAATCATCCCTTGTTAAATACAAGCTGGATCTTTTTAATGTAAAAACCCTTTCATTTAGGAGAACATTAATCTCAACCTACAGCCACTTATAAATAGT
This sequence comes from Hermetia illucens, assembly GCF_905115235.1. Lineage (NCBI taxonomy): Eukaryota > Metazoa > Arthropoda > Insecta > Diptera > Stratiomyidae > Hermetia > Hermetia illucens. Next base: position 67,519,725 of record NC_051853.1, read on the forward strand.
GCACTAAATTTTATGATAATACCCTTCCAACAAAGATTATCTTCAACGGCCATTGGAAACACAGTAGACGTACATACACATTTACATCTTTGCTTAAAGGATGTCAGAACGAAAGACATCCCTTGGGTATAGCAAACCCATGAACAGATTCCATCGAATATTCAACACTGTCAGCGCGCACTCTTCCTCCGACCTATCAAATTCCCAATTGAAAAATAACCTTGCTAAGAACAGGCATTCCTTAAACTCTTATTTCCATCCCCAATTTACCTTGACTACAATATTATGCGTATAGTTGTTATCATACTTGTTAACTTCTCTTATTTCTGTTTGTTTTGTATATCGTACTCAAATTTCAATGCCATTGACTATACATTACTGGGATATTATGGAATATCAGTATTTACATACATTATGAACTTATAACTTCGTACAAATGGGACCTGGGGCTCCGAAATATTTTTATGTTTGAAAGACACAAAATTAGAAGCGCAATGGTTCCGGTTCCAGACTCTTTAAATTATGTTCAATTAAAGTTTTCCGTACCTAGTAATTTTCCTTAGTATCCTGCGGTATGTCGCTATTTGCTGCAACCAGATTCCGCCCTGACTTCAACCTCTATAAGGTTGTGGGATCCGATTTCTTTGTTGAGAACAACGTTCAGATTTTCTCTTTGCTCTATGAACCACGGACAATGGCACATAATGTTCTCCGGGTCTTCGCGGGTAGCGGTGCATTAGAGTATTCTGCCAATAATCACCATATCCCCTAAGGAACTGTCAGGTAATTCTCCATGCATTTGCTTGATCTATTCCCTACAAACAAGCGGCGCTTTCTGGAAGCATCTCACCTTGACTGCCATCTTCTATACAGTTCCTTTTTGGTGGCTCTTCGAAATTCCACAATCATTAACAGGCGGATCCGTCTTTTTTCTCTGGTAAAAATAGCATGTCTCATTCGCTACAAGGCCCAAGAGAACTAACTATTCCGGCTATGGTACAATTATGAGAGGCTCACCCTCAGAGAGGAGCCGCGTCTAGCAGAGCGATTTCACTGCCTCTGCGATTAGAAGCTAGCGACTATATTTTGACCCTTCGAAGAACATCTGCATAGCGGATATTCGCCTGCTTGAAAATAATTATTATTTCCGGGCGATTCTTCCTCCTCTTGTTTCCCTCTTTTTTCTATCCTTAATTATACACTCTTCAGGCTATCGAGTAATGATTGCTTCCAATATTGGATGCGTTTAAGTCGCAGTGGAGAAACTACCTACTATTGTGGCTATTTTTGCATAGTTAATTTTCTTCGGCCTGCTTCCTGAAATTCTGAGGGTTCACTGGCACTGTCCTTACTTCGTTTGCTTGCTTTAGGCATTCTTCTCTTCCAGTGTCCTAATATACAACAACATGTCTTTTATCAGACTCCGGATGTTTAATGGATATTCCGACTCGGCTTAATGAACTTGCGTAGTTCATTTATAAGTTCCCCAAGTGAAGGAAGCGCAGTTCTCATTTGTCTCATATTTTGTTCGAAAAACACCGACTACCCAAAGCCATTATTGTCTCCAGCAGTAATCCTCTGAGCTCTTCCCAGAAACATTCAATGTGGATCTACTTTCAAAACACTTAATAGGCAGATGTGGTTCAAACAGTCTTCATGGATTTGTTTTCTCTAATTTTCTGTCACTAAAATGATCATAACGCAGACCGACTTTATTGTAGAACGTTCATCCGAGGTTTTGGATTCGGTCAACTCTCTGTCCATCGGCGTTATGTTTTTTTTTAAGAGGGGGGAATAATCCAAACTCACTGGCTTGGACAAGCCCAAGGGTGGGATTTTTGCCCACTAAAACGACCCCGACTCTTCCATGCCCCGCGGTACCAACATACGGTATTACATCACGGGGAGGAGTCAGCTCACTCCAGCTTTGTCACCTTTCTTCTTTACGTGGCGTACGTAACCGCGATTTTCTCGTTTCTTCTGCTTTTCTCAGTTTATTGGAAATAGTTTCGATCATAGAGTTGACTGCCTCCCAATGCTCCTTACGCGTTAGCATTCTCCGCAGTAGATTTTCTGGTACGAGCACTCTACTAGAGTCTCCTCTATGCTTTTCCTTTCTTCCACAAATCTTGGACAGTGCTCTGGACTCTATCGCAGTTTGGACAATCGGATGGGCTATACAGTTTCAGCCAGTACAGATACTCGCGATACCTCCATGCCATGTAAGAAGCTTAGAAAAAATATAATTAATCTCACTGTGCCGTTTTTGCAACCACTCCTTGGTGCAGGAATGAGCCTGTAGGTTCGCCGACCCTTTCCGGAGCGTTCCCAACGGCCTTGTCATCTATTTTCAGATCTCTCTATTACGGCGTACTTCCTGAGGGACGTCGTAGCAGCCTCTGCTGTTTCCAGCCTGCAAACCTCCTCTAAACATGTACGCGTCGAACAACAGCGAACATGTCCTACTTGGATTTCACAGCGAGCCTAAGGGCCTTATTCAGCACTCCGTCCAGGACAGGGGATCTACTGTCGCCTATTCTACCGCAGATTCCCAGTAGCCCCTCTCTAGTGACTTCTGGAATTGCTTTCACACTCAGAGATCGCTGGAAGTTGTTGATGCCGCTCCCTTGCTGGGCGAATAATTTCCAACAAGAGGGTAAGGTACGTAATCTGCGGAGACGAACGGCCTCTAAACTGCCCCATCACGATTTTATAGGCTCTCCCTCACGGCTTTATTTCTGCCTCTGAGCAGAGCTCTTTAAAGTATTTCTCTCGCTAGCCCAATGACCTTGGGCTTGGAGGCTTTCTGGACTTCTTTATAGGCGCACTCTTTTCGCCCCTGATCGATTCTACCTATCGCTCTCTAAGCCATTCATCTGGCTCGGTGACAGGCTGACCGAAGGCTTCACCATTCCACCAATAGTTGGGTTTTCTTCCGGGGAATGTGCACCTCCTAGGCATGGATGCGTCACCTGCTTCGGCGATGCATTGGAACGGATGGAGAGTTTTTCTTGTAGAGGCACTTGCTTTATAAGGTTGACCTAACCACACCTCTGTGAAGGTTCGCTCATATTAAGATTTTAAAGACCAGCCTGACATCTTTCTCGGTTTCAGGTAAGATGGTTTTCTTTCCTGCGGCTTCCCCCATGATTCAAAGAAGATTGCCTGATGATCGCTGTGAGTATAGTCCTCGCTAACGCAGCAGGACATACCAAGTACCCGGAAGAGCCAACGAAGGTCAAGTCTACGATTGAAGCAGACTCTTCCTTCTGAAAGGTGTTTTCATCAGAAAAATACCTACCTGTGCAAAAGCCTCTAATAAATTGCACCCCCTTACATTTATTCGTTTGCTACCCCACTCAAATGGCCAATCATTGAAGTCACCGGCAATTACCTTCGTACTACGTCCGTTTGCGTCGAGAACAAGATTGTCAAACATACATTCCTCAAATCAAGATGTAGCAGGTGTAAACATACACACCACAAATTTTCGCCCACAAGGCCACTGATTGTCTCATTCTAGCACATTATATGGCTAATCGACCACATGCCCATATCGCCGGTCCACCAATCAAATCTGCAGTTATCTAGTTTCTATAAGGTTCATTTAAGATGTCCATTTTCATCCCCGATTAATAGGTGAAATTTATTTGAACTTCATTTTCTCATTGCAGTCAACGGCTCCCTAAATTGTGGATATTTACCACTTCCGCCAATATGCCGACTGTTCCGCCTCTAGTTTTCTTCGCACAGCAGGCATTTGGAATCCTTATTGTCCACTTCCCGGATCGAACAATGACGCTGATGCATGCCTTCATGCGGGGTCCAAACATGAGACATTTAAAACACCTCTCAAGTCAGATCTGTTCTCTTAAACGGCAGATAACACATCCAATCCAAACTTTTCTGACCACCAACAACTTCTGCGAACCATATTGTGGCCGTTTCAATGCCATCCCAGGCTGTTTTCCAACTGACAATAGACTTTTCCGCTAGTTCTTCTAACTTGAATTGTTCCTTCAAGGCAGTTCGAATTTCTCCTTTTGATGTCATATCATCGAGATCCTTACACTGTATGTAGATGTCATGTTTTGGGCGCATACTGGAACATTATCGATTAGAAAGGTTTTAATTTCAGTGCGAAAGCTGTCAGTTTTGCCACCGATGGATTTTTTTCCAGCTCGAACATGAGATCCAATTTCTGGGTTCTGCGAATTCCTTTGACATTTCTGCGCAAATTCTTTAGGTCAGGATCAGCTTTGACATTTTTGAGTATCCCCGAATAGTACAGATTATCTCTGTGATACTGTTGGGGCAGCGGGTTTCGGTTTCTTCTTAGAATTTCTTTCGTCCAGCTGCGAACTGTTATAGAGGACTCTGATAGCCCTTGCCATATTCTTTTAATAAACTTCGATAGCTCACCTATTTTTGCTCCGAGCTGAGCGAAGGATAATTTTTCCGGATCAGGGCTCTGTTCTCTATGAGCCCCGACGCCATTACTCCTTTTATCCGCTTCTTTATCTTTGACTTGTATATACCTTTTTATGTATTATTTCTTTCGCAGTCTTTGGCATTAGCCGAGATCTCAAAGTTGATGAGGAGCTCGTGAGGAATTGCCAGATCTCCCAACAGGTGCGACCCCAGGTGGTTGATCTGTTGATCTGTTGATATGTAAATATATATTCGTGCACTTTCTCTTCTGGCTCTGCATGGGCTGCTCATCTCTGATACGTGGACCAAAATGGCTATGAGAAGGATACCGAGAACATAAAAAAATAGAAGATTACCGGCGGCTTCTAAGAGGGAGGAATTGGGCTCTCGGTCATCGATATTTCTCGACTCGGGGGTGGACAACTTGGCCACCGTAGAATCCAATGCTACAAGTATTTCAGATTCGGAGAAAGAAGTGTTCAAGCGTAGTACCAACTTACCGAGAACATCAGTAATAGCACCAAAACCGCTAACAGCGCCCACAACATGTATTCAAAAGGGGCGACAACAGGAGGTACTCTAGGAAAAAAGGGACCCATTCAGGGGCTAGGAAAAAGTGGACCAATTCGGGAGGAGCTCGCCTATTTGTCTCTCAGAGGCACTTTTCTCAAAAACGGTTCTACTGATTGGCACCAAATTTGGTAGGAAGGAACATACGCCCACACATATAATGAATTACATCATTCTAAGTGGAATTTAAGAGGGGGTGTAAAATTTTGTATCATCGTGTATAGTCATGTGGGGTACCAAATGAAAAAGTGACAATTTATTTTTCCACGGACCCATTCTCAGAACCTACCCAACCGAAAAATCTGAAAAATCTAGAAGCTGCTACTATAGGCGAAACGAATACTATGACGTAATATATACATGCATTGTACAATACGTGGTATGTAGTAATGGGACACATATTGAGTGGATATTTATGTTTTTATATAAGATATACACAAAACCGTTTACTCCTGAAGCGTCCTGCTACCGATTTCCCGACTCGTTAGTATTCTCTAAATCTCTCCTGGTTAGAAATTATCTCATTAAAATAATATCAGGGAAGATTAAGCTTGGGAATTGAACTCCCATCATCATCATCATCAAATCTTGTGTGTAGTGGAACTAAATTTTCTATCAAAAGCTAAATGTTTTCCAATGGTATTTCCTGCAATATTCTGTTGACAAACATTTACGCAATATTTTACGAGTAAACTCAGACACATTCTACATTGTACCTATCAAATTCAATCCCGAAACACAAACTTATATACATAACATACATATGTATCAACATTAAGCAACAATTGCACGAAAGATAAAAGGAATGAACACAACCTAAACCATCTTGTTTTCTGTTATGCGGTTCCTTATTGTCCATCAATATCCAATGTTCATCGTCGTCGTCTCCCCTAGGCCTACTCCATCTATCAGTTACAAGACCTTTTTCGTGTCTTTAGACACGCTATTCATTCGAAAAAAACTACTACTCAATATCCTCAAAAGGCTCTTAAATTAAATCCTTGAACTTAGGCAGGACGATGTTTCTATCTCCAGATATTGATCAGAGTGAAAAAAAGTAAGTCGGGAACATGTACGAGTAGAACACATCAAACGAAATGTGTAGAAACACATTGGAGAGAACACAATAACATGGGTGAATGGAAGATGGGATTTGGAGAAGAAATTGCTGGGAGGAAAAACCTCCAAGGAGTGGACTAAATATAATCCGGGTAATCTAAAGACAGTGTGAGTGTTATCATAGTTGGGTGTTTCAACGTTGTTTGCAACATTGGAAGACATACTCCCAATGTGCTATATGAAGCGTAGTGGACCATATTTGCAAAGCCTTTGTCCTTGCTCCATGACTTTAATCAGAATAGTAGTGAAATCCGAGTACCACAAAACAGATTCAAACATTGACTAACAGTTGTTTTGGAGCCGAGACTTTCATCCGCTTTCTTGCTGTCGACAAGAGTTTCGTCTTCCTCGAAATCTAATTCGAACGGATTCAACCTCCTTCAACTCGGTAACCCTCCCAACCACTTTACTTATGATCGTTACACGAACAGGAATGCAAACCGAATTTCCTTAAAGGTTGCTTTATACCACGATGGCTTTAATGTCTCCCCACAAGTGCGTAGCAGAGTTTCGTGTGGTAAAACGATATTGGAATCGTGGCACACGAAACAATTTATACATTGAAGGCGACATTGTGGTCGCTCCTTTTGTCTGCCAAAATGAAAGTTTTGTGTCTCATATTAGGGGCTTTGTCTGCTGTTAGGGTTACCTGAAATAATCTGCTTAATCCGATTATTTTCACGCAAAGTATACAATGTACTCCCGTTTCTTAAGCAGAAATTATGGTTAGGAGAAGTATGATTAGTTTGGACGTAAGTCGTTAGTATCATTTATTATTATACGGAGATGTCATCCAGGAAACGCTAGATATAACTGAATGCGATATCGACTCCTTGAACTATAGACATCAACACGAGAAATCATTTTCGGTTTTTACTTAGTCTACTCGGAATAGCAATTTTTCTTAAAAGTGGTTCAGTCTGGTGAATAACTAGATCTATCTGTGCTCCGGCTTGCACTACAGTCGTCCGGCTTACGCTTTCGACCATGGTAAGGACACTCATCCTATGCTACCTCTACCCTCGACGAAACCGTAACCACTCTTTCTTATTGTGAATTCTTGAAGTCTTGGAACCCAAAAAGCGGGGTTCGTCAACCAAAGAAAAGTGGGAACAAGTTCGTTTTCAATTGGTGCGGTCCTACGTCAAATGGATGTCCACTTAAGATTCCGCAATCCCTAAACAAAAAAAAACATTTAGCTAACTCTAAACTTAAGGACAGAGTGCAAATGAGTATATAGTTCAATTCAAACAGAGAAAAACCGGAACACTGTTTCGGACCTGCCGTCAACGATTAGGGTTTGAGCGGTCTTACGTGACTAGTTTTTTGATTTAGAAGAGGTTCGCAGAATCCAAACACATATCACAACACACACAATTCTTTTGATTGTTTATTTCCTCGTACTGAATTGCTGGGAAATTCCGCTTGATTGTTGGCAGTATTTTCCCCTTTTCCTAATATGAAGCATCTTTTCTCTATCATCCCATTTCCAATTTCCTAGATCCTATCCTCTTTGCTTTCCCATATAAACTCAAAAATTAACACATTCCAAATATGCATTTTCTATTCTATGAAAGAAATTATCATTGACCTTGTTTGTACACTTATTATTGTGATGTCATGCAGGTTCTTACGCTAGCATGCAATTAAGTGAGTTTCAACCTAACGGATCGATGCAGGCAAAATATTATGTGCTGTTGCGAAATGGCCGAATGCGTGCTGCGAGCTATTGATTCAGCTGATGTTCGATGATGCACTATATGCAACAGAAAATAGCGTTAATGGCGATGGTGCTATTGTTTGGCGCAGACTATTTCCGAGGAGATACGAGAGGATTATTGCAACTCGAGAACATTCGTCCAGGAATCAAACGTGAATTGTGAGTCTTGAAACCCTGAGAAGGGCACCAAACGGTTGACCCCAAAAAGAGGTTGTTTCAAATAGTTCTGATATTTAGCGCTTTCGAAAATAAGCGTAAGATTCGCTACACCTTAAGGAAGGAAGTGAATAACAATTCCACCAAAAGGTTGATAGCTCTATCAATTTCCAATATAATTTCACATGCTTTCCATTTGAATTTAAATGTTTTGTTCCCGTAAGAAAGAACAGGAAAGGAATAAGGGCATACGATTTTGTGAACTAACTGCCGTCATAGCACCTACACTTTCGATAAGGTATACAATGTAAGTGCGTTTGTTTGATCACGGGGAATCGAACGTGGCCCACTGAACTGTCTGATAAGGAGAGGGCGCGAGCCTTTCTGCGGCAGATTGTGTTCTGAAGGACGTCTCTGTACACTGCCCTTAAAAAATCAGTAAGTATTGGTTACAGCTCAGGCAGGAGCAAGCATTTATTTTGATTCTTTTGAGGTCGTTTTCCTAGCGATATTTTTCTCTGAGTAAAGTGAGGATCAGGGGCATGTGTAAAACTGATACTGGTGAACCTGGATTAGGAACACGTGGAAAACTGAATTAGTGACACGAGTTCCTAATCCAGTCAAGTTACTGCACTTTTCCATGAACTTTGGGATAGCTTTGCTCCATGATTTGCAATAGCCAATTTAGATGTAGTTTTTGGGCATACCACTTAAATCAATCGACAGACGGAGAAACTGAGAAAGTATTGAGATGATTCCTTCGACACAGACAAGAGATTGAAATCAAGATTTCGCAACTGGAAGCGCAATCGCTGAGAAAGCACTGGTTGGAATAAAAGCCAACGATACGAGAAGGATGATAAAATTTCTAACTTTTGTCTTTCTTTTGGAGTAAAATTAGATACTTATAATTTCTTTGGTGCCATCCCTGACTGGAGCCTTAATGTGCTACATTCTATATCCGTTTGACTGGCTGAATTTGAGCCCTCACCATCCTTCCGGTAAAGTAACCAGCTAGTTCCTGATTTTTTTTCTTGTAGGTTCATCTGGAAGATAGTATCGCTTTTGTTCTTGATGTATTGTAGAACGTGGATATCGTGGCAAAGCTCCAGATTACTGATTTTAAAGATGAAAGTCTCTTTTAAGCTTTTGTGGAAAACAAAACCTTCCTAAAATTTGTTGACTATCTGTTTGCTTGTATTTTTGTTAAGGAAATAAAAATTTTCAAAACTCGCAGGACATGCTACGGTATGAGAGAAAAACAACCCCTAACTCCTCTCCTAGCCCGTGGAAATACCATAAGATGTTAGACCCCGAGGCTGAGATAATTCACTCCAGCTTCTTTCTCTTAAATGTGGCACTCGGGACGGAACTTTACTATTCACCCATGCTTTTTGGAGTTAAAACTGAAGAGAACCCGATCTTTAAGTTGATTACATCCCAACCCTCTCGACACGCATTAAAATTTCTGGTACCAAATCTAACTTAGTGTTTCCCTTAGATTTCCTCTCTCGTCCACTAATCTTGAGTGGTCGAAGAATATATGCTTCTGCAAGATTCCATCACAGTTTGAATAATCAAATGAAGTGTTAAATTTAAATCTGCGAAATCTGGCGATATTCTCCATGCCCCGTTAGAAACTGAGGCAAATTGTAATTCATATCTCCACGCTGTCTATCCAATTACTTCTTGATGGCAAGGATCAGCCTCTATATCCACAGATCCTTTTCTGAACATTTGCAACACTCATGCCATCCTTTATAGATCTTACCATTTCGACATTCTTCGTCTTTCACAAACAATAAATCGACTTTGACAGTTTATGTGGGGTAAACTAGATCTGAAGAGCCTTTCGCTGAGGCTGCATATTCGAACTCAGCTCTCTTGTTATAAGGAGCCTACAACCCTCCCAGATTCTATATTATTATGGAGAAGTCAAACTCCTGGTGGGCACTTTGTCGCAAGCATACTACACCTCTTGTTTTAAGCTGAGTTTCGGGTATTTCTTCTTTTCCAAGTATTTGTTGGTCTTCTGAAAGTCATGGTATGATTCCCAGCGTTAATGCGAGTATAATTTCTTTTATGGCATATTTTTTTGAGAATTGTGGGACCCTAAGTCCGCGTCAACTTAATGCTGGACCCGACCAAATGGGGGCAACTTATTCCCTTTTTTTGTTTTTGGTTCACGGACCCCTCATTTAGGGCTTAGCAAGCAAACTTCAAAATATGTCAGGCGATGACGGCTTTACGGCTTCTTACCAGAGCAAAACAAGAGGGAGTAAGTTGCTCCCCATTTGGTCCGGTTCGGTATTAAGTTCATGCGGACTTAGGACCCCACAATTCTCAAAAAAATATTTTCAGCTCTGGCCAAGCTCTGATCAAAAGGCGGATTGGCGCTCAATGTAATTCGTAGTCATGTTGTCTTCTGCGAATTATATAAAGGAGCTTTCAACAACTGCGAGCCGCTTCGGTCACGCTGTTCCCAGGGCAGAGGTGAGGCAGCGTCTGATGATTTGCCTCTGCCCTGGTAAGAAACCGTAAAGCCGTCATCGCCTGATATTCTTTCATGGCGCTTGATAATGAAGACCGCTTCCTCCTTAAGTAGCACTGCAGAACTCTCTAACCAACCAACAACACTGATTGCTCTCCATGAGTATAATTCAGATTGCAACTAGTTTGAAATTGCAATCGGTGTATGCCGTCGACGTAGCCCACCACCGCCTTTCTCCAAAAAGATAAAATATATTGTTGCCATAAGCAGCCAAGCACGAAGCAGTGTCAAACACTCGCGGAGAGAAAGTACTCTAGGTGTTACACCAGCTCTTCTTTCTGCTAAACAGCTATCGAAAGCAGTATGAAAATAAGTGGGAATTCCAATTATTGCCAAGGATCTTCGTATTAGACTGCGAACTGAATGCACGTCTCACGTCCAGGCAGTAACCAATTCAATTGTAACAAAGATTAATGTAGCTTTAAGAACTCTCGACTACTGACCTGAAAGGCACTTCTTGGATGTCAATAATTGTGAACAATTATTTCGCTCCACACTATTCACCTAATAGTATCTAAAGGAAATATGGATCTGTAGAAGCATGGTCGCTTCAATGATGCAGCAAATAATTCTACGGACGCGCACGTCTCGAAAAACTTAACGAATATGTCCAGTGTAGAATTCATCGCAAACTTAAGCGTCGTTTGTTATCGACTATTCTACTACAAATCTCTAGTAATTCATTTCTAGTTACTGGGAAATGACTTCACATTCAGGCGTCAATGAAAGCTGTCAGTATTCCTCTCTTGCGGGGAAAAAACCCTTGAATAATTTTCAGCAAGAATGTTAAGATGAACGACCTCTGATTTCTCCATCACGATTCGATAGGCGCTCTACCAAGCTTCCTGTTGCCGAGCAAAGCTGCTTGAAACATTCCCTCATCCACATTGAAGGGGGAGCTTCCATATAGTTCTGCTCATTTCCCTCCTGCCTGTAACGCTCTCTATAGTTCAAAAGTGATTATCTGGAGTTCACCTCATGTCAAGGTTGATAAAGATCGGGTCTACAATTGGGGAAAACTTTCTTTTCCGAGAGATGTTTAGATAGTCCATACAGCCGCAGCCATGAATTGCTTGGCGACTTCCCGCTGATGTAGCCACTCTATTTCTCGAACCTGTAACCTCTACATTATTGTCTTATTTTCTGTAAGGCTCATTCATAGTGGCAATCTCTACGGTGGATTTGCAAATGTTTCGTTTGTTCATCTATTGTCTTCCCATGAAATGCGTGTTTCTAAAAGCTGATGATCCTACTTATACTAAATTTGACGAAAAATTGAAACTGTGAACCCACACACATGCAGCGAATAAGACCTTACAAATGTGAAGCCAAAATATGAAAAACTGCTGAATGGAGAAAACCTTGGTCGTAGGTCAGCTAGGGGTGGTTTTAGTTGGAAGGAGTCGCACGCTCTTAGAACCCACAGTTGCAGATGATTTGTAGAATTGTGATGAGTCTTCTTACCTTTTACTAGAAGTCATACTACATCGTAGTTTGGCGAGCCATCTAGCATATTTGCCTAGCTTTTCTCGTGTTTGGTACCATTACCATACCAGGGGCTGGTATTGTTTTGCCAGGTATATTACTTGTCTCAGGAGGCCCCGGTTTTATGTTGCGAAACCAGAGATAACGCGAAAGGAACTAGCAAATGAGCTAGAGTTAGGTTGTTTAAGTACAAAAAGATCGGAAATCTATTTAATTTCTTTAGGTAAAACAAAAATGGGAATGTACAAAAATGTTATCTTTTATTTGATACTACACCAACTTTTTTGGACCATAGTTCGCCGGATTTTTCTGGCATCTTCTGGGCTACAAAGATCAGGGCAATTAGTTTATCTGATCGCCTCGTTACATCAGGAAGATGGGCTGGTGATTCTGTTACTCGGTCACCTACCTACTTCATAGGACACTATTCCATCAGCGGTTTGTAGTTAATATGTGCACAGTACTCCGCTAATGCTAATGTTTTCCATTTTGTTTTTAAGATCAGAATCGTTTTTTAATTGCCGCCTCGTAGTTCCAACGTAAACTGATCGTGTGTATTTGTGCCGCGTGAGACCTGGTAGACTACACTAGACTGATTGAGAATATGAGCTGAATCCTTTTACTTTGAGAACTACGTCGCATCTGGTGGCGAGTTCTGAAATCTAAATTATTTTCCAGGCGACCGGGTACAATTCTTCTCGTTCTTTCCGAGACCACTAGAACATAGTTATCTGTAAAATATTCATTTCGGTTCATATCTTTCGTGGTGTTTCTTACGGTCTTGGCTACGCTGCTTAATGTTAAGAAAATTTTTTGTGGGAAGTGGTTTCCAATTAAAGGGAGGTAGGTGATATATCTGGAGTTTCTTATTAAGCTTCTCAGCGGAGAAGTGATGATGATACGATCCTTGTGATAAGTAATGTTTCGCAATGGTCGTGCTGAAATAATATAACATTGCGAGAAATCTCCAAATATCACCAAGTGATACTGTAATGTTTCGTTCGATACACCACACTGTTGGTCTTGGAACAAGCGATGAATTGGAAATTGGGAATTGCCAGTGGCGACCATCTGGTGCTTGGCTGGCTTTAGCCTGGGAAAATGATTTTGGGGGTGCGTGATTGAAAATGGATTGCTTTATGCCAAGAATGTAATAAATGCAAACAATATCGGCTGAAGAGTTCAACCTGTGATATTGATAATGTTATATTTAAGCCCAATTAGGGCAATGAAAGCTGATGTGATATCACTTTTCTCAAAAAGAAATGTGATATGAAATCACCTGCTAAGATAATATGTTGCGTATTTTTATTTCCGATATTGTAGGTACTATGCTTTTGCTGGGATTATGAAATTCATTCCGAATCACCGACAGCGCTCTCGTGTTCAGCCCAGCTTCTGCGTTTTCTTTTTACGTAAGGAGCGAAAGCGAATGATAAATCCTTTTTCTTTTGTTACCAATTTAGTTTAATGGGTCTTTCGTCTCGTATGACAACTCTTTACGCAACTATTTTCTTCGAACCGCAATTCAGTCGCTTTAGACAACTGTCTAGCAAATTTTCCAATATTATGTCGCCATAATGGAACGAACCGGTTATCTATGGTAAAGCATCTGTTTATCGGTGTAATTGTGAAAACCCAAAATGTTGTTATCCACCATCCACAATATTCAGATTTTCAAGAACAGAAATAAGTTGAATGCGTTTAGCAATTTTTCTGTGGCCATTTTTGATTCCAGTGTTGTAGAGATATTGGTGTGCAGACCTGTAACGCAGATGACACCATGAGCACCTCATTCTCAACCGAGGCATTCCTTACTTACTAATATGTGGAAAAAGACACTTCTTCTTTCTGGTTAAATATGGTTATATTTAATAAAAAACTTAAAACAAAATTGAAAATGGCCTAACCTTGAGCCTTCACTATTTTGTGAGAAGTTTCCAGTTACCAAAGAAGCCAAAAAGCAACGGTAAGACTTCAAAATCAATATAGTTCATCTAGAAGCCACCCCAAAGGCAGTGTCACATAATATGGCTGATGAACTTTCCAGACATGTTCTACTTGAATCACTTAATCTTATTCCGAAATTTTCGAATTTTCGCCTAGCACACGCCTATCAGTCACAACCAAATTCTCATTATTGAGTCATTGCTTTTTATTGAATTGCAAATACGACTCCAATCATTTGACTTTCAGAAGAACACAGCTCTCACGGAGAGGAGCATATAAATCAAATAAATGGATTACCTCACGTCGAAACCAGCGGAGGGAGAACAATAATAATATCAAAACACATCAACCAGCCTGAACAGAATAATCAAAATAAATGAATTGTAGCTGTCGCCAGTGCAATGCCATTTAAAAAGCAGCTCCCCAAAATGTGCCTACCGTGCCTCTGCCATTTTAGGCACTCTCTATCAATCTTAGAGCTGTCACAGGATCTTTTCGGAACATCTCTAATTCGCCTCACCACGTGGAATTTCACCACCACCATTTCGGAAATGCGAAAACGCCAACGTCGTGCTGATTGAGTACTTTCGAATTCAACAATGGCTTCGAGGAGTGTTGGTCAGAGGGCTTACTGCCGCGTTTTGGGGGATATAAAAAGGACAAAGCCGCGAAGAGGGCGGGATCTTCCTATCATTAGCTGTACTTTGAATCGTGAGGAAAAAATCCATTGTCGCATGCTTTCACCCTCGTGTATCTTTCTGCAGGAAACCAAGTGGCTGTTAACATGCCAGGCTACAAAGTGTCGTCCGTTTCCTGATTTGTGGACTCTCACATAAGCAAGTGGAAGAACATAAAACTGACCTTTAACCAAAAACGACCCATTAAAATGCAATTACAGTTAAGCAGAGAGCGCTTTCCATTTATTTTTTTGCTATGTCCTAGGGTATGAGGTTGTTGTCTGGATTTGGACTCGCTTATGCTGTTCTACCACTAATTTGAAGAGAGTACTCCTCTGGTGTAGGATTCGTTGGCCATTGTCATGTACTCTACCTTCATTTGATCCCCAAGCACCGAAAGCCATTTCAGGTCAGTTGAAATTTTCAATTAGAGGTAAAGGTAAAGTGGCAACACAGTGTTGAGTTATGTTACCGTTAATTGGAGAAAAAGAAAGTAGAAATGTGTCCATAACCTCCTTCCATCGATTTTGATACAGAATTGAAGTTGACATACACATTTAAATTTTCAGTTACAGAAAATCGTAAACAATTTGTCGTCCTAATTTCGTTATGCGTCTAGTGAATATTCTACGTTGCTTTTACCCCTCAAGCGTTGAAACTTTTTTTTTTCTTACAGCGACGTCTAATATCCTTTCTGACGAGAAGGACTTATCGCTTGCAGATTTATTGTCGTTTATAATGAGAAAAAGCCCAAATCTAAGTAACCGTGTCCTTTCATTTCGTCCATTTTTCACAAACCCAAAACCACTTTACACTCTTGCATATTTTCGTGAATAATCTTGGCCGTATTTCAAGCCATCATCCCTTCCCTCTTCTCAGCACAAAGCAAACAGAAGGAAAATTCATGGAGTTCATAACGGGTCACGTTGTGGTCATTTCGTGCGACAAGTGGTTAATTGCAGAAAATGCGAGTAGGAGTCGCGTGGCAACCTCTTAGATTTTCCGTAATCAATTTTCTTGGGAAGGAATACTCGGTCAGCCTTGGGGTGAAATGGCGGAGTAATAGAATAGTGGTAGCTATTCAGACGGATTTATGTGGGCGATTGAAGGGAAGGTCAACTGTCGTAATTCGTTCCAGCGTGGCACACTTTTATGAGGCTTATATTGAAAAGTGGCCCAATTGAACGGTTTTATTAACATGGCAACAGGTACAATTAGTTTGAGCATAGGATGATGAAGGAGGATTTTTATTTGGCTTATTTTCGAGCAAGACAGCGGTCGCTGGCTCGACAGAGCAAGATACTGATGCCGGATAACAAACAATGGGAGTAGCAGATTCACCACAAGTATCTAGTTAGGTATTGATAAGCTCCAGAATGAGGAAATGCATCGAAAAATGTCGGTGTGTTAGAATAACAATCCTGCAGAGACTGAACCAGTACCAAGAAGCCAATATCATTGATATGAAGCTGACCGCTGAAACAGGCAATCAGTACAGCAGCAGAGAAGACCATTGGACCAACCAAAAGGAAGGAATGGTTTGACAAAGAGTGCCAGAAGGCCATCGATACGGAAAACATTAAATATATTATAAACAACATTAAGAGCAAAAGTCAAATGAAACAAAATCTACAGAAAGCAAATACGAAAACAACGACTAAATCTACAGATTGAATGATAACTAATTTGACCGAAAGACTGACAACAGGATTCCAGTTCAGAACTGAATTTTTCAGCGACGTAGTGAGAAATCTTATTTGTGACATGGAACAAATAAAAAATCGATCGGCGCAATATTTCAAACGTCGCTCAATGCCACAATCTATTCTCCACATTTCAAAGGGGCAGAGGGATCGTCAACGATACGTGGAATAACGTCCCCGAGGTGCCCGTACAAGTAGTTCTGACCCGTAGCTGGCATAATACGTATGTCCTAGGTAGTAGCCTCGAGAAAGTTTCTCAGTGAAGAGCGAACTGCTAATGATCGATACACACCGGGACGTACTGGGAGTCTTGGGGTCGTCGACAACTTATAATCGTCGATGGGGTGGTGTGAGCCTAGCTCTGCCAAGGCAGTAGTTGTGACGTGTATCAGGAGCCAGCCCGTTCAACACCCTTGTGGGGTAGTGTGCATTGAACCGGTATTAGTAGACCGCGTTGTCCCGAGCGACCGCTTGTTCGGTACCTGAGTTTCGGGATAAGTTAAGTGTAGGTCAGGCTTTGTTCGAGGTTTTACTCATTTCTGACTGTTGTGTGCTCCTTGCACACGATGCGCTGGTAAAAACTTAAGTGGAGACAGTAAAGACAATATAAATGAAGATATACTGGGAATGAAGAATGAGAAGAAAGCCATTATTAAGCCAATGGAAGGCAAGACCTTTATGGAAGTCCTCAGCGAACTCCATTATAGGAACAAGCCCGAAAATAGCGGAGCGAAAGAGGCTGCCATTCAGGGTGGTGAGGTCCTAGTCAAAATCGTCCCGAGAACAATAGATAAACGTACGTTCTGTGAAGCCATCAAGGGACTACTGAGAGAGAAAGCTTTGGTTTCTAGCCTTAAACGCACGTGCTGTCGGAAAATCCGGGACTTTCACTGATCATCATCAACGGCGCAACAACCGTATCCGGTCTAGGCCTGCCTTAATAAGGAACTCCAGACATCCCGGTTTTGCACCGAAGTCCACCAATTCGATATCCCTCAAAGCTGTCTAGCGTCCTGACCTACGCCATCGTTCCACCTCAGGCAGAATCTGCCTCGTCTTCTTTTTATACCATAAATAGTGCTCTTATAGACTTTTTGGGAAGGATCATCCCCCTGAAAAGGTCATCAAGCGAGAATGTCTCGCGGCAACCAATGTCCGGATTGGCATCACCTCTGAAAACTCCCGAGGTCAAAGTTGCGCTGTAGTGAAAATTGCCGAGCAATCATAATTAATTGGATAATACGCATGATACGAATCAGGACTGTCCCGGGAAAAAATGTACGCATGTATAGATTATGGGCACACGTCTGAAACCTGAGAGAGTCTGAAACCGCTTAGGAAGGCCGTAAAATCAATACCTCCAACGAAAAGGAGGGTAGCGTTCTATGCAGAAATCGTGGCATATCTGTTGAAAGCATTGTGCACACTGCGGGCTATTGCGGTGTCCAATCTTCAAAATAGAATCGGGAACAGCGCTATCAACCGAATCCGCATCCTACAGATAAGTATGCACCGGAGTGTAACCGTTCGCCATTCGCTGCTGGGACCAAAGCTGATATAACGCTCATAAGTAGACAGTATAAAAACAAGGACCAAACTTCATGGCACCTCGACATGTCAAGTACCGCTGCCCCCTGCATTTGGGATGGCACCCACCTTATGGTTCTTGCCCAAGGCCAAGAGGACGGCTTTGTCTAGATTCAATACTTGGGGGTAACGTTTCTCAGTGTCCATCTAACATCGAATGAGACGATGCCGGACTTTCGACGCAGGCTAGGTGCTCTGGAGAACGCTCTCGATCAGGATCCCTCTGTGGATCCTCATCGAGGTGACTTCAACGCCAGGGCATTTTACTGAAGCATGCCTCAGCCAGACCCTAGAGGGAAACAAATTCTTGAAATGGCGGCAAAAACAGGAATTGTAGTTTTAAACACCGGATCAATTCCAACACTTCAACGCTAAGGAAAAAAAACCGAGTTCACGACAAACGACTATTCCGTCGAAGCTGTTGGCGCAAACTCCCCCAAAACTCAATGAAGGTGAACACCGTGAGGTTTGTCAAAACTCATGGAACAGGGGGGAGGGGTGGACGGCACTCCTAGGGGTGGTGGCGCTGCGGCTGTCACTACCATGAATTCAGTTATGAAATTGATAACGCCGACCTGGGGAGTTTTGCATGCCCATGAATTAATCAAGACGTTGTAAGGCTCCTATATATTCATGGACGACGAGCAGTTTAGAGCTTCGGTAGGACTATCACCAACTCCGGCGCTGACATAACGACCGGGAGGAAGCATGTACCATAATGACAGAGTACAGATCAGCCAAAAGGGGACTCCACAGCGCAATAAACAGGAGGAAAGCTCGCTGCTGGCAGGACCTGATCGACGAGGTAAATGGGAACATGCTGGCACTCTGTTACAAACTGGGTAACCCGAAAAGTCGAGGCTTCGCGGAAACTCTATTCACGTAAAGCCGAGCAGAAGGGCCGCATTGTACGGGTACCCACCTCTCCGCTGAGGACTGAACACTTTTCTCTATAAAAGAGTTGGAAGAGGCAATTCCCGCGACTCAATGCGCTAAAACAGCCCAGCACTCTAATCACTTGCGCCTTCCGGCCAGAATCGTCTCCAGGAAAAACAAAATCGCCCCAGAACCTGATGGGTTCCCAGCAGAGGTATAAAAACTGGTGCTCCAATACTGGTCAGATCTATTGCTCGGCGCATTTTCCCTTTTTGTTGGAATGTGGCGAGACTTGCCCTGATCAGCAAAAGGAAAGGCGACACTGAGTTGTCGTGTTCATATCGAACACATTGTATAATTGAACTGCTGGGAAAGTGCTCGAAGAGTTCATCAGAGTAGACTTGTTGGTGCGGTAGGTGTTGTCTAAGACTCGTCCCCACTGCAGTTCAGCTGTAAGACAGAGAGATCCACAATGAATACTGTCATGCAGATCGTGGATGTGGTTCATTGAAAGGAGTCACACAGCCGTACGACAGCCTTGTGCTCACACTGGAAAAACCGAAGTAGTCATCCTGAGAAAAAAGAAAATTCCGACCCTCATATCGATAGTCGAGTCAAAACCAACGGTAAAGTGCCTTGCACGGACTCTTCACTCAAAGATAAGTTTTTCTTGTTATCGGTGACGTTCTTCATGCTGCCTTGCCCGGAGGACGTGGAGGAATTCAATGGATGAAGACATTTTTCCTCAAACACTTCAGCTATGCTGATCAAATCTGTTTGCTCTCTCACCGGGTCATGGACCTGGGCCAAATGACTCTCGATTTGGAAAGAGAGGCAAGTAGAGTCGCACTGATTATAAACATCGACAAAATCTGATGGGCCATCGGGGTCCCCTATCTACATGAATAGGCAGAGCATGGAAAGCATCGATCAATTTGTATATCTAGAAAGCATAGTTTCTGCTGATGACGACATTGAACTAGATGTTGGCCGACGCATCAACAGCGTTACATCCGCTTTCGCTGCCCCATTCAAAATCTGGAAACGCAGGTATATCAACAATAAAATCAAGTTGAGATTGTTCTGTGCTAGTGTTCTTTCTATGTTGCTATATGGGAGAAACACATGGAAGGCGAACTCCACTGTTACTCGAAAGCTCCAAGCTTTCGTCAATATACTGTGAGCGTCAAAAATAAGTAAACACTTAATTTTTTCGTATTTAAGCTTTAATTTCATAGCAGTTACTGATAAAAATTAACATGCTTCATCACCGGTTAAAAGTATTATATAATAGAAGTTTAAATCTGAAAAAAAGTTAAACAAAACAAAATACCGTTTCAAAAAATGCTTCAAAATACTGCTGATTTTACGCGTCAAAAGAAAGTATACAGAATTTACTTCTCTAAGAAATAATATCCAATAATTAGTTAGAAATAATTTTTAATATTTAGTTTGTTTTCCATGTGACTTTAGAACAGCATTCAGTCTTTTAGGCATTGATTTGACAAGATTTTTTGTAATATCTGGAGAAATGTTGTTCCATTCTTCGATTAAAGCCCTTTTTAGGTCGTCCTTGTTGGAAATGCTTCTTTGTCTGATTTTCCTGTCAAGGTGCTCCCACAAATGCTCGATAGGATTAAGGTCTGGGGACTGCGGTGGGTGATCAAGGGTTTTTGGCGTTCGGTATAACAACCATTCCTTAACAATGTGGGACGTATGTTTCGGATCGTTATCGTGCTGAAAGATCCAGTTTCCCGACAGCCCCAATTTGTCAGCACTAGGAGTGATATTGTCCTTCAATATATTTAAATAGTCTATTTTAGTCATTTTAGACTCGATGAAAACTAGATTTCCAACTCCGGATGCCGCTATACATCCCCAGACCATAACTGAGCCTCCACCGTGCTTTATGGTGCTTGTAACGCACTTGTCGAGAAATGCTTCATTTTTCGCTCGCCATATTTTTGGTGGCTTTTTCGCCGCAAATATTTCAAATTTACTCTCATCGGAGTATAAAATGTTTTCCCAAAAGTGTGGCGCTTCATTTTGGTACTTTCTGGCGAATTTTATACGCTTCTTTTGATTCGCTTTAGAAATATAGGGTTTCTTACGTGGCACTCTGCCATGTAGACCATTTTTGTGGAGCGCTCTTCGAATTGTGCTTGCACTCACTGATTTGCCTGAAGTCTCAGCTATTTTCTTTGATATGTTTACTGCACTTGAAACTGGATTATTCCTTACTTCTCGTACAATTGTCCGCACTTCGGAGTCAGTAAGCTTCTTAGGTCGCCCAGACCGCGGTAAATTTTCAATAGTATGACGAGTCGTATATTTATCTATAATTTTTTTTATCGTACAATGATTCCTTCTAACGATTTTTCCAATTTCACGCAAAGATTTCTTTTCTTTATGTAAATCTAAAATTATTTTTCGTGTTTCGTTTGTGGTTTGCTTACCCATTATCTTAAATGTTATACTTGTGCACTTATTCAAACAAAAACAAAGAAAATCTACGAAAAATATTAGTGCACTATATTTGCTTACTTCACTTATAAACAGTTTCAAAGAAATTTGTGTGATTCCCGGAAATAATTAAAAACAAAACGAGAAGTGTTGCCACTGTATACTTTCTTTTGACGCGTAAATTCATGAGTATTTTAAGACAAGATGAATTATTTTTGAAAATGTTTTGTTTTGTTTAAGTGTTTGTGCTGACATAAACTTCTATTATATGAGCCTTTCAAGCTATGATAAAACATTTTAACTTCTATCAATAAACATTGTGCAATAAAAGTTTAAATACAAAAAAGATGGGTGTTTACTTATTTTTGACGCTCACAATATGTCATCTGCGTGATATCATCGGAGTAGGTAAACCTAACGCTATCTCAAACAAAGAACTTGGTCGGCACGGAAATGCGAGTATTGTGGGCTATGCCACGCTGTGGAGCGTCTCAGGAAATCATGAGGGGAGCTGAAGCGCATTTCAGCTAACCGAGAGTAATGATGCGTAGGTGTAGTTGACTCGTTATACCCAGCAAGGTGTGAAAGGCCTTTGTATATATTGTATATAACATACCATTGTTCCGAAAGGTTCCAGCAGTCCTCCTTGGGTTACGCACCACTTTCAAAGAAGATTCATAAGCTTCTCCGGCTGAAATGGATTTCGACCCATATTTCCAACAGCCCCAAGAACTTCGGCACTGACCTGCGCAGTCTCTTTAGAGCTATTTGCCCAGTGCCTGCGTTTAGACATCATCCTTCCCTCTTGAAGGATTTGGCGACCTGCTGGAGTAGCCACATCGAATAATAAAACGGTTTAACGCCCGCCCGTTCTCCATAGAGGCTAACGGGACCGCAAAAACACTCTCTTCAGACCACCTGAAACCTGCTTATGAACCTAGTGGGAAGACGATCCATCCTTGCAGGTTACACCAGCCAGCCACCCGGGGATCATTGAGGAGGGAATAGCTGTGGCGGCGCCAGATTAGCGTGCTCGGCGCTAACGAGCATAAGTCCCGCTCGAAATGTTCGCTTGCAATTTAATTCAATCCTAGTAGTAAAACGTGAACCCTTTCGCTGTACTTAAGAAGTTTTTTTTAGCACCGATCTCCGTTTTCGCGAAACTAATTATACATTTCTTATTAGCAAATACATACTATCAAAGAAAAGGACTAATTTCTCTCTTATTACCAATTTTGGACTAAATATCACCACTTCAAAAAATCAGATATCTTGTCGGTATTCTTCCGATGGGATTGCTGTGATACTAACATTTACGACATTTGTAAACATTTCAATTTACAGCTTTAATTCGACCATATCGAACATCGGTTATTCTTGCATAAAAACTTACCGAATTCCCTCGGGGCAACTATTGCTCCTTATTTTACGGTAATGACATCAATTTTTAAGTTTCAATTGTAAAACGTTACCCCGGCCGGCGGCGACAAGCAGTAGTCACGGGAGCACGAGAGAGCCATACTCGTAAAGCATTTTACTTTTTTGTCCATATAATTAACTTGCGCTACACAAATACGGGTAATGGGAACAACGAAAAATCGTTATTACAGTAAAAGGCAACGTAAAAACCTTTTGACAAAGGACACGTACAAAAAACAGTAGCAGCAACTGCGAAAGCTTACGGCGAAATTATTCAGGAGGAAATAGCTTTATTACACTAAGAGAATAATTAAGGGTCTTGTAGTAGTCGCCCTAGGGTTTTTGCTCCTTTTACCCTTATTCAGATGGTTGTTCTATGTATGGTTGCTTCTCTACCCTTTCCTCCTACTGAATTTACGGGGGAAGGCTAGAGAACGCAAAACTCTCGACTTGGCTGTAAGCTTGATGTATTAACCCAGAAGAACTAACTTTCACGAGATAACCTATTCATCCTGCAATTAGGGATAGAATAAAGTTTGACCGAGATTTTATTTTCAAGGAGTTTAGATTTCTCACTTTCTAAACGTTAACTCTCCACAAGCTTGTTTATATCTTTGGCAAACTTTGGAGTTTGGTGATTTAAGTACTTCTATGAGCTTTCAAGACTTCCTAATTTAATCCTTCCAATCCTTTCTAGTGGAGTTAAATATCCATTGTGGGGTTAACACACACATTCTTCACCGCTGTTGTCGGTCTTCCACCACGTCACTATCGCTATTATCCTGTACGTTGCTCCGCCGTAGCCATAAACAACCCTGCATGGAGACAAAAACACTTCTCGGGAAATCCTTGAAACTGGCGCGGTCAGTAATAAATTTCATGTCAGACCTGTCTTCAAGCAACAATTCGTCCGAATGGCAGGGCCCTGTATGCGGTCATATAATAGAAGAATTGAATAACCAAAGAAGCCATATTGTACGTTTACCTGTCTCCTGAATGAAACTGTATTTATATAAGGATAAGCAGGAAAGTTGTTTGTGTACACAGACATAAATCTCGATTGGCTTGTACTGAAAATATATGGACGGAAAGCAAAATTATGGATGAGTCTGAAAAAAAACTATTTCCCATGATACATATCTGTCACAGAGAATGAAGATATTTTTACTTAAGGTAAAAGCGCATTTCCGAAATTAATATTAACGTAGAGTGAATGGCTTCATTCAACTCGAAATTATGGACGCTTTTTTAGCTTCCCCTCGTTCAAGACGGAATAGCTTGAAAGGACAAACTCAAATAGAACCCAATAAAGCAGAAATTATCATCGCATAGGAACATCTTCAACCTGTCCTAAAAAAATTCTCAATATTTTCACTACATTCTTTTCACCCTTGAATTGATGTTTGTAAGACCTTTAATTCCGTTGATTCTAAAATGCCAAAGGACTTTATTTTGAGGAAATTTTCTTTAAAATGATCGCGATGGAAGTAGTTTGCAAAGATGCTGATGTAGATAAATGTTTCCAAGCAGTGGACTTACATTAGCCTAATAAGACAAAAATTAAGAAAGCGAGAAACCAATTATCGGTATTAATATTGCGTTACTAGGAGTGAACGGATGGAACTAGATAATATTAATAATTATTAATGTCCCAAGCTTTCCCGCTTTTCCTTTAGTGATTGCGTGGAAGGCACTCATATCGCTTTCTTAAATATGGTTTGAAAACATAAAAGGGATACTACACACAAGATTGGGTAGAGGGGGCGAGGAAGATTCAATTAAAGCTTCAGTTGAGAATGGTTTCGATCATCGGTTATCGTAAGAGAATCAAAGCTCACTTTTCGGTAATTTTAGAAGGAAGTCAAGCGATGTCTACGTGGGCTCTAGTGACAGTTAATTCCTCTTTCGTTCTCGGACACCTCTTTTAGGAGTATACATTAACCTCGTGACGTACTGACACTAACTTCCTCAACAAGATGCATTCTCACTTCATAGAGTTTTATTGGTAAATTGAACGTCAAGGGCAAGATATTGTCCTCTATGTTGGTGCAAAATTTGGTACTCTTAGAACGAACTCAAGGAAGTTCTCAGTCAATTTCTAAAAGTTGTACTGTACTATCAGTAAGTTTATTTGAAAAGATGTCGGATTGGGACCTATTTTGGGGTCTAGATTTCATGTAAGCGCACCATCCTGATTTCGGGTTTTTTAATTGGATAGTTTTCGAAAATGAGTCATATCTCACTTTAAAGTGTGCACATTTTGACTTCTTACTCGCGCGCTTTACAATTCACGTTAAAACTAATATCAGATTAGTATTACTAATTGAGACCTTTCATTTGATACCCCACATGACTATATTCGATGAACAAATTTTTACATCCCGACTTTGCATGAATGGGAAGCCCCCTTTAAACTCCACGTAAAAATATGTCACTCACTGCATGCGTGTGATTTCATAGTTTCCATATGTTCACCAAATTTCGTTCGAATCGGTTTAGCCGTTTTGCAGAAAAGTACGTGTGACAGACAAACAGTGGATCGATTTTAATAAGGCTTTGATTTACAAAAAACCTCAAAATTTCTGCAAAACATGTAAGGCAGCCTAGAACAGACACAAGACTATGAAATTTATTACAATGTAGGAGATCTGCGGCTTATTACACTTCGGAGCTTGCACGATTGACAGACATGCTTCAGAAAACGCGTCAGTTCTGTCGATATAAAGAAGCTTCAACGGCTCTGGTCACAAACCCAACTTGCTAAAATTTTTCGCCTTCCACTATGATCCAAATCAGCATGACATAGAAACGGCTTTGATGCAAAAGACAGTAAACCTCGAGGAAGCTTACTCGGACTAAGCAACACTATACTGTCAATGAATGCGAATGTTTACCAGCGCAGAGGTACAGCATTCGAAATGATTTCGTTTTGCTCAAACGGGCAGTGGACCAGTAAGACGTTCACGACCTGGCCACATGAGCATTAAAGTTTCATAGATTTCCGTTTATTAAACACATATCGGAAAAGCTCCCAACATCTTTTGTCAGATTTTCTATTCAGTATGTATTCACCAGTGGCGGTAGACGCATTTGAGGCAAAGCAAAACAACGCAGATATCGATTTTGATTCGTTACATTTTCAACCTGGAGACTGTTTTCCATTAATCGATCGCCTCAGGGAAAATGTCGTCATATCCCTAAACTGTACATATATGTATATGGATTGTCGTATAAGGGAAGTAACCATGCCGCAAGAAATGAGCTGCAAGATTAACAGGTTTAGATGCTTTGGTTTTCAGAGGAGCTGACACGCACACGATCATCCCTTCAGTGCACATGGGGGTAAAATTAAAAGGAATTCTTCACATATTTAAAATCCCGGCTGACAACAGGGCACAATTTACGTCTGGGGCCGCCAACGAACCTTGGTACCAATATGACAATAAATCATTAAGCCAACCGAAACAACAGTGGCTGCATACGCTCGCTAAGTGTTTAAAAGCCTCGCGGTTATATCCAGATCAGGCCTTTAATAGAACAAAATGAAGCAGACGATCACGAAGAAATGGCTCCGCTTGTAATCGGGACAAAGGCTAAAGAAATTCAATCTAAATAGCTTGACAAAAGAGTGCACTGTTCAAGTAAAAGTCATTGGAAAAGTCCCTAAAAGTTGTCTGGCGCCCTAACCTACGCCGTCACTTCATCTAAGGGAAGGTCTGCAGCCTCTTCTTTTTGTACCGTAAATACTGCTCTTATAGACTTTCTGGGCTGAATCATCCTTACCCATATGGATTAGGTGACTCGTCGAGAACCTGTTGAGCCGGATTTTATCCACAACCTGACGGTGATGATATCGCTCATAGATTTCGTTGTAATAGAGACTGCGGAATCGCCCATCGTCATGTGGGAACCAACAATCTTGATGAAGGTAGATTGGGTTGTCTTTCCCATAATGTCAATATCGTCAGCATAGGCCAGTGTTGGGTGGACTTGAAAAGAATGATGCCTTTCGCATCCACATCTGCAACACGAATCACTCTTTCGAGGGCCAAGTTAAAGAGGATGCATAATAGTTCATCCCTTTGTTGATGTTAAATGGTCCCGAGAGTGATCCTGCTGCTTTTATCTAGCCTCGCACATTGGTCAGGGTCAGCCTAATCAATCTTGTCAATTTCGTCGGGATAAAGAATTCTCTCATGGCCGTGTACAGTTTTATCCTGGCTATTCTACGCTAGGTGGCCTTAAAGTCGATGAAACGATCGTGGAACTGATGGCTATGTTCCAACAGTTTTCTATCGCTTGCCGCACAGAGAAAACTGATCTGTTGCTGATTTGCCTGGAGTGAAGCCTCTTTGGTGTGGGCCAATGACGTTCCGGGCGCGTGGGGCTATCCGGCCTAGCAAAATGGCGGAAAATATCTTGTAGATGGTACTTCGTAGCGTGATGCCTCCATAATTGCTGTACTACGTGATATCCCTCTTTTTATGCTTATGCGCTATCCCACACCTTGAGCATCAGTTGATGAACTGCTTGGTGTAGTTTGTCGCTTCCATATTCATAATTCGTCTGAAATTCTCCCAGGCTTCCTTTTCTGTCTGGGAAGTCGCTTCTCCACTCGACGGAGTTCGTGATAGATCGCTGCGTGTGCGCGCGTCCTTTGAGAATGCAGTATTGCCCGATAACAGCATACTTCCGTTCGCCTGCTAGCTTACATTCACCGTCGAACCAGCCGTTCCGATTTTCGAACCAGCCGTTCCGATTTTTTTTGCGGCTGGCTCCAAGCATGTTTGTGGCCATGTCAATTATAACGTTCCTCAAGTGGTTGTGGAGATCATTTGATGCCTCATTTCCAGGAAATTTGTTAGCTGCGGTTATTGCGGCATCCATTTCCCCCTTAAAGGTGTTACATTGGGCTTTGTTGTTGATAGTTTCAGTATTCACGCTGACTTGATTGTCGGCGGTGTTGTAATTCGAGTCCGGAGCACTATCCCAACGAGATAGTGATCTGAGTCTATATTGGCCCCCTTTATGTTCTGACATTCATCAAAGCTGGGCCGCGTTTAATAAATACGTGGTCAATTTGGTTGAAAGTAGTCCGGTCTTGAAAGGCCCATATATATTTGTGGACCGCTTTTCGTGTAAACCGGGTACTTTCAATAACCACTTCGTGCGATATTGCTAACTGAGTAATCCGCAGTCCGTTATCATTGGTATCCTTAAGTAAGCTCTGGGAGCCGACGAATGGCCCGAAAACGGGCTCCGACTGACTGCTAAAATTTCCAAGTATGATCCTTCTTCGACTCTGTAAGGGCGTGAAAGTTAATGAAATTTACATTTCTATATTTGCCTCTCAAACGCAGAGTGCATATCTTTTCACTTATGTTTTCAAAACCGGTAACCTACTCAGAGCACATAGTTTACTAGCTGGCCGCTATAATATATGCAGTATTGGCTTTTTCTCTCGGTTTTTTCATCAGCCTCATATTGGGACTGGGTATCGGCTAGCTGCTGGGCAACATTCGATCTGTACAGAGAGCACACTTTCCATGAGAAAATGCCAAAATCATTATTCCGTTTTCGTTGCCGAATTCGACAATGTAAAATCCGTCCTGTTCGAGGCTCTTTTCGTAGCTTCGTAACGTAGGTTTTCCGACCTATCCTAAACAAACGGCTGCTGCTTCATATTGAAACCCATATTACTGTAGATGCGGGTTTAGGATTAGCTTAAGGAGGGTTAGAGTAAATTTTCAAAATAGCATAATATTGTATAACGAGTATTTCCCGGCCTTGATACCATGTGCGGGGACTACCACATTTTTCTTCACATTTTTTCGGTTGGGTTCTGTTTCTGAGAATGGGTCCTTGAAGTAATTGGCTGCAAGATCGACGCAATTCAGGATAAACTGCGAAAAGCGGAAGAGATTACAAAACCGCAGTTAAGGACGCCGCAGATAGAAGAAAAGAGATGAACCTAAGTGAGCTTACTCCACTCCGTGATGTAATATTTATTGGTAGTTCCACGGGGCCCTTGAAAGTCGGAGGTGGTTTTAATGGATAAAACCCCAGAGCAGAGGCTTCGGGAAGATTATCAAATCCTTAGCAAAAAAAAGACAATAAACCGACTTTTTTCCACAAAATCTTAAAACGACCCTCGTTTCATTCTGCAGTATTTTGTGTGCCACTTGAAGCATGTAACCTTATTTATGTATTCCTCCTGTTTATTTGAAGGACGCGCGAAACATAGCACGTGATGTGATATCACCTCACTTTTTGAGAAAACTAATATCACCTTTCATCACCTTGACTGTTGCAATATTATATCATCAACACCACATATTACCCTTCGCAGGCGATGTAACCCTTAATACTAATCACTAAAGTTGCATTTTTTACATTCGTAGGGTAAAATGTACGGCAGCGAAGAACGAACTTTCTTTCATGCAAAACAAGAGAGAAAACAAAGTTCGCTTATTCTATATTCTAACATTTTCCCATGCAAATACCAGGGAGTTCTGATTTCCGCGAACAACAACCGGGTAAATTTGTATATAAAATATTATCCACACAAAGCCGAGATAATTTTCGCACGCGAAAACCGACCAAGCGAACGGTAACTTATACTGGCAAGAACAGTGTGATGTATTGAACGATACATAACAGTATTACTCGGTGATGTTTCGTGATGCGATATTATCATACATCGGCAGATAATTGTAAACAGTGATGCAGTGATGTTAAGCGATAATGTGATATTTTGTCATATTTGGATCGCGGTTAGTGATGGTAATGTGATAAAACAATTTAAGGTGATATTACATACACTACTCACCCGTCTCTAATTCACTATTTATCAAGTATGGGGAGCACACAGTGTTTTTTTTTGCACAGATAATTTTTTATTTGGTTTTGAATGAAAATATACCTTAATTTCATTATTACCACATTTAGCGCTCTGCAAGTGACAAGACTACAAGACCATGATAAGTTTTCCCATTCAGGATGCGATGACAAGATATCAAACACTGATATTTTGTATATTTAGAATATAAAATTTATATAATATTTACCAGTGCGAAATGTGAAGATTATATGAGAAACGCTTTAGACAGAACAGTTCAATTTACAATGATTCAACTAAAATAATAGGGCACAATATATAACTTTAAATTGTTACCATTCTAAAGTTTTGATACCACCAATGAACAGGTTACTTACCCCTACCCTCTATGCCACCGATACCAATAATCAATTGTTTAAACAGTTAAACCCAAATACATACTGTCAAATTATTTTCCCTCCTGGAAAAGAAAATGTCCTCCCGAACCCGAATTGTCTTCTGAATGTGGGTAACAACTTCGTCTTCAAAAGAGATCATCATCTGATATTGGCTTACCTTCGTTTGCGTGCCGCCCTGCCGATTACAAGGGAACAGAGCGTCGCCTGCCGCCGCCTCCCTCCCTTACGCTGGCTGTCGCCCAGCAGTCGAGAAGTTTTTTTGCTGGGCAAATGACACCAACTGCAAACAACCAACTGTGTTGATCAGCACTGGACTGCCATCAACAAAAGCCTTGGTCTCTGGTGCGGGCGAAGCTACCTGCTATATCCTAAAACAACACTGCAAGACCTAGTTGACCGCAGAAGCTTGGTGACGGATGGACGAATATAATGGGCTGAATTATTGGATGCGACCGGAGATGAGTGCAACGCGCTGGGCTCCTTCACCATGAAAAAGTACAAGAACTGCAGTAAAGAAGAAAGGATAAGCTCCTGCAGAAAGTAACGATTTTGGTTCTCCATTCCGTATCATGAAAGAGTTTCCAGATGGTCACAAGCCCTTCAATGGTTCAGTACGGCGAGGTAGGCTTCTTATCTACAATGTGAGAAGCTGAACAAGACGGAGGAGTACCTCGCTGCTCTCAATTGTATAACCTCCAGTGAAATTCTATCTCTTGGGGATGATATGGTCACTTTCAAATAGTAGTGAAATTGTGTTTGTTATCGAGGTATTGAAACGGAGTAAAGTCACTGTTTTTGGCAATCTAATTGCAAAACTTTTTAATGTAGCTCCTGCAGTCATGGCAAAATGGCTGCCTGGTAGGAATCTGCGATCCTTATCAGTGAGTGGAATAAGAGGGAGATCGTAAATATTCCGAAGAAGGCACCTGTGTTGAGTACAACAATTGAATTGATACTTGCTTGCATTGTCTCATTCCATCCTGGAACGCATCAAGGAATAGCCCGGAAGTTCAATCTATGGTTCCACCGTTTTTCATTTGAACCGCGATCTTTGTCTATGACAGTCCAGCGCTCTAACTACTTGAGCCATCCAGACTCTACTATACTACTATATAGCAATGATAAGTCATGAGATTATTTTCACTTAAAGTACACGAGGAAGATACTCATGGACGTGTTGATCAGGATGGCAGACCCGCTTAGAACTACGTGATGTGGAACATTTTGGGAAGAGAGTAAGTTTCTCGGAAAATCGTGCAGTTACATTGCTGGGAACCAACAGCGATATTGCATAATTGTGATTAACGCGCTATGTATCCTTTCATTAATGGGGACTATGGCAACCTGTGTATATTATAAAACACTGGTAAGTAATCTCTTACATATGGGCTTCGCTTTACCGTTGAAATTCGGCAAGCCTGTCTAGAATTTGGCTGAGCTTGCCAAAATCCCCAAAAAATAATTCTGAATAAGTGCGTGTACTCTTTCATTCGTTCCCACTCACCTCGCAAAAGGTCACAATATTCTGCTGGAAGCAATTGATTAGAACTTTGATCACTTTGGAATTCATCCTTTAGTCTGATGTTCTACACGCTATATAAAAGGCCAACCAAATCCTTCATAATTCGGCCCAAACGTTATGTATCGAAGCTGTCATAGTTAAGTACAAACTGATATTCCTAGAAAGGTCATATAACCCCCTTCCCCCCCTAACCGCCAAGCAAATGGAGATTAAAATCGACGGGGAAAACTTTTCCGCAAAAGCCAACCTGTCCCAATTTTTCTTTAAATAAAACCTGAACAATCTCCGCTATATTTCTATGAGTCAACATTAAACATGTAATTTTTAAAGCGTTCCAAATCCATCCATGAGAAATCATCCCTTGGAGCCTTTGAAACTCTTGAATACGCATAAGGTTATTAGCAGTATCCTCTTTTTTAAAATATTTCACAGCTCATACGAAAGGCAGAGTTCTTAAAGAAGATAAAGGGACCTCCCACCGCGTGACTAATGAAACGCAATGAATAAATTCATGGGACAAAAAAGGTTGACGCTCTTTTCCCTGCATAAATTTAGATAGTATTCCATTAAATAATTTAAGTTAAAATTCCCATTTTCAACTTAGACTTTTCCGATTTCATTTCCCATTTGTAGCGTGTAATATATTTTAAACCGTAAAGTAAGTAGAGTTAAATATTTATCAGGACGAAAATTGATGAGACAGTTTTGCACATCCTTACCTCCGACAGATATATGGTCCACTCAAGTAGTCTAAAGTAACTCCTTCGATAAATTTTCATGAAAATTTATTTACGGGATGTAGTGTGTGTGCATTCCGAAAAACCCTGGTCCCCGACTAAAAGAAATATCCACTCGATGAAACAGTCGAACTGGTTACAGACTTGATTCCGACGAACACTATTTGGCCCCGTAAAAGTATCCCATATAAAGTGAACTTGTAAGGATAATGATGTAAATTCGGTTATCTATCGACCGCTTCGAATCCCTTGGGCCACGTAAGTGATAGCAACTGATTAAAGTAAAACAGTAGTAAAGCCTTGTCTAAGAGGAAATCTAAGACTGAGTGGAAAGGATCGAAAACTTTTCATGATGTTCTTTGCCTTCGTAGTTTCTGGATGTAGCGGCCTTGATGGCCGCCGGTCGAGGTCCGGAGATGGTAGAAAAATAAAGCCAAGCGGCTATAAAACGGGAAGGATATGGGCTCGAAATGACAATAGTTGGATATATAAAGTAAGGTCCTATTTCGTTTGATGACACCTCTTCTCTCCATCTTGAGATGGATTCCTGCAGCAGCACCCTATCACCATTTGCGTACGGGTGAGTTGAATAGTTGATGGGACTCCATTTCAGAATCAAGTTCAATTGAAGTTTAGAATTCAGTAGCATCGTCTAAGTTTTTCGATTTCAAGTTATGGATATCTAAATGACGATCCTGGTATGTGAATGGGAAATAAAAAAGTTCTCAAGGAAGCAGTACATGACTTCTTGAAAATGCTGTTGAGTGTGGGACTATGACAGGATTTTTTTTCTTTGGTTGGTTTTGGAATATAATTGCATTCCAATTATAAACGCTGCCCACTTAATGCTCAATTTCGGAGTCATTTCACGGCACAGATTTTGCATTTAAAATCTATTCGAAAAAAATACTTTTAAGGTTCAAAACTTTCCTCCTAACGGAGAGAAACAAAACTGGAGTAAATCCACTTAAGAGATCACTTCAAAGCATCCTCCATTTCAAGTAGCCATCATTTGGTTCCATGCTTGCCACAGCATTTTCCGTCCTTGCTATTTTGCAGGCACCGTAACAAGATGAGCTCATTGCCTCCACTAAAATCCATTATGATGCTCCCTCCCTCGCTAAGATGCCTCGGCTGTAAACAGTTAACATTGCAACTGTTATAAGTAGTCGATGAGGGTGTAAGGTCGGTGTTCAATTTTTTGCAGACGTTCTGGGCGTTATGTCTCCTTCTTGAGATTGCGATATAAATTTCGTTTTCCGGATATATACACACTTGACATTTCGGGGTAGCGTATTCGTAAAAATATGGGGAATATGTGGAGCGCCATTCACCCTTGGAATGTAATGGTGCCATTCTAGTGAAGGATGTGGGGATTCATGTGGGCACTATGGGTTACCGAGGGAGCCCAAATGCCAAGGAAAGCAGAATTTAATTTGTAATGAGCTCATCATATTTGAAGGAGGCCTGGAAGATAGTAAACAGAAAGGAAATATCAAATTATCAAACTTGCCCAATCATTAAAAATAAGCAATCACCATAAGTGCTACAATACCATCTTTAGATTTAGGCCTGTCAATAAAATCGAGTTATTGATCCAGAATATTTTTGCAGAGGCGTCTTAGTCATCCAACATATATATGCGTTCCGATTTTGCTGGCAGCTTTTGTGTTAATACGTGATATACGTATTCTGAGGAAAGGTCCCATCATAAATTCTTTGCAAAGAATTTTAAATAGACTCATCATAGCGAGTACTGTGGATATAGTTGCAGCAATTTATAGTGGACCCAAATGCGAAAATATACTTAAATTTGGCTTTCAACGCAAATAAACTTCTATTGACCAGTAGTATCTTCTCCCCTCGGTGACAGCCCAGGTAAAGCAGGAGGGTTTTAGGTAACGTACTTTGTTCTATCCTTAATAAAACAAAAATAAAATGCTCAGATCAGGGAAAGAAATAAATAAAGTAAAGTTGGAGCTATTTCATTATGCTAAATCCTATCTGAGCTCTCTTGGTGACAGGTCCCGCGACAGGCCAACATAATAATGAGATTGAGTAATAAACCTCGGCAAAATGCTAGGGCGTTCACCTAAATCGACGCAACAGGACGGGCCCCGGTCCAGAAACGGGCAAGGGTTCTTGGCGCATGGACGGCGTCAGGACGTAAGTAAATTAGAGCGAGCAAAACATATAAGTGCCTGCACGCTAAATGTTGACGGCCTTACTGGAAAGACCTAGGAACACGCAAGAGCCCTTCTAAAAGCGCGACTACATCATCATTGCTGCCCACCTCAATGGTGATGTGGGCGAAAACGCAGACGGTAACAGGTGCCGTGGGGGAAGAGAGTTTGGAGCGTGCAATGAGTGTGGCGAGCATATAATCGATTTTGCGGACACCCATGACCTTGTACTTATGAATACATGGTCTACCAAACAATTGCGTCATCTTCCTACATTTAATAGTGCGAAAGGCTAAACCCAAAACGACTATCCTCATAGAACGCCGACATTTTACCACCGTCACTGATTGCAAAGTCGTTCCCTATAAGACCATCGCACTTCAATGTCGGCCGTTGCTTGCCGTCCTGCAAATCAATCCACCAACAAAAGAACGTGAAGAACGTACTACGCCGCCGCGCATTAAATTATGGCGAAATCGTCAGAAGAAAGAAGAAATGATCTCACTTACGCGATTACCAACCATTACGAATGTAGAACAATCGTAGAACCAAATGAAAGTCACGATCCAGAAAGCAGCCTCTGTAACCCTCGGTGTCATCAACTGAGATACTTGGGTTTGGAATGATGATGTTGAAAT
The DNA here is from genome assembly GCF_905115235.1 of Hermetia illucens. Lineage (NCBI taxonomy): Eukaryota > Metazoa > Arthropoda > Insecta > Diptera > Stratiomyidae > Hermetia > Hermetia illucens. The sequence goes on from NC_051853.1 coordinate 67,554,748, forward strand.
GAAGGTCCATGAAAAGAAACACCTCTATCACAGGTTTCTCGACGATCAAATACTCGGGATGGCGAGAAAGATCTGTATGGGCTTACCAAAAGCCGAAAAGAACGCACACAGGAAATCGAACACTTCTGTTGCGTTAATGCCAAGAACGGTAATTTATTTACCGACCGTCGAGCCGCGACGGAGGGACGGCGAAAATATTTCAAGCAGATTCCAACTGAAGAATTTATTCATCCTCCACTTCCACCATGATTGTGCCGACATTTGGAGCAGTTCCACCTGTCAGCGCAACTGAAGTCGAGGAAACAATACAACGAATGAAATTGGGGAAAGCAACAGCACCTGACGACATTCCATCTGAGCTTTGGAAAAACTGTGGCTCAGTGAACTCTGTAATCGGATTATTCAGGAAGGAAAAACACCATCTGACTGGCAAGAAAGTACCAAAGTTCTATTATGGAAAAAGAAAGGTAGTCCAGCAGAATGTTCAAATTACCGTCCAATCCGGTTACTTTCCCATACCATGAAGATTTTTGAACGCATTCTTGGTAACCGAAGAAGAACTACAGAATTACTGACGCAATACCCGCGACTATGGCAGGCCCTTTAGCGGCATTATTGACCAAATCTTCCAAATTCAAATCCATCTAGGTTGTCAAAGCTTTCCCACCCGCGTCTACCAGGAGAACTGAAAGAAAAAGAAACTGGAGATATGAGGGATCTAATGCCGTTATAAAAAGGAGGCACATCGCGCACTGTTAACCTAAGAAGGCTCCTAGCGAACGAACATGTGCGGAGTGTAACCAAAGAGCGGCGAAATCAAAAAGTTCACACTAGACGCTTGTGGATAGAAAGCATTCGGTTCATCAGTTACCCGAGATAAACCGCATATGATGCCACGAACAATGAGTCGGGAAAATCAGACGAAGGTTCTGCAACGCCGACGAGAACTACACACTCGAAGCAGAGCATTGCGAGAACACCCGCCATCATTTCATAGTTTAAGATGCAGATTTTCGATCCAAAATTTATTGTTGACTTCTGGCGTTAGCGAGAAAACTATGCGTCGAATGGTCAAAGAGAATCTTCGCTATAAACCTTGTAAAATTAAACTTAGACAGATGAAAAAATTTTGTCGTTTCAGCAGTCTGGATTGAAATCTTTTGGGATTTTAGCGTATAGATGGAGCGTAGTCGGCTCACATTAGAGATAAGGATCAGTAGCACTGCCCGTAAGAAGGGTAGGACCAGCACATCAATGGTGGCCGCCGGCTTTCAGGGCTGCTCCGCACTATGTCCGTCTTCTGCTGTTACCCTGGGGGTTGGGAGCAGCGCGTTATGAGGTGGTCTTTCAAATAGAGACACAAACAAAATTGGTATACAAGGGGATTTATAAGCAAATAGTAGCCTCGTTTCTGTGAGAAAGTTTCCGTTAAGGATGATAAAATCTCAGAAGGGCAATTTATTACCTTGAGAAGGAGTCTGTGGAAAAGAAAGTTGGAGCCTGAAACGACGCAAAGATTGAATAAAACATTTTCACGATAGGAGTCTGTAGTTGGAATGCACTGATGAGGCTTCATTAAACAGAACTGAGGTCATGCCGTATGTTGCTTGCTGAACAAAATACGGTCATTGATCTCAGACGACGCAGAGTAAGGCACCATGTCCAACTTTTTCCCAAAAGGCTAAAATTAAATCATACCTAGAAACTGTAGTGCTTAATTTATATGAGAGAGTGATGATCGATAGCTGCTGAATCAAATTAGAGTAAATTGTAATATCTTCAATGTGGGAGCTAGAATTTGCCATGAAACCTGCTCTCAAGCAATTTTTCGAAAAGTAGATGATTCAAACAGAGTTTTTACTGATAAATTCCAACGAAACAGGGACAATTCCCGTCAATGACAGTGACTTGTTGATCTGGCAATTTCAGTATCTCGGACCACAAACAATTGAAAAGCGTGCCGAACTACAAACACAAGTACATCCGCTTATTGAGGGGTACGCTCAGCCTCACTCACAGATTTGACATACCTAAGTACATCATTGGTGGTCATTGTCAGTTTGGATACTAACAAAGCCCTTAAGCTCACTATTGAAACTAAACGCAACATTTTTCTCAGTGTATTCATGATTTGCCACTCGGTGAAAGAAGCTGAAAAAGTTTTGCTACCGAAACCTAAGAGCAACCAGGAAGCCCGTTTTCATACAGTCCATACCGAAGACAGATGCGATCCCGGCGAACCCAATTTTAAACTCACACCCTTCTGGGATTCTGCCACAGCACACTGCGTGACATTTACTCCCATCATATGCATGTCACTCCGACAATAACTATTACTTTCTTCGGAATGCTCCTCCTGCATTCACTTGAAACACCAGTTGACAATGTAGAAAGTTTTCTCGAAATCAACAAAGAACACGTGAACCGGAGATCTGAACTCCACGAATTGTTCCAAAAGGATCCGACGGGTGTTGATTCAGTTTGTGCAGGTGAATGCGGAGGAGAGACCAGCCTGCTCTCTGTTGATCAAGTACTCGCTGATGCGTTCCGGGATTGTTTCAGCTATTATCTTTGCAACGGCAAGGAGCAGGTAGATACCCCTCGGGGTGTTACACTCAACATCGTTACCTTTCTTTCACTCCCTGGGAAAGGTCGCCGATTAGCAGGATTTTCCTATAAGATAAAATAGCAAATCTTCAGGCACTGCAGATCCAGCGATAAACAACTCTACGACGAGTTCAACAAGTTCAACGCCTTTACTCCGTTTGAGTTCAAAGATCGCCAAAATGATTTCCCTTTTATTTGGGGGAGCAGTCCATAGACACATGCTACGGTGACTAGCTATTTCGCCCACAAGAGGAAGAACTTCACTGCGTGTGATACCTCCTCATTGTGGTTCAGAAGTCTACCGTTAATATCCTTCATAGGATCATCGAAAGTTTTGCGACCACATTCGAGCTCTTTCGTCAGGTAGAATAAAGTTTTGAAATCACTACTATCTACGGCGAATTCCCTATCATCGCGGCGCATACCATGTGATTCGACCCATCACCAATGACGAGGCAGTAGAGACTGCAGAAATACGCAAACCTTTTACCGTCGCCAGGACCGTTTTTCGCCACCACATGTCCGAACAAGATGTTGTCAGAGAATTTAAGGATACATCTCCAACTCATAGAAAAGCTCTCTGTCGAAAGTTTCCTGTGATACATGACAATGTACCATTGAAATGTTCCTCATTCTGAACCAGAGTAGAGAGGGCGTGGCTTGTGGTTTACTTCCATCAGGCCTTCCGAAGTTAAATACCACAGGAGAACAATTGTCTACATAGTCATACCATTTAACCTCACTTAACCTCAGAATGACCAGCCTGTAAAAAATACGAGCATTCTGGGGACCCTCAATACCGCTGTCGAGAGGGGTGTGAATAAGAGCCAATCGGTTATGATAGCCAAAGGTCATAACACATAACTCCGTCCTTATTCTTGGCGTGGATAATGTTTTATTTGGAAGCAAATTTCGTAATCTGCAGGCTTCTGATCTAGTAGTTTCTATACCTTCTTTTCACCCACGATAAATAGTTAATACTTTAACTGAATTTTCTATCACTACCTTACAGGGAGGTCGGTATCATAGTGAGGTAAAGATGCAATAAGTAAATAGCAAATACTATTAAGAAAGACTCACCTACCCTCTGAGGCTCCTGGATGTTGCACTACTATTCAAACTATACTGACTAATCCACCCTCCTTTCCGAGGTGTTGTATTATTTGTTAAATACACCCACCATTGTCCCAGCTTAACAAAGGACGGAGGCAGTCTTGAGTACCAGCCGTGAGAAAAGGATTAGGATTAGTATCTTGGTTAGTGGTCAGAACATCACTTCAAAGGCGGTTATCAAATACCTCACGGTAATGATTGACCCGAAGATCAATTTTAAAATACACCTGGACTATGCCTGGAAGAAAACAGAAAATACCAGCAAATCGCTAGTACGGATGATACCAACATGGGAGGCTCCTCAGCCGGTGTAAAGCGCCTTCTGGCTTTACGCAAGCCAGAGTCGGTTATTACAGGAATGGGCACTACTGATGTACTATGCAGTAAGTGAGGTGCACTATCTATATGAGAAAAGATGAACGAACCTACCTGAAAGGTCGCAGAATACCAAAGAACAGTGATTCGTAAAAGCGTCGCTGAATCTGCGCACTGATTTTTCGTACTAAGGAATTAAGAAGCAGCATTATAGGGGCATGCGGAGATCAGAACTCATCATACTACCATCAGCTGATGAAATTATCACCGAGGACGGCATTGAAGAAGCGCTCTTAGTTTGAAATAGGTTTCACCTGTGGTAGTAGCATTTGCAGGTACGCTAAACCAAATTGGACAATAAGCGACCTTTAGACGATGTTAGATAATACAGCGACAGATGCACACAACTAAGATCCTGTAATTATGGGGAGTGATATGACTGACAGAGTGGGGAGCATCAACACAAGAGTTCGTAAGCTATTCGAAGCATTTATATCATTAGAAATAGGAATTGCCAATTCTATATCGATTATTCGCATCATTTTAGCCACTTCTTTTCTACTAAGGAAGGATTTACGTAGAGCGATCGTTGGGTGGTTGCACTTGAAATCAAAGAACACAGAAATGCGTTAAACCCCCGTCGCCAAAAAATGGAATATAGTGATTGAAAAAATTGGAGCACCCAACGCAGAGAAATGGCCTAAAAAATCCACACCATAACGCCCTATTGCCTCCTATGTGCAAGATTCTAGAAGAAGTAATTGCCTGAAGATTGTGAGAGACAGTAGGAAGTGAAAGAGTCCCATTTGGTGTAAGCTGTGGTATCAGGAAGTCGCACTTTGTCGGTCAAATAAATGTAGAGGCAGATACTGGCACTAGCGCTGGGGGTTAAATCATCTGCGGCGATCAGGTTGGATATGATGAATGGCTTCAATTTAGTAAACTGTTCTCTCATCAGAATGAATACTTCACCGTGTCTGAGGAACATAGCGCTCCACCGGATTCTTAATGGCCGATACTAGGTACATCCATGTCGAACATCTTGCACGATAGAGTCAGAGAAGCTACTAATATTCTTAGTCACAGGGACCACGACAATATGGTTAGCAATACCACTGATGTGCAGACCGGTGCAGGTGGAAGCAAAACCTCACTCATGGATAAAAGTTGGCTATGAGAAGGGTACCCAGAAATCAACTCAAATATGTAGGAAGAAAACGAATTTCTTTGAGGTGCATGGCTTCGGGAATCTAGTACTACTGATTTTTTACTATGGACAAGCGGGTTCCTGACAATAAATATTCCAGGATCGCAGCGCCTCAATAGTGGGAAATTTGACTATTATGGCATCTACCGGAGCAGGAGATAAAAGTGGAGTGAAAAGGTGATGCCTCGGCAGTCGCAAATCGTCGCGAGTTTCAAAAGGATATACGGGAAGTCACTAGATCAACATCAACGGTGTTGTTGCAAGAGATGAATGTAGAAAAAAGGAAAATGGAAAAGCGTTTCTTGCACTGGGAGGGGCCATAAATGAAATTTATGCATTCTTCAAGAAGAGGCGGAATATCCTGCAAAATATCAAGGACATTGAGTTGTTTTATATTAAAACACCGGAGGTGAAAAACACTTAAGCGGCATTTGCCATGCGTTTCAGTATAAAGTAGGTGAGAACGCGAGGAAACGCATTAGGCACGGTGATACCAAGTAACCAGCGAAAAAACTATGAGATATGTATTTCCTACACCGATATCTTTCCGCAAGTGGAAGCAAATCCGGGACTGACAGAATGAAGAAAGGGATTTGGTATTGAATAAGTCCAGCAAGGAATAAGCTGCGTATTTTCTTCATATCACCCTCACTACCTTTAAGCTCCTACCTTTAAGGAGAATGTTAGACAGGGTGACATACGAAAGGTTGTCCTCGTTCGTTAAGCTGGTAAGTAGTCTATTGAAGCAGGACTATGGGTTCCGGTGGATCGTGCTCTGCGGGGCAATACCAGATGTCAGAAATACGAACCGGGGTTGGATTCAGGACACCTTGGGTAAACTGGATGTCTCCAGTTACTTAGCTCGGATAATCGATAATAAACTCTCGGAGAAGCTTCTTTGGTATAAGACGGATGACCGACTGAGAGAATACGTTGCGATGGCAGGTATTCCCCAAGCCTTTGCATTGGGGTTCCTGCTGTGGAACTTGTATGAGTGTATCATGGAGGGTTTGGCCTTCGTGTATTGCAGACAACCTGACGTTGTGAAATACCTCGAGAATGTGCAACTTTATGGGAGTGAAACCATTCATGTCATCAAAACATGGTTACGAATAGTTAAACTGAAAAGAAAAAGACGTTCTTTATTGTTAATCGCGGGGAAAACAATACTGTCAAAATGCGGGTTTGCAATACAGAGGTAGTTTCAAAATCGGTCATTATACACCTGGGGGTAATAACCAATTCCAAGTTGAGCTTCAAGGGGCACTTGGACTCTGCCCGGAGAAGACAACAAAGGTTAGTTCATATCTCGGTAGGATGATAACAGGAAGTTTCTGTATCGAATCAAATTGGTTCTTCCTTTCGTCCAACATGTAATTGTACATCTGATGTGATGTTCTACTCTCCGCAATTTTGCTCGAAAAGGAGGAACCTGGAAATATCTTTGAAAATCAACCTAAACCCGCATAACACCACCGGAGAAAAACTAGGAGGATAATTGGTGTGTAGTGAATCCCCTAGTAGGGATGGTAGTTGGCAAAACAGAACACGGGGCTGGACGGTTTGATCGCTTAAAGCGCGACTTCGCGAATTAATGCTTTGCAGCGGTTTCACGGGGAAGGAGGACTGGGAAAGGGGAGGGTAGTTTTAGTGGATGAAAATCCAAGACACTGCCCCATATTCGAACCCATCTGCAAAAAAGGCAGACAAAAAACCAATGGGGCAACATTGAATCAATTTTGATAAATTTTTTTGTTTTCCAACCTGTAAGAACAATGTTTTAATCCTGGGGTTACCGAATAAAAAGATAAGGAAATAAATTGATTTTTTTTAAACATATTGTAGCAGCGAGCCTACCAGCTTATCAGACAATTAAAAGTACATAAATTTTTCATGCAGAGATTGACTGGGCTATAATGACTACCAAGAAATTACCCAAAATTTGTATTCTCTTCCTTTACCTGGTACGCTTTCTCATCGCATAAAAGAATAATTCCCCAATATCCATAATTTTACTTCGTGCACTTTACCCCTTGCAAAAGTTTATTAGCACATGGCAGATTCGGGTTCATACTAAATTATTCCATAAAACTGGCCAAATAAGCCTCCCTACAGTGGCGCACTGTTAATAATTTACACTGTCCAACCATTATCCGGCCATTTCACAGAACATACCTTTGCTAAACGCTTCGTTCTTCTGTTCCCTGCTCATTCGGAGAGGGTTTTGCGGCCAATCGTACGAAAAGTTTACAGTGCTCGGTTTTACGGAAGTTATACGATTGTAGTAGTAATAAAGGATAGACTGGAAACGGTCAGGATACTGAGGAGTTTCTGTATCCAGTATATAACCTTTGTCGTGTTATGAATTAATAATTGCGGTGAAACTTTCAAAGGATAATTTTTAAAGACAAATAGACTTGAATGGGCCATATTCCCAAAAAGGCGAGGAGATAAAATTGAAAGGAAGTCTGGCGTAAATTCAAATAAGAAATTTCGAAATGGTAGCCAATATTTACGAGGTTCCACGGGGGTGAGAAATGACTTCGAACAGTCTCCGGTGTCAGGACAAAATGTAGGCATGACTGCGTGAATACTTACATTACGGTATCAGTCGGTAATTGATTTACCTGCAAAGAGAAAAAAAATAATGATTGTCAATTCAAACAATTTAAATTGTTTAACAAAAAGGTCTCTGCAGAAAAGGAACGATTTCAGCCTAATAACATTATATTTCAAATTCACATCACAGATGCCTTCTAACGACGCTGGAAGCATCGGGGAATCCCCTTTTTATACTGAGTAATCAGAGGTATTACATCATAATAGCGCACAAATTTCACCCCATGAAGTGCCCCTTCGAAATAAAATTACGAAATTAAAGACAACCCGCCCACAATTACTCCTTCTCTAGGCCATTGTCAGCCTACCGCAATTTACTCGTATCGTGCAGGCGTACAACAAAGATCTCGTAAATTTAATTCAATTTCAACAGTTGATTAAACATCTGCCCAGAATTTCGTCCTTTGGTTTTGAGTCACCATCATTATACTCGGTCCTACCCTTCAGGCCGCTCTTGGCTAGGAATCTATCGGATTCATTCCGATGTTTTGCAGTATTTTTGAGCAAGACTACACAACAATTCAATGTCCCATGCAAGACAGAAATATGTACCTATTTGGTCCACCCCCGCCTTCGTCCCTTCAATCAACAACACAACCAAATCCAAATACAATGTTTTTCGAACAATCAGGGGGAGGGGATGTTTTAACGTAAACAATATCGTGTTGCCAGCTGCTGCCGACTGTGTGGTTGGCCAGACATCACGCACCATGCTCCACTTTACGATGAGATTATTTAGAATGCAAACATCTTTAATTCGATTTCCACACAATTGACGATGGTGTTGACTTGGAATTAATTTTCGCTAATTGTAGAAATTTTAGAAGTGACGACGCCTCTTTGGAAGTTTCCATATAAAGATAGCGAGAGTGGTTCGACAAGTGTTGCTACTCCTGTCGAAAAATTTACTAAAATGCTAATAAAGCCAGGACAGGAAATAGATAGATGGTTACCCACAGCCTTCCTTCCTTATTATCCAATGTAATCTATGATAAATATACTTATGACTTTAATATTTCCAGATGCTCAAAAATTAATTGCTTTGCTAGGATCGCATTAAATGTTTTGAAGATTTAAACGAGAAGATCGTGGCTGTATGAAATGGAAATCGATACCCCTCGAGATACACTCTTTGGCCCCGGCAAAATTTGTTACCTTACCTGAGAAGATATAGTTATAATGACCGCGGTTATCCAAGAATCTATCTAACGCTGCAATGAAACCCTTTATGGTCAGGTTATTGACAATTTTTCGGTACCCTTTTGCAGACGCTTGCCTCGTATATGGTCCTGTATGCACATTAACTACTAGAAATCAACGCCCCATGTTTCGGCAGGATCCCGAGAAGTTGACTTAACTATGATACTTCAAATAGGCCCTGGTACATTGCAGGCAATTTTTTATAATAGTTCTAGTAACGGCTTTGGGGCGCAAAGTTGCTAATCCCGAGATGTTGTAGATCGTCATGGAATTTCTATCGTTACATTTGATTAAAGGTATTGTTTGAAGTTCAGGATGTATGCAGGTTGCTAATCTTTCGAGCTCTAACTGACAGTGAATACGATCCAAGAGATCGTCTGACACACACTTTTGCTGACCCAACTAGGGTTTAACCTTGGGGTATGAAAGGAAGACAAACCTTGTCCCATAAAGCCAGACAAAGTATATCGAAAACTTGAGTGGAGTCGCACCGCGCGATATGATATATGCAAGATTCTCTTTCGACGAGACATGCATTGATTACCGCATCGGTCACGCTGCTCCAGAGATATGGGAGCATTCGATGAGTTGCCTTTGCCCTGGTATGAAATCATTTGAAGTTTTCGTCGCCTCTTGATCGATTGAGTATTTAGGTGACGTCTGAGGTTACTTTTTGCTTATGTCTATACTTCCGAAGGAAACAGTCTTTAAACTGAACGCATCGGTAATGATCCGGTATCGGTATCCCATCCAACGTATAGCCGCATTCCAGTTAAAATCCCTGGTTCTCTGGTCGTTATCATAAAAATCCTGTCCTAAGATTCCGAAGACACTTAGGGACCAGTTATGATACATTTGCTATGCGGTGAGTGACGGTCTTTAGTTTGAAAGACTTCAATATCTCGTCCGCTTTGTTTCAGCATCACATCAACTTGAATCTTCGATTAGGCTCGTTGACTATGAACGGGCAAAACATTTTTTCCGTATCAGACGAATCTTGGCATTCTAAAACATATGAACACTGCAAAACTGGACATCCATTATCTTCATCTCTTGAGACTTTAGCGTTTAGCGAAAACATAGTTTTACGATGAACCAAGCTTTGTCATCCCTTTTTTAAATTTATCTGAATCGGGCCTAGCAATTTCATTCAACGAGACTCTACTTCTTTGAGTCGCCAAAATCGTTCAATTCTATGGGTAAGACGTTTGGTTCCGCTTTCAATTTGTATCCCGCAAAATATTGAATTGCTTGTTAAGTTGTCATTTTGTTTGTCCCCTGGGACAGGGAAGGGCAGGCTAAGAGTCCAAAGAGGACCTGATACTAGCCACTAAGTACACCAACAGGACTGATAGCACTTAGCCTATAATGCCAGAAACACACTATCGTTTATGACCAAACATAGCTAAACACAAATTTATTAAGTTTGCTTCTCTGTAAATTAGCCCACACGTATATACACATCAGTGTCAAAGCCTGGAAACGTGTTGCAAACTTAACAAGTATCAGTCATTAATGTTTTAGGTTTATGCATGTTTAGTCGTTATTGAATTTATAATATAGAAAGCCGGTAGTAACTTGTCGTACGAACACGTAGAGGCTAGTCGGTAGTTTAAAGGCATCTGACACCTTAACATTGCGAATCATTGCAGCGCCGAAATTGTAAGCGTGCGCGTAAGGCAGCGTAAATGCTAGAAAAGCGTGAGACACGTAATATCGCTAAAAGTCGTCCTCCAACTTTCCAAAGGAGTGTTCCTCAACTACCTTCAGGACATCTACAGGGAAAGGCTCGACCAAACTTATTTGACTAGAGTCCAGAGCCTTACAGCCTTTACATGGACGAGTTCATTTAGTGGTTGCCCCACAGGCGCCGGCCACCATGGGACTTTCAAAGACTTAAAAAGGGGGTCAGAAGCAAGGGCATGTATTTTGTTCAGTACGTGATGCGATGGCGTAGTTTGTTTGAGTAATTTACAAGTATGGAGAGAGTCTGTAATGAAAAAACCTTCTCCTCACTCATCCTGAAAACCATATTGATGATGAAGCACGGCAAAAAGTTCAGCCGCCAAAACCGAACTGACACACCAGGAAAAATGTGAGACTTGCACCCCATCCGAACCAACCACCGCACAGGCAGACCCAACACGCATGAAAGCAGTATTAGACGCTAGGACCATAAAACTCCTTGATGTGAAGCACTCCATCGCTCTACCACATGCAGCCGCCATCTGGGCTCTGCCACACGACAAGATAACGTGAACCTTATTAGAGGTTGCGGGAATAACATTGGCAATCATAGTGTCAAAAAAGCTCCGGAACAACTAGGAAAGACCATTTTCAGCATGCATATTCGGAACCATCAAATGATAGGTTTTGAGATTTCTTTCTTTTAATTTAGGAAATTCTTTGGCTGCCAAGAGGGGCTTTCTGAAACGGAGAAGCTATTCGTTTGCCAAAGCAAAAATCTGGTGTAATGGCGTGGTTCCGATCAGCCCCAGCATCTTCTAAGGATACAAGCAGATATTCCGTTGAGCTTGTTATTTTGGCGGATTCATAGTGGACGTAGCGGCATACTCTGTTATGTGCCTAACCACAGATCTATAGAGATTTATGGCCCTACGGGCTTTGAGACTCCAAGAAAAACCAGTTGGAAAAATAATCAACCTGCCTGCCTTTACGATTTTTGGAATAATGCAGTTCAAGCGGTCTCTGACCGAACACGTCCTCGTTATCTCCCTACCTAGAAAGGGAATGGATTTGACATAGGCAAGGGTAAGATTATTAATTTCAATGAGCAGGGGTGTTACCTTGCTTCTCATGAAGGATAGAGATTGGGATTTGATTATGTTGATTGGTTGGCCCAATGTTGGGGATTCATCAACAAACGTATATAGGTACCCTTGCAAACATTTGGAAATCAATAACCAATCGTCTCCAGTGGCCAAAATTAGGAAATCGTCCGCATATTGGGAGATTTCAATGCTATCAGAGCATTTATTATGCAGGGATGTTGTATTCGTATAGATATTAAACAACATTGGGCTTAAAACGCATCCTTGGCGAATGCCATTCCCAACTTGAACGCTGTCCAGCCCTAGTTGTACCCGTCGATGAATGCCATTCCCAAGCTGAACGCTGTCCTGCCCTAGTTGGGAACGTAGTTTGGACATTATCCTTGAAATCCATACAACAATCGCAGAAGGAAAGCGGAAATGTGAATTGCAATGAAAGCCAGTGACAGATAAAATTTCTTTACTTAATATAGTTCAACCAAGTCAGGAATGTCAATTCATCAGCTAATTTGAGTTTGAAAGATATATTCTATGCTGAAACCTCTATGTATATATCGACTGAGTAGCGAAGTCACTAATTGCTCGATCGTGGGAAGGTCAACGGTGGCGCGGAAAACACTGGTGCACGATTGTACGGAAACTTGCGCGGTACCTAGATTATATTTGCGAGAATCTTTAAGCCAAGGATCGCTCTTCACTGAAAGCGGCAACTACGGTCGAAAGAAAAATAGAACTACAACGAAAGCAGTTGGTATTTGCTGATAGAGCGATTTTTGTTGCACTAGTCGTGGTTGCGGCATTGAAGCTGTTGCCTTTTGGGTCTGATGATCTTTTTTCCAAGTGGAGGACGGTATTGTGTTTCGAGCTCCACATCGAACAGTTCCTTGCTTTACAAGTCTTAAGTTTGTCCATATCGCGCGACGTTTACCCAATTTTGCTTTTCGGATAATGTTCAGCTTCTTGTTAGGTGGGAGCTGCAGAAATTGCTGGCAGCTTTATATCCACTGAGAACCTTAATACGTCGCGCATGAAGGAGTTGCTCCAAAAATCATGGAAATTGGGTTCCTTTGCTCTTTGTTCCGGAGGTCGGAAGGCTTTGACTTTAAGGCCCGACACTTGACTCTGATTGAAACCTTGTTACCAATAAAGTGAGGAACGTGTCTATCGATCATGATATTCTGTGGTCTTGCAATGACTATTCCTAAAAGGTATGCGACGCCTATGGCTACTTGAAGATTCCTGATTTCTACATCCCTGCATTCGTCAAGTGATCTGATGGGTGTGGCGTTCCCCACATTGATGTTCTGTGTTATAAACTTGGTAAGAAGTGGGTTAACAATCAAGCGGTTGTTTTTATAACGCGCATTGATGACTTTATGAGCTGCATCATAGCTGGTCTCAGATGGAGTAAAGTGACGGAGGGGCCCAGATAGACAGATAATACTGCTTTTATAATCAGTGGTACTTTGTCTGAGAACCAAGCCAGTGAACAGATGATAAAACTGGCGCCACCATGCGTAATCTCCATCAAACTTTGACAATGGTGTAGGTAGCTTCACTATTAAGTTTGCCTTGTTGGCCAAGACATTTGCCTCATTTATGGTGGTGATACTGTGTGTATTACGTTATTGGGTTTTTTTTTATCTGCTCACTGATCGTGAAATAGTTGTGGGCATCATAGGTACTCAATACATCAGTTGCCTACTGGATTCTGTAATGTAATTCTCCCAATTGTGTCAAATATCTTTCAAATTCTTTGATTTCATTTTGCAGACGTATCTCCGAGCGAGATGTGCCGGCACTCCTACTAGCTGAAGACCCCAGAATGTCAGTTTGGGCCTGCAATTCGCCTATTACCTGGCGATAAATGTACTGAATCTCTTGCTCCATGCTTTGTTCTTATTATATTATCGATTGTCTCAAGGTATCTCTTGCGAAGTCTCCTTCATTAAATGTTCCATATTAAAAGGTTTTCAGAAACCATTTCTTTTATCGAATATATCGTTAACTTACCAATCCCATAATACGCAACAAAAATGTCAAAGCTAAATTCGTGTTCCTTTAAATTTTATGAGGGTAAAACCGAACAATTATCCGGTACAGGCTCAGGCTTGCCTTGCGTGATATTATAATGCTATGTATGTAAGTAGCGTATTTATAAATACTTGAGGTCAGCTCCTTCGAATGCATTTGTATTTGTTGTAACTATATTTTATTTGTAATTAAGAAAGTTACAAAGCTAAAATCCGGATCTTCCCCCAGCAACCCCATTGCAAAAAAGGCAGAGAGAAAAATGATAGTTTACTTGTTGTGATTTCGACAAAGCTTCCGAAAGCATCAATAAATCGGTCGAGTGATCTACGGAGGAAGAACATTCCGAGCAATGTAAAGTTTTTAGAGTTACCCAAAGTCTTCTTCTTCTTTCGTGTTTCTCCCGTGCGATATCATTGTCGGCCCGTCTGGATCAGGCTTGCCACTTCGCTTGCCTCGTGGTCTGTTCAGAGTCAAGAAGTTTTCTAAGGTCTATCTTTTTAAGCTATTTTTGTTTTGGATGGCATCTGTTTGTTTCCCAGCGACTTGAATATTCAGGTCCATTTTAGCGAGCTATCAACAGCATTGACAACATGATAGCACTATCGACGCCGCTACTGTGGCAACTTCTAAACGAATGTCAGGATATTCCACTAATCCAGCGTTGCATTTTCATCTTCATTATTTCGAATTGGTGTTCTTTGTAAGTTGTTATGTAATATCTTCGTTGCAGATCGTGAAGCTAATGCTAATTACATACCTAAAGAGGGTTACCCATAATTGGGGATAGAGATAGTGTTGCAAAGCAAAAAGCCATTTCCACATGGCCTTTATGCCGTGAGGAACAGATATTTGGGCGAGGTGTAATGCTTTTGCCGGACACATTTTTTCTTACTTTTAATGAGAGGAGCCGTCTCTAGAGTTTTGGGCCGAATTAAGAATGAGAAATCGTGAGAGAAATTTTTAACATGGTCATGAGAACACGCATTATTTTATGGGACGAAAGATAGTGTACCCAAACATCAAGCTGGTCTAACTAATCCTCAGTTATTAGTGTCGTATAAAGTTCAATTTTAAGACCAGGCAATAAGCAGAGTTGTTAAAGGTTAGCTGAGAACCTCTCACGTTCTAACACTATCTTTTTCAATTTGTTATCATTTTACAATTAATATTATTTATTAAACGGGAGGATGAAAAGCTTACGTAAAACAAGGTCATTTTTATGGAATGCTCGCATATTGCAATTGTCTAAGCAATCAAGAAGTTAGCGAATACTGCAAGGCGTTTTCTTAAAAATTTGGCCGCGTATGGGACTAAACATGGTCCCGGTCATTCAAAGCTTTTGGGTAGATATCATCGTGCAATTCTTTGGCAAGCATAAATTCGCTGCCTTTTTCTTCAGAATTTGATTTAATCGGTGGGTCCTGCGAGGCTAGGGGAGCATTCGTCTTTTGTAATGTGCACTTGTGAATATATCGAAGTACATAATTAGACTCTTATTCCGTTTTTGGACAAACATCATCGCTAGCCGCTCATCCACAGGTAAGACCATGCGTCAATCTACGCAAGCATTGGAACAATGTTTTGGATTAAAGAGTGACAGATTCAACTGTTGCCTATGTGCATTTAGTCACCCAGGCAGTTAGAGGTAACTTAACGAAAATAGAGGGTGTGAGAGGAAAGAATTTCGACATATTCACCCTGAGTGACGCGACGATGGTGGAGTTGGTTCAGCTTCAACCTCTTGACCTTGTTGGCCCAAGTTGGGTGTTCATGAATGTTTGTATTTGCCTTTGCACTGTCCTGTTAATAGCTTGCATAACATTATGTGTGATGATAATGAAAGGGAAGCACGGAATGAATAAAATATACTATCTGATTCTCCCATCCTGAAATCAAAATCCATAAACAGGAAATCGAAGCTGTGAACCAACCAAATGGTCATCAGGTCTGGGAAAGAGAAATTCTCCTTCTTCTACTATATTCATAGGTGTGGGTTAATTTTTTTACTATTTTGTCCTTTTGGAGGGAATATCCAATCGGTTCCACTCTGTATATTGTCTTCTTCAAATAAATACAATAAACAAATAAATGGTGAATATGGCTTGTTTTTCGGAAACGCACAAGAAACGTTAAGAGACGGGCACGGCAATAATGCTATCAAGTAGGACATGCGGAATACATTACTGTTAAAAAAGGTTGATTGATGATTTCGTCCAGGGCAGAGGCAACTCGTCAGACGCTGCCTCACCTTTGCTCTGGGAGCAGCGTGACAGAAAGGAGCGACAGGCGGTAATCGCTCCATTTATATATAATCACAAACACGACATGAGAGCGAATTGTGTTTAAATGAAATCCGTCGTAAGCTCAGACCTAAACCAGGCCGAAGTAGATTTTTTTGTTGTGGATGATTTGAGTCCCCTTAATGACGGACCGGACCACTTGCGCTACTTTTGGTAGAGCTGCTCCCGGGGCAGAGGTGAGGCACCGTCTGATGAGTTGTCTCTCCCCTGGACGAAACCGTCAGTCAACTTTTTTGATAAACTTGGTTTTTTAACCAAAAGAAGAGGAGTCCGTAGACCACAAGAGACGAAGTAAGTTGCTTCCCAAGTGGTCCGGCGGCTCCCAGCATCCTCAACAAAAACAAAAAAAACATTACTGTTATCCACAAGAGTTTATCCAACAATATTGGAGTCTTTGAGTAAATCAATGAAAAAATAAGTGCGTTCGAGTAAGGATGCTGAAGGAGTGGAACTAGGATGTGCGAGACAGAATGCAAATATCACGTTCACCGATATCAGATATCATACATTGGAATCCGTTATATCAATAGTGTATATGTTTAAGTAGATCAAATTATTTACCGTAATGTGATATAATATTCCATGTGCCTATGACATTGCAGGATGCAATTAATTTACGTAAAATAGGCAATTTTGACCGACTGCAACTTCGTTAATAATAGTAGAATTTCTACCAAACATTCTAATATAATGCTTTCAAAGTTTAAGTAAATTAGCACAATATAATAATCCACTATTATTAATGTGATATAGCCGCATCCTCATCACATTTTTTTCACATTTTTTGGCTGGATATTTTCTGTGAATGATTCCTTAAATTAAATATTTTAATTTTCTGATCCCGACTTTGTACTGCTGTCAAAACTAACGCACTAACTGAGATCTTTCATTAGATACAAATTGTATTTGGAGGAAAAACTGTATACACTCCTTGTATGAAGACCCTCTTTTAAGCAAAGTATGCAGCAGGGGATGGTGACACACATTTTCAGAGTTTAAAGAAAAAACTAGAGGCGGACTGTCATTGCTTTAAGTCGCAATAAGTTCAGCATCCTCAGCGACTTAAATCATACTTCCTAGGTATACAAATCGTTTATCACAGCCGATGTTCTGTTTATTAAGCAAATAAGATGAGTATGCATACCCAAGACGGAAGACTTTTAGGAAATTTAATGATCGACTTTTTCTGCCCTGGGAAAGATTTTCCCAGAACCCAAAGAGAGGCAAAATGATCTGTGCGCTAGAAAAAACTCGCCTTGTGTTCACAAGAGCTTCAGCCTAGAACGTAGCTACAAACTCCTTGGCTGGCCACACACTCATCGGCACTGCAACCTCTCATAATTCGCATTTATTAAGCGATTGCCAAATCTTCCTACCTTTTCTACAGCAACACTAGGACGCAGGTAGACTGTATTCTCATCAGATGCGGCCAGTTTCCTATTACCATTGATAGGAAACCCGAACCCTATTAAGCCATGGCACGTTAGCAGCATCTAGTTCGAGAAGAACACGTTAGCTTAGTTTAAGCTACTCTATCGCTAGCCAAAGAGCCGAGGTCTAAGCATATCAGATACATTAAACGCCTCCGTATCGCCGTCAGTGTTCCCTGGGTAAACGTCACTCCTCTTCGTTCGTTCTCCCAACCGAAGGTGAACTGAGCCATACGATTCCCTGGCTTTACTCAAGTAAAGTATTTCTCATTTCTTGAACTTAAAAATTACGAAACAAGGTGACTTATAGATATGGATAAATATATTCCGAAAAAAATGTCGGCCTTTATCTCACGAAAATATATATTGGCTTACGGTGATAGTTCAGTACTTTTAATAATAAAAAATACACTATCGATTAGATTATCGGCAAAATCTTTATCTAATAACAGTCGTCAATGATAGTAGAGAACCAAAAGTGAATTGCCATCGAGACTCTCACTTAAACGACGGACGAAAGATTTAGAAACCTTTTGTTGTACTTTTCGCCCTACAGAACCTAAACAGAACCTTAGGTGGTTGTAACTACTTTCTAGATTCTCAGATATCCCTTGGTAAAATTATTCGAGCCCAGATTACCCCTCCGTATACGTTTTCTATATGAGTGAAGCTGATGCGGATGTCAGTCCCTCCTTCCTACCTTATCACTACCTAAAAGTAAAACTTCATACATGTTAAGGACAACTTCTGTAATCAATACTATAACTAAGCAAGAACGAATCCGTAGAAAAGAAAAATATCTTGACATGAAATGATTAATCAGGTTGCTAAGTAACGCATTTGTAGGAGCACTAGCGATTCCCTTTGATCCCACTATATATTGCGAGTTGATCCGAAATTAGTTCATCTCAACTTTCAAAGTTTCCTGAAGCAAATACGACAGCCCTGTTAGCCCAGTTCCTTCTCAAAAGAGACATAAATGGCGCCATTCACATTCTCGCCGTCATCATGATCATCATCGTTTCCATCCAGTCTGCCATTGGAAATAGACTTTGTTTAAAAACGAACGAGGCTACGACAGGACGAACGATGTATATATCCGAAGACTTTTGGGAGTCATGTAACAAAACTTCTCGAGCGCGATAGTAATCGCGGAAGGAAATTAAATCTTCGCTGCACAACACAATTCAATATTGAGTTGGCTGATTCAGGACAGAGAGAATGCCCGCTACCTCCATTACCATTTCCAGGGACTCCTCCCCGATGGAATTCAGGAATAATTGCTTCGTGCTTTGCTATTGAGAGGACTCGAAAGGAGCTTCAGATCCTATGCTCTTGCTTCAATAACTAGTGATTTAATGGTAAGATTGCACTCGGCAGAACGTGGTAGCTCCTTTGAATCGAAATGTTGTAAAGAAAATGTAATTGGGAAGTTTTTCCTATGCTTTATTTTTCGCCTGTGCTCCAGCATCTATGTGTGTTCGGAATAGCGGAATCTTCTCTATATCCTGCAATGGACTATAAAGGCATTGTTATTTCAGTATCCTTTGAGGAAATTGATGTTTCTTTTTGGGGTATTCGGAAGGCACACGAAGTGGTTTGCTAGTCGAAGTTGAAAGTGATATTGCTACTGCTGTTGCCGTCTCAGTTTTTCGTCATTGTTTGGTCGGAATTACTTCGGGGACTCAAACGAAACTCTTTCATTATTCTCCTACACGTGGCGGAAACACGCTGTGCGCTATTTACATGACATACTAGGTACATAGTTCATGCCCACTCAATGAGTTCAAGGGAAAACCAGTTGGGTGGGGGCGATATTTGATGAAGCGGTTAGAATTGTAATAAGGACTGAGTAATACTCAGTCATCTTTTCATCCAACCGGCAAATATCTGTCTTTACCAATGTATCTTTGTCAACACTCGAAACTTTTAGCGGAGCTTGCGACACATACTGATGTCGTTTCATTGAAAATAATGGAGACAATGCTTACTAGAAAAGTACAGGGAGCAACCGCACCAGGCGCGGAAGTTTTACCAACAAGTCAGCAGGATGAAGCCTTATACACCTCGATGCTCATCCTGACGAGACAAAGAGGGAAATCTGATTTCAGACAGAATGAGCATATTGGAGCGATGGGTTGAGTACTTTGATGAGCTACTGAACAACCAGAGCATCGGCGAGTTGGAGGTCCCGCCAACTGAAGACGACGGACAAATACTGCCACCACCAAGTTTAGTAGAAACAGTCCGTGCAATTCATCGGCTAAAAAATCATAAGTCGCCAGGAGCCGATGGAATTACAGCCGAATTGGTTAAATATGGAGGCGACCAGTTACACCAAGTGGTTCATCAACTTGTGCTCAAGGTATGGGACAGCGAATCAATGCCTGACGATTGGCAACGAGGCATAATCTGTCTCATACATAAAAAGGAAGATATCACACAGTGCAGCAATTATAGAGGTATCACGTTGCTGAGTACCATCTATAACATATTCTCCACTATCTTGCTAGGCCGGATAGCCCCATACGCCCAGAACATCATTGGCCCATACCAAAGAGGCTTCACCCCAGGCAAATCAGCAGCAGATCAGATTTTCTCTCTGCGGCAGGTGATGGATACACTGTTGGAATATGGACAACAGTTGCACCATCTGTTCATCGACTTTAAAGCCGTCTATGATAGCATAGCCAGGGTAAAACTGTACACGGCCATGAGAGAATTCGGTATCCCCACGAAATTAATAAGACTGACTAGGCTGACCCTGACCAATGTGCGAGGCCAGATAAAAGCAGCAGGATCACTCTCCAGACCATTCGACATCAACAACGGTCTACGACAAGGGGATGCGCTATCATGCGTCCTCTTTAACCTGGCCCTCGAGAAAGTGATCCGTGATGCTGAGGTGAATGCAAGAGGTACGATCCTCTTCAAGTCCGCCCAACTGCTGGCCTATACTGACGATATCGACATCATGGGAAGAACCACCCGAGACGTACAAACTGCCTTCATCCAGATCGAGCAGGCGGCGCGAAATCTTGGGCTGCACATCAATGAAGGCAAGACAAAATATATGGTGGCAACGTCAGCACCGAAGACGAATCAACCAACAACATCAAACCGCACTGGTCAAACACAAACACGAAGAAGAATAAGGATAGGAGAATACAACTTTGAGACCGTTGACAATTTCTCCTATCTAGGGTCGAAAATCACAACCGATAACAACTACGATGATGAAATCCGCGCACGGTTGTTGTCAGCCAACAGAGCCTATTTCAGCTTACAAAGACTGTTCCGCTCGAAACGTCTCACCATAGGGTCAAAGCTCTTACTGTACAAGACTATGATCTTGCCAGTCCTTATGTATTCCTCGGAAACTTGGGTTCATAGCAAGAAAAATTGCGAACTCTTGGCTGCGTCCGAGAGAAGAATCCTCCGAAGAATTTTTGGCCCCCTACATGAGGATGGACGATTCCGTAGCCTACACAATGACGAAATCTATGGGCGATACCATGACCGTCCGGTTGTGGCTAAAATCCGGCTCAATAGGTTACGGTGGGCGGGTCACTTAATCCGTATGGATGAAGATGATCCCACCCGGAAAGTCTATAAGGGCAATATCTATTGTAGAAAAAGAAGACGAGGCAGACCCTGCCTAAGATGGAGCGATGGCGTAGGTCAGGACGCCAGACAGCTTTTAGGGATATCGAATTGGTGGACCTCGGCGCAAAACCGGGATCTCTGGAGTTCCTTATTAAGGCAGGCCTAGACCGGATACCGGTTGTTGCGCCGTTGATGATGATGATGAATGCTTACAAATCCTCAGAAGAAAGTATGATTACCATTGTGGAAGGCAACAGTGGGAAAGAATATTTTTCATGAGGAATTCTTTTTTTTTCATGGAGGAAAAGCGCAGAAGGTTCTCATGGCTTAAACATTATGAAGGGCAACCTGAATGTGCAATTTACCATAATTTTCGATAAATTTGACACAAACAGTCATCTCTTTACAGCCCTGTTGTTCAAAAGTTTGAAAAGAAAAGGCTGGGATTTCATTGTAGTTGGAAAACAGCTGCCGTATTTGAAGGATGTCAATCTTACAGAATACTAATGTAGATAGCTTTGGAGACCAGTGCCTATAAGCTAAATGGATTTGCAGAGCTCAGGACCAGAATTGGATAGCATTGGAATCTAAATACACTGTTTGAGGCTAAACGCCATTAGGTTTACTCGTGCATGCACAGCATTTATCCGTTACATGTTTCTAAGCAGGCTTTACCACTGAAGACCTATATTAAGCTCATTTGGCACTGACTGAAATACTCCCTTTCTTAGCTAAGTTCTAGATGGAAATGAAAAGTATTCGACTTGTTTGGCTACAGCAACTCAAATAAACTATTATGGGTTCGAGCATTCCAGTAATATCGAGGTTGTACATATTAAGTTATCTTAACTTAAAATATAGTTTTAGACTTTAGACATAGGTATAGCAAGTCAACCTCACCTATGTGCCTCCGCCCGCGGTTACCCGAAATGAGCTTCAGCTCCCCTTCCCCACGGCATCCCGAGACGCCCGCACTCCTTCTCTACTGTTCGGCGCCAAGTGTCCTTGAGGCAACCCATTCGTCGACTAGCTTAATGTGTGACTTATCCGCTCCCACTTCTATTACTACAGATATTGAGAATACCGTCAAATTGAAAATCTTGGTTTTGTTGGTGTTTATCTTCAGTCTAAATCTGGTTGACTTCGTTTCCAAATCCGTTTGGCCAAAATCTGACTCGGTGTGACACCAAACAGATGTCATCAGCGTAGTTGAGATATTCGGAGAAAGATGACATAGTCCATTGAACTGCTCCAGACAAGGCAGCATGAAGAACGCCACCGATAACAAGAGGAAATAGCATCCGTGGCAAGCCATAACCCTAGCGGTTCTTGCTTGAGACTACAAATTTCTCTGAGGTTTTACCTCGGTGCACCATGTGAAATTTCGCGTCATAATATATCATTCTGATAATAGCTATTAGTTCGGAGTGAAATTATGCGGTGTTTCCAACGATTAATTATTTGAAGTAATAAAAACTTGTTGTTTCTTTTCGTTGGTGTGGGTCCCTTCATCAATGCAAACTTGTTTGCACTGATGAAGGGAACAAGTGGTTCCCGAAATATCGGTTTTTGCAAGAATAAATACCCACACCAACGAAAAGAAACAACAAGTTTTTATTACTTCAGCTATTAGTTTCTCCGGAATGCCTCTTTTGCATAAAGCACAATAGATCACACTATTTAAAACTTCCTCGAATCTCCAAGATATGCCAGCTGTCTGTCGATCAGCCTCGAGATAGTTTTTGATACGCTCCAGAATTATTTTAGCCATTATATTTTCGACTGCAAGCATAAAGATCATCCCTTTCTTCCACACTCAAGGAAAGGTCTCGAATTCGCAAGACTTTCCTACGAGTGGGAGTACCAGAAACTGCAGGTGCAATGATAACAACTCTGCGGGTTTGAGTGCATTGATGGCCGAAATGATTTTTCTTCTGCTCATGGAAAGATTTGCAACCACATACAAGCTTTTTTGTGATGCGATATATACTTCTGAAATTGTCTGGGGCATCTTCCGCTCGCTCCCTAACCCGCGCAATATCGAATTCCCTTTTGTCGCGCCGCACACTACGCTGAACTTTCGTTTGGTATTCCTGTACGAACTCATCACGTCCGACACCACTCCCAGGAGTCAACAGAACCGTCAACACCTTCCATTCATCGATCCGCTTCTACGATTTCTAATTTGGCCAGATCCTATGCCACTTCTCCAGGACATGGATATACCAATTCATGGTGAAGACCTTGCTTATCTAAAGAGCGCTAGTTTGGTGGCCGAAGATGAGTTCAGGGCAAGCAACAAAGACTCACCTGCTACTTCGTTTGGACGTCGTTGTAAAAGAAAATGTGGGGAGTGCAGCAAGTAAGCGTAAATCGAAACAGATGTAGGCGTCCCGGGCATGCGGCCATAAGAAAAACTCATGTCGTACTCGCAAACCTATAGATGAAGATGAGCTTTGACTGTAGGTTATGGCAGTACTGCTTCAATTTTAAAGTTGCAAACACGATAGCTAGGGACGAGTGGAATCATTGGAGTGATAACCATCTGAAGAACTACATAGTGTGGTACACATAAAGAGCTTGGATAGAAAGCGGGGGTGAAACTTGTATATAGGAAGTGAATCCACGGATGGATATGGCACAACCCCTATATGCGAAATATTATGTTTCAAGGAGAAACTATCAAAGGAGTACACGTAACTCCTAATGGTTTTACCTGAGTACTCTTTGGGTTGACCTAACCCCGCGGTCCTCTTCGGACGTGAATTGATTTGGAGATTGCAGCCACTGTAGCTGACACAACGGTATCAGTTTATGCTGAGTGTAGCTTCAGTATTCATATTGGTGGATGCAAAGCCTACTTAAAGCCTCCACTGAAAGTATGGCAATCGAGTTATGCAGCGCAACTCTACGCTTGAACCCACAAGAGGCTCTCCCCGGATGTGGGTACAACTATAACCCCCATGAAACTCCCATAAAATGGGCAACTGCAAATAAGTGCGCCGATGACAGACCCCGCAGGAATTTTCCTAAAAGAACCAATCTGGTTGTCATGGTCCCAAATACCTCCAGTCAGTCTGAACGCCCAAAACCTTGGAGTATTCGTCTACTTCAACCAACCAACAACAGTCAATCTGAATAGAGCGTTTCCCGTGGCCAGCACTTGGAGGTTCATCTTGGTCCCTTGGTTTTGTCCAATCATGTCGGTTGAGTTGCTACCCGTCTGCTTCCTCACCACCACTGAGCACTCGGAGAAAGTACAAAGAAAATCTGTATTTTCTCAAATAGCCAGGTGGCATTAAAAGATAAAACATCAAGATTTTGGCTGTCCAAAACCAGATAGTGTTGAAATAGATAGCAGGGCGGAAAAGTATTGATGACAACATGAGGATGAATGAACTTGCGGGGCTGGAAATTCTAGTAAGTAGCCTTTTGGCGACAGTTCAAGTAATATGTCCATCAATTATTGAGATATAGGACACACGATAGTGCAAAGTATCAACTGACGCAGTTTTTTCGGGTCATTAGGATTAGAGGTAGTATATTATATTTACAATTTTCTTTCCGTTTTTAACTAACCTTTTGAATTTAACATTGATAAACAAGTAGTGAGCTTCCATTTTTCCTTAAAGTGTGACGTATCCACTGCCACTTCAGCCATCTCACCAACATGTCCACCGGTATCTGGCCTGAGGAAGTTCTTTTCTGGAAATTGCATCAGGCCAGAAAACCCCTGTGGTAGGACACAGGCTTGGAGTTTCTAATCTGCTAGTGCGTCGAGCAGCATTGAGCTCGGGACCACCTTCGGTTGAAACAATATACAGCTGTGTATCAACACTTTCAAAGCTGCCAAGGTGCAAATAGGAAAAATGCGGTGACTAGGCTAAGGACCTATGTTTTGGTGCTTTTTACTTTGAATTCGACTCTGCTTGTTCCAAAGGACGTTGACGTGGTTTCTATATGGGAATCCTCTGTCATTCAAGCTACTCTCGGTACGTTGAAGGATTGCTTTAGCTATTATCTTTGTGGTGAGAAACGCGCAAATACGAGTATACTTCGACCGATACTTATGTATATCGCAAGAAATTTTTGTTCAAAACTGTCAAAGCAACCAACCGCTTATATCTTGAGATCAGAAGAAGGCAAACCGGATAGAGTAAGAGACAAGTCTAATGAGGTATTTAATCTACCAAATTTTTAACCGAAGATATCTCTCCACAGGAACTGGAACTTTTTGAAAGCGAAGGACGATGCAATATGTATAATCAGGACCGTAGTGAGGATGATCGGGCCCAGGTTGACAATCGTATGGATCACAAAATTGCGTAAGTATCTAATTTTGTTAAAGATTCTCTGTTCCGCGAACAGAACTCTGGGCCCAAGGAAGCTCAAGTGGCTAAATTGAGTGGCCAACAAGTCAGATCCCTCAAGACGTTTGAAGCAAGAGGATAGGAGTGAAATAGGAGGGAAATTATTATTAAGAGCGATAACGCCCCCTTTGTGAACGAACAAATGGGGGCTTTTTTCCGAGGGCTAGGAAATGATTTTTATCGAGGCTTTTGTCAAAAGTTATACATAGAGGAAGAAAATAACAATGCGGTATTTGGCATAAGAAGGCTTGAAAATCCATCAAACCCAATTCGGCATTGTAAGCAAGGCTGCCAATGAGAAACTCCACCAAGGAAGAGGTGCTGGGGAGATGGAAAAAATGATGAAGCAGCCTGTACCCTGATAGAAAAGGAACAAGGAAGGTAGGTAAATCAGAAGTGAGTTAGTAGAGATGAGGCGTATCGGCAGAGCTAAGTTCAGATAATTGAAATTGACCTGAATAATGTGGGCACGATATGAAACTTCAGATGAACAATTTGAGCATAAAATTTAAGACCAGGTCTAATGACCACCAGGGCTGGCAAAAAGAGATACATAGCGAAATTGGGAAAAGCAACAGTCAGGCAAGGTGGGAAAGTCGAGATCGAGAATACGACTTAATTGATTTCTGGTAAAGTTGAAATGAAAGGCGAAACCGATGTTCACGAAAGTGGGTAAATGAAGACAAAGGCGGTTTCTTATTGGACGTTATCCCTAGCAATACAGGGAATTGAGTGGATATTATTGTTATGACTTTATATAGTCTGTCAAAGCATTCGTCGTACAAGTGAGGGGCCAAGAAAAATATACACATAAAATTTACTGGATGGAGAAGTACATACGATGATGCGATAATAAGGGAAAGTTAGAGTGGAATAAATGGGTTCAGCTTGGAAGGAAGAATAAATTTTAAATGATTCGATTCTTCATTTTTCTTTGGCTTTTGTTCTGTTCGTCATGATTGTTTGCGCCATTTTGTTCTGTCAAATGCACAATATGGATGGTGTCACAAAGCTTTTACATCCCCCTACGTAGCAAGCCATTGTTGTTTCGGTCGGCTTTTTGGTCGTTTGCATCGACTTGGATATTCAAACCAACCGTGTCAGGGGAAATTACGTGACTATATCATCGAAGACGCCTCTCTCGCAATTTTTTCACTATCGATACAACCCCACATCGGCGTTTCGAATGTGATCATGGTATGTTACACTACTTGTCAAAAGCAACATCCCACGAGCCGCCGTTTCTTTGTGTTTAAGACTTAGAACCATAGAGGGCGAAAGGGCAGACGACACTGCAATATATTTTGGCTTTGGGGCGTTCGTTGATTGCAATATTTAGACTTAATTATAAATACAGGAAAGTTGGACACTTTCGAAGTTTTTATAGAGGAAAAGAAACTTGGTGAGGAATAAAATTTCGAATAGTGGAACTACCTTTCGGTGCGGTAAAGGGTGACTTTAGAAGAATGTTGGGGATTTAAATGTTGCGCTCTAAATCGGAGTAAAATCTGGGTGATCCTATACAGAAGACAAAAGTTCTTAATATCAATCAAACCAATGATCCTAGTGTGGTGCATAGTTGCACTATCCTTATCCTTATCGATGTACCTAAAATCGCAGGGGCCAAACAGTAATCCTAACATAGATTTTAAACTTATTCTGCACAAATATCATCTTTGGAACTCCATTGCTGCTGAAAAACCATAGGCATTGGCCAGTTCTAATCTACGACATAGGATCCAACACTAAGGATGAACTACGTCATTGATACTGCTGTTTCAAAGGCTAAAGTTGCAGTGGACAGGTAAAACTTTAAGAAAGGAAAGAAGGCCTGGACATATAATTCAATACAGGTCACTACAACGGGATTGCTGGCGAATGTATTGCTAGAAAACTAACTAGCAGGCATTCCAAGAAGTCCTGGAAAAAACTGATGAAGGTCGCCCAAAACTATCAATAATCTATGTTATTGGCTTACAGGGTTCAGGCTACAGCCATTTGTGTGTGAATAAAAGGTTGAAAAGAGGCATCAGATAGCAATGGTCCGTTGTACACGACTCCCCCTCCCATGAATATACCAGATTCGTTTAAGTAGCGCAAGGTTTCTGTTAGTGAATATGATGCTACCGCTGCAGCTCTTGTACATCAGCACCAACAATTTAATGTCTGATGCACGCATTGGATGTAGATTCCGCTTCCACATTATGGTTCAGAACTGACACATATTGTCCCTATTTTAAACATATGTCAAGTCAGTGAATTTTGGCCAGTCAGAATACTCACAATGCTTCTACAAGTTTTTTTTTTTTCAATAGGATAAATTTTGCAAATTATTAAAGAAAATAACTACTCTCCTCTAGAATTGCATTTGTTACTCCCTCACCAAATATGTTGAGCGTTCGCATCACAACCTACTTTGGTAAGAGTTGGCTTTCCTAGCTTTGCTGCCAGTACAAGCGAAGAGGCTTCAGCATGCTGCGAGTTAATTGGCTAGCTTTTATGTTTGTAGATATACTGCTGCTAAATGAAGAGTGTGGATGATCTAGGTCTCACTGGGGATGCCAGCTTGTTCCCAACTTTAGCCAAAAGTTTCGCTTGTTTTCGTTCACTTTCTATTTATACTGCTACATTTGGTAGTGCAAGAATAGCCATGCTTTCATTCGCAAGAAGCTTCGCCTTCTTTCACCGTACTTTCCGCTGTCGTCCACTGGTAACCTTCCCAGGATTACGCTGTCTTGTCTGCACATACCGGCATTAAACCAATATTTCTTTTGCTTTTCCTGGTAGAGACGGAACAGAAGGTTCTGACAAGCAAGATTAAGTCTGTAGTCTCCTTTTCTTTGCGGCTGAAGTTTACTTTTGTAGAGTCTAACTATCCTGTTTTCTGGAAGAATTAGGCAATAGCGCCATTTTACTTTTGGAAATTTTCGTTTCTGTTCTCATTATTACGAGTTTCTATTCAAAATCTGCGTATTTGGGAGGTGGCACATCCCAAAGCCGTGTTTCGTTACACCTTATGTTAGAGTGAAACACACAAGTTCACATTTAATTCCCAGGAAGATTGAGCCCGCTTTATTATTAAAACCTTGCAAAAGTAGATATCACTTCGTTATCTGTCTGTCACAGGTACTTTTCCCGGAAACGGTTGTATCTATTGGCACTAAACTTTTGTCAAAAGTTTCGAACTGTGAACTCCTATGCATGCAACGTATAAATGTAAATCAAATATCTACTAACACTTTCCCAAGCAGGTCATAGTTTTGATAGAAGGCGGAAAGAAGGCGAAAAGTGATCACCAATTTCACGAGCTCATTCTCTGAAATTGTGAAACCAACAAATCTGCAAAACAACCATAAAGCTACCCCCTTGTGATATCATCTCTTTTTTCTTCACCCTTTGTCGCATTCCGAAAGGGAGTCGGCTCGCTATGAACGACTGTGCTGTTTTTGTCGATCATAGAACTGACCCTAGTGGAATCGAGAGCCTTTCAAATCAGCGTAGTGCTGAGTACATTGCCTCTTACAGTGTACTGTAGTGTACGGTTACGGTCTTGAATGAAGTGCTCTAACACCCTTTAAGGCCCTGATCCATATGGACTGTTGTGCCAACGATTATTATTATTATTTTTTCGGTCGGTATCTTCGTCGTTTCCTACTGATTTTCATGCACATATCAATATTAGTTAGCGACTTTTCGTCTGTGCGAACTGCATGCCCATATTATCGAATATGCTTCTCTTGCAATTTTCAAGAATGCACGTAATCCGACATCGATCACATGCTCATTTCGAATGTGATCACTGCGCGTTACACCATTGGTGCAACCTAGCATAATCGACTTCATTACCGCGAGGCGCCGGTGATTGGGTTATGTAGTTGGCCGGCACAATAACCATAGAAGATGACAAGGCGGATAATACTTCTGTAGATTTTGGATTTGAAACGTTTGTTGATGCGTCGAGCTTCCGATTTCCGATTTGTTTTCTTGTTCCTTAACGAAATCGAACTTGCGGTTTCAGTGGGGTAGAATTTGATGTTTGGCCGATTGCGAATTTCACAGGAAGGTGCCTCAAAGACCAGAAATTTTCTTCTCTTTCGTAAAGGGCAAGAAAGCCGTTCAGCTTTCTGAAACAGCTTCTGTATATTAACACTTCAGTGGAATTTCATTCAGGTCCCGGCTGGTTTTTACTAATTTTTAGTTAACAAAAGTCTACTCACGCCCCAGGGATCTTGTTCATAACAAACTGCAATAAATATCAACGTCATTTTTATCACTAAAGGCACAAATTATATGTTATTCCATCAAGCGGATGTTTGCATGAAATGCAGCTCAAATTTTCGGATAATAGTTCTTTCAGTAAAGGTATGATAGTATTAATATTTCCCTGAGATACATTCAGAAGGATTTTTTCCTAAATCTGCAGTTTCTAGTCTACTTCCAAAAACCTACCTACCTACTATTTAGGCTCCAAGAAGAGGCGAAATGTGGTCATCATGTCTGTGAAGCAAAATAGATTAAAAAGTGTTTATTTGACTATTTCTGCCGTTTTCTATCCACATCCTAGATCCTCACTTATAATAGCAGTTTTCCAATCTGCTCTGAAAATTGTACACTAAAATGTCCTTCCTGTTTCAAATGCATGCTTTCATCAACCCAATGCGTTGTTGTTAGTAGATACTTCATTTAAAGCGATTCTGAGCATACTCATGAGTTTGAAGCCATCGAAAAATGACGTTCAGACCGGATTCCCCTTAAGTCTTTCCACAATATCCATCCAAGCATTCGGAAAAAGTGAATGAAGAACACAAGGAATCGCTACAAAACGCTTTCATTTGCTACGAGACGAACCAATAAAGGTAGCAAATCGAGAACGACATAAAGCAAAGCCCACCTTGCTATAAAAAGGATTAGTTGTGATTACTTTCTCGAGAAGTCTTTTGCCGAAAATTCTCCCTGCTTGCGCACAAAAGAATTCAAAGAATCTGTAGAGCTTTCCACCCCGAAATATTACAAGCTCATTCGATTCCGTTTCTTTACATTCGCACTGATTTCACAGTCAGTGAACGTAATGGTAGTTGGGGACTTATTAGAAAAACCAACTTTTCATGTCGAACAAATTTTCCTAAGCCGACTGTTCATTTTGTTCATTTTGAAAACGCAAATAGACGTTGATCTTCCTATTTCTGTTCATATGAAAGAGGAGAGTACTTGCAAAATGAAAACTCCTTTGAGGAAATAACAGAAAAACTAGGACAAGTTTTTGAAAAAGCTCCCAAAAGAATGGTTACCTAATCTCATTCTCTCTTCCTCTTTCAGTTTTGCTTCCTTGTAATCCAGAAGGACATGGTTCCATGCATCAAAATCTATGCCATATCTTCCTTTTGTGTAGAACAAAAGCCTGAAGACGAAAGTACCAAGATGCAAAGAATAAGAAAAATTTTATATTCTGCCGCTATGAATTTTAAAGGAAAAAAATTCTCGTCCCTTTTTGAACTGCCGCTACTCGCCATTGTCTGTACTGTAGTAAACTTCCCGAAGCTTGTAAATTTATTGCCGAAGATAAGTTTCATCCTATCCAGTCTTGTGTTGCTTTGTGGAGGGTGCAGGCTGGCTCGGGGGCCTGAGTGGCTCGATGTGTCAACAATAGCGATGTGGGTGTAGTACAAGGAGCATACCTTATAGAACAGAGTGTCGGGTTTTTGTCCTTCATTTGAGGCTTATCCGCACTACGTACCATTCTTCTCCCCCTTGAGAAAACTCCTAATAAAATTCACCTTTGCGCCAAGGAAAATTCCTTTTAGAATTTCATTATTTCGCAGAAAAAAATTTACTTCGTAAATTTCCATGGCACAGAAAGTGGCCTTATTGTAGCGACGATATGAGCGTGGAGACGAAATGCGAATTGGGGAGGAAATAAAAAAGAAAATATTACCGTACGTGATGGTGTGACGAGTTCGACAGTGAAAGGAGGAGGCACTTGTGGGATCTTTATACGCGTATTCGCAGGCGATGAATTTTTGAGTCTAATTGAAATGCCGACATGTAATTTGGAATATTGCACATACTCGGCGAAGTTAAATGTCTGATTGGAGATACTTATTCAAAGTAGTTGGCAAATTGAGACAGTATCGGTTTCATTTCAAATGGAAAGCACCTTTGGAAATGAAGAAGCTCTTCACCTTCTAGATAGCCTTGACAAGGAAATCGTACCGAAATCTACTTACAAAGGAATATTAATTAGTTGCAAACCATTTAGTGAGCCCAAGCGTTATCTACGTCTTTTTTAGATTAATTATAATTTTGAGATTTCAAATCAACAACTTTTTCATACAAGCGCCGTTCCTTGGATATGCCTATTAGTGTTTCATTTTGGTGGATTATTCCTTCTATGCCTTTCAACATTGGATAAGGATGAAAAGCTTATGTCTGCATCTTTAATTTGTGAGTTTCAACACGATCGAAAAAGTGCCCTGTCATCACCGCGTACCAGTCAGCTAGTCGTAACGACGTCCTTCCACAAAACATATCTGCTTCCGCAGTCTTCAATCCTCATTTTCCTAGCGTCAAACAGCCAACCAAATAAGACTGTTCCCACATTTTTCCTCCCAAATAAAACCATTGGCTGAACCCCGCACGCAAAACATTCGAAAAGGACGAAATGTTGGCCGGGTTTTACAAAGCCCCGTAAATATTCTGTATCAACCAATCCCTTTCTATCTGGACTATTCATCCACTGCTAAATGAACGCCCGCTTTCCCATGACCTTGAAATTTGCCTAGATTAATTCCATTCTCAAAAACAATGAAAATCCTCTCTTTCCAGACAGCAACAGGATTATCTTCAATCTCATGACTTTCGCCTACAATTTTAAGCGGGCCATTAAATTCATGGTGGAACACTATCCTAAAATTCCAATTTGCCCTCCTAGTCTTAACAACTTAACGACATTCACGGTAGCATAAAGAAAGCTTTAGAATCCTTAAGGCAATACAGATTAGCTCATAAGCTAGAAAAATCTGTCACTTTCACTTGCGTGCCAAGCCCACTCCTATGGACAACCCCAACATGACCCTATAATACACCGATGTCCTCATCGACACAAAGGAAAAGAGAGAGGTTCGTCTGAATTTATCTTTAGAAATTGGAATGTGACCACAAACAAATATGGGTCTCTTCAGACGGCATCACTAAAACGGTCCATAACAAAGTCCTGCTAACACTAGCCCTAAGGGTGAAGCATCGAGAAGTGATCTTCACAACCACCTGTTGTAAATTATCGTTGGAACCACCACAAACATTTGAAATCCCAGTCGCAAAAAGTGAGGGCAATGCTGCACTCTCAGAGACCTATCACGAACTTCGGCTTCTCAAAAATAAAAAAAAAACCTGGTAGAATCAAAAAGTCTTTGAACTCGAAAAGTACAGGGAGAAACTGCACCAGGTACGCAAGTTTTATCAACAAGTCAGAAGGATGAACCTTTATACACCTTGATACTCATTCCGCCGAGAATACGAATACATAATGGACATACTGGAACGATGGGTTCAGTACTTTGATGAACTGCTCAATAACTAAAATATCGGAGAAGACGGCGAACAAATACTGTCACCACCAACCATGGAAGAAAGAGGCAAATCAGCATCGACTTTACGGCCGCCTATGACAGCATAGCCAAGGTAAAACTGAAGATGACCACGAGAGAATTCGATATTCCGACCAAATTGATTGGACTGACTAAGCTGACTCCGACAAATATGCGAGGCCAGATAAAATCAGCAGGGTCACTCTCTAGACCATGTAGCATCAACAACGGTCTAAGGTAAGTGGATACCCTATCATTCATTCTCGTTAAACTATCATCGGGTATACTGATCCGTTATGCTGATGTAAATACAAGAAGCAACTTTCTCTCCAAGTCTATACAGCCACTGACAATATCGGCATTATGGGAAGAACAACTCTAGATAAACAGTTAACCTATCCAGACTAAGCAGGCGGCGATCAGCGCGATATCTTGAGGTGTGCATTAATGAAATCAAGACGAAGTACATTTTGGCAACCAAAGAAACAAATGGCACTGGTCAACCGAGAAGATAGTTTCTCCGCATCTAGGGTCGAAAATTTCAACCAATTCGCATGCAGTTGCGCCAACAGAGCCCATTTCAGCTTACAAAACCTGTTTCACTCGAAACGTCTCACCGTAAGGTCAAAGCTCTTGCTGCACAAAATAATGATCTTGCCAATCCTCATGAATTCCCCGGAGACTTGGGTTCTTAGTAAGAAAAATTCCAAACCCTTAGTTGCGTCCCAGAGAAAAACCCCCCGGAGAATTTTTTACCCCTACGTGAAAATTAACTCTGAGAGTTGGGACTTAAGAGTACACTCAAAGTCTTCCATGCTTGTCGTAAGAGGAGACTAAACGGGATAGAAATTTGTGGGCTAACAACCTGCAAATTTTGAAACTTTACTGCTACCGAAACGTCAATAACGCCTCGAATAGGGTAGCCGCGAGGCTATGGCCTCCGCCTATCGAAAACTTATTGTGATTGGATTCTGCAATGGGTGCATGCTCCTCGATAACAGTAGCGGGGTCCACAGAATGATCGCTTTCTCCAACTCGAGCGGGAATTCCAGCGATATAACCTGGACGTTCTGGTCTAAGCGAAGTGGCGCTAGTGGGACTCTCCTCTTCCTCGTACGGCAATGTATGCTTTTTTCACTCTGGAAAGCCAAGTGGCGGAAGACGCGAATCCGGTGTCGGGTTGCTTCTGGCTTCTACTCCAAGGCGCGCTTAACTGTAAGATTCCGGTTCAGGCTAAGGAGCATTACAATTGTACAATGCTACGCACCAACGGAGGCTTCCGACATAGTGGAGAAGGATGTTTTCTACAAGCATTGTGATCATGATGGGTGATCTGAATGCCAAGGTGGGATCTGACAAAACCGTGCTCGGGCATGTGATAGAAAAACATGGTGTTGACAACGATAACGATAATAGCGGGAGGTTCGTGGATTTCTGCAACTTCCACCGCCTCTTCATTGGTGGCACAATGTTCGAGCATAGAACTTGCCAGCTGGTCGGTTGAGTTTCAACTGGCCGACGCCATACGAGCAATCAGAGAGAGGCGCTGACATCGTCCTCGAAAAGGATCACCATCTGATA
The DNA here is from genome assembly GCF_905115235.1 of Hermetia illucens. Lineage (NCBI taxonomy): Eukaryota > Metazoa > Arthropoda > Insecta > Diptera > Stratiomyidae > Hermetia > Hermetia illucens. The sequence goes on from NC_051853.1 coordinate 67,589,505, forward strand.
GTCGCTTACGTTCACTTACAAGTTGCGTCCGCCACTTCTAGCAGCGTTGGAGAGGTGCGATCCCCTAAGTTCAACATCGACCGCTTCTATGACCCAGTTGTGGCTAGACAGGGGAGAGCTATCTAGCAGATCAAGCGGTAGATATACTGAAGTTGCGTTCACTACGGGATTGTGGAAGCGGATTGATGAATGAAAGCGGTTGATTGTTCTACTGATCACTCCGATCGATGACGGGCGTGGAGCGTTCGAACCCCGAAACCAAGCGAAATCCGGGGGAGTTCAGCGTAGAAGCAGGAAAGCGGAACATGGCGCAGATCCCAATGATTTCAGGAATGTATACTGCATCACCAAAGAGCTTGCATGTGTTCGTAAATTGTTCAATGGTCCTGTGAAGGACCATCAATGAATGACTTATCCACGATGAAAAATAACTGAAGAGCTAGAAAGAATACTTAACTGTGAAGAAGTTCCTTCTCTTCTGGATGAAATGGCTAGCCACCGTAAGAAGCAGACACAGACTGTTCCTCTAAATAAAAGTGAGATCATTTCGGCGATCAATGCAATTAGACGAAGTAAAGCCACTGGGCTTAACGGTCTCCCGCCAAAATAAATAGGTAAAATAATCCTGGAACGCATGAATATCTCGAAAGCTTGATCGACAAAGAACAGGCTGGTTTCCGCTCCGCATCCTCCTGCATCGACCACACCAACACCCTACGTATCATTTGGGAACAGTTCACGGAGTTTAGATCATCGCTGCACCTGTTCTCCGTCGATTTCGAGAAAGCTTTCAATAGCGCGAATGTAAAGTGTATCTGGAGTGCTCCACATATGAGTGGCATTGGCTTCCATCTTGTCACCGATATGATTTCTTCTTGTTATCGGTAACACTCTTCATGCTGCCCTGTCTGAATTTAATGGACGATAGCATCTTTCCTCAAACACCTCGACTACGATGAAGACATCTGTTTGCTTTCCCACCGGTATCACTGGCTCATGGGCATTGACCAAATGACTCTGAATTCAGAAAAAGAGGCATGTAACGTTGGGCTGAAGATAAACACCAACAAAGCCAAAGTCCTCAGTTTGATGGGACATCGCGCTCTCCCTATCTTCATTAATGGGCAGTGCATCGAAGGCGTCGAATTTTATCCCTCGGCTAAACTCAATGTCCTTGGCTATTTGGCTCTTCTAATTGGAAGTTATTTTCCGCGACTTCAGTATCTGATTGATAACGGGCCGAGAGGGTGGTAGCCGGTGCCGTTTAAGGCTCCGCATTGCGACCCTCACTGTTGTGATGGAGTGTCTCGCCTTCGCCTGAGAAGGAGACAACGTTGATTGATTTTCCAGCCGATAGGAAGAGGAGGGATCAAGAAATCCGAAAATTTGGATTTATATGGAAGTGAAATCATTTACAGCATGATTCAGTTCTAGAAAAACGCAGGATGCGTTGATGGTTTGAAAAGTTTCTCATGAAAATCTCCTCTACACTGTAATATAATAATCGATGAGTACTACTAACATTTATTATGGTAACGCTCACTGAGATTATACGCGGTCTACTATAGATGGAACAGCAAAACACAATTCCAGCTAACAAGTAAACGCATACGAGCTTACTGATGCATTTTTTATAAACAGAATGAAGCATATTTCATAAAACCTTTTCACCCTTAAGACTCTTAATGGGTTTATGATCCACGGCAATGGTCATTTAGCCAATGAATGTTACGCAGCATTTGTATGTGCTGCACTTTAGTACGCAAATGTTTTGAAGGCTGAAACTAATCGATATCCAATGCGGTTTGGCGTGAACATTGAGTTCGATTACTTCCATTACTTTCAGCCCATGAGCCAGAAGCAGAGTTCTGCAGTCCTATGGAAGCACAGCGGATGGTTGAGGCGAGCAGCTATGAAACAAGCACCATGAGCTCCCTGTCTTTTAACATCCAACGATTTTGTTGTAAAACGCAACAGCCATAACAAAATACAGAAACAACGGAAAGGGGTCAGTGAGATTATTAAATTTGTATGCAGCCATATTTCGTTATTTGTCCAGAACAGCGAACTTGTCATAAATTCTAGTATTGCCATGAAATGGATTTGAGCCTGATTAGTTTGCACCGAAAATATTCGATTGAGGATTTTTTCAACTATGGAGGTTTTTAACTATGCAAATGAATTATTCATTCCAGTAAATTCGCTTGTGAATTTTAAAGCTGCTTTTATGAAAATGGGTGAATCGTTATTGCAGGAATTAGACGGATAGAGCGAGATGTAAAAATTTCGCAAATATTTTTGGACCCTGTAAAATACAGCGTATACTCGGATATCCATCCAGTTTTCTTGCTGGAAATACGTTACGACGGCTGACCAGTTCCGAGTGACTGACACTTGCCTTAGGAAATATGAACTAGAATCACACGCTTTAGGTCTATCAAAATAACTTACCACCAAATGCAAGTAGCTTAAGTACTTAGGTAGAGAGTAAGTAGCTTTCGAAATACGTATTTACTAACTATTAAAATATATTGTAGTAGGAGCAAGCTACCTAGTTTTATTTTTATTTAGAAGAACTACAAGCATCGGAACGATAACTATATATATTCAACATTTTATGAAGTATTGCCAAGTATTAGCCAAGGAAAAAAGCAAACTCTGTTGTCACTCCTGCATTTCTTTGTGCTCTGTTTATACAGATGGAAAGCTGACGATCCTCTGTTGAATACCAGACGATCATCTAATCAAAACATATAACGAAATGTAAGTTTTTGAAAAGGCTCTTCAATTGTGTATCCTCTATTAACGCTAATCTTCAAATAGGGATCGAAATTTAACTTACTATATAAGCACTGCTGACTTCACATCTACAATGATCTTTGGTACAATTGGAGGAACTGTGAGAGTAGTTTGTTACCAGCGACGCGAATAACTAGCCAATTTAGCTTAAACCTCCACCTAACGTTGTATTTCGATATGACATACGACATCAGTGTCGTTTCAGGTTATTTGATGTGTTGAAAATCTGAGTAATGAAAGAACCCGTTCTATTAAGATAACCTAAAATCGAGTGTTCGAACCCAGGCACCAAGAAAAACGTAGATTCGCTCCCATAGCTCACAAATGGTAACAACTTTTCATACCGAGCATTTTCAAGGTGGCCCGTGGGCTTCTTAATCACACCGTGACAATGCTATCCGCCCATAAAAGGAACATCCACGGCACTAACAGGGGAGCTTCTCGCCATCTCGAATAAATCCTGGCAGTATTTTGCTGTTTCGCGTAGGTACGGATATTAATAGGGACCTGAGCACTGCTGCTTTTCTACGAGCCTTGTATCGTTTTATAGAAAGGTTGTTGCACATGAAATGGCCGATTTCGCAATCAGGTGAAGTTACTTGCGATTTTGCTGTATCAAACCACTACCATTTTGGCTGTTGGTGTCGGATAATGAAGTATAAATACTCCTACATTTAATCAAGGAGTCATTTCAGTTTTGACCATCGGACAAGGAATAACAAAGAAAAAAAGGATGGAAAGGAGCCAAGAATGTATACTTTTCCTGTATGAGTTCAAACTCGGCCATAAAGCACCGGAGGCGACCGGGACCATTAATAGCGCATTTTGAGCTAATACGGTAAGATAACGAACCAAACGGCGGTGCTTCGAGTTATCCACAATTCTTTCTTCGAACCTGGAGAAATGATAAATGCACAGAAATTCTGTGCCAAACACGAGGAAATGCACCAAAAATTGAGTATTCAACAGCGGAGATTAGTCAACTTGATACTTCTTCATGACAATGCACGACCTCATGAATCCAAAGCAACGGTTCAAAAGTTGAACGAATTGCAGTATGAAACTCTGCCTCATCCACCATATTCATCGGACCTTTCGCCAACCCACTACCACTTTTTAAGCATTTGGATCATTTTTTGGCGGAATAACAATTGAGGAAAGAAGAGGTCATCAAAATTGCCTTCGACGAGTTTATCAACCCCTGAAAATTGGACTTCTATGAAACTAGCATGAATGCTCTTGTATATCGCTGGGAGAAGTGTTTTGAATCGACTGGCACCTATTTTGATTAAATAAATAAATTTTTGTAAGCTTTACAGTCGTTTCAAATTTTAGTACCAAAACGGCCATTTCATTCGCAACAACCTAATATATTACAGTATCGCAACAAATTTCGTGGTGGCCAGCGATTCATTTTGCGATTTATGTTAAGTCGTCCTTTCGAAACCAATACAAAACGTTAGCGCCCAAAGACATGGAATCCCTTATCTCTTGTGGAGCACCCAATTTTGGAAGTATCTTGGAGAAGTCATGAAACCCGCGAAACAAACAGCATTTCCTTTAACCTATAAAGGATTGGAGGTGCTGATTATCATAGTCAAAGCAGCTTTATACTCACGCCAAGGGGTCCTCCTTTCTATTAGCTTAAAAAATTCTTCAGACTGTCCTGAAACATATCACATCTATATCATTAATATGTCTAAAAATCAACCAACAACTAAAATTATTTTAAGAAAATTATTGAAGTTAATTGTTATGACATGTGAATTAATGGGTTATGGTCCGGGTATTGGCCATGAGGTAGAAGGCCCAGGTGTTGGCTCTGGTGTAGAAGGACGAGTGATCTCTGGCGTTCCTGAGACCTTTTACTCCTAAACACTCTTTCCTTTTTTTCGAAAACACGTGCGCTTCGCGGCATCGCGGGAAACTAATAATAAATGACGCGAAATGAAAGTAACATAAGTTGATCAGAGGTTCACGACGCTTCTCCGGGCTTCACAGTGTCAATTTTTCGTATAGAATCGATATCAATCGTTCACCCTCCACTTTGCAGGGGTAGAAGAGAGTTCAAACAACAACTGTATTGCGAAAAATCGAAAGAAATCGATTAGAAAGCCGGGAAATATGAATCGCCACATTTTTTGCCTCTCCTGAAAATCACTTTTTCCCGATAAATGTTCCTTTTTCTCGGAGCCAAACTAACTAATCGTTCCAGAATTTTGCGATAGTGTAAATTAATGCTTCTTCTTTCATTATGGAAGAACGATTTTAAATACATTCCATATTTACAAGAAGAAAATATCAAAGTAGGAAAAAAAGCGGGTATTTTTTCAAAATGTTCATGTTGGTCTAAAGGAAAAAGAGTACCATTTAGAATTATTCCTTCTTTCTTAAATGTTAAATACAGAATCATAAATATACTGTCAAAGTTTCAATAAATTCGAACAAGTACTTTTTGATAAAAAGGAATAAATATGGGAGGTGAATTCCCATATGGATAACTTTGCTCCCCTTCCCCAAGCCATTTCCTTATAGGGGAATCCCTCAACACACCGACCGGCGATGTAGCCGAGACAGTTCGATAGAGGCATCTGACGCATGTCAAAAATGGAAGCATAGGCTGAGTAATGTCCTTAAAGCGGTGATCGTAGTGCTAAAGGAAAACAAAAATCCTCAACGTGGCCGCAAGAATGAACAACCAGTGCTCCTTACATATAATAATCTCGTGAAGGCGGTCAGAATTCGATTAAAGGAATTAACAAGCGAGCCACCCAACTTCCCGCCAGCCTACGGCAAAGGCAATAAACAAAGGCAAAGGAAAGAAGAAAACTAAGCCTACCTAATTATGCGAATCAAGCTGCTGTTAATGCCTTATAGCACTGACATAGGAGCGGAATCGTGGAGGAGAAATAAAGTTCGAGTTTTGCGAAAGTTGCTTCGAAAGTTCCAGTGTCTCGCAAGCTAGACGAAGTGTTTCGCAAGGTAGACGAAGCCACGGAACAGAGTACATGGAACGGAGAGTACCATATCCAGAAATATTGTGTGTGCAAGTAGCATAGTGCATACAGCGGAGCTCCTTTTAAAGAAGAGGGATCGGGTAATTTGCGTTGAACTTCCTCTAAGGCAAGACAGTCAAAGTTGCAGGAACGGGATCAGATTACGGAGAAATTCTCCAAAATGCTTCGAACCAACAATTAGAAAAGTTGGATAGAGTCAAAATAAGAGGAGGTACGCAAGATGAAGCTAAACATTCTGGGACCGTGATTACAGGCAGTACCTGTTGAAGCGAATCTTGTCATTAAACGTTACACCACCACCCACCAGCTCCGGTATGATAGCGGGTGGCCGCTAACAGAGTAGGTGAAAAGAGAGGATGTCGATTTTAGAGTAGCACTTAGACCTAAGATCATTGGCGTGAAGCAAACAAGGGACTATAAGGGGAGAGGGAATATTGTTGATGATAGAAATTCTAGTGGACTAAGAATGGATTCTCATGGCACACCAGAGGAAGCGGAAAAGGAACGGAATATGCAACCATGATTAAAGGGGGAATGTTAAAAGACGAGCGTCTGGACAAAGGCTCTATGATTAACAGAGACAACTTCGCGGCGACAATGTGGGCATTTTGCACTAAGTTGCTAGTAGTAATGGAATAACGTTTTACAATCCATCTTCCTCTTTAGCTATAAGGAGACCACAGAGAGCAAGAAGATTGACATCGGGTGCTGAATTGAAGAGTTGGTCGTCTGACCAGTTTGTCAGCCGGCTCATTTCCTTCTATATTCCTACATAAGGAATTCTAATAAGAGAAGCTTTGAGCTTAGCGCCCCAAAGTCCATCCTTGCACTAACTTACCAGTTTGGAAGATGTGCCAACTCTGAAGCTTTGGTAACGGTGACTATCAATGAAAGCAGCTATATTTCGGTTAAAAGTGGGGTGACATTCGATGAAACTCCCATATCGCTAGTGTCACCGCCTTTCAGACGTCGCCATGCAGGATCTTCCTAATAAAACTCGTTATCGAAATCCCATCTGATTCTATCCAAACTTCTAGGATGAATATGTGAAACAATACTAGAAAGCAGGCCAATTCCCAGGACCCCAGTTTTTCCGCTACGCTAATCAACCTGGTCAACGATGTATATCTAGTAAAAGAAAACCCAAGAATTGAGCTTTGTTCTTATCCAGTATTCTAACGTTCAAGCTTCTACTAATGACCAAGAGAAGAAAACTACATTACTAATGGTCTTCTAGTTGGGAGGCACTGCAGGATTTAGTTACGGAAAAAGTATTCTCCACAAAAACAGAGCGCATTTGCTTTTCACGTGCAAAGATAATAGTCTTACTTCAGCCCTCTTACCATCTCGGTTCATATAATATATTAATGAATAGATTTCTCGAGGAGTGCGTTTCAAGTGGCTTAAATGGGACAATGAGTAACCGTTCTTTCCGTCGAAGAAAGCGAGTAACTTATTAGCCCAAATCCAATCTTTTACGTGCTAAAAAACGCACAATACCATTTCGCTCATGGGAAAAAAGACATTTTTATGAAAATTTCAAAAAAAAAAAAACAACTGTAGTGCCAGAAACAAAATGAGCATTTCAGAGAAGGAACAATTGTTTTCAGATTCTTTTCTATTTTGAGGATTGTTCCTTGCAGAAAATTTCCAGCACTACACTAGATTCTATTCTTTCCCGGGAATCTCCTTTCTTTCATTTAGTGCTCTTACCTACATAGTCTGCCTACATTCCACTGGTTCGTTTTCCTTCCCAACAATTGCACCTTAGCAGAGCCGGAGTTCTATTCAGTGTGTTATATCCTTATACCCTGCACACTACATGTTTTCGGCTCTAATAGCATTTTATTCTGACAAAACAAAAAGGCACGAAAGGAACACATGAACTGAACAGCAGAAAGGCAAAAAATGCCGGAGAAACGAAGATAGGAAGAATTGGGGGAAAGCACAAACAGGGTTTATCAAATATTCAAATCCATTCCAGCTCTACCTCTTCACTCGGACGTAAGGCCTTTATTCCTGGCTCCATTGTTATTGGAGCTGGTTTATGCTGGGCCAAATATCTGAATCACCCCTTTCGAGCTAGCATTGGACTTAGTTACGGACCCGGCTTGATTGCATGAAGTATTCGTAGAAATCGTTGTGTAGGTAAGCAAATAAGAAAATATTGTTCCATGGAATATTTATCAAACAGCATCCCGTTAATAAACAAAAGTTTCGAGTGTGTATCAAATAGGATCAAAGAGTTAAGGTGAGTGGGATATTGTGGGAAGTTCATGAAGTTTTAATGCAGGGAAAATTTGGTTAAGGTAATTCTGTTTGTGATTCACTCAGTGATACCTGCCGTATTATTCACAATTATTGCATAACAGTAATCTGGAAAGCGGCAATCTGTACTCAGTATTCTAACAAATACTGCTGGAAGTGCACTTCTGCATGGTTTTATATGGGGGCAGTCTATGATCCTGCCATATTTTGTGAATAGCATGCTCCCAAGACCAGCCAAACGAGAAGGACTTGAAGAAACGTACTCAGTACTATCCTGAGTAGAAAAAAAAACCGTTATCTGGGAAAGTGAGAGAAACAGTAGAGAAGGATGTTCAGCTTAATTGGGATACCTTTATCATACCTCATCGTGAACTGGTTCAAGGTTCGAAGCGATGATCATACAACCAGTCATCCAACAAAGACCAAATGTTATGTACAGAGACAGAATAAACTGCCACAATGACCTCGCAAACGAATGAATGACTACGATCTCTGATCCTGGAATGTCAGATGCTGCTGTTAAAACTCTACTCCAACGGGCCAGCAACTACAAGGTTTAGAGATGGGCGTTTTGTTTCAAAGAACTCCTCAACCCCTCGCATGCAACAACCATCAGAACTTACAAAGAAACATGGTCGAGCATAATGAAACCTCTAACCGCCAAAATTGAAGGGCACAGAATCGGCCATCAAGTGACAAAAGCGGAACATAGCGCTGGGCATAGATGATATTCCATCAGCGAACCTATCACTAATTTGGTCCTCTCTATCTGGAACCAATAGCAAATTCCGCAAGAGTAGCCAAAAAGTTAGGCAAGCCCTGTCCCCAAAAAAGTGGCAAGTTGATATGTGAAAATTACAGAAACACCTTACTACTTAGTACGTCCTAAAAAATCTTCATGAAATTACTTGAGAAAAGAATTATACAACATCAATACTTCCTAGAGCCCTTAAGTCCAGCATTCGGACCATGCAGTCAGAGTTAAGACTTTAGAGAAGGTAATAGAAAAAGAAGCAAATTAGAAATTGGGAGCTCAGGGCTACGTGATACATAGAATACAACATGCAGGCAATGTGAAAAAGAGGAGGAGACGGCCCTGCACTTCGTATGCAGCTGCCCGGCGTTCTAATGTATTAGAAGAAAATACCTAGATAAGGTTTCCGTCAACAAAACATCTAAGCAGTCTCTACCTCTCGAAGATGTTCTCAGGTTCGTAAAAGTTTACGGACACCACAGGCAAGAAGCCACTGAACTTATGACAAATTCCGTCTTTGACCGACTGCAACTTTTTTAGTAGTATCATAGTTGGATCTTTACCAAACTTTGCAATATTGTTTCCTTTATAATAATTTATATTCCTGTATTTTGTAATCCTAGGATAAACTTAAGGGCACTTTTCCGAGCAAATTCGAAAATATCGTAGTATTCTTTAGTCTTATTTGAGCAGATATCGAAATGAAATGGTATATTTAGGTCTTGATTTTATATAGGGGCGTCATATCAATTTTTTTTTTCAATTTTTTTATATGGATACTTTCGAAAAACGAGTTCTTTTTTACTTCAATTTTGTACTTTTTAATTCCTTACTACCTACACTGCGACCAATGTTAAAACTGACACCAGTTTCGATTATAAGCTTTCATTTGATATTCCACAAAGCCATATCCGGAAGAAAAATTTATAATCTCCTCTTTGCTTAGTCGTCATGTGTCCTCCAAATTTCATCACAATAGGTGTAGCTGTTTCCGAGAAAAGAGCGTGTGGTAAATAGACAGAGTGATAGACAAACATGGTACTTAGACAAACAGGGTACTTAAAGAGGATATGGAATGAAGCAGATGACAAAGGAGGTCTACAAGACATTCATGTTATCAATCAAAGTTTAATGCCCATCCTCAATCCCTACCTTGATGTGCTACGACATGTTATTAGCATTCTCTCCCGACAAGTTCCAAGTGAATCGAAACTACCAACTCTTGATGGAGATACCGATGGAAATTCACGGAAGAATTGTTAAGGATAGTGAGGGATCCTCAGTCCACATCCACGTGATGTTGGACTCCATTTGGTCCGGTTCAACATCAAATGGATGTAGACTTAGGATGCCTCACTATCCTAAACAATAATTCAGCTTAAGCCTAGCTTAGGCTCAAACTATTGGCGGTTTCACTTGGATATAATTCGCACCTTTGGCGTGTTTTTGCGAATATATAAAGGAACATATTCCATCTGTTGCCACTTACGGTCACGCTGTTCCCGGGGCAGAGATGAGGCAGCGTCTGATGAGTTGCCTCTGCCCTGGACGAAACCGTCCCTATTTTTTCCACGGAAGAAGTCCCTTAGGCCGTGCAGAAAATGACCAAGCCCGAGACTTAGAGGACATCTCGAGCAAAGCCCTTTTATTGGCGGCGAAGACAGTTCCAAATTTGTTCGTTCAAATATTTCGTTATATATGTCTTTAATTTTTTAAAATGGAGCCAAAAAATGGAGGAAAATATCTGGTATGCATCATCATAGAATTATTCCCGCGGAGGCTATCGTGATACTACGCGGTCAGTAGGCCTAAACGGTATCGGAAGGTCCGTGGGGTTTAACAACGATTGGTCCTCCTCTGTAAATAATAATTTATGATCCACAGCTCCTCAAAGGAGTGACTATTATTGCCTTTGCAAATAATATTAGGGTGACATCTTGACATCTTGACAAAGCATACTAAACAGATCGATATCCTGACAAACTAGACAACTTGGGAATTCAGATCCTGGCTTGAAGAGGCTGGCCTTAATTTAAAAGAGCGTAAAACCGAGGTAATCTTAATTTTCAACAAAAAAAAGGATATATCGAACCAGGCCTTGAATACCAAGGAGCCATGATTGACCCAAACCTAAACCGAATTCGAATGACGTAATATATGCAATAAGCGAGTCCTATCAATATTGCCGGAAATTAGCCCGGACTCAAGCTCTTCCAGAGTGGCTAAAACACTGAGACGACTCATCCAAAAGACGTTGAAATTACAGAATTATCTCAGTCCTCTCAAAATGAATTAAACGACGATATGGAGCTACGACTTAACACAATGCCACCCGAGAATGCCATGGACAATATTCTAACCTAAGAAACATTTTGGAGGGCGATGAAAAAATTAATTAAGAGCTAAATAGGACGTTGATTAATTTTATATAATGTGTCAAATGCTTTTAGAACAGAACGAGTTGCGCTGATTGAATAGTGCAGATGAATCACAGCCCACGTGGAATCCGTCAGCTAATGGTAGATAGTAGATACATTGGTATGGAAGTGTGGAAGTCAGGCACTGTGACAGAGTGAAAATCCATCGAATCTTAGGAAGATGACTAAGGATGTCTTCAACAAACGTAAATACTACAGTCAAACGGTAACTACCTTGAGTACGAACAAGAGTGCCATCAAGACTACCAGAGGATGTCCTGTGAATATTGGAAACATCCGCGAATCTACATGGTTCAGTAGGATCCTGACCAAAGAGCATAGAAAGCCATCCTTTCTTAAAGAATAGCAGGTTCCAGGATGGATTTCCAGTTAATCGGCAGCAGCATCGAATTTTTCGTGATTCGTGAAAATTTAACAGAGGTGTATTGTCGACGAAATAGTAATATTAGCATTAGGCATATCTCCCACCGTTACAAGCAAGATTTTGAAGAGAGCGGTAGAAAACCTGAGCCTGTCAGGCACAAAATGCAATTCCCCACTAAAAGATACTGTGGACACTCTACTGCAGCTGAATGGACAAATGCTATAATGCTGAGCGGGAATTACAATAAGACAAACCTTAGGATGTTAGGAACCGCGTGGACACACTTCAAAAGCTGAAGCCAACAGACGCTCTCAAAGCAATTCAACACCTCCTTCTAATTCATCTCCATATCAGATACGTTGCATCGTGCGATGCTGTCAGGCTTCCGGAATTAAAATACTGGACAGTGAAGCTCAGGGTATCTGGGACCCACCATCAACAGAGATTTGCCCACATTCAAAGGATTACGCTACGCGTACTTCTGAACTAACTTCGCTACGCATACTAGGTTACGACATCGTAGCATATCGTGGAAAACCTGGCGAAATGGAAGGAATCAATACACGGACGATCGGATCCGTCTGAATCGTTTGCTCAGTCTTCTTTATTTAAGCACCCGGGTACAGTAATATAGAGGAGAATAAGCGGGCCGACAAGCTGACCAGAAAGCGAAATTTATTCGCAGTTGCTGTCTCCGGATTACGCACGCTCAATAATAATATTAATGGCGAATTACATCTAGGCCTAGCAGTGTATTGGAGAACTTCATTGAAGACCGTAACGGTACACTACAGGCTGAAGTAATGCAGTCAGTATTACGATCGTTCTTAGGTACTCATTCACAGCGCTGTCGACTGGTATCCGATATCCTGTCAGTATACAAATCGCTCTGCCTGGTTAGACTGGCAGCTCAATTATTTCCACTATCAATCGATGATAGTTAAAACCGTTGCGTTCGGCGGCGTAAGACAATGAATATCCGTCACGAACTACGAAGTACTCTTCTTCATCGTCAGGCTGAAGTCTCCGCTGAAGGTCAAGACGAATTCCAAAGAGCGTGTATACAATTCGCGAAAATGGTTTCCAGGCATTCCCAGGCTCTATGCGTTTTCAGCAATAGGAGTTTATTTAAAGATAATGATGAGATTGCGTCTGGGCTGTGTGTTGATATATCTCTACTGCAGCCGCAGTCATTTGTATATTGTGGTGCGGTTGAAGCTGTTGAATATAGCGTAGTGGATTTACAGGAACTATGCCTTCCCCAGTGAAAAACCCGCAGCTGAAATTCTTGATACGCTTAGTCGTATGCACACCGGTTGCGACGATACAACGAATGTCCTTCCAAATGTATTCAGAATGCAAGATACGTCAGAAACCATTTTCTCATATCACTCAACAAATAATAGTAGAACGTCCACACAGTGCCATTTTCGGTGACGGACGCAAGAAATAGAAGAAATGAAGGAGCACTGACCTGGGCTGCATACAGAATTTTTATATAAAAAGTTCACCAGTTTACAAGGGCCGGTTGGCACATAGTTCAAATCATGTTATTATTCTACCAAAGGAACTTGCAGTCTCCCTCATTGCGGGCATTACTTACCTTATCCCTTAAAGAGGTACTGTACAATACCGCACAGGCAAAAGACTGACTATTTCCTGGGCAATCTTCTACAAATTCATGGCGTTCATTATTATCAATGCGCACTTCAAGAGCAACAACATTTTGTCCTAGGAGCAAAAGGATTGTCGAGTTAATTTGAGGGGTCGCAAAGAGCAACTCATAATTGACTCGATGGTTTTAGGACAGTCCTACAGAGACCAAAAGCCAAAGAAATTAGTTCCTATGTCGATTACACTAAGGTTTTTGACAGTATTCTAAAATACCAAAATAATCGATGTCCAATATCTGTATCACATTGATCTGAAACCAGTAAAATTCCCGGAAAGGTGCTCTACCACCTTCTCATTGCGCTTCACATTTCTGAAACCGGCGCTAACATTATCCAACATGCCGATGACGCCCTCATCTTCACGTCAAACCTCCGCCCCAACAAGGCCACCAAAGTAATAGAAAAATACTTGCCACTCTGCAAATACTTCCGCTATTGGAGCATTAGAATAAATGAGGCAAAAACGCAGAATGCTAAATCGGAAATATAACAGTCAGCAATTCAAAGACGATCAAATATTTGGGAGTTAAGTTTCACAAATTTCCCAAATTGAATCCGCACCTGCAGCTCGCTATGGTAAGGCACGTGACGCAGTTAGTAAGATCTACTACCTTCTTCGCAAGAGAAAAGATCTTAGTGCCAAAGCCAAACTGATTCTCTACAAGACTCTGATAAGACCCATCATCTGTTCCAACCATGCCATGAATAAATGCGAAGCGTTTAAACGCCGAATACTAATACCGGCTTATCTTATAACTGGAAGACTAGAAACGTCGGGAAAAATGCCAAAGTATATCGGCGATCAAAGGCGAAACCAGTTCGATTTGATGGAAACGTTTTTCGAGAAAACGGAAGAACACCCAAATCCATTAATTCGGCAAATCTACCAACATAGAAGTGCATCCCTATTGACCATATTTCTCAAGCCCTGCCTACTGTGAGTAATAATCTAAAACCCACCATCTTCTCCCTTTTTGACACTCCTGGCATGGTAGGGGTACATAGAGGAAAAGCACAAGTGACTGTGATGTGCTATTGTATATAGCAGTTTTAAGTAGTTTTAACTAAGCTAAATTAGAATTAAGCATATAAATGGTAGTCTTTAAGTAAATAAAATGAAAACATTGTAGTGCTTTTAGTGCGAGCGCCTTTTTAAGGTTTTGTGTAAAACAAAACCTTATTAAAATCGATTCAATGTCTATCTGTCTGTCACACGCACTTTTCTCCAAAACTGCTAATCCGATCCGAACGAAATTTGGTGGACAGATGGGAGCTATGAAATCTCATGCATACAGCGAGTGGCATAAATTTAGGTGGGGTTAAAGGGGGGCTCCCCATACATGCAAAGGGGGGATTCAAAAATTTTTTTCCCCGGATATAGTTGTGTAGGGTATCAAATGAAAGGGTTCGATTTGTACTTTCCGAAACTGACATTGGTTTTGCCATAAATTGCAAAGTGCGTGAGTAAGGAGTCAAAATGTACGCATTTGAAGTGAGACAGGACTCATTTTCGGAAAATACCCAACCTAAACATCCGAAAAAAATCGGGGTGGTGCGCCTAGATGAAATTTAAGCCTCAAAATATGTCCCATTCCGATATCTGCTCAAATAACCTTACTAATAGTATATTACTACTTTTTAGAAATTTACTGAAAAACCCCCCTTAAATACATCTTAGGACTTCCGAATTTGTGTGTGCCAGCATAGAGGACAATATTTCGTATATACGTGCTAAATTTCGTGGAAATCTGGCAATTAACGCCAAAGTTATAGCAGTTCAAACTTAACAATTTCGTGCGAATTTACTGCTTCCAAAGCCATGCAAATCAGATGCCGACGTCATAGTTACCCGGAATAATTGACATACGCGTGAAATATTAAAGTCGCATGTATGAAGAATCTACTTATCTGCAGCCCTTTTTAAGATTTTGTGTAAAACACTTATGTGAAATCTAATCTTCGAGACATGTCCCATTCCGGTATCTGCTCAAATAAATTTACTAATAGTATATTATCCACTTTTAGAAATAGACTAAAAAACTCCCCTTAAGTTCATCCTAAGTGTACTAAATTTTGCACCGACATAGAGGACAGTCTCGTGCATACACATGCCAAGTTCCATGAAAATCCAACTATTAGTGTCAAAGTTACAGAAGTTCAAACTTATTAATTTCGTGCTAATTAACAGCATCTTAAGCCATACAAATAAGATGCTGACGTCATAATTAACGAGAATAATTGAAATTCGAGTGAAATATTAAAATTCCATTCAAGAAGAATGTAATTCTCCCTAGCCCTTTTTTATATTTGATGTTGGTTAAATTGTTGGCATTTGCTAATAATATTACACTCAGGGTGTGACGCGGATGAGGTTGACCATTATCAACACAGGGCTTTCCATCAAATGATTTATTTAAATCGCTTTCTAACAGATAGAGGGCAATGGAATTTTTAGTTATATTACACGGAGCTGCCGTGCACTCGTCGCTCCTCACATTTTTTTCTTTTTCTTCAGCCTTCAGTTCACAAGCGGGGTCGGCTTGTGGTGATCAGGATGTAATCTCGAGACCTTTAAATCCCCATCCAGCATATCAAGCCACCATTGTTTTGACCAGCTTTTTGGTTGCTTACCATTGCTTTCGATGTTCTGACCAATACTGGTTGTTGAATTCTCGTTAGCGTGAATTACGTAACCACACCATCAAAAACGCCTCTCTTGTAGTTTTTCCACGACCGGTGCAAACCCATATCTATCGCAGATATTCTCATTTCAGAGGTAATGAAAACGTGTCACGCCACCAGTGCAATGCAACATCTTCGTCCCCATTACCGCAAGACGCCGTTCATTGTCCTTTATAGTCGGCCAACACTCAGAACTATAGAGAGCGGCAGACGGACGACATTGGAGTAAATTTTAGATTTGGGACGTGCGCTGATACGTCGATCACAAAGAACACCAGTTGGGGAATGCCACTTCATCCAGGTTGCATTAATGCGTGAAACAATTTCATTACGCAGTTCTCCATTGGCTGATAGCATTGACTCGAGATATTCAAATCGCTGAGTTCTGGCAATGGCAGTAACCTGCCCTTCGAGATATTTAAATCGCTCAGTTCTGGCATTGGCAGTAACCTGCCCAGAACTGAGCGATTTCAACATTTCGGGTCAATGCTATAAGCCAATGGAGAACTACGTTATGCTCCTCACATAGGGAAACACAAAACCATTTATACCTGAAGCGTCAAGCTTCCGGTTTCCCGACTTGTTTTAAAATAAAGTTAACTTTTGGTAACTAAGAAAATGTCAAGATTTGTGTATGTATATGAAATACACAGTAAAGTAGAAGTAGAAAGTCGGATAGGCCAAATAAATGTAATAGCCAGCCATTGAAATAGAATTAGGATACCGCATTAAGCTAGAAATAAGCTACCAATGTTGAAAAAGGTTACTATTGAAAAAAAGAAAAGTCAATATACCCTAAATGTGGCATAGAGCCTGTCTGTCTTCACGAGGAGTCTACACTCCTCCTGTACCGTTCTGCGGCATGTGTTTCACTGGCATATATTTGAGAAAATGATATATGGAAAACGATATATGCAAAACGTCCAGCCAGCGCTGCTGATTGCGATTGCCAAATTTCGAACGTATTACCCTAATTCTGCAGTGGAGCTAAGGAACCTACCTGACGTTGACGTTGCTTTGTAATATCAAAGTCGAGTTGATCCGCGGCGCACTTCTTTCTGACTACAGAGGGCAGGCATATTTCTTGTATGTGGCTGATTTGTAAGAAATATTTCGGGCTAATTTCACTTTACTTGTCGGATCGACATAATATTGGGTCTAAGGTAAATCCCTCGCAATTTCCCCAAAAATCTTGAGACTTTCACACAGCTTGATTCAAACTATGCAGAAGATTATGTTGTGGCTCTCCACAGATGATCTCAGTTACCTACGACTTTGATTAAAAGTGCGTTTATTTTTCTTAAATTGGTAGAATAATCCCAGCCTAACTGCTCGGCACTCAGTGCTAGTGTTAGGGAAAGCCCAGGATCAGTCGACATTGGGTCCTAAAATTGTCAGGAATTTCAGAATGTTTGTTATTTCATGATGTTTTAGCCTTGCACTTACTTGTGTGCGGAAATGTAGGGCAACCTCAGAATTTTTACATTTTGAATAAGCGTGTGAGACCTTATCTTTGTCTGATATAGCCTTAGCCTCAATATTCCTCATAAAATTACTCAGAAAAGGCATCATTTTCAAATCTATTACATAATTTCCTTTGATAAAAGGCGGACTCTGCAGCCACTCTCTTCCAGCATAATTCAAGGAGTACCTTCATTAAAATGGTGTGATCTTCCCTGGAGAGCGGACAGTACGGCTTCATTTGAAAATCCGAAAATCGATGGTGATTGAAAACGCTTCGGGTTTTTGTGAGTAACTTTTCATCTCCAAATCCTACGTGGCGCTCGTTTCCACTTTGATAAAATGCTAAATACCTTTTCTCCACTTACATTCGCTTCACACAAAGACTCCGACATTTTGTAGATTCCCTCGAAGATTCCCATACTCGTACACACGCGGCCGTAATTGCACTCTTCCTTTTCAGGTTCGTTTGTTCCGCAGCACCCTATTTATTCCATCCCAGTCAACCTGCATTTCATCATATTATCTTAACATTTTCTCAGGTAAAATCTGACATTTCCTTTAACGGTATAGCTCTAAAGCAACTTGTTACCGAAAGGGAATCTAGAACACATAAAAAAATTAGACTCTACCGCCCTCAGTCTACCCAGGAAAATGAAATTTCTAACAGCAACCCATCCTTCTTGTGAGCACACACTCCATCTCCTTTGCAGACGTTCGTTTACCTAGCCTATGTACCCACTTGTCTGGAGGATATTCGCTCAAGAAGAACTTATGAAATATACAAAGCTTTCGAGTACGTTGGGAAAATGGAAAGAAAGGAAAAAATTCAACCCCTGACACAACTTGAAGCATGTATTTATGTGTATACACACGTACTTATTTTTTCTTATAAACAGGGCGGTAAATCAAGAAAAACTCGGTACTCTAATGGTATGTTGATTAGGCGTATAAAAAATTTAAGAAGATACAACATCTCTGCACACTTCTTTGAAGTAACTCTTGAGCGGTGATGAAAGCGGTGTGGGCGCCTAGCCCAAATACAGGATAAAGCGAAAAAGGATCAAATCCATCGTTGTAAAAGGTCGTCTAACATGGAGAGGCGACCGTAACATAATGTCGACGCTAGCGACGCTGCCAGGCCGAAAGGTGTTTGTTTATGACGTTGACATCGTGTAGTCAAGAAAACAGAAAACCACAAGCAAGAAAGGTGAACCCTTACACTCCTCTTGCCTGGCCTTTGTGAAATGTGCCAAGTGGGAGCACGGCTTGGAGTGCTGAGGTTAGATGGATAGGAAAAAGCGTTTTGCCTGCTTACTTTTCCGGAATTTAATTGGAACGACGTACGGTTTCAAACTTAAATGAAATTATCGACGTCTCCGAGAAGAAGTAAATGACGACTGGCGTACCCTACTTATGATATACATCCATACTTACGTACGCTACCTCATATTTCCACGCTAACGAGGAACAGAAGCTATTATCCCAGAAATGAGAAGCTTGTTCTGAGTTTGAAAAATAATCTTGAAAAGGGCATATGTCGAACAATGTGGAGCATCGCAACCACGTCTGGGCACGTAGGAGAATGAGAACATAACAGAAGAACCAAACTCTAAGTTGCACACAAGATTACCCGATGTTTCGCCCAAGTATGTCTAGCAAATTAATGGCACCGCTACGAGAGGATACTCAGGCGCTTAAGGTCTGGTTAGACCCACTTTATATGAACAAATTTGTGAAGAGCTAACAATGGTGCTGAAATATGCTGCGCAGCGACTAATTGAAAATGGAATCAAAATCAACATGAAGGGAAAAACCTTTAAGAAAGGCCCTTAACATATATAAATATCCTGCATCTGCCTTCGTATAGCATCAACAATCTTTCTGCATAAAAGCTACATACATACAAGATGATTAACAACAAGACGACTAACTTGTTCCTTAAAATTACTAACTGTCATTGTGAAAAGTAATGACAAGATGCAGATAATAGGGAAAAAGACAAGAGCTACTCGCACATACCTGATTCCGAAGAAGGCCTGCAAAAGAAAAGAAAAGGAATCCATTATTTATTACTTATTATTTATTATTAACGAACAATAAATAGAGTTAACTCCAGTTGCTTACTTATTGCCCTCTGAAAGAAAAGAAAATAAGAACCTTAACCCATGCTTGGAACTACTGAAGAAGAAATGGTCAAAGGAGGAAAGTTGTTGTGCATTATTACTTCGACACAGTCTAGGAATCGTAGAATAGAGCTAAATTTCGACCTCAGGGAGAGTCACATTGAAAATATCTATGTTACGTGTATTATAAGACGTAGGTCGGCAAGTGATGTCGTTATAGCCGGCACGTTTCTTCAGACCCCAGGAAAGCTTTCAAAATTGAGCATAAATCCAGGTGGGTTCGATGCTGTTTTAAGAAGAGGAATTTCAGAAAGTTTGCCTTAAAGAAGAGGGAAGTGGTCAACTTACGTTGCACCCTTCCAAGGGCAAGACAATCACAGTTACGGGAGAGTGACCAGATCAGGGAGCAGTACTCGAGAGGAAGTCGACGATGGGGTTGGAAGAGAATTGAGATGGGTTGAACGAAGTCGAAATATAACAGGAGCGAAGTATAATGTCTGGCAATTTTGCAGCCCGATTGATAACTTCAACATCCACTGTGTTTGTGTATTTACTACCATTGCAAAGATAATCAACATCATCAACAGCGAAACAGCCGGAATTCGGTGTAGGAACTCCAGAGATTCCAGTTTTGTGCTGAGGTTCACCAATTCGATATCCCTAAAAGCTATCGGACGCCCTAACCTACGCCATCGTTCCATCTCAGGCAGGGTCTGCCTCGTCTTCTTTTTCTACCATAGATATTGCCCTTATAGACTTTCCGGCCTCGATCATCCTCATCCATACGGATTAGGTGGATTAGGTGACCAGCCCATCGTAACCTATTGAGCCAGATTTTATCCACAACCTTACCGTCATGGTATCGCTAAAACATTTCGTCGTTATGTAGGCTACAGAATTGTCCATACTTATGTAGGGGGCCAAAAATTCTTCTTCGGCCAAGCGTTCGCAATTCTTCTTGCCAAGATCCCAAGTCTCCGAGGAATACATGAGGACTGGCAAGATCATTGTCTTATACAGTAAGAGCTTTGATCCTATGGTGAGACGTTTCGAGCGGAACAGTTTTTGTAAGCTGAAATAAGCTCTGTTGGCTGGCAACAACCGTGCGCAGATTTCATCGTTGTAGCTGTTATCGGTTGTGGTTTTCGATCCCAGATAGGAGAAATTATCAACGGTTTCAAAGTTGTAGCCTCCTATCTTTATTCTTCCCATTTGACCAGTGCGCTTTGATGTCGTTGGTTGGTCGATTTTCGGTGGTGATGTTGCCACCATATATCTTGTCTTGCCTTCATTGATGTTCAACCCAAGATCTCGCGCCGCCTGCTCGATCTAGATGAAGGCAGTTTGTACATGTCGGGTCGTTCTTCCCATGATGTCGATATCGTCAGCATAGGCCAGTAGTTGGGTGGACTTAAGGAGGATCGTACCTCTTGAATTTACCTCAGCACCACGGATCACTTTCTCGAGGCCCAGGTTAAAGAGGACGCATGATAGGGCATCCCCTTGTCGTAAACCGTTGTTGATGTCGAATTGTCTTTAGAGTGATCCTGCTGCTTTTATCTGGCCTCGCACATTGCTCAGGTTCAGCCTAATTAGTCGTATCAATTTTGTCGGGATACCGAATTCTGTCATGACCGTGTACAGTTTTACCCTGGCTATGTTGTTATAGGCGGCTTTAGAGACGTGCAACTGATGTCAGTTTTTCCATCGCTTGCCGCACAGAGAAAATCTAATCTGTTGCTGATTTGCATGGAGTGAAGTATCTTTGAGCCAGTTATGCTCTGGGCGTATGGGGCTGCCAAACAAGATAGAAGAGAATATTTTATAGATGGTTCTCAGGAACGTAGTACCTCTATAAATGCTGCACTGTGTCATATCTCCCTTTCTATGTATGATACAGATAATGCCTCTACGCCAGTCGTCAGGCATTGATTCGCTGTACCACACCTTGAGTACAAGTTGATGAATCACTTGGTATAATTGGTCGCCTCCATCAATATGGTTAAATAACCAATTCGGCTGTCATTTCATCGACTCCTGCCGACTTATGATTTTTAGCCGATGAATTGCACGGACTGTTTCTTCGATACTTGATGGTAGCAGTATTTGCCCGTCGTCTTCAGTTGGCGGGATCGCCAATTCGCCGATGTCCTGGTTGTTCAGTAGTTGATCGAAGTACTCAATCCATCGCTCCAATATGCCTCGGAAATGAAATTTCGCTCTTTGTCTCGGCTCGACTTGTTGGTAAAACTTCCGCTTCTGGCGCGGTTACTCCCTGTACTTTTCGAGTTCACAGACTTATTGGTTCTCCCAGGCTTCCTTTTTCCGTCTGTGAAGTCGCTTCTCCGCTCGACGGAGTTCGTGATGTCTCTGCGCGTTCTTTGAGAATGCAACATTACTCAGTATGCAGCATTCTTCCGTTCCGCTTCTAGCTTACATTCATAGTTGAACCAGCCGTTCCGACTCTTTTTGCGGCTGGGGCCAAGTATGTTCGTGGCCGTATTTATGATAACGTTCTTCTGGTGGTTGTGAAGATCATTTGTTGATGCTTCATCTCTAGGATCTCTGCTGAATGCGGTTATTGCGGCATCCATTACCCTCTCACCTGACTGTCAGAGGAGATTCTGGGTGGTGTTGTTATTCGAGTTCGGAGCACCATGCCAACGAGATAGTGATCCAAGTCTACATTGGCTCCCTATATATTCTGACATTCATTACGGCTGAGAGGTGGCGGCGCTCGATCAACATGTGGTCAGTTTGGTTGAAAGTGGTCCCATCTGGAGAGGCCCACGTATGTTTGTGGACCGCTTCCCGCAGAAACAACCCTTTCGTGTGACACTACTAATTGAATAATCCGCAATCCTGTTGTAGCTTCGTAACAAGTTTTTTCCGCATAGTGTTGTCAACCTTACCCAACCTCCAACCTGGGGACCAGTTGGTACAATTTGGCCCGTTTTTAGGCGCGGGACACTCGCGTTCATCTTTCTCCGTCTGCAGCTTTTCGTTAAGAAAGAGCTCCCAGCGACTTCCATCATGGGTGCCGATCCAGGTTTCACCCTGGGACCTATACTACTCTTTGACCACCAGATAATATTTAGAATTAAAAAAATGCTACGATAGCTCTGGATTTTTCTGTATTGATCACATCAATCCCTTCTGCAACAATTTGCAACAGTATACAGAGTTCAGATCTCCGCTTCACCTGTTCTTCGTCGTGTTTGTGAAAGCTATCAATAGGGTCAGCAGATGCCCCCTCTATTCCGATGAAGCTAACAGTTATTATCAGAGCGATGTAATGTACCATATTACAAAATGTCATTCGATTTGAAGTTCAAAACGGAGGCCAGCAAGGTTTCATTCTGCTGCTATTATTATTCCTTCTTATTATCGGTAACGTTCTTTATGCTGCCTTGTACGGATGACGTAGAGAGCTTCAATGGACCATGACATCCTCCGCAAAATCTCGACTAGGCTGATGTCATCCGTTTTTTCTCTCACAGTTATGAGTTATGGACCTTGACCAAACGACTCTGGATTAGGAAAGAGACAAGTAATCTGAAAATCTGAACTGGCTTAGTCGCATGATCTTCATGGTAAACATTTCGAAAGTGTCAGTTCGAACCTGGCACGATTCAGGCTACTACTTTTTATGCGTTGGTAATCTTGTGTAAACTAATCACATTCCACTCATCTTAATCACAGTCGCTCCGACTAAGCAAAAATTAACTCATTATAAGGAAGTCATATGTTCTGACATTCATCAAGGCCCCCCAAGGTAGCGGCGTTCGATCAGCACGTGGTCAGTTTAGTTGAAAGTGGTCCCGTCTATAAAGGCCCACGTATGTTTGTTATCATTGGTATTCCTATGTAAGCTATGGGAGCCGACGTATCACCTGAGTACGGGCTCTGCCCATACTTGACTGTTGAAATCTCCAAGTATGATTTTGATATTATACTTGGGACAGGCTTCGACGATCCGATCAACTTCCTCGTAGAAGGTATTCTTCTCCGACTCTGCAGTCTCCTCTGTAGGGGCGTGAACGTTTATGAGGCTTATATGTGTGTGGAGTTCACTATCCTTAAATGGTTGACGAGTGGGTCGCAACCATTCTGAGAAGTCCTGGAGGGAGCTAGAGCGCATTTCGAGAAACCATAAACGATACACCTACGGGTGATTGACCCGCTATGCCTCACTAAAGGGACAATGACCATCACTGCTAATCAAAGTTCCAGGCCTTCGTTAGCACCTAAGTCGTCGTACGGGCTAGTTACCAGTAGATATGTTCATAAAAGGGGGTAGCGCGGGGTAGGTCACACTTTAAGAAAGGGCGATAAATGCATTCTTACCTATATAAATTAAAGACCTGGAGGAAGGTAAAGTGCATTTCTTTGAACCGAGGACAATAGAGGGCGGTCATTGTTGACGCATAATGCGTCAATGATATGATAAATGGCGACCATATATGGGTGTCCGGATAGCTGAGTGATTAGAGCACAAGGCTATCGTACGGAAGGTCGCGGTTCAAATCTCACTAGTGGCAATGGCACTTGTACCGTGATTTGACGTCGGATACCAGTCGACTCAGGTGCGAATGAGTACCTGAGTCAAACCAGGGTAATAATCTCGGGCGAGCGCAATGCTGACCACATTGCCTCTTACAGTCTACTGTGGTGTACCGTGTAACACACTTCAAGGCCCTGATCCAACATGGATTGTTGCGCCAACGATTATTATTATTATTATATATGGTTGACTAGAACCCACCTTTACATTGGTGGAACCAGAGCGAGCACTCCGCCGTCACTTCCCAGACTAGGCTGATTGGTGAATTTGCAATGGTTCACTTAGCCGAATGAAGAAATCTCAATTTCTGTCGGCAGATGAAAATCTTTGTGAAAGAGGTCGCTACTGGGAGTTCATATCCGCATATCTCGATGATTCTAGACTACGGGGAAGAAATATCCTGGTTACTTCTATAGACCAATAAGTAAGGTACATATTTAAGAAACTGTTACTAACGACAGTAGTGCCATATATGATACATTTAAAAACAACGTAATCGCTTAACACCAATTTATATTGGGCGGAAAACAGAGTACCAGTAGGCAAATCGGTAGAATCCTCTCCGAAATTAAATCTGTTCTGGGGAGCAGAAAATACTGCATAACCGTAAAATTTTTGGCTTCTGGCTCCTACGCTTGCATTGTGTTATGAAACCGCCTCTATGCAGAACCTTAGCACATGGTTGACTCGAGTAAGATTTCCAGTGAACACAATTTTAAAAAATATCAAATTTTAGAACAATTCTCCGTAGTATTCGATTCACTAACGCCAAAACCTCAATGCCACTGTGAAGGATAATCTTAAAACAGACAGAAATTCTTAGAACAAAATCAATCATTCATAAAACGTACATCATACACCCATTGTGATTCCTCCTCAGATGTGATTTTTGTCATATGACTGAATTATCCATACGAATTCACTTGCAACAACACAACTTGAATTATTTCCCGTTCAGTGAACCTTGAAAATGTCACTTCAGACAATGCGGTATACATGTGTACATAAAAGAGCAAAGACCTCCTGGAAATTGGGTTCCACTGTCAAACAACAGAGAGAATAAAGTTGAAATTTTATCTTAACATTTTTGATCCTTTGGAAGCTAACAGACTCTTGCATTTCAATAGGACGAGAGTATTCTCTGGAAAATATGGATGGCTTTCGGCGGTTGATGGGAGATACCGGTCGCCGGACTAAAGCCAGAGAATCTGGGGTTAGTAAGCGCAGGGGACTGTCAGACAGATACAAAGTCAGGCGATTATAGTGTTTTAGGGTCTAGAAATTCTTCTAGGCAATGAAAGTATCAGTTCGAATTACACCTTTATAAACTGAATAGCTCAAATGCAGTAAATCTCATTGAATGAATCCTCTTGGAGATTCGATCAACTGGAATCTTCCAGGGGGGTGCTTGCTTATCTCAAATGACCCTTCTATAATGAGAAAGGATATGTCTCCGAGAAGCTCAAGGGGGGAGCAATACATTGCTGTCCCCGATGGCAACTCCTAAATTCAAATGCGATAATTTCTATTAATACTCGACTTTTCAGCAGAAACTCCTTCGTCCGCTTATAAACCCAAGATCGAACATTGCGGAGATCCAAACACAAATTTAAGCGACAAAAATTGACCTCCACATTCAGAAGGGAAACGAAAAGTTTTCGCAACGACAAACAAATAAACCCGGAGGAAGTTAACTTTTTGTTTGATTTGTCTTACTTCAAAGCTGACTGAAATGTCCTTGTAAAACTTTACAACAAAGACTACCAAACCGTTCGGGGGAAAAAAAAACTAAAACTCACGCGCGCCGCAGGACAATTCCAACAAAACGAGCAACTTTAACCAACTTAATGCGGAGTGGGAAAGAAAGTAATTGCAACCGGTCTTGTATAAATAATCAGCCAAAGTGGATCGACTCAACTCGATTTTGGTAGTGAACTTTTCTTTTTGAATGTCCTGCAATGCTTTTACGAGTTCAGGAGCGATTCCATTTAGGTTTATGATTTTAGCGGGAGGAAATACAACAGCCAGGATTTAATTTGCATTACAAGGTAACCATATCAATGGGCGTCCTTTAGAAGCGCTGCCCATAATTATCGTGAATCATAATCAACTCTGCAAAGGATTCTCTTTTATCGGATTGCGTACAAAACGGTGTTCTCTTTTGTATTCCCATTCCTGTGAGATCTACAATTCATCAGCCCTAGAAACTTAATCTTGCTCCTAATAATTTGGAGCATATTTAATTTTGTCTTGAGGTCAAGGGCGGAAAAATAATTAATTGTTTCTCTAGTTATTCCCATTCTAGGTATGTGGTTTCAAGTTTGAAGGTCACCGTAACCATAGCATGGTTTTTCGCCGAAGATAAATGCTTAGTCCTCGACGACTCCAAATTCTTCATTCAATTTATAATTCGCTCCGGTTTCAACAACATGTTGAAGTGCTGCTCGTTAACATAAGAACAAGCTACGAATAAATCTCCCTAAACGATGCTTTAGCCAAACCATTGTTGTGAGCCTGATATTCAAGGATATTCTGTAGACATGTATTGTGCTTGAAACTGAAGCCATCATCTATTTTCCTAGGGGTTTGCGCCTGCCCCTCCTGCAGGGCCGATGAAACATGATTAAAAAATGTAGCACATGTCTCCGCGCAATAATTGTGTCCTTTCTTGTACAGCACATATCGATTATTTGTAATGAATATTTAAGCAGGTTCAACGGTGAATACTTCGTCAATTCGGAACATGCTTTACGCATTCACTTGTATAGTCCTCCAATACGGACATAGTTCCGAATATAGCGACCCTTTGAGATTTAGTGAATTCCCTGCAGACATGGATGTATGGGAGCATATATGGGAGACCGTTGGCAACAGTTCACAGTGTTCAGACAATGGCCGAGAGCGTTATCCTTCCGCCTAACAAACTGTTTTCAAGTATTAAACTGGTAGCACTCACATTCTTTGTGCCACGACCGTGTAATAACTATTCAGGTAAGCGCACAGCTATAAAAAGGTGAACACAAGGTGGACACCGAAACCATTTATCAAACATCTCGAATAAGCTGAATATTACATAAAATATCGATAAATCGATAATTAAATTGCAAGGTTGTGGTTACTGCTGGAAAGTAATACATTGTAGAGTCGGGGCGGCGGAAGTTATGATGAAAGGACTATGGGGAAGGTGCATGTCATCGAATATACAATATACGGAGAAAGTCGGTACGTTGATATTGCACCTAAGGCAAGTTGGGGTGACAGCTTTCAATAGCTGATCGGGAAAGACCGATATGAAATTTGGTGCCGTGGTCATAGAAACCTCACCATGAAGTATAGTTTCCTGACGACGGTATGAAGTTTTCGAGTTCTCCTTATGCTAGAAATGTATATACTCCTCCTGCTTTCAAGTAATCGATATATTGCAGCGTATGATGCCTTGAAAATGAGAGTCCGTGACATGCTGCATCACTGAGGAAGCATAACAGATATTAGAATATGCTATATTAAAGTGGGAGCGAGAGGTCATAGAGGATCTGATTAAGATACGATGAAAAAGCCGACACATGGGCTAGTTAGTGCTCCTTAGGGCTGTTCTACTGCCCCAGTTAAACTTGAAAAAATTGAAAGGATGGGAAAATAACGTACGGACTTGAATACACAGGCGATATAACAATAATTGTGGTTGAAATAGAGTGAAGATGCTGCATTTTTTGTGGAGATGTAAATGAGAAAAAGAAGAAGCAAAATGAAAGCCATTATCACTCGTCCGTCATATTGGCAAAGTGGATTCCACTACAACACAATTGTCGCCCCTGGCCAATATGTAACCTATCCACTGCCACTTTTGCCTTTCGACCAAGTTCTCCTCCAGCTTATTCTGATAATCCGACGTAGACAGGTGCTCAAAACGGATTGAATCCTTCGAATGGGGATCACTTTCCTGCTACTCCCATATATAAACACACAAAGAACACTAGCATAAAACAGTCTCTTGGTGTTGAGATGATTTTCTTTCAAGATTTTAGACACAGCAGCGAAGGCGGATCTAGTGTTGTGAATGCGTCGGACAACACCCAGTTCGGTGCTGCCATCGACAGATATGACGCTTCCTAGATATACAAATTGTTCGACGCCTTCGATATAACAATCCTTGGCGCAACAAACCTATGGATAAGGACCTTGAAGTTTGTTAGAACACTTCGTTCCAGACCGGATCACTACAGGATTATAGTACCCTATAGGAGGCATTGTGGTCAGCGTTGCGCTCGCCCAAGATTATTACCCCGATTTGACTCAAATACTCAGGGGTTTACAGCTGAGTCTATTAGTGTCCGACGTAAAAACATGATACAAATCCCACTGCCACTAGTAAGATTTGAACCGTGAGAAGGTACGAGAAGTGCCGCGTAGTGCGCTTCGAGAAAAACAGGAATTTAGCTTTGGCCAGTCGAAAAAAAGGCCTTCGCAAATAAGAAAGATTCCGTTACCACAATCTACATCATAAAGAGTTCGCGGATGATCGTAAGCCTTTCGATGGTCCTGTAAGGGACGTGAATGATGAGCTCCTCATCCATAATGATGAGCAATTCAACAAATGGAAAGAGAATTTCATAACGATTCTAAGTCGTATAATATGCAGATGGTGTGGTAAGCCACCTTAACATTTGACTACGCATTGTTCCTCCAAACAAAGGCGAAATTACCTTTATCGTTAATGCAACTAAGCGGAACAAAGGTACCGGGTTTAATAGTTTCCCACAAAGCGGTAACGATAATGCTCACCATTTGACTTTATTTCCAGCCTAAAATATTCCTGGGACGCATCAAAGAATATTTTGAAAGATTAGTGAAGAGAGAGCAGGCTGGTTTCTGCTCCGGATCCACCTTTCGGGTCACACTGGACTAGCGTGCAGAGTTTACGTCAAATCTCTTAATCTACATCAAGAGAAACGGATAGGTTTTATCATGGCGACAAATAATATTGCAAAATGCCAAGTGTTGCATCGAACATTGGAGATATTTGGAGTCTAATGTGGAGTACGGCTGGATTCACCTTCCCGCACCTACACTCACAACATTAGTTTACTCTCTTATAGTCATGCACCTTGGATAAATAAGTCCGACTTTAGAGGCAGACGCGTAGAGTCAGACCGAAGATAAATATAAACAAAAGTAAGTTTTTTGGTTTGCCAGTTTATTGCACTCTTCCTGTTGTCATTAGTGGGCAGAAAATCCAGGAGGTCCATCAGTTCTTATAGTACATCCAGGAGGTATTGTGTTTGGAAACCACTAACAGCGAATTCAGACTGTTTCACACGAAAGCTGCAAAGATTCATCAACCCGCATCTCTGTCATGTCGTCGAGGTACTCAAGCTCGATACAATCTCGAGAAAGATCCCCAGGCTTGTGGGCCAGATTCCAGTGGATGTGTTGAGAGGTTGTTTCAGTGTATCTCTTACCATTAGACCTACCCTAGACAATCAGTTTTTTATCAGTTTGGCGTCAGTCTGAATGACAAAATTAAGGCAAACTGATCATGTAGGTTATATCAATGGAAATGCTTGATGGACTGACGAATATTAAAAATTTTTAAATAATATCTGTCAGTCTAGTTGGAATGATGATATTCTGACTGGAATGCAGTTGCCATTGTGTTGCTAGTCGAAACCTGACTTCCGAGTAGTGTTTAAATCCATGCGACATACACTTCTTTTTAGGGTTTTTTATTAGAATCGATTCGTTGTCTGTTTGTCTATCTGCTGCTTAAAATTGAGTTTCCCGTCCATCATCACTCCCAAGTATTTGATGACCGGCCTGAAAGTGATGATACGATTCCCAATTCTAATGCAGGCGTCATTTCTCTTGCGATGCTTAGTGATGAGGACAGCTTCCGTCTTTTCCTACGCGATTGCCAGTCCAGCACTCTCTAACCAAGCCTTAACAACACTGATTGCCCCGCTTGAGTACAACTCAACATCTTCAAGATACTTTGCCACCACAACTAGTGCTATGTCGTCGGCATAACCCACCGCCGTGGCTTCCTGCGGAATCGGAAGGTTAAGTATATCATTTTATATAATGTTCGCAGTAGTGGGCCCAGTACAGAGCCCAGTGGGACACGCGGAGACAATGTACACCTTCCGTACATCATCGGCATTATACCAGAGCGTCCGCTCTTGCATGTAGCTGTCAACAATAGCAGCGAGTAGATGGGAACGCCAATCGTCGTCAGAGACTTTCGCATAAGGTTCTAATTCGCCGAGTTGAATGCATTCTTCAAATTCGTTCGCAATATTTGCTGGTTTAACCTCTTTCGTGAAGTGCAATTTTCGACCAAGCCAGTAACCATTTTGATGGCATTAATGGTTGATCAGACTTTACGGGACTCATATCCTCATATCCTTGGCTCTCGATGACTGGGAGTAATCTATTATAAATTACCCGCTTCAACATTTTCCTTCTTGTGTCTAGAAGACATATGGTTCTATAGGAGGACGGTTCCCCTGAAGGTTTGCCAGCCATAGGCAGCAGCACCACTTTCTGCAGTTTCTATAATGCAGGAAAGATACCCTCGGACATGTAGGCTTCGAACAGCTCCATAAACATATCTGGTCTACATTTGATGGCAAGTTCGAGGGCCTTATTCGGTGTACTGTCCAGACCCAGGACTTTGTTGTCGCCTATTCAACTGAAGGTCTCCAGTAGATCGTTCTGCTGGCTAGTGGAATTGGCATCACATTCAGGGGGTCCTGGAAGATGTCAGTAGCCTTGTCTTGCTTGGTAAATAACTCCAGGATTATTTTCAATAAGAGCACAGGGCACGTGATTTGCGGAGATAAACGGCCTTCGAATCCGTTATGTGTGATGATTTTATAGGTTCCTTAAAAAGTTATCTCTTACTCCGCTGGATGGCGAGCTTGAGGTTCTTGCGGGCTTCCCTATAAGCATGATCCTTTTGTCTTTGGTCGATACTTCCTATTACCCTCTGAGCCTTTCATCTGGCTCGATGGGAAATCGATCGAAGGCTGGCAAGTTCTGTATTCCATCAGCAATTGGGTCTTCTCGTGAGGAGTGAGCACCTCCTAGGCATCTATGCGTCACATGCTTTATAGATCCTTTGTATGGAATGGAGAACTCTATCCGCGGAAGTTCCTGCTTTGTAAGGCAGGTCTAACCACAACTCATAATTGTTTGTTCATCCATCACTTTTCCAGACCATCTTGACGCTGTTTTGGATTTCGGCTCCGGGGTGCGGGTCTCCTGCCCTGTGGCTCCATCCTCAGTTCAAAGGTCATCGCCCAGTGGTCGCTGTACGTAAAGCCCTCGCTAACTTGCCAGGGCGTATCCCGTACCAGCGCAGGGCTGACAAAAGTCACATCTAAAATTGAACCAGATTTCCCTTTCCGATAAGTGTTTACATCACCTTCGTTGGCCAGAATTATATCCAACTATGTGAGTGCTTCTAATAAGCACCGCCCCCTTGCGTTAGTTTTTTTGCTGCCCTACTTGATGGCCAACGCACTATAGTCACCGGCTATCACCTTCGGACCTCAATCGCTTCCGTTGCGAGCAAGATCGTCAAACTCAGGCAGTGTGAGGCTCGGTGGGGTGTAGCAGCTGTAGACAAATATACTACTTATTTTTGCCCACACAAAGCCACTGGCCCCCTGACCCATGCTACAGATAGAATCTGTGACCCATACACCACCGTCAAGGTTTCTGTATGGTTCACCAATGATAGCAACCTCCATCCCGGATTCCTAAGTGGTCTATGCAAGTAAATTCGATGCGACCCTGCAATGTTTGGAGTTTATTTGTATTAGCCTCATTTTTTTACTACAGTTAACGCCTTCCTAAATTCCGGGAATTTTTTACTTCCGGCAATTTGCCGATTAACCCGCTTCTGCTTTCATTCCTGCAAAATACATTTGGCGTCCCTGTTGCACTCCTTCGCAATATGTCTTTTCTCCTCACACCTTCGACATACATCGATGCCGCTAGTGCATGCCTTCGCGAAGTGTCTAACCATTAAGCATTTGAAGCGAGATCTGTTCCCTTAGTCGGCAAAAAACCCATGCAATCCGAAACTTCCCCACGGCCTTGTCTCCGCTGGCAATCGCATTCTGGCCGCTTTCTAGGGCTCACGATAAATTCTTCCCCGAATTCCTTAAACTTGAATTGTTGCTTGAAGGCAGTGTAGATCTCTTCTCTGGACGTTACCTCAGTGAGATCTTTACACTGTATATCGATCTCATGTTCTTAGAAACGAACCGCGATATTCTCCCCAAGTAAGTTTATAATTTGGTTACGAAAGGTATCAGTTTTTCCCATGCTGACATTTCCGCCTATGTGTTTTAGGTCGAGGCCAGATTTAACCTTTTTCGGTATCTCCACATACGATAGATTTCCTTTGCAGGAGATTTATAAACTAATGTAATCTATCTAACCGTATTACAATCGGTTTACTGTCTGCCTGTTCCTCTGTCTGGCATTTTTATCGGAGGTAGTTCTACATTGACTTTAAGGGGGCTCCCCACACATGCAGGGGAGGGAGGGCTGGTGTAATTCTTTTAGTCAAATATAGTCATGTAGGATATCAAATGAAAGGTATCGGTTAATACTTTCCGAAACCGGTCTTAGTTTTGACATTTTTTGGAAAGGTGGGGAGTGCGAGGGGTCGAAAGGGATCATCCTTTAACGGACCCATTCTCAGAAACTACCCCCACCGAAAAATCCGAATACTAGGCTGCGATATCGTTTCAAATAAAGTTAATAATAAGATATTATGATAACCATTAGTAATTGGCTACAAAACCCCTTTAAGCTCTTCCTGGCACCACGAAATTTTACAGTTATATAGGTCATAACATAGAGCATGATCCTACCAAGATGCAAATCACACTGTTACTAACAAAGTTAAATAGGTCAAAGTTTTCGCTTCTTTGAATTCAAGACTACGAATGTCAATATCACCCGAAAGTAGATACTCTCAAATAAAATATGCAATTGTTACGTCCTACGTACTAATGGGGAAAGTGCATACTCAACTGTCTTTATATAAGAAATAAACAAAACCTCTCATACCTGACGCGTCCAGCTTCCGGTTTCCCGACTTGCCCCGTCATGCCACCTGATGATTCCTTAAAGGTTCGTCTTTGCCTTGCACTCTCTTACATGTGCTTTGTTGTCACTTGGGTCGCCTTTGACACTGTTGGGGCAAGAGTGTTCGGCTTTTCCTTAGGTTTGCCGTCTTTGGTACTGGAAAAGATCCTAAAATTGATGCGCTTCTCCGGAATGGATTTATTTGTTGCTGCTGGAGTACCTCTTGATCAGATCCGATGGGTGCTGAAATCGCCGTTTTTGTCTGGCTGTCTGTCTATCTGTCACACCCGATTTATTCGGAAACTGCTAAACTGATTGTCGCGGAATTTGATGAGAACGTGTGGTCTGTGAATTCCTTTAAATATAGCAAGTGGGGCTATTTTGGCTTAAGTTTAAGAGTGGGCTCCCCATACATGCGAAAGGGGTAGGTAGGTCGGTAGGTATCAGTAGCCGCTCCGAGGAGCCCAATTAGCGCGTTGGTGCGCCGTTTTGATGCCACAAACTCCTAAGACCGTGACTGTTGTTATAGGAACAGGGAAGCGGAGTCCAGCTGGCTCGAAAGGGAAGCGCAACATTTTTTCCACAGAATATGGCCTTGTGGAGTATCAAATGAAAGGGCTCAATTGGTACTTTTCGGAACTGGTTTCATATTAGATATTGAGTGAAACATAGGGAAGTCAGGGCTCAAAGTGTGACCCCCAAAAAGTGTAAAAGGTGTCATTCTGAGAATCTATCCAACCGACAAATCTGAAAAAACTTACTGTGGTGTATCTAAACGAACTCTAATATTTTGCGTTTTTAGCCAAATATGAATAGAAAAATGTGCGCAGAAAGTTTCATAAGATGAACACAAAACCTTTGTACTGGAAGCACCAGCCATGGATTGACTTCTGGCAGACTAATGAAACACTGACCGTATAGGGTATGTTTTAAACGAAACTGCTCATGGACAAAAAATTCACTTTGTTAAGCAGGGCAGCCCTAACTGCAATTATTTTTAGGGAATATCCTATCCGTCATCGTGATATAATCCATACAAAATAGCCTGAACAGCTCTGAGACAAGATATAAAACTGACTTGAAGACTGGAAAATCCCGATTGTTATAGTCACCACTTTGTTGACAGGGCAAAACCATGTCTATGAACCATAAAGCATTAGAAATGGTGGACCTGGATCCTGCTTGATTAGTTAAATCCAAGTTGAATTGCATGTCCAAGAAAAACGAAGGTTTATCTAGATACAATACGCGTACGGATACATCTTCAGCGAAAGAGCGAACATCAATAGAAATGCATTGCTTATTTTCCTTGTGGTCATTAAATGGGATAAAATGTTATCTGCAAAGGCTTGCACTTGACACCTGAGTGATCCCCGCGGGAAACGTGTTTCGCAATTACTGCGCAAAATAACACAAAATTTTGCAGGACTATAGGGGATGAAATGAATATGGTAGCAAGCAGAAAAAATAGAAAGGTACATTCTTTACACAAAACGTGAAATGAGGGAGCCGAGGGATAGAAAGCGGCAGATTTTTCGCTCGTTACGACCTAATCTCAGCGAAATAACCATCTCACAATGACTCCACACCTGCACGGTAGATCCAAACCATAATTCCTTTGAACTCAGCGTCCAATTTTCGCTCTCTTGCCATTGTCAGCAAAGGATATGGATGGACGTGTACCTGCGTATAATTAATGTACGAATTTGGCACAACACTCCATTCGTTCAACTCAATGTGAATATGATGGGGTGTACTCGTATTTTCGACTCACGTAACATACTTTTCAGACAAGACTTGGCCGGAAAGGAAGTAAGAAAGCAGAAATCATTGGAGAAAGGAAAACATTTTTAGCAAATTTATTCACACGCAACCAAGTTGCGTGATAATGATGCCAACCACAACAAGGAAGTTGTTTGTATACTTAAGTAAAAGCATGACATAGTTTTTCACTTGCAGAAGAAAATTTCGTGGTAGTTGGTGTTTTCTTTCCAAAAATTTGCACATCAGAAAATATGAAAAGTACACAGAGATAATGGGTGGGGCTGCAAATACGGCTGAAATGGATAAATAATGTTATGTTGCCTTTTCGAGGAACGGTTTGAACTGCGCGAAAAATAGGCAAGGAGAATAAAGAAATTCTGGAGTAAATCGTTACACCTTTATTTGACGCGACTTAATATAGAAGGCGCAGCCTGCATTACCCCCTTTCAAGCAATTGTATTTCGTATTCATTTGCGTTCTTGCATGCCGTTCTTTGATGATTTATTGAGCCCTATGAGAAGTCATCGTATGTGTTATTCTTGGAAGCGCGGTACTTTTTCAAACCTCTGAAAGTAGTTGAATCCTGATCTGCACATAACCGGGACAATAATGGTGGCCAATGAGGATCAATGGGGCAAATTGCTTCAGTTGCTTCTACGCAAGAGAAAAATCGGCTCCCGTTGCCTTATTATATTTTTCGTTGTATTTTTTTATTAATTATCCTTTTTAATTTATTATATATGTTGTTATTTGTATGTTTATCCTCGGGAGCCTCACAAATAATTCGCAATACTCGTTCGAATTGCGCACTCGTACTCACTGAATACTTTCAAAAGTGTGAGAGAATATTTTGCTAGAATATTTTACTACTTTGATGCAGAACTTCTTACCGATATTCGAGTCATCTGTTGGCAAGTTAGTTACCTTACCTTACCCTTCACCCTATTGTTATATAAAGTTCCAAAATGGTTTTCGTCCCATCGCCATACTTTCGATGCTTTTGAACTGTGCCAATTTTTCCAGGCGTGTTACTTTCATATTGTTATATCTGATAAAAGGCGTCATTTATTCTTCTGACAACTCAATATGCTCTTTCCAATTGCAATTCGGTAATTTTCCTCCACTTGGATGCGAATTATCGTATGCAGCAACACACATTGTCCTTCAAGAAAGCTGTCAGAACTTGCCCTTGAATCGTACTTTGTTTTCGCCCTGTCGCTCTCCATACGCTTACTCATTTCTTTTACTCTTTTACCGTGTGATTTCCCTTTGTTATTTGAATCTTCCTTTTTCTGGCTTTGACCCGTTTACAAACAAATTCGGTCGGTCTTGATCGGTTCCGCCCTTTTGTTCTGTCAAACGACTGCTCTGGAACCATTTGAGAGGCTTTCAGATCACCATACAGCGTATTAATCCACCGTTGCATTGGCCGCGTTTTTGATCTGTCCCATCGACTTCGATGTGCAGACCAGTCTCCATTAGTGAATTCTCGTTAGTGTGAATTTCATAACTATACCATCGAAGACGTCCCCCTTGCAATTTTTCCACGAACAGTGCAACCGCAAAACGATCGCGCATATCCTCAATTCGGACGTGATCAACGCGTGTTACGTAACGTAAAGTTTTCGTCTCCATTATTCCGAGACGCCGTTTATTGTCTTTTATACACTCAACACTCAGAACCATAGAGGGCACGGGATGGACGACACTGCGGGAAATTTTCGACTTGAAATGGTTGTTGATATGTCGATCACAAAAAACGCCAGTAGTGGAACGCATGCAGCAAGTTTATATCGCAGTTTACCATTGGTCGATGGATTTTATCCGAGATATCTAAATCGCTCAGTTATGTGCAGGTCATTTTCACTAGCAGCGATAGTACATTTTTCATTAGGATCGGTCGTCAAAAATTCTGTTTTATTCAGATTCAATCTGAGAACGTGTTTCCGACGTAACGAAATCATTCCACTTTTGAACAAGGTGCTCAAGATCGTAGTCCTATGAGTTGGTGCTTAAGAATAAACGTCGTTCAACAAGCAGGAAAGACTTTGTCCTGCTTGTTGAACGACGCGACTAATAGGGATGGACATTTGTGACCTAGCAACCTATAAACTGAAACTTTATTGTTTCCTTCCGCTACGACTTTTTGATATCGAAAACGGACTGCGATTCTAGAATGTTCGCACGCTCCTCTGGTTTTCTCCAACTTGAGCGGGAATTCCAACGATGTAAGTTAGACACACCTGCGAAGTATGGTGACCTAAGCGAAGTATGGTGGTATGATTTTGGAGAGTACTCCTCTCCATCTCACAGCACTTATGATATGAGATGCTTTTGCACTCTGGAAAGCCACGTGGTAACAGACGGGAATCGGATCGTGCTCTCTTGACCGAGGAGCGAGTTTCTGGGGGACTTCTAACTGCAAGGTTCCCGTCCAGGTCAAGGAGCATCACAATTTTACAATGTTATGCACTAACATTTGTAACATAGAAGAGAAGGATGCTTTCTACAAGCAATAACACGCGGTTCAGGAAAAGCGACATTGTGATTGTGATTGGTTATATGAATGCAAAGTTGAGCTCTAACAACATCCTGTTCGGACATACAGTGGAACTTACACCGCCTGATTATTGGTGACACACAGAGCCTGCCATGAGGTCAGTTGGGTTTTAACTAACCGATTCCGTACGAACAATCAGATCGACCATTTAGCGATCACCAGTAGAATTCGGAGGTACCTTCTGGATGTACGTTACAAGAGACGCGCTGGTATCTACCTCGAAAGCGATCACCTACTGATGTTCGTTTACGTTCACTTGGGTGTTGCGTCCGCCACTTCTCGCAGGGTAGGTTAGCTGCGATACCTTAAGTTCAACATCGTCCGCTTGTATGATCCAGCTACCACTCAACAAACTAGGGGTGCCATCAACAATACTCTTTTCTCACGTAGAGGGCAGGCCGTTGGTTACATCCAAAAAGGGCATTACAGGACCTGGTTGAGTGCACAATCGTGGAAGCGGAAAGGATTGGACTCTATGAACAGCTACGATGACAAGCGTGCAAAATTTCGGAAAGTTCAACTTAATGTGCGCCGTGACAAAACAGAATTTGTTATTACGCTTGTCAGGGAAGCGCAATTATTTCCGAAGTAAATAACGCTTCACGAAAAAACTTGTATGTGGTCGCAAATCTTTCGATGCTCCTTTGAAGAACGCTTACGATCGACCTCTCATCCGCGATGATGCACTGCTGAAAATATAAAAAGAACATATGACCACGGTTCTTATTCGTAGCTTGATGGTGTCCCCTTATTGTGTTATCGCTTGAGTTGCTGCCTATTTCTACTTTCACTAAGTAAGGAAATTCTGAACTCCTTCCCAGAGAGTTGAAGAAGGGATAATCGTAAAAATTCAACTGTTCTGAATGTAAAAATTGGGGAGGAATATGCGCGAAGAAGGACATCTTGAAAGCTTGATCGAAAGAGTGCAGGATCGTTTCTGCTCCGGATCTTCCTGCTCGCCAAGTCGTTCAGGATTTCAAAAAAGAGGGAAGTAGAATTGTCAGTCAGTCTCACGG
Organism: Hermetia illucens; assembly: GCF_905115235.1. Lineage (NCBI taxonomy): Eukaryota > Metazoa > Arthropoda > Insecta > Diptera > Stratiomyidae > Hermetia > Hermetia illucens. Next base: position 67,628,093 of record NC_051853.1, read on the forward strand.
ATCATCGCGTTCTCCCTATCTGTATTAACGTGTTATCAAATCTTTTGACTACTTTAATGGTATCCTGGAAACCCTCTGAGATTTCAACGTCGACACCATATTGAGGTGGTTTCCGCTGCGAGTTCCCCTGCATTGACCACATCAACACCCTACGGAACATTTTGGAAGAGAGCGTGGAGTCTAGATATTAGCTTTACCTGCTCTTCGAGAAAGCTTTGAGCAGCAGAAAGGGCTTTACCCAAGAGGGATATTCCGGAGAAATTAATAGCTATTATGAAAGGGACATATGATGGCACAAACTATCATGTGCTGCACCGAATCTACCAGAGTTGTGTCCTGTCACCGATATTATTTATTCTTGGTTTCAGTGACGTTCTTTATGCTACCTTGCCCGGAGGACGTAGACAATTTCAATGGATCGTAACCAGGGAGAAATTACAGTTGAACTGAAAATAAAAACCAATAACCTCAGCCTGACGGGTCATCGTACTCTCTCTATTTGCATTAATGAGCAGAGCATCGAAAGTGTGCATCAATTTGCATATCTAGGAAACCCGGTTTCACGTTTCGTGATCATCTATCTGCGACTATCGCCGGACTATGCTGGCTCAATACTATTTCAAAACAAAAGATTTTGTTGATTTTTTTCGTAAGAATATTCGGCTGCGCTTATGTATAGCTCGCAGTGTATATGCGTTGAATATACTCGATATTTCAATTCAATGTGGTACTGAAAGTTTATCACGTGCGGGGTAGTAATTTGACACGAAAGGAGCAAGTTTGACCTACTGTAACTTTTTTAGTAATAATATAATTTCCATCAAACTTTCTAGTATAGTGACTCCTAATAAAACACATTTTACAGCAAAATTTTACGGATCTGAGATGAGCTTAAGATGGATTCGCAGTAAATTAAGTACGACAATATACCATTATTAATTTTATTTGAGTGGATATTGAAACGGAGGGTATTATATACTCCTTTTACGAATTTTCGGTTGGGTAGCTTCTGAGAAAGTCCTTAAAGCAATTGACCCTTTCCGGACCCCCGCACTTCCCCCATTTGCAAGCAATGGCGAAAAAGTGTCTGCTTCGGATAGTACTCTTCAAGACCTTTTATTTAATATCTTTTCCAGAGGCTCAAATCTTTGAGCCTGAAGCTTCTAGTTGTACTAGTCCAATATAAATATGTCGCTATGTCTCGTCAAGAAAAGTCGCTCCACTGTTATTCACATAAACTTTTCAAAAAGCCAATGATCAATGGTTTATCTCAGAATCTAGAGTCCTAGGTGATAAATTTTTTGCATCGGCAGTGCTTAAGAAGGAGGTTTGCAGATCAAGATGCTGGAAATTGTACAACAGCCGTCACAGTAATTGAATTTTTGTTGACTCCATACCCGCGCTAAATAGGGTACGAATAGGCAGTATAATTAATGATTAGGCTTATTGTAATAAATCATCAAGGTGAATGAATAAGATGCAATTTCGTTGCTATGAAAAGAGGAAAAGCTTCCATTGATAGTGGCATTATCCTTGTCGAAACTCTACTACTTGTATGACTGATTTTGAAACTCAAAATTGAAAAGCTTTGACAAAACACCTTATGGTGAAAGTGTTATCACTCGAATTTAGATGGCTAGAACATGAAGCAATACCATTTTGGGAGTTAAGTTTCCTGCGGAGGAAAAGGATAACCAATTCAAAACAGAATAGTCGAGAAAATATCTAGAATTGAATTCTCACAGTATCCATGTTTTGACGTGACAAGATACTGTGAGACCCCTACAAGGAGCAAGAGAGTAAGAGAGTAGAATGAAAAGAGGGAATGGATAACGAAAGAAGTCTGCCTGCTGCACGACAATGGTAGACCTTACACGGCCAACCCCAGAAAACAACCCCTAAATTTGCTTGGATGAGACGCATCCTCCGCATTTCTCTGACCTGGCGCCCCCAATTTGCCATTTGTTCACTTACCTTAAAACGCACGTGGGCGCAAAAGGTTTTCAACTGACGAGGATGTGAAGGTGGAAGTGGGAAGAGGACGAAATACCTAGCGAGAGATAAAAAAAAATTGATCCCCAACTTTATCACCTGCATCAAGAGGGTTCGATTAATACATTCCCTTGAAGTAGAAAGCTTTAATAATCCTCAAATCCTTCCCGTTTGCAGTACATCACAATAATAAGCTGTAACGGGCCTGGTATCCTCCGTCAAAAAGATTTTTCAAAAGACAATATTAAAGGTAAACCAAAAACTTTAAGCCAGGACTTTCCTTCAACTCCATTTCGGAAATTCATGCAAATATTTCCTTTCCCAGAAATATTAAAGTAATTCCTTTGTACATCTTTTTCCCTGTACTTATTGCAAAAAGACTCAGCAAGGCTATCGTAACTGCAGATACTATAATGAAACGTATAATAAGCAAACCACCCCTCTCAATTTGATGGTCACTGAGTTCTACTGCTTTCCCCAAAAACTAACAGGAGAGTTTATGTATGTATGTAGGCTACCTACACATGTGCCTGCATGTGTACAATTTTTGCTTGACTTTCTTTTTTAATATGGCAGAATCCGCTTACCATTTCGTTTGCTTAAGGAACAAACACAAATATAGGCTCGCTACTCCGCTCTTGCTGAATATGCCAAAAGCGAAAAATGATGAAGGACGAAATGACCCATCCATGCAAAGGCACCGAAAAACACAAAGTAGAAAAAACACGCAAAATGAAACGAAAAAACAAAATACCCACTTGAAACGGAATATACAAAAACCAGCTGGCATAGAAAAAACAGGCAATGATAACCTCAATAATGACAAAAATGATAAAAGGACACTGCAATAGATGCTGAGGACGAACTATGGGGGCCATGGGGTATTTATGATAGTATAGAAAACGACAGCAGACAGCGCTAAAAGCGTCCTAAATTACGACAAATAATTGCTGAAGCAAGCAGATGTCACTTGTTCTGAGAATTTGTCATCCACCACTGCCACCACGGATGGTCGAGCGAATACCAATCCCAGGAATTACCCTCATTTGGTTTACCAGGCAAGTTAGTGCTGCCATGTCCTGCTCGCAAGTCTTAGACAGCTTAGATTTATCCTTACTACCAGTATTTGTCTAATCGTGTTCCGTGAATAGTTCGACGCTTCCTTGCGTTCTCGAGCCTGCTGAATCGTCAGTCGCCACCCCAATTGGCAACACTCCTTTCTAAATAAAATTAGTTATTATGAGGGTGGTGAAAGTGTTTTTTGTCCGCCTGTCTACTGCTCCTCGGCCATCATCGCTCCATATAATCTCACTGTTCTTTTCTCCTCGTTGTCTTCTATAATTACTTTTGTTTCCATCTCCCTATACCTCGTTTCCAACGAGATCGGTTTATGAAGACGAAACGAAACAACCCCCGAAAACATCACAACATCTTTCCGTATAGAAAGGATACTCTCGAGAAGTAGGGAAAAGTCCAGTCCTACTTTTGAAAATGATTTTCCAAAGGACCACTGGACCTTCATCCTGTTCGGAATATCCATAGGTCGTTTATTGTCGTCCGTTCCTACCGCCGGAGTGCCACCCACGTACAGGCACCCGAACGTGGTTGAGTCTAGTGACGGGACCGAGAGCATAGTGAACGTAAAGCGTAATTTTCATTCAAGGGATCCGGAAGCTTGTTCTGTGGTACTAGCCAGAGCACTATGATGAATTTTGTAGATTGCCTGTAGTGTGTTTTAAATTAAAATTGTCTGGGCGGCGCTCCGCAGATTGTCGGGGATTGCAATGAACAAACGCAGCACATTTTCTTGGTGTTAATTAATTTTTTAGTCATGAACCACACGCCCTCGAGCATACGCTTAAAGGATATTTCTACGGTTCGAGCACGGAATCAAGGCAGGGATTATGATTACAGAGATAACAATAATGACAATGACGGCAACGATGATTTTTATGTCCCTTGCCCTTACCATTAATGCGAAATAAATATGAAAAAAGTTGCAGAATTGCAGGAAATTTTTAAATGATAGTTCTAGTATTTTCAGATAGAGATTTTAACGTATTTGCTCATTCCTGTTGCTGTATATCGAGACCTAGTGTATATATATTTATGACGCAAGCCGTCTGGTATTGTGAGTTGCATGCTGTCTTGTCTGTTGTTTGACATACTGGAAGACGGTCTGGAGATATTGCTGATGCGTTCTCGCAACTTTACCAACCCAATATAGTTCGCTTTCAACCCAGCCAACACTGAGCATTAGTTTTCCTGTTGACATGCATCTTCATAGTTCCCTTAGTTTGCAGGCTATATATTATTTACCAAATCAAAACAAGAAATATGAAGATTAGAAAGGTGATCCTGTAGAATATATTTGCACTTTAAAATAGTTAACAGGGTAGGATGTGCACTTTCCATGAAGTTCCGAGAAAGAAAGTTAAGACCAAATTGTTGATTCCTTTGCAGGCTGTAAAGTCCTGAATGGGTGTCACCTTTGTGGGTTATGCTGGTGCTATATATCTACATATTATAATATTATAATATTTACAACAATCAAAATATTCCTCTTACAATATTATTTTCATTAGGAAAGTTAGGAAGCACCATACAATACACAGTTCAAACGGGCTTAAAAGTTTAATATTAACTTCAACTCTTTTCCACTGATTACATATCGCATTCACTTGTTCGATAGTTGCACTTTCACCCTTGTTATCTTCTGTTATCTTAACATTTGTCTTATCTGATAGCGGAGTGGACTCATCAGAATTGGGACCACCATTTCTCTCGGTAGTAAGCTTGGTCTAAGCGGAGTTGAGACCCAGCTATGGGCAGCGCCGGTAATATGACTATGCTACCGAAGGCGGTCCCTTAATCACTCTCCCAGACAGGTTCGAATGTGTTCCCAACGTAATGCCAGTGATCAAGGGTGAGGTTCTTTACCGCTATAGCCACGCGACGGTATTTATTGTCTCTGGTGGCTTTGCTGCACTATTGAGGCTGACAAGGTGAAAAAAATCACACCCTTGGTGAACGCCGTTGGAGAAACAGAGCATTTCAAACATTGCCCTGGGCTGATAAATTAAAGCACAGTCTCATTGAGAATTAAATACCAAAAGAAATAAAACGGAATAGAAGCTGTGCTGGTGCCCTACACTCTGCAAGGAAGTAAACTGGAAGCATATATACATACGAATTAATCGGGTTCTAGATGTCGTCACACTGTATACCAGATAAGTTTGTGTAGAATACTGTCAAGGACGTTCTTGCATATCCAGGAATGCAATTCACAGAGGCTGATATTTCACACATGCGACGTATATTGTGTCAATAGTTCTTCAGTTGTTGATAATCCCAGATTGGTTCAAGGTATTTTCAGCAAAGTTGCTACTAACAGAGCCTTCGTTCGACTGCGATCAGAATATTCCGCGGGACTGCTTTTTATCTTCCAGTTTGCAACGGTTATGCCGTTTTATCAATTAAATAATATTCGATCCTTCGCAGAACTAATTATCTGATGGCTCCTAGGGAAGCTTGGAAAGAAGCGGTTAAGCATTAGCGGTGTTTATGTGTTGAGCGACATCCAGTTGATGGACGCTTTCGATATTCTGCCCACTAATGCAGATCAGGAGAGTGTAATGATCCGTCAGACCAAGAACGTTGGTTTTGTTGGTATTTATGTTAAGTCCAATTCTACTCTCATCTCTTTAAAAAATGTAGTGGCATTTGGCCCAGGTCCATGAACTGGATGCCACCAGCGTAGTCGATATGTTCAAGGAGGATATCCCCCTCCGGCCAAGGCAGCGTCATCGATAACAACAATATCAGTGACAAGATGCAAACCGGACGAAATACTATTTGAATCCCAAATTTCTCTGAGATTTTACATCAATTCAGCATGTGACATTTTATACCATCGGATGTCGAAAGCTTTATCGAAACCAGTTAAGAGCAGATGGGGCGACGATTTAACTCCGCGCACTGTTACAAAATTATCTGTGTGGTGATGACGTGGTCAATGCCGGCGGATCTGGAGCGGAAACCGACCTGCTTTCTGTTCACCAAGATTTTCAGATGATCCTTGCGACGGTAGGAAGCACCCAGATGCTCCCCCATTCCCAACTGTCGCATGATAATCCCATTCTTCCATTCTCTGGCGATGATCTAAGAAGTTCCTTACGAGCGGAAGTAGCAGCTTAATGGGGTCGGTCGTCAAAAGTTCTGTTTTATTCAGACTTAGTCTGACTCCGTGTTGCATTAGGCGGTCATTCCCCTATTGGATAAGTTTTTCGAGATAAGCTTTATTATGAGATGTCACGGTAGCATCAGTTTCATGCAGCAGAGTGAAGGGTGCTGGACACTGTATGTCTCGTGTTGCAGTGTCCATAGATAAAACAAAGAGGAGCAGTGAGAGGGCGCTTTCTTAATGAGCACTGACAGAGACACGAAGCAGTTTAGATATACTCGCCGCACTTTGATATTTACATTTAGATTCGCGGTAGAGCGATTCAACCCAGGGAATGAGCTCCTCTGGGACTTAGCGTTACTACAGAGCATACCAGATGAGCTTATTCGTATACGGCCGAATGCCTTCTCTAAATCCAAAAATACAATGTAGAAAACCTAAGTCTGGCTTTTCTCAGTAGTTGGACAGCATGTATTGCATCAGCAGTTCCGCAGATCTTGGCAAACCCGGCTTGATTCATTGTTAATTGAACATAGTCAAAAATTCGTTGCAAAATCGTTATAGTATCAAGGTATTAGCAACCGAATCGGACAATCATTTGAACATTCTGTTGGACTCCCTTTCTTCTTCCATTTGGGAACGGTAATACTTCTTTGCCTTGCCTTGTTTTACCCACCTCAATAAACCGATTGAAGAACTCACTGAGTTGGATTGCTGGGTACCAGCTCCCCACTTTTCAGAGTTCAGTTGTAATGTCGGCAGCTCCTGGAACTTTCGTCAAATTCATTCACTTGTTTCCCTGACTTCTGTGGTGGTGAAGCTCCTTAGGATTTCCCGGAAGTACGCAGCTCTTCGAATATGGATTGATTTGGAGGCCACAATCAGAACCCCACCGTGACTGGCACAGCGGTGCTGCTTGCACTGAGTGCAGGCTCAGCATTCTAACCAGTGGATGCGAGGACTATCCAATACCTCTGCCACAACTAGGACTAACTCAACTCAACCCTTTAGCCCACAACCAGGCCGAGAATACATCCTCCAAAGATTCTCCTCCCCTATGATCTTTGAGGTTACAGCATTAATACTAATATACTAACTAAGGAGTACAGCGCCGAGTTGAATCCATGCTTGAGGTCCCAAGGACTCTACTTGAAATGTAGATATAAGCACAACTACCATCATCATCATCATCAACGGCGCAACAACCGGTATCCGGTCTAGGCCTGCCTTAATAAGGAACTCCAGACATCCCGGTTTTGCGCCGAGGTCCACCAATTCGATATCCCTAAAAGCTGTCTCGCGGCCTAACCTACGCCATCGCTCCATCTTAGGCAGGGTCTGCCTCGTCTTCTTTTTCTACCATAGATATTGCCCTATTGCCCTTATAGACTTTCCAGGTGGGATCATCCTTATCCATACGGATTAAGTGACCCGCCCACCGTAACCTATTGAGCCGGATTTTATCCACAACCGGACGGTCATGGTATCGCTCATAGATTTCGTCATTGTGTAGGCTACGGAATCGTCCATCCTCATGTAGGGGGCCAAAGATTCTTCGGAGGATTCTTCTCTCGAACGCGGCCAAGAGTTCGCAATTGTTCTTGCTAAGAACCCAAGTTTCCGAGGAATACATGAGGACTAGCAAGATCATAGTCTTGTACAGTAAAAACTTTGACCCTATGGTGAGACGTTTCGAGCGGAACAGTCTTTGTAAGCTAAAATAGGCTCTGTTGGCTGACAACAACCGTGCGCGGATTTCATCATCGTAGTTGTTATCGGTTGTGATTTTCGACCCTAGATAGGAGAAATTGTCAACGGTCTCAAAGTTATATTCTCATATCCATATTCTTCTTCGTGTTTGTGTTTGACCAGTGCGCTTTGATGTTGTTGGTTGATTTGTCTTCGGTGCTGACGTTGCCACCATATATTTTGTCTTGCCTTCATTGATGTGCAGCCCAAGATCTCGCGCCAATCACCGCCTGCTCGATCTGGATGGAGGCAGTTTGTACGTCTCGGCTGGTTCTTCCCATGATGTCGATATCGTCAGCATAGGCCAGTAGTTGGGTGGACTTGAAGAGGATCGTACCTCTGGCATTTACCTCAGCATCGCGGATCACTTTCTCGAGGGCCAGGTTAAAGAGGACGCATGATAGCGCATCCCCTTGTCGTAGACCGTTGTTGATGTCGAATGGTCTTGAGAGTGATCCTGCTGCTTTTATTTGGCCTCGCACATTGCTCAGGGTCAGCCTAGTCAGTCTTATTAATTTCGTCGGGATACCGGATTCTCTCATGGCCGTGTACAGTTTTACCCTGGCGGCTTTAAAGTCGATGAACAGATGGTGCAACTGTTGTCCATATTCCAACAGTTTTTCCATCGCTTGCTACAGAGAGAAAATCTGATCTGTTGCTAATTTGCCTGGAGTGAAGCCTCTTTGGTATGGGCCAATGATGTTCTGGGCGTATGGGGCTATCCGGCCTAGCAAGATAATGGAGAATATCTTAGAGATGGTACTCAGCAACGTGATACCTCTATAATTGCTGCACTGTGTGATATCTCCCTTTTTATGTATGAGACAGATAATGCCTCGTTGCCAATCGTCAGGCATTGATTCGCTGTCCCATACCTTGAGCACAAGTTGATGAAACACTTGGTGTAACTGGTCGCCTCCATATTTAACCAATTCGGCTGTAATTCCATCGGCTCCTGGCGACTTATGATTTTTTAGCCGATGAATTGCACGGACTGTTTCTCCTAAAGTTGGTGGTAGCAGTATTTGTCCGTCGTCTTCAGTTGGCGGGACCTCCAACTCGCCGATGTTCTGGTTGTTCAGTAGCTCATCAAAGTACTCAACCCATCGCTCCAATATGCCCATTCTGTCGGAAATCAGATTTCCCTCTTTGTTTCGGCGGGGTGAGCATCCAGGTGTATAAGGCTTCATTCTGCTGAATTGTTGGTAAAACTTGCGCGCCTGGTGCGGTTGCTCCCTGTACTTTTCTAGTTCACAGACTTGTTGGTTATCCCAGGCTTCCTTTTTCCCTCTGTGAAGTCGCTTCTCCGCTCGACGGAGTTCGTGATAAGTCTCTGCGCGTGCCCGCGTTCTTTGAGAATGCAACATTACTCGGTATGCATCATTCTTCCGTTCCGTTGCTAGTTTACATTCATCGTCAAACCAGCCGTTCCGGCTCCTTTTGCGACTGAGGCCAAGTATGTTTGTGGCCGTATCCATGATAACGTTCTTCAGGTGATTGTGAAGATCATTTGTTGATGCTTGATCTTCAGGTCCTCTGTTGACTGCGGTTACTGCGGCATCCATTTCCCTCTTACAGGTGTCGCGGAGGGTTGTGTTGTGGATGGCTTCAGTGTTCACTCTCACCTGATTGTCAGAGGGGATTCTAGGTGGTATTATTATTCGAGCTCGGAGCACCATGCCAACGAGATAGTGATCCGAGTCTATATTGGCCCCCCTATATGTTCTGACATTCCTCAAGGCTGAGAGGTGGTGGCGTACGATCAACACGTGGTCAATTTGGTTTAAAGTGGCCCCGTCTGGAGAGGCCCACGTATGTTTGTGAACCACTTTCCGCGCAAACCAGTTACTTCCAACAACCATTTCGTGTGACTCTGCTAATTGAGTAGTCCGCAGTCCGTTATCATTTGGTTTTTCGTGTAAGCTATGGGAGCCAAAGTATCGCCTGAATACGGGCTCCTTCCCTACTTGGCTGTTAAAATCCCCAAGTATGATTTTGATATCATATCTGGGACAGGCTTCGAGGGTTCGTTCTACTGCCTCGTAGAAGGTATCCTTCTCCGACTCTGCACTCTGCTCTGTAGGGGCGTGAACGATTATGAGGCTTATATTTCTAAACTTGCCTCGCAAACGCAGAGTGCATAGCCGTCCGCTTACGTTTTCAAAGCCGATAACAGCAGGTTTCATTTTTTGGCTCACTAAGAAACCTACTCCGAGCACATGGTTTACTGGGTGACCGCTATAATATATGGTGTAGTGGCTCTTCTCCAGGAAACCGGTCCCTGTCCATCGCATCTCTTGTAATGCTGTTATATCAGCCCTATATTGGGACAGGGTATCGGCTAGCTGCTCATCAGCTTCATCTCTGTACAGGGAGCGCACGTTCCATGAGAAAATGCGCAAATCGTTATTCCGTTGTCGTTGCCGGGTCCGTCGTTTTAAAATCCGTCCTGTCCGAGGCTCCTGTTGTGGCTTCGTAACAAGTTGTTTTCCGTGTAGGGTTGTCAGTCCTACCCAACTCCCAACCTGGAGGACCAGTTGGTACAATTTGTCCCGTTTTTAGGCGCGGGAGACTCGCCTTCATCCTTCTCCGTCTGCAGCTTTTCGTTAAGAAAGAGCTCCCAGCGGTCACCACGTGGAGGTGGAGATAGGGTTTGGTAGTAGAACTGTTGGTGTTGGTTCAGCAGGCATTTCCCAGGTTTTATGCTCCATCGTGGGTATCAATCCACCTTTCGCCCCGGGACCTATACTACCCTTTGACCACAGCTACCATGAAACCTCCAATAAGAGACAAGCGCAAATAATCAGGCTGAGAACACATGCCTCAGGAATTCTTCTAAGGGCTATCCCGATAGCCATGATGCCAGATAGTCTCTGATGAGGCTTCGTAGCCATTTAAAATAATTCCCCGTACAGACTCGAGTCTAATAGCCCATGGCCTTAAAGCATTTGCCTACTGCACCACAACCATCAGCTCAATGGGAATACAGCATTCCCCGGTGCTACTGCATGGAGTTTCTCTTCGGGCACTTGGTGTTGATTCAGGCGGTACGGTTGCTACCCCGTCTACCTCCTCGCACTTCTGATCCAGATGTCGGTAGTTCTTATAGAAGTGGAGGATAAGGAAATTGAAATCTACTGCAAATATTCATGCCATCTGTCAATTGCGGCTCTTTGGTCAGTAGGTAGATGCCGTTATTGTTATTAACTCAACAGAAACGTTCAACATCTTTTGTATGCTAGTCTCGGCTTTTGGCAAGTCAATAGAGTCTCTTTGTAATGGGCTGTTTCGGTAACAGCAATCATTTTCTTCACTTCTCGCTGGGCACTCTTGCGTAAAGTATCCGATGTTCTATTAACAAGAAACTTACACGAGAGACTAGTTGAAATGAATAGACGCATATACAAATATTTCGGAAAATACTTGTTCTCTTCGTCAGTGCTACATGTTACGGGGTTACAGGGGAAACGTTGCTTCTCCCAAATCTTCATCTGCATATTATCCTTTCAAAGTCTAGAGGTCCAAAGGTTGATGACCATGTAAGATGCAGCGGCCATTTTACGAGTCGTGTTCTTAACTTGATTTCACGTTTCTTCGAAATAAGTAATGATTCGAAATCAAGCAAGTGGGATCGCTTCATTCCTTTTCTCATGAAATCCCCACCATTAAATTCTTAACGGGCCAGTGCGGTCCTTCATGACGTTTTCTAGGTTGAACGACCCACAACGAAGTATTCAACAGTCGATGTCATGATGAGATAGTCTCATAGGCAACGACTTTGAAGAGAGATGAGGCTGTCGTTTAATAAACTATGTATTGAGAAGTACCAGGTCATGATTGTTCGGGAAATCAACTATACACTCGTCATCCTTATTACGAGCTACAACCCTTTACCCGCATATCGCCAACTCCCATATACCTTTGAAGTCGCCATTAAAATTGTCCACAATGATGATATAGTCATAGACAGGCATGTTACAGGTTCTCATGCCCAATACTTGGCACAAGGTGTCTTTTTCAGACTAATTTGTGGTGCTTATCCGGCGGAAAAGTCCGGCTCTCCTACTGTCGAGCGGAAACTGAATCATGCGGTCAATGTTGAACTTGGGGAGCAGCAGCTTTCCAACCCTGCGTGGTGGACGCAACATGCAAGCGAACGTAAACGACCATCAGATAGCGATCCCTTTCGAGCCCTTTTGTTACGCACATCCTGAGGATAATTCCTATATCTACTACTGACCACAAAGTGGCCGATCCGATTATTCGTGCGGTGTCGGACAGTTGAAACCTAACTGACCTTATGGTAGGCTCTGTGCTCGAACTATATGCCACCAATGACGAGGCGTTGCAATGTACAGAAATGAGTGGAAGCTTCTTGGGAAAACCTGCAAGGAAGCATATTTCATATATTCGCCAATGATCCGACATAGGTGAAGTTGACGCTCTATACCCCATTTAGGGGATAATGACAACCATACATATATATCTCCAGTCCTAGTTCGCAGAAGACTATTTCAGAAAAGTCATATTTGACTAAACCCAGGAATGATAGAAAGGTATGGCACTCCGAGAATAATAGTCATAGCATTAATAAGTTGAGGGTAATTCTAAGTCAGGCTAGTAGAAAGAAAATTGAGGCCCTGGGAAAAATTAAGTGAACCCCTCAGAAATTGCACAATCAACGGTTCTGGACCCGGGGGGAATTACTCCCTTCCTATCACCATCTTTACGGGCCTGGTCTTAATAAACCGATGTGCAAGCGTATGTGAAAGGACACTTTGCGAGGCTGCACTTTGGTGTGGGATCTGCGGCCATATATGGGCAATATTACTCTCCTGAAAAAAGTCAACGCGGGTGTCGCCTCCTCAGCCGGGTTCCTTTCTTCTATTACCACGATTCATTATGCACAATTGGGGTGATGGAAAGCACAGTACAGTTTTTAACTTGCCAGGGAAATTTGAAATTGTACACCCCCCTTCCATCCTTACAGCAAAATTTCTTATTATTTTCTCCTTTGAAAAATTCCATGCACAATTAGCCCTCGTTCGCTTTCAATAATTAGCTACCGACAAGATTTATGACGCCCATCACTGATTAAATTTTTCCAGGATGTTTTCGATTGCCGGTAATGAGAGCTGTATTAATATTAAACATCTTCCTTGAAGATGGAATCCTTTTAGTGCATCTTGCGGTCAGCTTATTCCTTCTATATTGTTCGAAGTAAATTTTTGACGGAGCTGAGCTATGGGAGCCAGGTAGCATACACCTGGTTACTGGGAACCATAAATTTAATGACTTCTTCAAGATTGCCTATTTATTTCATGGCTGCCTCCTATTTTAATTAAATTCTTTATGTTGCGCTTGTTGTCCTAGGCAATGAACGGCAGCAAAGTCAAGAGTGAAGGTAATCAGAATCAGAAAGAATCTCGTTCAATGCTCCTGCTCAAGACCGGCCAGGTGGTAATGAATTTCATGCACATTCTTCAGGTGGTCTTTAAATTGCAGTGGTACTCACCTGATATGAAAACACCTGAAAAGAGAAGAGAGTTGTCGCATTATTATTAGTCCATATTTTCTCAATAAAATTTATTTGGTGGAAATGTTAAACAGATTAAGAATAAAGTCCTTTTCGCTACTTCTTGTGGTGCCCAATTGTCCCAGGATTTTGTTAATAAGGGCAACAAGACGAAAAGCTGCGGTTGCTATGGAAAATTTCCTTTGAGTTTTATAAGAAACTTGTTTGACATGCACACTCCAAATGCGAGACAAAATTATGGGGAATTCCGCCCACTCGGCAACTCTCAAAAATAGATTCCTTGTCAAGGTTGAATGTTGTTTCCACTTTATTTTTCGTATTTTTCCTCGGAATAGATTGTGTGCTCTACTGCTCCGCAAAACATAAAGCTCCGGTAGCCCTCTACACCTGTCCTGGCACAGGTAACTTCTGCAGAATTAGGTGAAGTACGAGTAATGGCACCCGTTGCTGCCCAACTAAGGCTTTTCGCGGCACCCGCTCTTGGCTGCCTTGTGTTCGGTAATTATCGAGATAAGAAGGAACCTCTGTAATTTTTATTGGCGCGGGAACTACTCGATTTAGGCTGAAGATTAGACCCTAGAAGATCATCAGACAGATTACTTTATAGCCTTGGTGGAGCGCTCGTTCGCCTACTCCCTTGCGTTTCGGAACCCCGCCGTCTTTTGAATTGGCCAGAACGTAATTCTGATTCCGAACTGCTGCGGAACTATTTAAGTGGTTAATTAGGTTGATGGGCGGCATTTCCACATTAGTACGTACTCGAATGTGTATTGATACACATTTCGGGGAAGCAGTTTATTTGGAATTTGGATATCCCCACATGGCCAGGGTTTGGGCGTTCATGAGCGTGTATAAACTCATATCTACACCTAACCAAACATTTTATCGAGATAAATGTGTGAAAAGTATCCATTTCGGCGGCGTTTTGTTCCCAAGGGGTTCAGACAATGATTACCACCATCATTTATCATTTGAATGGGCGGATTTCTCACTGGCTTCCAATATGTTCTGTGAATTTGTTTGAAGGGACGTTGGCGTGCATGCTAATTTGGGAGAACTTGATATTTTTCTTTCATTCAACTTTCTTTATTAGAAGGGCTATGACAAATTGCTTTCGTTTTCTGCTGAAAACTTTCTATCAGGACTTATTACCCTCATTATTCATTACATTTCTGTCCAGATATTCCGTTTATTTCCGAATTCAAATCAAAGGAAAACGCTGGATTGAAGTCCTTTAACTAAACAGGAGGGATTCCATTCCCTCTCAAATTAACTTCGGACCCGTGCGAATCCATCACAAGACCAAGTCCACTACAATTGGTCTGTAAACATTCAATGTCATTTCTCATTAAATATATTGAGGAGCCGCCTAGTTCCAGGAACCAGGAACGTCTCTCCCCACTCGCCCCATTGAGGCTGTTCATCCTAGGGCGGGAGTCGTTTTATGTCACTTACTTAGAGTTAATTAAATTTTAAGAGTCAATTTGAATGGAGGCGCAATCACCCACGACAGGTACGAATGTAATACGAAATTTAATTAAAGCACACCCCATCAAAAATTGAAGGGGGCAGAGTCCACAGTATCAAAATGTCTCGTCTCATTTGAGCGCTCGTAGTGCAACAACTCCCAGCACGCGCATAAATCATTTTGTGGGGGTTAGTTTTTCGGTAAAAGTTTCAGTGTTTCAGTTCGTAGGCCACAAACATGAGAACAAGCCCCTTTTTCCCACTAGACCCTGAATTCGATATGGCTCCCATGAAAAATGCTGTATACGGGAGACCCCATTCTGTTAATTAGCCCGCGGTAATTCATTTTGCACAATTTAGTAGGTTAGTTCGTACATGATGCGTATTTTGAATTCCAATGGATTGGGTACGAAACAATGTGTTCGAACAATGGGTTTTGCAGGTTTAGTAATGATGAAGCTTTAATCTGGAGCATAAACTGGAAGACATCTCAATTAGCTTGAAAATAGAGTTCGCTCTTGAATGTTATGAAATCAGATATGCATACGATTCGAGGGAGGTTTTGTTACAAAAAGGGTCGAAATTGAGTAAACACAGAAACAATTGTAGAAATTTGGTATTTACTGTTTAGAAGCAGGATTTGATTCAGAAATAATAACAATTACGTTTGAACATAAATTACGAGGGTATTTTCGAACTTCATCATCCTTAACGACACAGCAACTGGTATCGGGTCTAGGACTACCGTAGTAAAGAGCTCCAGACATTCCAGTTTTTCGCCGAGATCCACCAAATCGACATCATTAAAGCTATCTGGTGTAACATCATTTCATCTGCGGGATAGACACGTCTTCCTTTTCTACCGTAGATATTGTCTCTATAGGACTTTGACCCTATGGTGAGACGTTTCGAATGGAACAGTTTCTGTGAACCGAAGTAGGCTCTGTTGGCTGCCAAAAACAAAAACCATGCGCACATTTCATTGTCGTTGCTGTTATCGACCAACAGTCTCAAAGTTGTAGTCTCCCTTCTTTATTCTTCTGATTTGACAAGTGTTATTAAATGTTGGCGTTTCCTTGTTCTTCGCTGTTGACTTCACGCCATGTGGCGTCAAGATCTCGCGCCACATGCTCGATCTGAATGAGGGCAGTTTGTACACCTCGGGTTGTTGTTCCCACAATGTCAATATTGTCAGCATAGGCTAGTAAAGAGGATGGTGTCCCTAGCATTAACATCTGCATCGAGGGTCCGTTTTTCCATTCCAGGTTAAAGAGGACGCGCTTAAAGCGGCTTTTGATGTTGAATGGTCTCAAGAGTGATCCTGCTGCTTTTGTCAGACCTCGCAGATCGGTCATCCTAGTCAGTCTTATCAGTTTCTTCGGGATACCGAATATCCTCCTGGCCGTGTTCAGTTTTACCTAGTCTATGCTATGCTATCATAGGCGGCCTTGAATACGATGAAAAGATGGTGCGACTGATGTGCATATTCCAAGAGTTTTTCTATCGCTTGCTGCAGAGAAAAAATCTGATCTATTTTCGGTTTGGCTGAAGATAAGCTTCTTGGGTATGGGTCAATGATGTTCTGGGCGTATGAGGCTATCCGACCTAGCAAGATGGGGGAGAATATCTTATAGATGGTACTCAGCAATGTGATACCTCTATAATTCTTGCACTGCATGGTATCTCCCTTTTATGTACGAGACAGATAATGCCTCGTTGCCAATCGTCAGGCATTGATTCGCTGTCCCACACCTTGAGCATGATAAACCACTTGGTGTAATTGGTCGCCTCCATATCTAACCAATTCAGCTGTAATTCCATCGGCTCCTCGCGACTTATGACTTTTAAACCGATTGAATGCATGGACTGTTTCTTCTATACTTTGTGGTGGCAGCATTTGTCCGTCGTCTTCAGTTGATGAAACCTCCAACTCGCCGATATTTTGTTTGTTGGGCAGGTCATCAAAATACGCAACCCATCGCTCCAATATACCCATTCTGTCGGAAATCAAATTTCCCCCTTTGTCTCGGCAGGATGAGCATCGACAAATATAAGGCTTCACACCTTTCTGACTTGTTGACGCGCCTGGTGGGGTTGTTCCCTGTACTTTTCTAGTTCACAGACTTGTAAGTGTTCTCCTAGACTTCCTTCTCTTTCTGTGAAGTTCATGATAGGTCACTGCCCGTGCCCGCGTTCTTTGAGAGTGCAGCATTGCCTGATATGCGTCATAGTTCCGTTCCGTTGCTAGCTTACATTTATCGGCGAACTAGTCGCTTTGTTTGCGGCTGGAGACAAATATGTTTGTGGCCGCATCAATGATATTTTTCATCCCTTCCTTTTTGTCAGTTATGTCAACTTCATCTAATGCGAACATCTATCTCTAAAATGACCCTGATGAGGCCGTAATCATACTCTTCCAACACCCAAGTTGAGGACAATTAACAAAACTTATCTCATTGAAGGAAATTGCCTATTTTTATTGCGTTAATGATAAGAATGGTAACTTGCTTAACAGCTGTTGAGCTGTGGACAGAAAATGGAAATATTATAGTGGATCCCACCAGAAAAATTTGCTCATCTGCTTCGACTAGTCCAACGAATAGATTGAAACGAAAAGACCCAGCGATAACGCATACATTAGCGATATCTGCCGCTCTACAAGCAACCATTAAGTGCAAGTTAATTGGCAAGATGATATAATCATAGCGTACCCGGTGAGCTGAGTCGTAATAATACACTCAAAATAACCCCCGCTTCCCGGAAAAGGCGACTTCAAAATAAAAAAATTGTGGGCTAGCAGCCTTGCAATTTGGAATCCTTTCTACTACCGAAATGGCAATCAGCTCCAATGACGACCATTTATAGCTATCGAAAAAGTATAGACGCACTTTCCTCGACAATTATATCGAAAGTCCCAGTGTGGAAGGTTTTTAAGGTTTTGCTGAAAACCCACACCCGCAAAAACAACGTACTCCTGGGGTCCGGCATTGGTATCATGTCAAAGCCTCCTTTCCGTTAAATAGTTATCGACAATAGCAGCGAGGTAGATGCGAACATGAATCCCATCCACGGCTTCCCGTATTAATCTCTAATTGGCCGAACTAAACGTATCTCTCACGTTCAGTGTTACCACCATCGCGTTCTCGCCGATTCAGTTTAAGTCAATTTTATGGCTTCCCCCCTAAGAACTATTCTCTTTCGCTCCGATGGATGGCAAGCTTGAAGTTCTTGCGGTTCCCTTGTAAATATGTTTTGTTTTGTCCCTAATCGCTTAGACTTATTGTTCTCTGAGCCGCTGATATAGCTCGATGGCAGACTGATCGAACACTTGCCCATTCACCGTTTCACCAGTAGTGGATCCTCTACTAGGTAATGGCGATCTTCGAGGCATGAACGCGTCAGATGCCTTGGTGACTTATTGTCACATGGAGAGGTTTCTCCATGGGATCGCCTGCTTTAGTAGGTTGGCCTAGCCACTTTTCCAAGAATCTAGCCACACTTCCAGGAATGTTGCCACATTCAAGGCTTTTTCTTCCCGGTAATGTTTCTGCCTCCTTGGTTTGCTGTTGTTGTAGTCCTCGCAAATGTGCCAGTGCTGCGCTAACAAGTGTCAGGTCTACGGTTGAGAAAGACCTCTTTTGCGAAAGTTGCTTGCATCAGCTAAATCAAAAGTCTCTAATAGACTTTGGCCCCTTCCGCTACTCTCACTGCTTCCCAACTCGAGGGCCCAAGCGTTGAAATCAGTGGCATTCATCTAGTCACCTTTGGAACTCGTCCCCTTGCGTCAAGAATAAGGTCGTCTAACATGTCTTCAAATTCTGACAATGTGAGACTGAATTTTGCGTAGTAGTTGAACACGTATACACCGGTCCCTATTGTACCCCTGACAATATGGGCTTTCTCCCCACAGCTTTAACATTGACCGGATCGATCAATGCCGCTGGTGTGTCCTTTCGTGAAATATCCAAACATGAGGCACTTGAAGCACCTGAAATTTGTTCTCGCAGAGGGCAAACAACCCGTCCGATTCGAACCTTTCTGCCAACAATAAATTCTGCGCTGCTTGTGAACTGTGAACTGTGACATTCGTCCCAAGGGAGTTCTTCACTTGTGTACGAAAGCTGTCGGCTTGGCCCAATATGATTTTTTTCAGTTTAAACGAATTTTGCTAAGATTACCACCCAAATCTTCGAGGATGGAGTCAGAGCTGACCTTTTTTGAATCTCCGCGTACGACAAATTGCCGTTACTAGAGATAACAATTGCCTCTGGGCGTTATCGACAGGTTTCCTTCGATTGCTGATGCTTGCACTTGGAGTCCGGGTTTTCAACTTTCTTTACTTTTAGTTATGTTCTTTGGAATTGCTAGAATACTTTGTTCCTCTTAGGTACCTGCTGATTCCCTAGAAGATCACCGTCTTTTCCCTGAATTCTTTTCGTCGGTGGCAGATCGCTAGCACTATGTCACCTGGGATATAGTTGCAATGGCAGGTTTCGGCTTTTCCTTCGGACCTAAGGTAGACTGAGAATACTACTAGTCTTGGTAAACCTAACAACAGTGAACTGTTTGAATGTTTTTGTAACTTTCTTCGGTTTGCCTTCGGCGGCACACCGTTCCAAAACAGGTGCCTCGCTTCACAGTCCATTGAGAGTGCTCAGAGTTGCAAAGGTACTTCGTCAGAAATCACGTAGCCCGACAGCATTGGACGTAATAGCGTATGTAATGTAGAGGTCTAGACGAAATAAGTGCTTCAGTGCATTCAGGGCATCACCTGGTAGGGCTTCAGAGTCCCAGTAGCATCTGCATCCACGGTTCCTTGCATCTTATTAAGCTTGGTCCAATTGGATTTCTTGCTCAGCACCGAGCACCATCAACAAAACCATACGTGAAAAGGGGGAAACCCACAGTTGCATATACCCAGAAAACTGTCTTTGGACGGAAACTTCATTTACTTGAAAAGACCATCTTGCAGGTTTAGAAGGCCTCCTAAGCTACTTAGTCTCCAATTTAGCTTAAAATCCATTCATAAAGTCAGTTGAGTTAGACCATATTTTAGGAGTTATTTTCTAAATGTGCGTAAGAAAAGAGGTACTGGCATCGACTTCGAAATCATTTGCTGATTGCATGCCTTCGCTTGAAAATCGCAGCGGCGTCTACTCCCAGACGAGCAGAGCGTCGACTACTATATTCAAGACAAGCCATCTCTGCGATCTGGCTGTCGACTAGTAAGGGAAAAACCTTCTTGTTGCGCGAAAAATACCAACTGTAAAAAACCGGACCGACAATATTGAGGAGCACACTCTGGCGCGGCTGAAACTGTCGGCTACATGTCAATAGGACGTCAAAGGAACTGGCTGGTTACCGAAATGCAGGAGAAGGGATTGAGGACCATAAGAGCTGGGAACTTTGTTGAATGCTGTTAGTGAGTCTGTGTGCGATCCGTGGAGGGGTACGACGAATCCACCATTGCGTTGGTCAAGAACACGGAAGCTGCGCAAATAATAACGATTCCGCTTCCTTGGGTGTTAACCATCCTGGCAAGCAGCCCTTTACCGAGTATATCAACTGTGCATCAACTAACATCTGAAGTCACCGTACCCTGTAAGTACTCTTTAAGCAAAACTGATATCATTTTCGCCCCAATTGCTGCAATGACCATTCTGAGGTATAGGGTTATCTATAGGTCAGTTGTAACCGTTGTAATCTTGTATGCTTTTGCGCGCATCTGGACAATCTAGAGTCAACGACTGTTGTAGTAGTAGATTAGACCATTCGCAGTCTTCACCACAGCGTCAACTGCACCCATCGAGCCAAAAGCACTTGCTCAGTCCATTGGGCTGCTTTATATTCTTATGCCACGGAACAAAGAGGAGGATGAGTTATCTTTTCGTTATCCCACCAAACTACGGGATATTGTCGCTGCGTGCAAACGCTTAATGGCTTCTTGGCTGTTAGTTAGAATGACGGTATTGCACTTTGAGTTCGAAATATGTCCTAGCCATTCACAAGTCTGCCGTAGGCGCCACCTCCGCTTTGAAATACACTTGAAAATCAAGGAAGACCATATGACTCGACTACACTATGCGTATCTCAAAACACTCGCACTAAGGCTCCTGTGATAACTTTTAATCCGTTGGTTAAGAATACTGTTATCCTTACAACATCTTACCGATTTTCCAATCTGCCTCGTATTTAATGCGGAAGTCCAGACGGAATAAGTGCTAGAGTACGTTGAGGGCATCTCTTGCAGAACTTCAGAGCCCCAGTAACGTCTGCATATGCGGTTCCTTGGATCTTATTAAGTTTCCATCCATGATTGGTTTGACCAGAAATGTCATTCAGGGAATGGTCGAATGTAATAGGGGCCCTACTTGTAAAACGAGCATTTCAACGTGGTTATCAACCGCATAACATCTAGTAAAGTTCTACCTCAAGTACATGAAATCTGAACTCAACGATATCCATGAAGAAGTGTTTAGTGTATGTTTATTATTATTCTGTTAAGCGAAAGTCGCACCGCGTCCTTGAAGAACTATTGTGCCCCTTTTACTGGTTATAGTGTACCTATTGATCATAGTATCTCAAGCAGGCCTGGAACCGTCAGGAACTTTAGTATGTTCCCTACTTCCAGATGTTTCAGCTTTGCATCTGGTACTAAGTGTTCTCCCAGATGTCTCGACCTACTTTGCACAAGTGCCGCACACTGTCCCAGGACGTGCATAGAGGTTTCGTCCTCCTCCTCACAGAACCTGCAGGCAGTGTCCGTAGATATCCCTAGCTTCCCTAGGTGATGGTTTAGTCGACAATGACTAGTGAGAATTCCCACTATGATTCGGAGGTTCTTTTTGGTGAGGTTTAAGCAATCCTTTGTACGCATGGGTTCGTATCCCGCAATAAGCACCTTGGACTGCTCCATCCCTGGTAGGCCCGCCCAATATAGTTCCCTCAACCGTTTCTCTTCGTTTCTTAGATTCATAGCCATGAAACCGCTTCCGATTCCACAGAAGAGTTCTGGTCCGTCTAAAGGCATCCCTGCTCCATTCTTGGCTAGTTCATCCGCTGCCTCATTGCCTTCCAACCCAGCATGGCCTGGAACCCAAAGTATCCAGACCATGTTGGACGAGCCGAGTGTATTCAGTCTCTCAAGGCATTCCCATACCAGTTTAAAGTTCACCTGGTTGGACCTAAGTGCCTTGATCGCTGTTTGGCTATCGGTGAGAATAGCTATGTTCTGCCCCCTGTAGTTCCTTTGCAGATTAAAGGAGGCATATTTGTCTATGGCGTATATTTCCGCCTGGAATATGCTAGTGTACCTGCCCATTGGCTCAAAGTACATTTTCCTTGGACCAATGACACCGGCACCCGCTCCCTCTGCTGTGAGGGATCCGTCAGTGTACCAAGTAATCAGTTGCTGGTTTAAGCCGTATGTCGCAGCCACGCTCTCCCAGTTTGCCTTGATGTTTGTTATCATTGATGAAGGGAACAAGTGGTTCCCGTAATATCGGTATTTGCAAGAATAAATATCTACACCAACGAAAAGGAAACGACAAGTTTTTTATTATTTCAGATGTTTAATGCAGCTTTTGGAGTTTCTGGAGAGCCGCTTCCAAATCCTGGGGATAATAAATGCTTTATAGAGAGAGTAAATTTGAAGTTTGAAGGAAGTATTATATTTCTTCTTGTTACTGGTGACATTTGACATGATGTCTTGTTCAGAGGCTATGGGTCGTTTCTGTGAACTATGATGTTTTCCATAAAACACTTCGGCTATGTTGATGACAATTGCTGGCAGTTGATTCGATCGACAGAAGTCTCAGTCTCCCGGGTCATCGCGCTCTCCCGATTTGCATCAATGGGTAGAGCATCGAAGGCGTTGATGAGTTTTATATCTTGGAAACGTGGTTTCTGCCGATGGTAGGTAAGTAGGTAGGTATCGGTGGCCGCTCCGAGGAGCCCAATTAGCGCTTTGGTGTGCCGTTTTGATGCAACAAACTCCACAAACAGACCGTGACTGTTCTTATGGGAGGAGGGAGGCAGGGTCCAGCCGACGCGGATCTTCAGAGCCAGCCCGTAGCATTCACGATGGAAAGCAGCTCTCGACCTTGCGGCTAGAAATCTCTCTGAGGTCCCCAAAGAATGGTTTACGCAGTGTCCGCAGCCTGACTCTAGCCAGAGCTGGGCAATCGCAGAGAAAGTACATGAGGGTTTCCCTTCCTTCTCCGCAGCTTCGGCAACGCGAGTTGTAGGATATGCCGAGCCTAGCGACATGGTCCCCTATGGGCCAGTGCCCTGTGCAGACCACCGTAATCTTGACTGCCGATGGTAGCACCGTTTATTTTCCGAAATCTAGAAATGCAAATATCCCAATGCCAGCTTTAAGTTGAGACTATTATGTACGGCTGTATGAATCTTACTCGAACGTTCTAAGCCTTCATCAACACCTATTTGCGTCCTGTCATGAAGGTATTCTGGCTTCACACACTTTCATAAAAAGAGCTTCATCCGCACATGGGCCAGATAGCAGGCTGTCTAATGCAATGAAATCGACATTGCCAAGACGGCCAAAGGGAGGGTCACTCCAGATATACATGGAACCATGCAGTGTAGGAAGAGTACATGCAAGGTTATGAGGAAATTAGAGCTGAGGTGTATTTAAACAAATCTACAATGACTAATTTGTGTGTGCTACAAATATCAGCCACTCTCAGGAAGTAATTGAAGCAGTTAAGTTTTTACCAATGCAATCTTAGTTATTTCAGTGGACTTTCTATCAGCTAAGATATAAGATATATTCTGATCATCCCAGTTGTTTTGACGGGTACCTCTCTTCTATACAAAATCCACGAAAATTACATTCGAAGCGGGGAGAAGAGGATGCTAAGGACCGCAATAACCTTCCAAGATGTTTTAACTCGACTACCATCAATATATCTTCTCCCAACAATCCTCCCTCACCAATCAACAACGTCATCAATCAACCCAAAATGGCATCCAGGCATCAATCAACAACTGCAGCAATCAACAGGAATTAACCCTTCAGCAGATTCAGCCCCATTAAACTCATATCCTGCAGTAGTAGCTGGAGGAATGAAGAAATTAAGCAATGTTTAAGAGTTTCAATATTATAAGGGAGAAATAGATAATACTTATGCTATTTTCAATCAAGTTAAATTAAAGATGTGAAGTAGGACATATGTAGGCTCTCATTGTTTTATTGTTCTTTACGAGTATTGAAAATCAAAAAGAGTTGCACTCCTCGTCAAATAGTTTATTGATTGTTGAAGCACTAGTCCCATAAATAGAAGATTCGAAGAGGGTATGAAATAACATAGAGACAGGATACAAGATACAAATTTGAGCTGAGGAAAACGGTGGTTTTTGAAATAGAAGCAACACTACACGCGCTTACACGTGCCGCATATCAGGACTAATGTTGAAGTGGGGCTTGTCCTCTATCACTCTGATGGATGACATAATTGTGAATGATAATTCCGTTAAACGTTCGAAATGGGTTATTTTATCACACTAATATCTATCCAGCACCGAAGGACTGACGGCCGTGGAACATTACTTCGACTATATTGAAGTTTATCTAGGATCTCTAAGTGAAGCAAAAATGACTGATATAATTCAAAGTCAAGTTCAAACCGAACCATATCGTCGGTCCATTTTATGGAGTTGGCAACATATTTGTCAGTCAATAATGAGTTCCGCCGTCAATCTAATACTTCAAATGTCAATTCAGACATTTTGCTTTAACAGGTCCGCCCAGGTAGCATTTCTTTCAAGTTTACTGCGCCTCATGTAAACCCAGAGCGTCGATTGATTCTCAACAAGCAAACTTTTCTACGGATGAAAGATGAATACAGCTGTTGTCAGTGCTAAAGTGATAAATCCCTGAAAATTAAATTATTTTAATAGTCTGCTCCTCCTCCCACACTGATAAAACACACAAACCACTTTATATGCCCTCACCATCGACATTTCGATGCGCTTAAAAATGTTTTCTTTGCATTTTAACAAAGTCATTGTCACCTGTTACATAGCCCACCAGCCAATGGCATTCGTCACCCTTAATTTAGCCAGGGGAGAAACACAACAATCGAGGGTACCAGAAAAAGGAGGAATGAGCGATTCAGTTGATGTTGTTTTTCGTTAAGCGTATAAGTAAACAGAGCCGGCCTTGTATGTATTTATAACGAGCGCTCTACAAGAGGGTGCAGTTTAGAGGGTTCTGTAAAGCAAAATAATGATATTTTTCGTAAACATTCAAAAAGATGTAGAAGTCAGTGGGGCCAGGGAAAGGGAAATATCCTCAGTTTTGGAATGTTATGGTAGACGTTTGTTGAGTTATGGATTGTTATCGTGCCATCCACAAGAACTGGGGATCGATTGATTGTCATACGATTAGTGAAAGTAAAGGAAAATCGTCGCGTTCTTACAACCCTTAGCGACATGGGGAAATATCGAATTTTGAAGCGATTCTCCGTGGTATACCCATCGCTAATGTTTCTTCTGCATCTTCTAGAATGTTTTCGGTTGTATTGTTCCTTCTTCCATATGGTTTCACGATAGAAGCACACCAATTTGATATTATCGACAAAATCTTGTAAGAGGATATTAGGAAGGAAATCCTGCAAACCACTAAAGAAATCTAAGTCTTGCAATGCCTTCCATGTACGTCACAATTGCAGAATGCTAAAAAAATGCAGATTTAGTGGCAATTGGGTGGCAAGTGGGAGCATTTTGTAATATTCGAGAGGTCATGTCAATCAAACGATTCGACGAAATTATTAATGCTCCTGAAAAGGAGTTTCCATTGGAGACAACTGTAGATTAGAGAGCGGCTAACCACATATGTAGAACTCGCATTATGTGGAAGGTAGTCCACACCAGGCGCAGCATTGGTCGCTTTTTTCAACCATTTCCTCTTGGAGCAACACAGCGGACGACTCTCGTTGGGGGGAAAGACTAACTCACTTTTAAATGGAAAAGTTGTAGAAGAATTTTGAACAAGAAAAATTGAAACTTCCCTTTTTGCACCATGGCCGACTGAACAAGAGAGCGAAGAAATCGAATGTAAAAATGACGGCAATAACAAAGAGGTCGTCCCATGTTTACACCGTAACCCGCGACCTCGTTCCATGTTCGCATCATTATCCTTTCGAGTACACACAAAAGTAGGAAACCAAAAGGCCTGCAGGCATTTGTGTAGATAATCCAAGGACTTCACTTATGGCTTGCTTTCAGGAAGTCGGTGATTTTTTCAACAGCAAGCACAAGTATATCTCGGACGGTCTGTTTGACAAGGACGAAACGCCTGTGGCACGAATACTGGGCGTACATACGAGTGTATATCAACGAGACTCGTCTGCATATGTAATCTGTAGTTAAAATTCGATCAATGTCATCATTTAATATTCACAGCACATTCGTACCAATGATTTATATACCTAATGGGGATGAAGGTGGGGACAACTTACAGCATTAATGTTGGGTCGTGAAAGTTGTGGCGTTGAGCAGGCGGAAATGTGCTTTGACCGTGCAGTGGTGGAAGGAAGTTACTTTTCACTATTGACGCAGTGATGGGAAAAGAAAGTGGAGAAAACGAAGAAATTTCCCGAACATAGAAACTGTATATTCCGTAAGTGTAAGTTTGAATAAAAAAGTGTGATAATGGCTGTAAAAATTCTTATCCATCCAGGATCTTCTCATATATTTCATTCAAAATTGATGACAGTCGCCTCCTAACATGCTGGTGCTAGCAAAAACCTGTAGTGCTGATAGCAATCAAAAACAAGTATAACTACATTGAACAACTTGACAACTTTATATATATTTTTTTGGAGGGTTTTCTGAGTATCCATTTTTTCCCTTTAAATCGGGTTCCGCGAAATTCACAGAAATGGAATGTTTATCGAGAATGGGGAGAGTAGGATGCTTCTCAAAACTAATTTTTGAGGGTAGTGTCACACTAAAGTAAGATGCCCAGTGGGAAATTTAAACCACTGAAGCCACCCGAGCAGATGGTAGCTTCCCAACCCCAATCCAATGGGATCCAAAAACCATCCTAGATCCCCTCTTTAAGGTGGTAATCGGTAGTGTAGTCTTTCTTGGCTACGGTAAATGAATGCGTTTACTCACAGGATGTTGGATTATCGCAACGGTACGCTATCGGTCTTCGAACAAAACACCTCCCCGTTGACAGACAACTAGTCTGGAATGGTTTGTCTCACTACTTCAGGCTAGCCTTTCCTCTCTCCCGCATTAGGGATCTTTCCACTAAGAGAATTTTTTTCATCGACGAGAGGGGAGAGGAGGAAGGGTACTATAAATATAGGGAACTCCCTGTCATTCGGCCGTCCAACCAAAAGGAAATGCGCAACAGGGCTCCACCTATTGGCTCCAATTAGCATGAAAATGTTGTCTCGAAAGAAGTCCTCTGTGATTGAATAAAGCTGCTGACGAATCCCATCCCACCCTCCATAGGGAAGAAAGGTGTTATCGGCGTCGTTCACAACCTCATTGGAAAACACACAATCAGGAGATCATACCTTCCCAATATTGTCCAAGTAAGACTGAAGACCTCTTTGCCCATTTAGGAGTTGGCTAAGGAAATAGTCACTCTCAATATGCTTCCAATTCAACTACGCAATAAGTCACCAATGAGCCGGACAGTTCATCTGCCTGTTGTCTCATTTTGCTGAAAGAGTTGCCATTAATTTAATGTTTGTAGCCGTTCCTCACGATCAACCACCTCCTTCGGTTTTTCTAGCTTGCGTTTGTATATCCTCCTTAACAAGAAGGGTAGCCGGGCTCACTCGCATGATCACCATCCCGGCTGGTTCAGAGACAGTGCGGTAGGCAGACGCCACACGCTAAGTTTCCCGTCTCTGCGCTTGGGTAAAGCATCATAGAACAGAGTAGACTGCGTTGCACTGATTAGAAAACATGGCCTGTTAGTTGTATAATTCTCCTACGTTTTATAGAAGTTCCTTTGTTTTCTATAGTTCATTTTAAGTAAAACTATTAAAAGAGAGAAACATGTGTCTGCATTTTTTAAAAACCAGAATAACTCTACTGTAAAACCCAAAACTTTTCCCTCAATCTTTGCCATTTGCCGATTTAAGGCCAAAACTCCAACTGGAGCATTGTCCGCTGCTGCTTTGATTTGCTAGAAAAAGCCCATTTCAGAGTCGAGAGTGAATCCAAGATATGTAACCGTCGTTTTGACCCACCGACTCACGGATCAGCTCAGGTGACTACTTCGGTTATTTTCCACCGCAAAACTTGCACCATGAGCAACCATCCATCTGCTTACCCGACACATCGACATGCCGAGTTTGCTTTGCGCCTATTCAGCAGTGCGGCGGCCTCATCTCCATAACCGTCCAGGCACGGTATGTCGAGTAAAAAGCGTTCCAGAGGTCCGGTCCTAGGACCTGCGCTTCCTCCAACGCGATCCCCATCCTCTTCTGCCCCTCTAGTGCCTGCATAATACGGTTCATCTGCTCAGCCATAAGGGAGCAAGGATTCCGGAGATTTTCGAGTTATCAGCTTACAGCCGAGTCCCTCAACTGGGTTTTGTCAGCAACGAGTTTTGCTTCTTTTTACCGCGCTGCGAAGTGTCCTTTTGGCTCGGCTGGTACTCAGTTATTGCCCTAAATGACGTTTATTTAGACGTTATGTGTCTCGGTGCTCTTTTGGCTGTGGGAGCTCCGCTGGCTTTCATTGTCAGGGTCATAACTGAATTTATGACCATGTCAACTGTAGCGCCACCATGCCCAGATCTATGGCAAGGCTCCATCTGCTCCAAGAGCTTCGACTTATCTGTCGGTATTCACGTTCGCAAAGTTCCACGCACTGGAAGAGCGCCAAGGTGCTCCATTCTGAGAGGCAACATCAACCACTTTAAAGACTATGTACTGATAGCCACTTGCCGAGAAGTTTTCCATCTATCCATCAACGACATCAGTGATTTAAATGTAAAGGTTATATCGGAAATATTTTCTTCGCTGTCTCGACGCGCGCCGGAACGTTTAAGGTTGATCCGGCGATTAAAACTCCGAACATTGCAAGCGCTGACAGTTCGAAAATTCTGTTTCTCTCTAGGGTCTGAGTGAGGGGTGCTCCATTCAAATACCCTGGCATTCAAGTCACCCCCAACTAGGATCCGCTCCTCCGTGCCCAAGATAGCGTTCTCCAGGACATGAAGCTTACGTCAGAAGCCCGGCATTGGGCCATTCGGTGTTCGATAGACGTTAAACCTTCAACACCAAAACCAGGCAAAGTAATCCTCCCGGCTTTAGGTGGAAACTCTAAGGCAGGTGCCACCCCGAATCCAGATGACAGTGAAACCTAATAAGTTGGGTCCTTGTTCCGGTACTGTTCATTGATGAGCTTTTATCTCCACAGGAGGCTGCACTGCACTCTGGTGGAGGTTGGAGACTTTCGAGGAAGAGGCATTCCTGGCCTTCATAGAAGGAGCTGTGACAGCATTTAACTGACGAATGTAACACTACAATGCACGGACGGCGTTTGCT
This sequence comes from Hermetia illucens, assembly GCF_905115235.1. NCBI lineage: Eukaryota > Metazoa > Arthropoda > Insecta > Diptera > Stratiomyidae > Hermetia > Hermetia illucens. Next base: position 67,657,563 of record NC_051853.1, read on the forward strand.
TCGCAACAAGAAACTAAACTACAGGCAGAACTAGAACTCGACGTTCAGATCATCGTGTTTGCTAGAGAGGAGGCTTTGCTAGATGAACGCAGCTCGCTGAAGAGTAGCGAGATCTCTGAAATAACCTTATGAAGAGCACACGGACACGAAAATGGAATTGTATAGACTGCTGTGGCTTAGTGTTAACAAGAACTAGTGGACACCTCCCATAAACTTGTAATGGGCAAGATACGTTTACAAAAATCACCTTATCAAAAATAATTACATCTCCTTTCCCGCAGTAGGAGAAAGGTAGACCGCACCCCACGGTTTGATAGGATGTCTTCCAGATCCCTGAGGTAACTGAGGGAATTGCAGAGGATCCGTGGATATATTGGAAATAAGAAGTTCACGAGATTCTAACTAAATTTGTATTTACTCCAAGAATTTTGAGGAGCGGTTAACTCCCAGATTTTAGTTCATGGGCCATTCGTTTTGAGCAAGCACCCATTTTATAAAAATTCAGTCCAGGCTAGCTAAGGCCAGAATCCGATAAAGATTAGTGCCTCACGATGTGCTCATGAGTTAATATAATTGAAGGTTGCAATTAGTCTGATTAGTGGGGCAGCGATGAAGGTGGGTCTAATGAGTTTCCTCTGTCCTTGCAATGAAACCGTCAGCTATTTTTGGATTTTTGACGAAGTGGATACTTGCCCAAAGTGAATAGCCCGTACAGTAGAATGTAAGAATCAGTCAGTTGTTCTTCAAAATTAGGCTGGTCTACCATCAAGTACCTGGGGACTCAGAACCAATAAATCTTACCGAGTATGATATACAATAGGTTTGTCTCGATCACTGAACCCGTGACTTATGAGATTGGGCGATGGTCAAAGACCGTTCGATCCGGTTGAAATCAAGCGCGCAAGTGGAGTGGTAAAAGTGAAGACCCGGGTGCTATGAGCGAGAGAAAAAATCCACGACGGATTACATCATCACTATGCAGAAGGCGCGGTCTTTAGGTTCGCACCCCTTTTTGGTATCCCTAGGCCATACATTTTTATGAACTGAGAATGACAAGGCCAAGGCAGACTTTCACAGTCAATCACCATCTCTTGAGGCTTTTGGGATAGCTGTGCCCTCTCCGTCGACTTCGATCAACTCCAATGGTCTTTGGCTGTTACTTAGTTGCGCAAGGCATTATTTGGACCGGATTTTGGAATATTTTGTATGACGCAAACCATGGTTGCAAATAGTCAAACTCGACCTCATAAATAGAAATTATGAGGCGATCCTTACTGCCAATCGTAATAAAAAATAATGCAGTCGACATCCGGATTGGTGATTACGGGGTCGTATCAAAATCGACCGTTAATACCTGAGGGTAGGAGTACCAAAGTATAGTCCCAGGCTGACTATCGCAAACAGGGTAACATCGATCTTGCTATAAGTGGTTGCTGTCTATGCGGAAGCACTGACAATGCTATAATCCGAACGGCAGTGAGTTTTTAATGCCGGGTAATTGCGTTGAGAATGCGCTGCGCTTATAGGGCAGCATCAGGTGAGGCAGTACAGGAATATCTTTTTGGATCTTTTATCGATTCCTCTAGATCAACTATCGAATAAGGCGCACTACGTCCAGCAGAGAAAAGAATCGAATCCGTTGGAGCTGACGAGGGAACTATACTATAGCGCCACTTGACGCATACACTGGTTCCGTGTAATGACAAATCGGTCGGATGAAGGCACGGATAGTTAAATTTCAAAATAAGACGGTTTCTTACGGCACGTGGTTGCTATAAAGAGTATTCGATTCTATTCGACGCTTCAGATTGATGTCTTCAACGTAGGTATGGATCTCAAAATCTCATAGAGGAGATGTTAAGATCAAAGACGAGTCAAATGGCAGTAAACGCCACAACAGGCACGGTCCAAAAGAAGCTCTGGTAAATAGAACCAACCTGAAAAACATATTGAATTCGTGATTGTATAGACCAGAGGCCTCAACGCAAAGTAATATTTCAAGACAGTCAAGAGTATATACCTGGATAATAAATTTTTGAAAGTCTAGAAGTTTTCAGTGAGTGCCTGTAGTCCCTTTCTTGCTTGTGCAGTTCGCATTGAATATCATTCAGACCAAGCGTAGATTTGGCATGCAGTACCGGACACCTCTAATACCAGCAGCGCAACTAAGGAACAAGGCCTCCGTTTGATAAACTCAATAGAATCTGCTGAAAGTGCTACCTAAGATATGAAGTCCCCTAAATAAAGCCTCCTGCGTTTGGCTACCATAATTCAATTAGCTGAATCGAAAATCAGGCATCAGGAAGCATTTTTCCAGGTATTCAGAAGGATTCCCAAAACGTCACCTTTAGACTACTTTCTCTGATATGTTTAGGCATAGCGTTTTCTTAAATTTTATTGGAAGATACTGAGAGGAAGAACGGCTTTAGATTACGACTGCCACTGTCAAGCCACTGCCAAGACTACAACGTAGTGGACTACGGACGATGATGGGACGAAAATTAATCACAGATGAAATACTTCAATACTGGAGTGCTCACTAAGGGATGTAATACGATCTCATGAGACATTCTACTGAGCGTAGATGTTCTCTTGTGTCGCTTTCAATTATCGTACCGATTAACGACTTTTCGATATGAAACTCCCACGGTGACAGTGCTCCCACAGGCATCATCAATGTTCATTTTACTAATGATACCGCAGTCAATTTACGCAGACCCATAATAAATGCATTGGAGTTAACCTTTCGCATCCCAATTCCCACATTTGAATTAGTATTCCCTGGCCGTCCGTGCCTGTGTGCACCATTCAATATGATCGAAGAAGTCATAATGCTAATCGTAAATTCGCCTCTCCCATCTCAAATATTAATTTCATAAATGTTATACCATCTGTACTGAAATGATAATAGTAACATGGACATACGTGCACTCGAGGGAAGGTAGAAAACAAATTATTATTATTTCATTCATTGAACGGCGTTCGGGACATCAATTTCCTCCAAGTTGCTATCAATATGCCGTAACAGCCCCCATTCCTTCTGGCTACCGGGAATGAAGCGTTCATCTCGTCACTTTGTCATACAAAACATGTACCCAACAAGGACGGGGGCGATGGATAGACTAACTACAGTCAGGATGGAGCGCGCACCCTTTGGAGCTCAAATTCGATATCTTCACCGACGAATAATAACTTCATTGCCAAGCACCAAAACAAGTTTATGTCATCGTATTTCCAGGTTGCCATATTGAACATTTCAGACACGTAGCCATCATGTAATATAAATGTTGCATGGATAACGCTCAAAAACAGCGCTGCCAACATTTTGCCTGCCATAAAAAATGGATAAGGGCGTGCGATATGGATGTTTGTGCGGGTGAACAAGCAGGAGAAACATTCACTGGATTCTATCGCTCTTGGTTCGACTGGGAGCCTCATTGTCAATCTCAAACGGAAGACTGGGCAATGCAGAGTCGGTATTAGAAAAGAGTCGCATCCTTCGCTTCGAACATGGAGGACAATCGAAACAGAAGACAATGCTTGGATATAGAGGGCAACCCCTCTCTTCAATCCCACACGCTTGAGGAAATTGAATGGTATTCACAGCCTGAAAAATTCCACCGAGTTCTAAACCGAGTAATTAACTTATCAGTTCCCAAAAATACGTGAGTGACAAAATCCTTTTTCCTGAATTTGTCCTACATCCGCAGCCAGAAAAAGTCATCCGAAGCTGAAGGTTCTCTAGATTTGCCTTTTAGTTCACCCCTATCAAATTATCTTGCTTTGAAATACACATGCCCGCATACACATCCCATGCCCATCTAGGACATCACAACCTTGGAAATGAAGACCACTCCATAAATTTTTGATGTCATGACTAACGAAATAGAAGGAAGTTTTTGACATGACTTGTTCGATTGGCTTAACCGTGTCATTTCCGGCCCAATTTGTATGTATGGAATTTTTATGCGGTGCTGTCGTTGGCGGCCAATATCAGGACAATAACCAACGAACTACCAGAATAAGACAATGGCCATGGCAATGTTAGACTCTACTATCACGTCAAGCCTTCTCTCGAGGATACAAATTTTATGTTCATAATTCCGAGGTCGTTCAATTTATTTTCATCTGAGCTGGATGATGTTTCCGGTTTTCTGCACTCAGCGGAAAATATGGTGGCGATGATGAACCTGAATTGGAGTGATCTTGCTCTAGTCGTCCCTATTTTCATCCTTTCTCGTTTTCACTTCACAATGCCTTTTGTGAAATCGCGATGATTACGATAACGTCAAGTATTGCCTCGTGAAATAACAACACGCGACGTAGTGAGAGATGATGTCCTTGCAACGCCATGCCAGGATGTGTTGATGAATGAGGTGGTGGTATTCGATATCAAGAGAATAGTATGTGATATTGAGTGTTTATTCGTTTGTTCTGTTATTTTACGTTCAAGTTTTAGAGGCCATAAACTACTCCCTGTTACGCTTTCCTCTGGTGTGACTGTTGTGACAGTTGGAAGTTTTGTTTCGTTGTTCGATCAAGAGCTCTTGGGAATGTGACCTCCGTTATTGCGTATACAACTCAAAAGACTGCGGAAACTTCACGTTTTCATATAAATATTAGCAGTTAGATAACATTTGCTATCTCCATGTTAAATAGGTTCGTTTTTGGTGAAACATACCATACTTGCCCTTGAATTTCATAAATGATTATGTATGTATGACCATTTCAGCTTCTTATTATAGTGACAATTTATCGTCCTTCGCCATGGAAGACGAGTAGGACTCAGCGGTGTTTTGGAGTACCCGATTATGCAAGTAGTCTGATTTCTCGGAAAACAGACGACAATAATCCGGCCGCAGAGATATCCCATGCTGAATGTCCACAATTTTAGGGGGCTGCACCCTTCAACAGTATTTGAAGTCATTTACTGTGAAGTTATTACCAGAGGCTGCTGAAATTTGTCCGACACCCTTGATATGGATACTAGGGTACTCGAACATCATTGGAATTGAGGACTGACGCGTCACTGTCAAACCTACATTGAAGGTTGAAGTTGCGGGGGCTCCAAGTGAAAAAATTTGAACTCTTGCAGGTGAAACCTCTGTTAAAGAAGCTTTGATCGCCAGAGCGTATCATCGCTGTTCCCTAAGATATGGACATGAAAAACACCACCCAACAAATTGGGATGCTGGTCTCATATATAAGTAGCTAATGAAAAAAGGAGGAAGATACCCTGCAAAGGTTTATTCAACAAAGAATTTGCGATCTTTGTATCTCTGAAAGACGCTCTTAAATCTCCAAGAGCTTGTGAGCACCACAAGCGGGAGGGCAATTTGAGTGGATAGTAGAATGACAGTGCGATGGTTAAGTTGATTGAACGCCACCAAATTAATCTAGTTGTATCGGGTTCGTCATCGATGTTTGTGTTCGGCTTTGTGTTGTCTATTGTTGTTGGTGCTCAGAGGTGGCCTACATTGTCTGCTGAAGCGACGCCAAGTGGCCAAGGAGAACCTTCAAGTGGCAGTACCGGGAAACGCTGTATTTACATTCACTTGCTAGTTGCAATGCAATAGGTGAATGCGCCGAGGCCTAATTAGGGCGATCAAACCCGAGTCAGCACGGGACTTATCTTAAGTGGTACTGACCACAAAACCTCAAAACAGTTTATCTGGTACCATAGGAAACGGAATAGTCCTCCGAAGGAATATGTCTCAGGGGAATTCCTGGCCTGGGCCACTTGTTGGAGTTTCATCGTGGTTGTGATTGTGCCTACATTACGAGCGCCGCGTCTTATGAGCTCAAGCGTGGAGTTGTACCACCAGGACGTAATTTTCGCTGCTGCAGACTTATTACTGGCACAGCATTAACTGAACTTAAGGACAATCTTGCACGGTTTTACTTAAAATCAAATAGGCAAAAAAGTAACAACAATAAGAAAAATAGACCATACGAATGTCCTTACAAAGGAGTAACAAGAGGTATATTTGTTTATTTATTGGTTGAGAAGCAAGTAAATGGCTTAACTTTCTATTAAACTAAGGCAGGAGACAACGCCAAAGGACCCCAGCCGGTATAATTTCGAGATCAGAGACACAAAGTTGCTGCCGAGCTCCGTGAAAGGAACTACAAAAACGTTCGCACTATGTGCATTACGGGAGGTGACGCGGAATATAATATCTGAGGTAGCAGGACAGTCCATAAGGCATAGTTTGAAATGGGTACACATATCAAGGGGATAAAATGTTATTGCAGGAAAGGTAGACTAAGAGGGTAAAGTCAGGAAAGCACGTGGGAAGTTCTTTCTGAAAAAGGAGAAATCCGATGAATTTGCATAGTACAGCTTCAAGGATGCAACAGTCATAGTTTAGGTAGGGAGACCGTACTACACAGCAATATTCAGTGACATTTCTAACAAGGGAGTTGAAAAGTGTTTAAGAGGGCTCAATTTAGGAGGAACAGAACGTGAAGCTAGTCATTATGGAAGGGCGGTTGATGGTGCCGACGAAATCAGAATTGAAACGGAGATTGTTATCGAAGATTACACCCAGGTCTTGAGAGGAAATCAGTAGTGATAGGGGTTGTCCATTAAGAGAGCACAAAAGGAAGTCTGTCGGAGAGTTTAAGCGAATATAATATGTAGTGATATTTGCTGATATTAGTCTCAGCTTATTAGCCGAGAACTAGTGCCCGAGGGTTCTAGATTGAATTGCAAGAGAGCATAGTCCAGCGGATATAAAGCCAAGGCAAACTATTTACTATTATCTGCGTAAAACAACATGTGATGATGGGGGTAAGGTAATTAATAGAAAATAGGGATAGTAGGAAGGCAAGTATAGAGCCTAGAGGAACACCAGAGGAAGCAGACGAGGAATATGACGAGTAACCATGAAAGGAAATTCAACAGGAAAAGTTTGAGAGACAGGAGGAACCCCGTAAAATAACTAATTGAACGGAGCGAATTTGGAGAGGAGAATAGCGGCATCGAAGGGTTTAGAAAAATCGGTGTAAATAGCGTACACCTCCTGTCGTGCATTAGGGCATTTAGCAATTATCATAATTCAAACAGTATATCGATGTTTCCCAAAACTATGCTGCTCTTCCACTGTGAGATGACCGAATTGCGCGGTTAACCAGTCGGCAATATATCTCTTGAAGATTTTCAAGGAATTTTAAAAAAGGGGTGGTAGGACGGTAGGTAGCTAGAGTACGGTCTCCGCTTTTGAGGACAGTCAAATTCTTCGAGATTTTTGTTGAAGATTATACGCAGAGGGAGGGGGATGAATTGTTTACAGTTAAAAAGGAATAGGTTAGGGAGCTCAAAGGGGCGCGGTTTGACGTTAGCGTCAATGATAATAGTGAGGAACTCAACCAAAGAACGAGTAGCATGAGAAACGGTGAGAGATTTCAAGCAGTTTACACTTAAAAAAGGGGCTTGTGATCAAGAAGTAAACAGAGAACAATTGGCAGTGGTGTAAGCAACATTGATTTGAAGTGGGGGAAGATTGGATGGGGAAGATTGGATGAAATTACTGGAACAGCGAGTGTGGGACCAAAATATTTCAAATTAGCGCAATACATACATACAATGGGTGTACTAAAAGGTCTAAGTGCTTGAAGCAACGGCTCCCCCCTAACTATCATCCTATTCTTACCTACCAATCAGATGACCACGTGGTTCGTTTCAGTATTTTTGTTGCATTTGAATTCCTAATTTTTGAAATTTTCCAGGTCGGCGTATCCATTGAGCCTGGTCCTTCAATTCTCTTTTAAATGCTTCTGTTAGGTCGGCGTAGCCAAACCACCCAAGTTCCCGAAAATGTAAAATACTAAGGCCCGCAGCTCGTAAAACAGCAATACAACTCTTTTTTTCCGAAGAACGCCGCGCTTAAAAGCGTACAACGATTTAGTCTTCTTCCGTGTTTGACAGATATATTATGGTATTGAGTACCAACGCTAAGATAGTCTCCGTCACCTTACTCGGCTGGATAGCCCTATATACCTAGAATTGGTCCAGACAAAAAACCTATACATCGAATTTTCTCTTGTTGTTGTCGGTAGAAAAAATATTGAAATAGAGCCATGAATTGAACCATCTTTCATCGACTTGAAGTGTAAAGGGGGAATAAATATTCCGAAAAAGCTAACAAGACTGACTAGATGCCCTGGAGCGTTGTGTTAGGCAAGATAAAAGTAGTAGAATTATATTCGAGACCTTTCACCGTTGGCAACTGCTTTAAGCAAAGTGATGCTCTATTATGCATAGCCAGGCCCTAGAAAAGCTATTCTAAGACACTGAGATGACTGGTAAAGGCAGTATGTACCTAAAGCTTATTAAATTACTAGCCTGGAATATTGGCATAATAGAAAGGTTAGTTGAAATAATAAAAACTTGTTGTTTCTTTTTCGTTGGTGTGAATATTTATTCTTGCAAGAACTTGTTAGCACTGATGAAGGGAACAAGTGGTTTCCGAAATATCGGTATTTGCAAGAATAAATATTCACACCAACGAAAAAGAAACAATAAGTTTTTATTCTTTCGAATAATTAATCGTTGGAAACACCGCATAATTTGACTCAGATAAAGGTTAGGCTAGGAAGTTAGGCTGCTATCAGGGATATTGCAATGGTAGACATCGGTGTAAGATCGGCATGTTTGGAATTCTTTACTAGGGCAGGACTAAACCAGGTACCGGTAGTTGCGCCGTAGATAATGATGAATTTGGTTGACGCGCACTTATAATCAGGATAAACCTCTGTGTGTCCGGATAGCTCAGTGGTTAGATCACTAGGCTGTCATACGGAAGGTCGCGGTTCAAATCTCACTGGTGGCAGTGGAATTTGCATCGTGATTTGACGTCGGATACCAGTCGACTCAGCTGTGGATGAGTACCTGAGTCAAATCAACATTGCCTCCTAGTGTACCGTTACGGTCTTGAATGAAGTGCTCTAACACACTTCAAGGCCCTGATCCAATATGGATTGTTGCGCCAACGAATATTATTATTATTATAAACCTCTGTAACTCTCTCTTGAGACTACAGCTCCCCAAAGGGTGATCGTAATCGTTTTCGGAGATGATTTCGGAGTCACTATCGTAGCACAAGAGACCAAGAGCATCGAAATTTCGAAAGACAAGGCAGGATATAGAATTGGTGGACCTCGGCGCAAAACCGGGATGACTGGAGTTCCTTATTAAGGCAGGCCTAGACCGGATACCGGTTGTAGCCCCGTTAATGATGATGAAGGCAATTTTGGAAATCAGATCTGGGCTAGAAGGCGGTGGTTTGGCACCCGCAGATAATGAAGCGGAGGTAGTACTCATCACCAAGACAATAAAGCAAACGTTGATGAAGATTAGAATTGCCGAACAAAACATACACTTGCAACCAGTTCTGAGATATCGCGGAATCACGATTCACTAAAAATTAAACTTCAAGCGACATCAGGACAGTTAGTAATCAAAGTATCCGGAGTTACAATATTATTAGTGAAACTGGTACCGAAAATTGGCGTTCCAAGGCAAAAGCATCGGCTCCTCATCTCCAAAGTTGTTAGCCCGATTTTGCTTTAGGCAGCTCCTGTCTGGACCTCGGCATTGGAACACGAAGCAGATAGGAAAAATATTGCACGACCATACTGATTAAGTGCATTGCGAATATAGTGCACCTACATCTGACGAAACAGGCATGGTCCCAATAGACATCTTGGCGAACGAGGGTCAACGCCTCTATGACCCAACATTGGCTATCGGCCTACTCATAATTTAATGAATTTCAGCTCAAAAAGTACTGAAATTTGGAGGTATTATTTCCTTCAAAATTACCAAGAATATAAACCAATATTTGGGGTGAAATAACATTTTGAAGTGTCCCTTTTTAATTAGTGAAAAAAATGGCGAAAATTGAATTATTTTTTTTCAGCACCTGCAAAATTTTTACTTTTCATTATTTTCAGGTTCAAGTATTCTTAGAAAAAAAAGTTGGTGATGCAAAATTAAGAGCTGTTTGTTTCAAATCACAGTTGGAGGGGCTACACGTCTCGCAATAGGGGAACTTCAGTTACGACCTTCAGTGGAATATTGTCGAGTGGCTCTTTTATTTTTAGCTAGAATTTTTGAAAAAAATTTCGAAAAGTTATTCCGAATATAACTAATACAATGTCGAAATTTAATTTAATTCCGAATAATTAATATCTTAACAAAATACGTGGTGAAAAGCTTCCTAATGTGGTTTATTCCCCTTAAAGGACGCTGGACTTAGAACACAATAGCCACAGAGTTACACACTTCAAAGACTGGCGTGTATATCAGTGATACATAGAGAACCTGTCTAACAACATTCCTAGAGGTCCTTCTGGGATTGATTACTCTCCATCTGCACGTAAAAATGCAAGCAAGCTAGCAATTTTTATAACCAGTGAGGCGGGTAGCTGCCTAAAACAAAGGGAACTTGGTATTCTTGGCAGGCGGCATTCCGATTTACTGATACTAAAGGGCAACATGCAACAACAAAGGGCCAGGTTCCACTTCGATAGAAAGTTTGAAACACGTGGGAGCAAGAAGGCAAACTGGGAGAGGGCGACGTTGACATATGTTGCGGCTTAAACCAGCAACTGATTACCTAGTATACTGACGGATCCCTTACAGTCATTGGTAGAAGGAAAACACACTTTGAACCAATGGGTAAGAATATTAGCATATTTCAAGCGGAAATGTTCGCCCTAGATAGGTACTTCTTTCAACCTCGAAAGGAACTATAGGGACAGAATATTGCTATTTTAACCAACAGCCAAACGACTATTAAGGTACTTACGTCCCAGGTAATTTCCAAACTGGTGTGGGAATACCTTAACAGACTGAGCATGTTCGGTTCGTTCAATAATGTCTAGATACTGTGGGTTCGAGGCCACATTAAGTTAGAAGGCAATGAAACAACGGCTAATCTGGTCAGGAAAGGAGTAGCGACGCCACTATACGAGCCAGAGGCATTTTGTGGAGTTCAAAATGGGTTCATGGCTACGGCATTGAATAACGAAGAGAAACGGCTAACCCAATTCCTAAGTAGACACATCTCTTTACCGCTTTGGGCTTCACAACTCCCCATATTGTCCGACACGTCATATGATTCAGTAGGGTGTGTAACACGTTCCTTTTAACTGTACGAGATTTGCCGCATACAGGGGCAGAGGTGGAAATTGTTGCCGGCGCGCAGTTTACATCCAAAAATATCGTGGAGCACATGCTAACCTCTAAAATATTTTGGAATACCGGGGAAAACTAATGAAGGGATCCACAATACGTAGTTCGTAACCGATCCTAACCTGCATATAAGAGAGAGGTAGTGGTGGAGCAGGAAGGGGTTTTGGTGAGTAAAAGTCTCACCGTATGGCAAAAGCCAAAGATAGGTTTGAACCTCTTCACCTTCCGACGCCAAAAAACAGACACACAATGAATCGATTCTAATAAGAGTTTGTTGCACTCAATTCTAATATCAGATTTCAATACTTTAAGCAAACAATTTAGGAAATGGAAGTCAATCCTAACCCCGTTCAAAACGATGGTGTTTTGATTCTATTGCAAAATTCAAGAACTCGAATTTAATAATATAATTTAAAAGACAATGGGATTCACAAGCGTTATCATATTTTAATCACATATCGATAAAATAGTCACTAAATTCCGTACTATTAATAACTTACCCTACAACTTTGCTTCGAGCTTTTGAGGAGCCTACCGTGGCATACTCGAATTTACTAACTTAGGCATAGTGTATTTAACAGCGGGGCAAGGTGCGCCAATAAGGCTACATAGTGCATATAATTAGAAGCCAGATCCAGAACTAAATAGTACTGATATTGATTTCTGGAGCTATTCGATCTCTTCCTTTGTTGGCTTTTTGTTGCTTACTTTCTTGAGGCATCAGAAAGCGCCAATTGAATTCAACAATATAAGCAGTTCCTACTATCGTTTACATAATCCTCCGTTTAGCAGTCGTTTTACCCTCTCCTTTCCCTTCCTTTCTGGCTAAAATTTTATATTGAATTACTGCAGATGAAATAGCAGTCTGAATGAACGGTTCATTATTTAAAAAGGATAGGAGAAACAAATGGCCAAAATATTGTTCAAAATATGTTTAAAACAACCCGCGAAACCGGAAACTAGATGATTTTTTTCAGATCATTCGGTTGCGTAGTTTCTGAGAATGGGTCCGTTAAAGAAATCATTACTTTTGATTTCATGTCAATCGGTAATGCCGTTTCTGAGAAAAGCAAGTGTAGCAGACAGACAGACATTGAACCGATTTTAATTTTGTTTTGCAAACAAAACCTTGATGCTAAGATTTTTCTAATATATTTTTGTCATTTCATCCCTTTTTGTAGGAAATGTAAAATAAATTGCAAAAGAACTGCTTTGTTGCTGTGTGTGGTCTTTTGAAAAACTGGTATCCCACGGTCTTCACTATCACGGGTGAGACTAATTAAAACATTTTACGAGAATCAAAATAGTCCGATAATCAATAGAAACTGTACCTGAGACCCGCAGATGATGAAGCGATTTCGGTTGACGTGACTTTTACTGCAACATCTTAGGAATTTTCATGGTTTCCGGGCTAGACACTAGTTCGACCCACTTACGGCTGCGCAAATACAATACAGAAGTGGGTGAACTATGTCGGCTTCACTTCCTCCCGATGATCACTGTTAGGTTTACTAAACATTTTGACGCCATTGACACACGGATCCTAGCCTGAATTGCGTATTCAATAAAGCCAATTCAAACATATAAGAAGGAAATCCTCAAGGCGATACGAGCATCAAGATTTACATGAATTTGAAAACGTCGGCGTATGTAGATATCAAGCACTAAACTAACCGAAATTTCGGGCTCCATTTAATAACGAAATTAAATAATAAAACAAGACATTGCCAAATGAACTTGTTTATGGATCGGCTTTTCTACTTAATCATCACCATCCTATTTGCCACTAAAACATTAAAATAGCAGAGAATTGAATTTATTATAGAATGTACACATAATAAGATGCTAAGGCCATGTGGGTGGAATTTTTACAACAACTTTGATGGCAATATCTGAATAATAGCAGTTAATGTGATACATGGCAAATTGCAGATGCTTTAGCATATCGAGTACAGATGAAGATGCGCAAAAACCAAATTCAAATTCAAAAACGTCTTCATAAAATCAACACTTATAGAATTAGCATCAAAGAAACGATTCGTAAATCTACAGATACCTTTAGGCCTATTTGCAAGTCTATGAATCGAAAAAGCTATAATGGCTTCAGTTTAATCCGTTAAAATTTCGTAAGTTGGACGTGGGTGATACACGATAACATCCGGTTGATTGCACTATTGAGGAGTGTTTGAAAGAATTCCACTTTCCATCAAGAATTATTGTTCCAGTATGCAAATTCTGATGCTGTTTCTTTGTAATAAATGAAATACGGCTTGCTTTGGTCACATCGTTTCCGGTTGTGATAGATAAGATATTCTATATAAGATAATAACCTCAAGCTTATAAGTCAAAAAGTTGGATCAAGTTTTATTGTTTTGAATTCATTTTTTGAATTTATAGTTTTTTGTATTTATTTATGTTTTTCTTTTTGAGGGGAAATCTGAAAATGAAATACCTCGAAAACGCATTCTTCCAATATATTAAGTAACAGAATAGACCAGTGGCGATTATAGTACGTTATTATGTAGATAATGACAGTAGTTGCGGATGTGATGCAGATTATCGTCTACCAGTGAAGTTCGGTATTATTTTGTTACCATAAGATCCAAAAACGGGACTAAAATTGGGTTGAATTAGAATTAAAAAGAATGCAAACGAAGAAAGCAATTCTAATTTTCTTACTTGAATTCTGGATCGTCCAACCTCTATGAAACTAATTCATGAGAGTAATGTTGAAAATAGCGACTTATGGACATGAAACGACAAAAAACTAACTGGAGGTGCGCACAATATGCTACCCACGAGAGGAATTGATCTTTCCTGTTTCACACACATTCAGGTTGATCACGTTTTATTTCAGAAAAGGATCAACAATCCTAAGGAATTCAGTACCTCTGACCTCTGACCTAAAATGAGGATCAAACAATTATGGCAGGTTGACTGTCGTATATTTATTTGGTTGTAAGATAAATTTCGGGGGTATTAGTTACATCTCATCATTCTGTGGTTATGTGAGATACAGATGTATATATATGTGTGACTATTTGAAAAGTTCAATTTTTTCTCTGCAGAACATTAAACTCTTTTGCTAGTTACCCAATTCAGATATGATTCACCACAAGTCCCTTTGATTTATGTCATTTCGACTTAGACCTCCTTAAGAATTGAGGAACCATGCAAGAGGAACCGCCTGTTTCAACTAACAATGAAATATTAAGCACCTTCTCCAATTTATGGGAAAACTAAGCTATTCCAGTATTTTTTAAATATATACATATATAGCAAATTTTGTAATAACAGTTGGACTGAAAAATTCGTAGGCTAACATAGAAAAAAATTTTTAATAAAATTTGATTTCATTATTCAATATAGTTGCCTTCGAGGGCGATACAATCATTGTAGCAGTTATACAATTTTTAAGGGGGTCATCCCATGTGAAGACCGTTTTTTTTTTGCTTTTTTTAGAAATTTTTTGGGAAGAACTGGATGAAGATACAAATACGGATTTTTCACCATAGCTTTATCAATCTCTTGAGCGTGCATAGTAAGTTTCCTAACCCGATCGCGTAGTTCGTTATTGAAATACAGAGTAATTTATACACCAATCTCCAAAAAACGTGTTTTCCTGCTGCCACACTAGAACGCGCTGCGATCATCTTAAAGAAAAAAAGCAAACGGCATTTTAACGTACAGACTTAACTACAGTCCGCAAACTAGGATTATTAAAAAATATTAAAAGCAAAATTTTTGGTGCCGAGTTAAACTTTTTTTTTATGAATTTTGGTGTTTTTTCACGCTTCGTTGGATAGATTTTGGGCTATGGTGGCCGCCGATTTTCAACACGCAGTTTCGAGAAAAACGCATTTAAAATGTAGAATGCGATTTGTAACCTTAAAAGCTTAAGTGACCATTAATTTGCTATACCTAATCCATAAACCTTAGGTTTATTCAAGAAACAAATGTACAGCGGTGGCTTCAATTCTTGTCCTTTTAGTGAAGTTATTCGCACGTCTCTTTACTGTTGGGGCTTCGTAACAAGTTGTTTTCCGTGTAGGGTTGACAGCCCTACCCAACCCCCAGCCTGGAGGACCAGTTGGTACAATTTCTCCCGTTTTTAGGCGCGGGAGACTCGCCTTCGTCCTTCTCCGTCTGCAGCTTCTCGTTAAGAAAGAGCTCCCAGCGGTCACCACGTGGAGGTGGAGATAGGGTTTGGCAGCAGAGCTGTTGGTGTTGGTTCAGCAGGCATTTCCAAGGTTTTATGCTCCATCGTGGATACCAATCCACGTTTCGCACTGGGACCTATACTATCTTTGACCATCAACCACCAAGTAATTATAGAGGTATCACGTTGCTGAGTACCATCCATAAGATATTCTACACTATCTCGCTAGGCCGGATAGCCCCATACGCCCAGAACATCATTGGCCCATACCAAAGAGGCTTCACTCCAAGCAAATCAGCAACAGATCAGATTTTCTCTCTGCGGCAAGCGCTAGGAAAACTGTTGGAATATGGACAACAGTTGCAGCATCTGTTCATCGACTTTAAAGCCACCTATGATAGCATAGCCAGGGTAAAACTGTACATGGCCATGAGAGAATTCGGTATCCCGACGAAATTAATAAGACTGACTAGGCTGACCCTGATCAATGTGCGAGGCCGGATAAAAGCAGCAGGATCACTCTCTAAACCATTCGACATCAACAACGGTCAACGACAAGGGGATGCGCTATCATGCGTTCTCTTTAACCTGACCCTCGAAAACGTGATCCGTGCTGCTAATGTAAATGCAAGAGGTACGATCCTCTTTAAGTCCACTCAACTACTGGCCTATGCTGACGATATTGACATCATGGGAAGAACCACCCGAGACGTACAAACTGCCTTCATCCAGATCGAGCGGGCGGCAATTGGGGCGAGATCTTGGGCTGCACATCAATGAAGACAAGACAAAATATATGGTGGCAACGTCAGCACCGAAGAAGAACAAACCAACAACATCAAACCGCACTGGTCAAACAGGAAGAAGAAGGATAGGAGAATACAGCTTTGAGACCGTTGACAATTTCTCCTATCTAGGGTCGAAAATCACAACCGATAACAACTACGATAATGAAATCCGCGCAAGGTTGTTGTCAGCCAACAGAGCCTATTTCAGCATACAAAAACTATTCCGCTCGAAACGTTTCACCATAGGGTCAAAGCTCTTACTGTACAAGACTATGATCTTGCCAGTCCTCATGTATTCCTCGGAAACTTGGGTTCTTAGCAAGAAAAATTGCGAACTCTTGGCCGCGTTCGAGAGAAGAATCCTTCGAAGAATTTTTGGCCCCCTACATGAGGATGGACGATTCCGTAGCCTACACAGTGACGAAATCTATAAGCGATATCATGACCGTCCGGTTGTGGATAAAATCCGGCTCAATAGGTTACGCTGGGCGTGTCACTTAATCCGTATGGATGGGGATGATCCCACCCGGAAAGTCTATAAGGGCAATATCTATGGTAGAAAGAGAAGACGAGGCAGACCCTGCCTAAGATGGAGCGATGGCGTGGGTCAGGACGCCAGACAGCTTTTAGGGATATCGAATTGGTGGAGCTCGGCGCAAAACCGGGATGTCTGGAGTTCCTTATTAAAGCAGGCCTAGACCGGATACCGGTTGTTGCGCCGTTGATAATGATGACAACATATCCAATGAAAACAATCTCTCTTGAAAGTCAATTAAACTATTCACCACGAACTAAAGCATTTGACGGGACTCTGACCATACCTGTCCCAACCATGCTTGTGCTGTTCTCACAAAAGTAGTTCAAAATTTGTCATAATTCAACAATTCGCATGTTCTACAAAATTCGAGAAACAAACGAGTTTTCCGCACATCTAGAATCAATGTCATATTCTACGCTTTTCTGCGGATAAAACTAAATCTAGAAAGACTGGACATCTGAGTGGAAAATGAAAAGAATATATCCTCGAGCCATATTTATATAGAATATATGCCCTATATCTGCTTTCATACGTATGTTTGTATATGCCTACGTTCGCTTCTGAACGAAACCCAACAAGATAAAATTTAACCACACATTTTCCAAATGTTGCGAATTTTCTCTTTTTGTTGCTTTACTTTAGAGGAAGGACTCTTCGATGGATTTTAATGATTATATTGATCCTTTGTTTGTTTAGTCTACAGTTCTAAGGTATGCGCTCCGTCCTTCTTCACATACTACCCCCACGTTATACCGTGTATAAGAAATCCTTACTTGGAGAAGTCATTTCTTTGCATCTGAAATAGCTAAAATAATCGTATATATGTATATGTTCATCCAAGTTCTTCTGCTTCTTGATTCTACTGGGGATTCTTTTTTTGTTCGTCTCCGAACTTGGACTTTTATTGCTCGATAGTGAAATTTAAAAACAGAAGCAGAAACAGTATTCCAGCATCAGACAATTTTGAAACCTTTTTTTCATAATATTGAAAACTGAGAACTCTTTACTTAAAGACAATAGGAATTCGAGGTAATGAATGAACTTCTATCAGTTTCGATACTAAGTGCGTCGGAGATTTAGGTAGCTCACCTGAAGTTCGAGTTCCTAATGTACTTATAATCACAGCGACACTATCTACGTACCTGCAAAGAAGAAGGAAAAGGATAATTAGTTGAAAGAATATATAGATAAGATCTTAGTTCTATAGATAGTCAATAATCTAAAGGGCATGAAATCGTCATCAACCTGGATTCAAGGAGAGCACTTGTATGTCTCCGCCCTCCTGGTCATCAACGACTAAAACCTAGAAAATCCTCTACATATTTTGTCTTTTTCCAAAACCCCAGTAAAATTGATTCAGGATGGCATTTTGCGTTACTTCTTTCTAAAAAAGACAAACAAACAGAGAGAAATTAAAGAGAGGAAAGTTTATTAAGCCCGATGAGAATCCCAGGAACGTAAAGATACAAAGTAGAAATGTTACGAATATGCACTTCGCATTTTTCCTTTGTCTTCCCACCTTGTATTGGGAAATAGTAGAAATTTGCTCAAATCCCTATAGAGACAAAAGCGAACTGGAATCCACCACTTAATTCCATTATTGTGGAGATAGCGTGGTAAACAAAAAGGGACTATTATGAAAATGAACTATTTGCTTCCTATTTTTAGTGGAAGCGTATAGCAGTAGGCATTTGTGGCCATACTTCTAACAATGCGTGGTTCTATTGGAATTTGCATTCTGACCAATATCCTAATGGAAAGTAAATTGCTCTCAGAAGCGAGTGAAAACCTTTCACATTTTGGACAAGTGCATATTTATTTTTTTGTATCTTTCTAAGGTATCTATGTAAAGTTTTATGTCAGATTTTCACCTACTTTCCAGGCAGTTCAATTTGTATAATCGGCTGACATTAAGCTGTGCAAGCAGACTCTTGACAAAGGGGTTAGGATGCTA
Source organism: Hermetia illucens (assembly GCF_905115235.1). NCBI lineage: Eukaryota > Metazoa > Arthropoda > Insecta > Diptera > Stratiomyidae > Hermetia > Hermetia illucens. The sequence continues at coordinate 67,676,202 of NC_051853.1, forward strand.
GACAGCAACGTATTTTATATGATGGTGATTATTAACTAAAACTATAACTAACTTGGCCATCCAAAATATAATCCAAGGACTAAACTTACTACTAGGGGGGTTTAGAAAAGGCAGGCACAAGGAAGTTTGGAGGGAGGGTTGAAAGAAACTACCACTCGTTGAGAGCTTTTTAAAAATTTACTAGACGGAAAAGGAATAAAAAGGACAAGATAGGCTAAACCCGGAGGAGGACTAGGAGAAAATAGAATGAACGCTCATTATAGGAAAATTTTAAAAATTAGGACCACTCCCATTGCTAGTGACGGAGACTACTGAATCAAATAAACGGATTTCAAACTACAACAATAAAAGTAAACAAATAAGACTAAAGAAAATTGTCTTGAACGATCTCGGTCTGCATGGCTTTAGAAATAAAAGGCCTAGGATGTGACTAACCAGGAACTTTGGAACGGTCGTTGTTTCTGAAAATTTTGAAGCATTGTTGAAAGATTGTAGGTTTCTTGAGCCACAATCTTTCTATTTTGACAGCCGGCCTACTATACCAATAATTTTGTTGAAAATGAGGAGTTGTCTGATAAGCTGTTTGTAGCATAAGTGCTCGATTTTCGAGTAAGTTGGATGCTTGATTTCAGGATAGGATGCATTCGGGGTCATTCCGTTATTGTTTTACATTACCTAAAACTGGGGATCGTTTCCAATGGGAAATTGAGCGGTAAAGCACGTACAAATAGGAATTCAGACGAGCTTGACTTCAAACAATTTATTTAGTAGACTTACAGAGGCTGAGGTGACAGGGTTAAAATCAGAATGTATTGATGGTTTTGGATTACCTTCAGTGGACATTTAAAAAATGGTCGCTGATAACATAGGACTTCGAGCAATTTCCGCCGGGAATATATAGAATGCTGAAAACTGTTGTTGGATATTGATTTTGAATTTGACCGCGGCTGAGAATTAACTTGAAGAGGTGCAGATAGAAGATAAGCATTTCGCAGAACGATTTTGTATTGTCAAACAGAGTTGAAAACCTTGCTTAGATTGCTTGCTTAGACGCAGGTGGTTACTGAGAAAAATGTTATTGAACTGTTAGAGTGCTTTTCGCTGGGGGATAGATTGAAGTTAGATTCCATATTCACTGACTACAGAAAATATATTATAATCAAAATAAAAAAAAATTCTCCCTTCTAACTGGATGAAACTTTTTGCTTTTCCCAGATACGTATTTTTGTCAACGACAACCGAGATAAGAAAAATTATGAACAATCTCAAAGATATAACTTCCTATCTTGATTGTTCTCATTTGTGCCATTTGTTGTTGTTGCTTGATTGGTATTTGGTGCTGACGTTTGCCAAAACATGTTTCATCTGCTCGAAATGGATGAAGGCAGTATGTATATCTCTATTCTATTCTTCCCATGATGTCGATATAGTCATGCATAGACCAGTAGTTGCCCAACTGGGCGGACTTGAAGAGGATGGTGCTTCTCGCAATTACACCAGCATCACCGATCACTTTTTCAGAATCAAATTAAAAGGAATGCGTTTGATGTTAAATGGTCTCGAGAGTGATCCTGTTACCATTATATGGCCTCGCACATTTGTCAAGGTCAGCCTAGTCAGTCTTATCAATTTCGTCGCAATACTGAAATCATAGCCGTATGCAGTTCTATTTGGCTTTGCCATCGAAGGCGGTCTTGAAGTCGATGAAAAGGTGGTGAAGCTAATGATCATATTCCAACAGTTTTTCAACGATTGCTGCACAGAAAAAATATGATCTGTTGTTACTTTGCCTGGAGTGAAATTTCTTTGGCATTAACCCATGATGTACCTGTGCGTATGGGACTTTCAAGTCTAGCAAGATAGTGGAGAATATGTTATAGATTGTACTCAGCAACGTGATACCTCTATAATTGGTGCACTGGGTGATATCCCACTTTTCATGTATGGGACAGATAAAGCAGGCATTGATTCCCTGTCCCACGCTGTAAGTATCAGTCGTATAATTGGTCGTTTTCATATTTAAACAGTTCGACTGTAATTCCATCCGCTCATAGGGACTCATGAGTCTTAAGCCGATGGATTATATCGACTGTCTCTTCCATTTTTGGTGGTGGCAGCGTTTGCCCACCTACGGTCGACGGGATCTCCTGCTCGCTGATATTCTGGTTGTTGAGCAATTCATCAAAAATACTCAACTCGTCACTTCTCCCCACGACAAAGTTCATGATAGGTCTGTGCGCGAACATTTTTCGGTTCCGTTGTTAGCTTACACTCATTTACCATACCATTTCCCGATGCTTCATCTCCAGGACCTCCCTTGGCTGTGGTTATTGCAGCATTCGCCTTGTTGTGGATGTCTTCAGTATTCGTTCGAGCCCGAAGTACCATGCCAACGTAAGAGTGATCCGGGTCTTTATTGGTCCCCTATGTTTTCTGATGTTTATCAAGGCTGACGAGTTGCAGCGTTCACTTTGGTTGAAAGTGTGTTTGTTGCTGTTTGTCTATAGACAGTTTTCCGCGTAAACAGGATACTTCCAACAATCATTTCGTGCAACACTCCTAATTCAATAATACGCAGTCCGTTATCATTGGTGTTTCTATTTAAACATTGGGGACGAACATGTCGTCTGAATAAGATTTCCGTCCCTGCTTGGCCGTTAAAATCTCCAGGTATGACTTTGATATCATACCTGAGGCAGGCTTCGAGGGTCCGTTCTACTGCATCGTAGAAGGTATCCTCTTCCGACTCTGCAGTCTTCTATGTAGGGGCATGAACGCTAATGAAGCTTAAATTTTGAAATTTCCCTCATAAGCACAGAGTATTTTCAAAGCCGATAACACCAGGTTTCACTTTCTGGCTGACCAAATAAGCTACTTCGAGCAACGCATCTCTTGTAGCGCTGTTGCATCAACGTTATATTGGGACAGGGTATCGGCCAGCTACTAGGCATTCTATATGTACGGCGAGTGGAGATTTCACGAGAAAATGGCATTATATTAAATGAAATTAAGATTTCATCATCCTTTGCCCTTCCTTTTTTCTAATTTTACCAAGTAGAAATGGGCCTTTTTGATATTTGATATAATGAATAATACTATCCACAGAGAGAAATTAGGTTACAGTAGTTGAGAGACGGTTCTGGCATCAGTTCAATGCGGTGTTGGTTCAGTACTTTGACGAAATGTCCGTTTTTCAGTTGGAAGCAATGTTGTTGCAGGAGCGCGAATGAATCAGTTTTGATTTGAGGATCCTGTCAATGTGTGTGTGCCTTCTGGATGTCAAGGACCATGAGTGGCGTGAAGCAAATGGCTTACTTGTGGAGCTGAATATCGAGAATTCTGGCATCATGATCATTGATGTCAGCGATTTTTTTCGAGGAGTGTCCGCGACTTCGCAGCGCCTCGTTATTTCGTTCGCTTTGTCCGGTGACAAGCGGACGAGGAAAGTCATTTTCTATTATTTCCAAATTTAACCCCCTTAGCGTCCCCATTACATTCCTTCTAATTTTCTACTTTAATTTTAAAATAATAACTTTTGTTCTCAGGTTTATTTACAAAACTCCGTCATTTTTTTAACTTCCCACAAAATTCTAGGTAATACAGAAACTTTCATAACATTTCGAAAACGAGCAGTAACCTTTTGTGTTGTTGTTTGCATATACTTTTAATGCATGTTACTAAGGGGAAATTGTGTATTTATTTAGTTGGACTACATTAGCTGGATGCCGGCTCGGTTAGGAACGGCTGAGCCAGTGCTTTAGAGTAAGATAGAAGTATCGGCGAGTGCACCTTAGATAGAAGAGTTGTGGAAAGTGTAGGTTGGCGTTGTGATCGGTGATTTTCACTCAAATTTTCAAAAAATGTGCTAGTAATAGTGCAATTTCAAACTCACATAAATTATCCCAGTTTTCATTCGTATGTATGATTTGCAAGTAAGCTCCATTTGTGATTGGCATTAGACAAGGAAAAAATTGGGACTCTGTAAATTCCCGCCCGGCATAGAAAGTCAGCATATTCCAAGTGTCGGTAATGAAAAAACGGAGGTTCCATTTTTAGCTTTTAATTAATATGGCATTTCTGAAACTTCGAGTTATCTTAAAGAGCGGAGTGGTCAGTTCATTGCTAGTGCGAATAAGATTGATATTTTATTAGAAAATTTTTCTGATATGAGTTGTTGAATAATAGTGACTCGAGAATATCTGCGAAAGCAGCCTAATCTTGCAATTTCATCCAATGGAGCCATCTAACCCACGAAGCCAACAAAAACAAAAGGGGTAACTTCCATTTTGATGGCCTGTGGATATCAAGGGTGGGAACCCCAATAACCGCGACTCATGAACTTTTGAGGTAGGAAAAGTGTAGATTGAGGATGTGAATCTTCCTACTCGATCTCGGCATTCTGGTATGGAATTCTACAGCTCCACATATCTAGTCGAGCTGTTATTTTTTGTTTGTTTATTTGCAGCTTTACTTTGCGTGTTTACTTCCGATAGGTACGTGGGAAGTTCCCATATTTGTTTGGTTTTTCAGGATCCGATGGGAATCCACACATAGCTCAAGGGCACGCGTAATTTTGTAAAATAACATATGAGGAGACTGGAGTGTTCGAAGGACCTCTCACATTCATCGGGTTGGCTAGCAAAGGGGCAAGCAAACGCGCACCGACGGGACACTTCAGTGGAGCTTCAGGATTTGCTGGCAGACCTTGATGGTCAATTTCGTCAACTGTTTAGGTTTCTGAGATAACTTTTACCACTTGGTCGATTCCGGCTATGCGAGAAGGTAATTTGACCATCGTCCAATAAGATAAAAGCTAAAGAGACATATTTTATTTTCAGGAATGAAATTTTGAGTTTCGAGGTTTCTGCGGAAAATTGCGATTTTCTTGTGGCCATCGATATTTCGATATATTTCCTTCATATCAGTCATCAGAAAAAACGAACCCTAGAAGCCTGTCCCAGATATGATATCAAAATCATACTTGGGGATTTTGACAGCCAAGTAGGGAAGGAGCCCGTATTCAGGCGATACGTTGGCTCCCATAGCTTACACGAAAATACAAATGATAACGGACTGCGGACTATTCAATTTGCAGGGTCACACGAAATGATTGTTGGAAGTACCTGGTTTGCGCGGAAAGCGGTCCACAAACATACCTGGGCCTCTCCAGACGGGACCACTTTCAACCAAATTGACCACGTGTTGATCGAACGCCGCCACCTCTCAGCCTTGATGAATGTCAGAACATATAGGGGGGCCAATATAGACTCGGATCACTATCTCGTTGGCATGGTCCTCCGAGCTCGAATAACAATACCACCTAGATCCCCTCTGACAATCAGGTGAGAGTCAACAGTGAAGCCATTCACAACACAACCCTCCGCAACACCTATAAGAGGGAAATGGATGCCGCAATAACCGCAGTCAACAGAGGACCTGGATATGAAGCATCAACAAATGATCTTCACAATCACCTGAAGAACGTTATCATGGATACGGCCACAAACATACTTGGCTCCAGCCGCAAAAGGAGTCGGAACGGCTGGTTTGACGATGAATATAAGCTAGCAACGGAACGGAAGAATGCCGCATACCGAGTAATGTTGCATTCTCAAAGAACGCGGGCACGCGCAGAGACTTATCACGAACTCCGTCGAGCGGAGAAGCGACTTCACAGACGGAAAAAGGAAGCCTGGGAGAACCAACAAGTCTGTGAACTAGAAAAGTACAGGGAGCAACCGCGTCAGGCGCGCAAGTTTTACCAACAAGTCAGCAGGATGAAACCTTATACACCTCGATGCTCATCCTGCCGAGACAAAGAGGGAAATCTGATTTCCGACAGAATGGGCATATTAGAGCGATGGGTTGAGTACTTCGATGAGCTATTGAACAACCAGAACATCGGCGAGTTGGAGGTCCCGCCAACTGAAGACGACGGACAAATACTGCCACCACCAACTTTAGGAGAAACAGTCCGTGCAATTCATCGGCTAAAAAATCATAAGTCGCCAGGGGCCGATGGAATTACAGCCGAATTAATTAAATATGGAGGCGACCAGTTACACCAAGTGGTTCATCAACTTGTGCTCAAGGTATGGGACAGCGAATTAATGCCTGACGATTGGCAACGAGGCATTATCTGTCTCATACATAAAAAGGGAGAAAGGGAGTGCAGCAATTATAGAGGTATCACGTTGCTGAGTACCATCTATAAAATATTCTCCACTATCTTGCTAGGCCGGATAACCCCATATGCCCAGAACATTATTGCCCCATACCAAAGAGGCTTGACTCCAGGCAAATCAGCAACAGATCAGATTTTCTCTGTGCGGCAAGCGATGGAAAAACTGTTGGAATATGGACAACAGTTGCACCATCTGTTCATCGACTTTAAAGCCGCCTATGATAGCATAGCCAGGGTAAAACTGTACACGGCCATGAGAGAATTCGGTATCCCGACGAAATTAATAAGACTGACTAGGCTGACCCTGACCAATGTGCGAGGCCAGATAAAAGCAGCAGGATCACTCTCAAGACCATTCGACATCACCAACGGTCTACGACAAGGGGATGCGCTATCATGCGTCCTCTTTAACCTGGCCCTCGAGAAAGTGATCCGTGATGCCGAGGAAAATGCAAGAGATACGATCCTCTTCAAGTCCTCCCAATTACTGGCCTATGCTGACGATATCGACATCATGGGAAGAACCACCCGAGATGTTCATCCAGATCGAGCAGGCGGTGATTGGCGCGAGATCTTGGGCTGCACATCAATGAAGGCAAGACAAAATATATGGTGGCAACGTCAGCACCGAAGACGAATCAACCAACAACATCAAACCACACTGGTCAAACACAAAGACGAACAAGAATAAGGATAGGAGAATACAACTTTGAGACCGTTGACAATTTCTCCTAGCTAGGGTTGAAAATCACAACCGATAACAACTACGATGATGAAATCCGTGCACGGTTATTGTCAGCCAACAGAGCCTATTTCAGCTTACAAAGACTGTTCCGCTCGAAACGTCTCACCATAGAGTCAAAGCTCTTACTGTACAAGACTATGATCTTGCCAGTCCTCATGTATTCCTCGGAAACTTGGGTTCTTAGCAAGAAAAATTGCGAACTCTTGGCCGCGTTCGAGAGAAGAATCCTCCGAAGAATTTTTGGCCCCCTACATGAGGATGGACGATTCCGTAGCCTACACAATGACGAAATCTATGAGCGATACCATGACCGTCCGGTTGTGGATAAAATCCGGCTCAATAGGTTACGGTGGATGAGGATGATCCCACCCGGAAAGTCTATAAGGGCAATATCTACGGTAGAAAAAGAAGACGAGGCAGACCCTGCCTAATAGGTTTACGAGATTGCCCTGGGCGGTCTCCATTCAGATAATAACAGCCAATGTCACAACGCGTTCCACACCAACTGAATTGTACCATTGGGATCCCCCACCAAGCTAATGACAAATCAAGTATCTCAGTTTGAGTCCTTAATTTTACAATCGCTAACACATTTAGTGTGTTTCAAGAAGATTCGAAAGACTGACATAGTAGACATGCAATGCCAATAAAATGGTCTTGCGACGGTACTGATCGCTGAAAGGTTCCCAAATATAGCATAATAATCGATAATGGTGCGATATCCTACTGGCGGACCTTCGCACAAGCGTGAAGGGAGATATTGACCCAATGGCCGTAGAATTAGTTTCTGGAACGTTACTTCGGTTCCCTGGAGTTATTTTTCTTAAAGACGATTTGCCATGAGATCAGCAATTATTTGTTCAGAAATTTCGAGAACATATGAAGAGACTTCGTGCATCAGCGGCAACTCGTCATAAAAATAAGAAATTATTCGTCCCCAAGAACTTTTCTACTTAAGCCTATTCCACCATGAAGAGGCATCTTTTGAGCCAAGTTGACCCAGCAGAGATTTTAACTTTAATCATTCTAGTTCAGCCCGATTCTTATACAAACTTCTTCTTAAAGTCTTTCTTTATACAACAGAAAAGTTTGTTAAATATTTTCACGAGGTCAAATTACAATTGCCCAACGTAAAGGAAAAAGGCAAGACTGTAAATATGAATTTGAATATTCAAAATGTAAATTATGCTCAAAAAATGCAAATGTTTGGCAATTTCCAGAATTCCCCTTAATTTTTAGTAAAATATTATGAGAACTTGGGCTTTATATCGATTTAGAAAAACACAGAACTGCATTTAATTATCCAGAACCTTGGGACCATTGAACTTCGACGATAATCAGTGACTACTACATCTTCCCGGATAAAGATAGATTTATTCAGATAGTTCTTAATATCTGATTGGAACTTACTTAATGTCCGATCCGTTGACCCCTTTCAACAGAAGATGTCACTCCATAATCATTTGCATCTCCCTTTCAATCGTGTACGAGTCTTTACTCCCAGTTGAAGGGTTTTTTTAAAGGGTCCCTGCCATATAATCTGTCAGCATAGCAACCTTTGATTTGCATAATTAAAGCCTTTCATTTTAATTACTGTGAACCATTAACTACTATGTATGCGGTCGTCTGTAATTTTGCTAGATTTTAATAACAAGTGCGGACTTCTTCTGATGCGTGTATCTATCGGGAATTATCTTGGATTGATTCTTAGATATAGCGCCTGATGCCTCTGCTGCTGGGTTCAAGATATTCCTTTGATATGTAATGGGGAAGCCGATCGACATAAATACATTTCAATCTGTCCACACAGTACGAATGTATAGATATAAGAATCTAGAAGCCAAGTAGCAATTATGTATTTGAGGACGGCTACCAATCTGAACCAGTTTTCATCAGGTTTTGCTTGAGATATGTGTTCAATCTTGAAGACATTTTTGCAGAGTCAATGGGGAGGACAGAATGGCATCTAGTCGCGTTTGAAGCATTTCCGATGGCTTCAGGTCAAAGACAATCGAACCTCATCTAAAATATCTGAGTAAAGCCTTCGATTTGCTTGTTGTAGATAGTTGAGTGGAGTTCGTTTGAGCGCACGAGAGCAGTATTGAAACTGATTCGTATAGAATAAACCCTGCTTACATAGATGCTACATGTGTGTACAACCTATCAGAACGGAGGGTATATGTGTTATGTATATATCTAATGTATGAACTTTCCACATTCTTCATTTGCAGCAACATTCCTTACCGTTTAAGATACAATTCATACCTATCATACGACAATCGAAAGATAATCCTGGAAACCATTTGTCCTAGAAACTTCGTCAGCACTAACGATATTGCAAAGTTCACTAGCAAATTAGCACAATTGCCCCACTAGACACCGGAACTGCGCTTTTTCGCCATCCGCACGATTCTTGCTGGCAATTTACAGCTCAAGTGAAAAATGGAAATGAGATCGTGATAACATTTTTCCTTTTTCCGCGGCTATTTCACTCAGCCATCCCTACAGCCGATTCCTTTGTTCACGTTGGCTATACCTTTTCTGTCCTTTGACTTTTTTCCTGTCAGGATTCGAAGTCCCCCTGGGCTTGTTGACCTACGTTCGGCCGCTCGCTTCACTAACTTCCATCTCTGTAACCCATTTTTCTAATTTTCCGTTTGCATAGACCATCTCGAAAGGAAAATTTACATCGTCGGGGGCCGTTAAGCTCTGAAGCCTGGTCAAAGGATATTTGTAGCGTGATAATGACAAAGGATTGAGGCAAACTAGATGTTAAAATTCAGTTGGTTCGTGAGTTAGTAACTTGACTGTACCTAGAATAGACGAGTATCTATATATTCAGAAAGGATGTCGTCCTGACGTGAATGGAATCTGTATAATATGTACATTCACTAACTTTCCCATTGAGTAGTGGTTGGTGAAGTTCGAGTCAAATATTTGAGCGAATATTCTGCATAATGAGTTACAAATTATGAATACGAGCTGAGGCTTTTCTCTCTCGTTTTGGATTTAGGGAATGCGTTAAATCATGGGAAATTCCTCCTCGGCTACATACAGCAGTTTCGAGAATAAAAATATTACCGCAATTTCTACAAAATATCTAAAAGTTGATTTTATAATTCTAGCTCGACCAAAGTATGTAAGACTTTTTGATCTGAGTCTATATGCTCTGGAAGTAGGAAACTAAATTGTTTTTGACAGTTCATGGGAATTCAGTTGTTGGCCTTAAAAAAGCAGAAACTCATTTGATTCTAGTGGTCTTATTCATTGGATTTCAAACTACCATTACTTGGATCAGCAGTTCAACTTCAATTCGGCCATGTTATGTAAATATCATGCTGACCCTAAGCCCAGGTAAAGGAGGAGGGTTTGAGGTAACAGCGAGTACAATTCTCAGTAAAAAAACCAGTGACCGTAAAAAGTGAGAAACAGTAAAGGTGAACACATACATAAATTCGCCATACTGCATTCTACCTGACCACACCCCTTCGTCAACGGGGTCTAAATCACCTGGCCCGCGAGGTTGGTGATACGAATCGACGGGCTTTTGGGTCTAACTCAATTGACCTGATCCTTCAGGCTCGGGATTCAAAGCGACTCAAACATCATACACAGAACTAGGATGAGCAGCCTCGGACAGGAATGTTAAATCACTGAACAAACCTAGCGCTATGAAAGACCTACTTCCACGTCCAGAATACGAATTGGAGTGCTTGCGAAATAGCCGACATGAAGCCTTACATAGTCTTCGAAAGTGGAAAGTTATCAACGGAATGTAAGTTTGGAGTCGCTTTCGTCGTGGATAGGGACTTCACAGCAAATGTTGTCGGCTTCAAACCCATACATGAACGATTGTATACGCTTCGCATAAAAGCAAAGTTTGTTTTTGTATATGGGTTGTCAAAGTACATGCCCCAACTGAATAACTTTCACGAAGTGAAAGAGCAATTTCACGATAGCCTGGAAAGGATATACCATAGATTGCCTCCGACATCAAGATATTGCTCGAGGATTTCAACCCCAAGGGTGAGCACAACGGCACTTATCGGGGAGCGATCGGAGACACAGTCTCCATTACATGTAAAATCACAACAACCAAGGCCTCATTGACTTTGCACATTCACAAAAGTACGTGCGTGTCCTCAAAGAGCATTACCTTCAAACAGATAGACCACGTCCTCATCACCGAAAGATGCTCATCCAGGATACTCGAAGTGAGACCATATTGAGGATCAAACTGCGACTCCGACCACTGCATGGTAAAAAGTGGCCACAGATGCTGAATTTCAAAGACCCGTGGAATATAAACTAACCCACTCAGCAAATTTGTCGTCGCAAAGCTGAAAAATGATTTAATAGCGGAAAAATACAAAGTAAAACTGGAAGAACAATTAGGTCCTATTCTTCGGAATTTCACGGTGAAGCCTATAGATGGCACCTGATATGACCTAAAATGCGCTATCAAAACAATAACAGAAAAGTGGTTGGATATGAATCCCGGCGACTGAGCAATGATCGGTTTGGCGATAAACGCAAGGAAACGCTTGACAAGAAAAAAGGGGTATACAAACAACATATAGAATGAAACACAAGGACAAAGAGAGAAAATTACGAAAATCTCCGACGACCAGTTAATAGAATATTAAGGCAAAAGAAACGGAATATTTGGGTCGAGGAATTAAAGAAAATGAACGACAATATGGCGAACAACAACACAAAACAAGGCTACATAGAAATGACGAACCTGAGATGTGGATATCAATCGAAAACCGGGCTTTGTAGGCTTCGAGCATACATGTGATCCTCGCTGAACTCATGGAAGCATTCCGTAATTTGATTCTCTCCATCTGAAACCAGGAACAGATCATGCAAAAGTGGAAGAAAAGTATGATATGTCCCATCCACAAAAAGGTGACAAGTGTACTTTGTACGTCCTCTAAAATTCTCACAAAGTTCTTGAGGGAAGAATTAGACTGCACATCGATAAGATGGTTGGTTGTGGATATCAAGGAGGTTTTCGGACCATAGATCAGCTACTTACGGCTAAGCTAAAAAAACAACGGGACGCTGGTATATAAGTCTTGCAAAATCGCCACACATACGCACTATATAAACATCCTGGCGCTAACTTTCATAGCAGCAATGGAGATTTTTATAAACCGAATATATGAAACACAAACTTCGAGGTGAAGGTGCCAAAGAGAATAATAGCAGCTATAAGAGAAGGCAACCAATGACGAATCAGATATGTTACAATCATGGGTTGTACCAAATATCTGGCGACCCTAAAGTCTCCTGTTTGCTGGTCAAATAATAGTAAGGACCACAGGGCAACACCGTGGTCTGGTACACGGCTAGCATAGCTGCTGTGAAACGACTCCTGTATCGACAGCTCTACTATCGAATCCTACCTCTAGCTCCATGTAGTGGTCCTGGGTATTTTGTTACCCAAATAGCATGTGGAGAAGGGTGAACGCGAGGGTAGGGGGTTGCACCACCGGAGGACAAAGATGATTTATTTGAAGACGAACTCTACATTCGACTGGACAGAGTTTTGGACGGGTTGCCCTCGAATGACATCAACGTATTATTGAGAGACTTGAACATTGGGAGACTTTGACGGTGAAATTGAACTGCTCCATACAGGCAGAGTAGAATCTATATAATGAAACAAACGATAATCACCAACGATTCTTCGAGTTCGCCAGCAGCAAATATTTAGTCGTAAGCACCACTTACTCTCCCATAAGAAAATACATAAAATGACATTGGTGTCACCAGATGGGCAAACATTCAATCAAATCGACTACGTCCTCGTTTGAGCTGGCTGATACATATTGTATGCGAGGACATACGAGGTGCTAACTGTGACTCAGACCATTTCCGGGCTAGAGGGAAATACCGTTGTCGAATAACCAAAACCAGTTACAGCCATAGCGGCTGGACTGCTAAAATATGGAAAAGTTGAAAGACGACACAATCAAAGTGGCTAAATATCCACAACCAAGGCACATTTCGACGCACTACCTCATACTGCTCCTGATTAAAGTAGTGGCGAAATATGGCGAAAAATGTAAATTCCTTGGGCATGCAAAACGGAGAATCCACAACGAATAGTTCAATGACACCTGCCTGGAAGCAACTAACAAAAAAAAAAACCAAGATTACCGACTAGTAATCAAAAAACGAACCCGAGCCAGAGAATGCAAGTATCACCAACTAAGGCGATACACTAAGAAGTTCTGCAGACGAAAACAATGAAAGTTCAATAACAACAAAATTTTAACGCTTGAGGACAGCTTGAAGAAGAACGACCTGTGAGTACCACTTAGGACAGTGAAGTAGATGCGGATAGGATTTAAACGACGAACCACCCTCAGTAGAGATCAGAATGGCAATATTATCAGCGCCGCTACTCAAATAAAATCAAAATGGGTTCAGTATTTTCACGACCCCTTGAACCTATTTCCACTCCTTTGTCATTCCGGATGTCCCAAACGGAGAACAATTGCCCACACCCTCGATTTCTACGAAGTAGAGGCAACTTTGTTTAAATTTAAATCACATAAAGCTCCCGGAGCTGCCAGCCGAACCCTTAATAGAAGGGGCAAGAGAGCTAGCTAATCGAATCTAGAAATTAATCAGCGGAATCTGGACAACCGAATAAATATCTGACGACTGGAGGAAAAATTTAATTTGCCCAGTGTAGAAAAATAGTGGTAGTCTGTGTTGCAAAAACTCTCTCATAGCTGTGCACATGCTGACGAATATAATCGAACGAAGACTGAGAGAGGATACAGATAATATCATCGGGGAATACCAAGGAGATTTCAGATCCGGGCGATCGACAACAGACCAGATATTTGCAGTTAAACAGGTTGCTGTTCGTTGACTTTTGCCAATCATACGATAGGAGTAATGCTCTGTACGGAATAATGATCGAGCGAAAAATTCCACCGAAGCTAGAACGGTTAGTGAAAGCTACAATGACGCAAAACATTCCTACTGTATCAGGACTTAAGCAAGGGGATGGCCTCCCCCCCACCCTCCTTAACTAGGTGCTCGGCCTTAGTCGATACCAGAGGTACGTTAGTGGTAAAATGCCTGCAGATCGAGGCGTACGCATAGGACGTGGATATTGTTGCGTGAAGTCAGCAGTGAATAAAGTGGAGCTCAGAACATTGCAATGGCCGAGCATAATTTCGAAATGGTAGAAAAAAAAAACAGGAAATACAAAGGCAGATTACTATTGCTCTTAAAGCAGCCTCCCCATAATGAGATCAAGAAAGGTAGCCAGACATAATAAAGTACGTCCCGTGCTGCTTTATCGATGCGAGACGTGAACCTCGATGCAAATGTCGGAAAAGCAAATCGATATCTTCAATAGCAAAGTCCTCGGGACAATTTTTGGAGCCGTAAAGGAAGGGGATGCCTGCGAGTTAGTAAAATCATGAATTGTATGAATTATTTGACGACCCATCAGCATCGACACGGGTCAAAAACCGGAAATTGCACGAATACATGACGGGATGGCAGCCGACCAAGAAAACCCTGGGGGGACTCAGCGGATGCAGATTCTACGATTTTCTAACTGAAGGATCGAATAATTGAAAGCGATACATCCGAGAGACCAAGGCTCGATTTGGACTGTAGCGCCATCGAAGAAGAAGAAGTCTCCAAATTAATAAAATTTTGGAAGTTGCAATGGGCTGACCACGGTCATCGAATGGACCACATTTGGATATCTTAATTGAGTAAAGGTGAAAGGTGGGCAGAAGGATGAAGACTGGTGGGGGGGGACCATGACAGAACTGAGTAGAATATTTTGACGAAGACAACGTATCACTGCTCGAATTTAAAAATTAAAGGACGCAATCGATGGATCGAGAAGCTTGGAGGTTAAGGCCCGATATGGACTGTGGTGCCTTCGGGGACTTCAACTTCCAATGCATGATTCAATGCCGAGGCGGCTCTTGTCTCTTTCATCTAAATCTCGACCAATAAACGAAATATATTCTGGGTATCCCAAAAATTCGCACGCTTTTCACAAAAAGGATCTTCTCACTAACAGCTCTTCTAAACGCCGTGCTCACTGAACTGCGACGGTATGCCTCAATTCTCTTCTGAAATACATCCACCGATAAAACAACAGGAGGAGCGCACTGGCCCGACACAGAATTAAATTGTGGCGATTTAGTCAGAAAAGAAATGGGAGGAAGTGAGTTTGCTTATGCGATTGCTAACCATTACGAATGTCGAAAAACCTTGAGATCTAACTGAAAGCACATTTTAAGTTTCTCGTCGATAAAATACTAGCCAATTGGAAAATTTATAAGAATGCGAACCCGTAAGCAAAAAAAGTAATCACTGTTAATCATATCGGCCATTAAAAAGTTTTCACGGAATGGCAGCGAAATCTGTATCGAATTCTCCACTTCTGATACGTTAATGACAGGAACGGTACTTTGCTTACCGACCGACAAGCCGCTTCGGTAAGGTGGCGAGAATATTTTGAGGAGAGAAGGAAAAATGTTCTCATCCTCCAAAACCAATGCCGAGTAGAGCAAGCAATAAAAAGAATGAGGTCAGGGAAAGCAATAGGACCTGACGGGAATGCAGCTAAGCTTTAGAAGGCGAACATCTAGGATGTTGTGGATCAGTTAATTCTTCAATCAGGTTATTGAGATGGGAAGGATAACACCAAATGACTGGCAAGAAAACATCACCCTTGCAATATGAAAAAAGGAAACCACACTAGCGGAATGTTCAAATTACCGTCCGATTCGGTTATTGTTCCATACAATTTTTGAACGCATTCTTGACAACCGTACTCGCAGCATCGTTCAAATAACAGTGATCCAAGTTGTGGTTGCCAAGAACTGTTGAACTATTCAAGAAGTATACCTTGCTTGGTTACCCAGACTCCCATAGAAAAGGACTTTAACCGTGTACCACACGAACTCATTTGGTATGCTTAGCGACAACACCCAATGCCAGAGGAACTCTCAGTCGGTATTAATAAAAAAAGCGCCTCTTCGTTCCTCTTAGTTCCTGTTATGGACATTGTTAAACGGAACATCCAATATCTATGTTCGCTCCATGGTTTTGAGTGGTGGGCCACTATAAAAACCATGAGCAATGCCTCTCGGTAATGGAGACAAAGATGTTGCATTGGATTAGTGGAGTAGCACACCATGATCACATTCGAAGTAAAGTCATTCGCAATCGATTTAGGGTTGCACCAACCGTGGACAAATTGTGAGAAAGGTATCTTCGATGGTATGGGCATGTAAGTCGCGCTAGGGAGAGCTCACTTGCCAAGTTTGATCTGGATATGGAAATAAACAAAAGGGCGGCCCAATTAACAATGACCTAATAAGCTGCCTGGTAATATGAGAGCCTCTCGACACCATCCAGATTAGGCCGAGAAAAATAACGCAATCGCTCAAGATGAACCGACCGGTTTCAGAACGAGCCAAATGCTGAAGAAGAAGAAAAGGACGATAGAGGCATTCAGGCGTTACAACGTTATAGACAAAAACACCTGCACCTGCTTCTGAAAATTCATCTCTCGGAGTCCTGTCCCTGGGGACAATAAGATCCTTTTCTGGCGCCGCAGTCAGAAGAAGAAAAAAATAAAACTGAAGAATAGGAAGAAGAAAGATATAAGATGGGAGCTTTTAACCTATTGAATTCGCCTACAATGGACGGCATCTCCCCAGTACTACTTAAGACGGGGCGAAAAACACGTACAAGAATTTAAATTCAAAGAGGCGGCCAGATCGATTGTGGACTCTTCAGGTGTAAATAGCAGGCCTACTGGAGCGTGTGTAACTAATTCAACCCAGAAACAACTGGTTGTTGGAAACCAATTGAACAAGTTCGATCTTACACGGCAACAACAAATTGGCCTGAGCTGCCGTTCCTATATACGGAAAGGGTATCGCACTTCCCGCGTCCGACAATTTGTGCATAACATGTAAATTAATATTTCTGTATTTCCTGGATCGATCCGCTTAGGTAAAATGCATATCACTGTGTATCAGCATGGGAATGTGCGTAGCATTGCAATGCGATCATATAAGAAAAAACACCAATAATAATTTTGTTTTCGATATACACAAAATTCAGAGTTGCGGAAGATTTTAAGATGGTTTTGGATAAAAGTTCTACAGTGCAGCTAATATGATTATTCGAAGTTAGTATTTAAAGCTAGTTAATTTTTAAAGTGGTGGAGTCTGTCTGAGGAAAAATGAAATGCTGGGAAAAATGAAATTGTGTTTTCCAAGAGCTTGGCACAAAATAATAAAGAAAAAAGGTGATTCGCATGTCGTGAAACCGTGAAGAGAGGACAGTTAGATTCTCCATATCTGTTTGAGAGAAGAGGAATAAAACACAAGTACAGAAAAAACGGCTTGCTCTAAACTAATCCTCTTATTGCATTTGGTGGGGCCATAATCTGAGATATCAGTTACAAATTTCTAGAACACAACCGATTTATTGGCATGATTTTTAGTACTACCACCCTTACATTGTGGGATTGGCAAGTTTTAACTAATGTACAACTATTCAATAAGATTGTCTATTGTGGTCTAATGTCAAAGTCATTTCCGACTAGCCCAGATATTCTAAAACTGAGACATACATACAATGCTGAAGAAACTCCTGAGTTATATTTACACCGAGCTACCTTCAACCGGATGTGTCCGGATAGCTCAGGGGTTAGAGCACTAGGCTGTCATATGGAAGGTCGCGGTTCAAATCTCACTGGTGGCAGTGGTCGACTCAGCTGTGAATGAGTACCTGAGTCAAACCAGGGTAATAATCTCGGGCGAGCGCAATGCTGACCACATTGCCTCCTAGTGTACCGTAACGGTCTTGAATGAAGTGCTCTAACACACTTCAAGGCCCTGATCCAATATGGAGTGTTGCGCCAACGATTATTATTATTATTATATTACTTTCAACCATAACAGGAAACCACTGATAAGACCATGTGAATCTTCAAAGTTGCTTATACATCTTGTTTCTGTAGTAAGAAAATTCTGTTGTACGTCAAGATTGCAAGTAATTTGGAAAATAATTGCAACTTACCCTCCGTGGCACAAATATTACCCGAATCATGTCCCTTTTCAAAAATCAGACTCGAATACCACACGGAATAAGGGAAGCTGAAGCCTAAGAAGAAAGCAGGGACAAATAAATAACCAGATTATCTCCGGGGATATAAAAATATATTGCCTTGTGAAGTCCTTAAGAGAGGATTCACAAACACATGTGCAAGATACTATAAACGGCAACAGGAATTTTTTTTTGGTTTTATTTTAGTAGAATTTGACCTTGTGAATTGCAGCGATTTAGGTATGTATATATTTGAACTGTCACCAAGGAGATGTCTTGCTACAACGTTTGCTGCTGGGATCCGCCATAAAATGGTTTGACTTTTCTGTTTAAATATTCAATGAATCAGGCTCGTCTGTATGGTATTGGATAATAATTGGTATGGTGCAGATAACGGAATGAATCCAACGATATCATAACTTCAACTGCCTGATCACGAATGACTTTTGGAAAGTTGTAGCTTTCAACATACCATTGAAAACTATGCGGAATAAACGCTTCATTCCAGGTGATTCCTATACTCCTCCCGAAATTATTAAGTAACACATAACCTGAAAAGCAACCCAAGGATTCAATACCCTCGTCCTTGGATGGCAAAAAAACCCTAATAATCCAAGTCGACATACATGTTCTCAGGCCTTGAGTACATACATATTGTCTCATATTTTCCGTGCACTAACTGTACAACTACAGCAACAAAGTAGAAGCACCTCCACTGTTTATTCTCTTCCAACCATAAAATGCACTTCAGCGCCATTGAAACTGTACAGGATTGCGAAAAAGACATGGAAAGCCAGATAAAAATACGGTTGAGAGGAAGGAATCAAAAATGAGAAAGCGATGAACTCAGTGTCCATGAAATGGAAATTCACAAAGTGCTGATTCCGAATGTGTGGAAAAATTGGGCCAGATTCCATGAAGGTGCACAGTTGGATATTCAAGTTTGCCAAACTTGAAAGGAAAATTCATTTACACATACGCCAGTTTACATTCTGGCGAAATATTACGACTTTTTTTAACTTGAGTTTTTAGTCTGTTGAGCCCACAAGTGAAGCGGACAATGAAGGACATTAATACGGAGCTTGGAAACAGATTAGATGCTCAACGCGTTCATTAAATTATTTAAATTATTATTTCGAAAGTTTAAAACACATCCATAAATAAACACATACAATATGGGCGGATATTTGTTTCGAAAGCAAGCAGGGACCTTCTCCTGAAAATTTTATGATATTACCCTTTTTGGTATATGACAAGTTTGGGTTACAACTGCCTTTTCCTGTTGTGTCCACTCATGCCTTTCTCGAGGTTCTACACTTCAATTTCCATAATTAATTCAATTATGACCGTAAAGGAATTTCGTTTTGAATTTCCATTAGGCATGATTGCATTGGTTTTTCGTCATGTCCAAACTAGATATCCAGGACTTTTCCTCTAGTCTGTAAACTATCCTATGCAAAGGATGATTCTACAGAATACTTACGCAGATACTCATATGTGTACACGTATATTTAAAAGTTGCAAAATTCATTGAAATTCTCCCCGCACTTTCCCATTGGAAGTAAGCTTCACACGGGGATGCAAGCACGTCGTAGGTAGATGTTACTAAAAGTCGTTGTTGGAAATTTTAAGCGACACAAAAACCAGCTACGTACGAAATCCACGAGCACGATTCATTCTCATGATTTCAAATGCAAAAACCAACAGCAATCAAATGCAATTTGTAGGAGAGAACGGGCATATCACCTGTACCTACGTTACAGGAATAGAGCGTACCGGGATCGGTTCCCCGGCTCAGTCCAACTCAGTACTTTATGTGCCGTTTCACACAGGTGCGGGAAAATCTGCAAACTTTGCGAATTTATATTTACAAACTGGATAAATTTTTTTTGTCCCTGAACGCGACTCAGATACATATAGATGCAAAAACCCCTCCTGCTTTTATTCCACTTCTGTCAGTCAATAAAGTTGCAAGAGTTGAAATTGTATTTGCCGCCCATTTGAAGACTACGGCGGAAAATGCAATTTGTTTCGAAAGGGATGTAAAAATTTCATTGAAAAAGGAAAGTCTGTTGAGTACTTGGAAATCTCTCTAGCACAGGAGGCAAAAGCACAGTCAATTAGGTATAGGTAAAACACTCTATAATCTACTCTTTTCTTAAAGAAAAGTATCATTGAAATTTCTGTCTAAAATTGATTATCGAAGAAAAATTTTTGAATAACAGCAAAATATATGAATGGCGCTGTATATCAAATAAAAAAGATATTTTTCCATGCAATACGCGTGGAAGTCTTAAAGGTCCTTAACCTCTCAAGTTACTTAGCAGCGTGGTTATGAACTCCTCATAGTTAACAATAGAAGGATTTTCACGCAACTTTACAGGATATACTAAAATACTGCTGTTAACTTTACTTGAGTAGAAACCGATATGGAGAATTTTTTTCGGTTCTAGATGTCAAACAAGAACATCATCGTTCACTCCTCCATTTATACCTAATCTCGAAACTAATACTTGTTTTGGAAAGTTTATACTATTCGAGTCCTTTCATTTGATACCCCAGATAGTTATATTCGATAAGTAGGTAATACTATGTCCCAACAAATCGTTTATTACAGATAGACAGGCAAATGTATACCTCATCTGACGTATCACTCTGTGCAGATAAGAAACGTAGGAACGTACACATGTACGTATCTGGATATTTAGACCATTCAGGGACATATTTTTGCGCAGGTCGGGTAGAGGGAAGCAAAACATCCAGCTGTGGGCAAAAATGGCTATGCAAAAGACACCTAAACCAATAAACCAATGCCAATGGGCAGAGAAAGAATTAACTTTGCTGCTGGAAGCCCACTTTTGGTTGTTGATCTTTGATATCCCTCGATTGTAGTGACGCATTAGTGACAATTGGGTCATCACCAGACCTAATTCAAAAGCAACTTGAAAAAGAAGATGCCCTAGCGCAATACGTCACTCCCTAGAAGACCCATAATAAAGACGGTGGAGTCAAGGAGAAAACGATGGGCAACCCAAGTTGTAGCAACACCAACTCGGAACAGAATTTGTTTCATTCAGGAAAACCTTGTAATACAGGAGATTCCCTCGAATGTCGCAATGAATAACCTAAATCAAGGAAACTCTCTGAAAGCAGGTTATGATTCGAGTCATGACTTCTTCGCCAAAAAATTGGTACATATCGCTCCACATCCACCATATTAGCCTAATTTGTCACCATGTAGCTTCTGGCTATACCCGAAACTCAAAAGACTATTGCAGGGAAATCATTTTGAAGATGTAACCTTCATTCAAGCTACCACAATCTAGATTAGAATTAGATCCCCCCTTTTGCAAGGGATGGTGCGCCAACCTAAACTATGCCCAACAACAGCATCCAAACAACTGAATAACTTACTCTACCACTTTTGACGATATTCTTACCTATATCAGAAGCTAGACCAAGTCAACTCTGCTATTCTCTCGTGACGAAGTGATAGCCTTCGTCAAAGTGACATATCCCCAACACCGTTGTCCAATCCCCCTTTTACCCACAAAGGGTCTTCATCAAAACTTATCGAGGGGCCAAACAAATTTCCAGCTTGACCGCCTGTCTCGCCAATCTTGAATCATTCTTTAATTAGCATAGCACTCTTTCAACTTAACTGCTTTCCATACCCAACACGCCGTCATCTGCATTCTGAAATCTAGTTGAGTTTCGCAAAGGCTTCTCTTTCCCTATTAACCTACTCGTATGATTATATCACAGTACAGGTTATTCCACTAAACGCATGCCCCTTTATCATATCTTATGTTTATTTTCCCTACCTCAGCCCCCCTTAAACGACACAGATTATCAGAAGTCCCAGCGGCATTGTTTCCCTCTCTTCATTTTTATCCTAAAAAGTCACTTGAATGCCCCTATGCCCTATTGGACTAATACTCCCGATCTTCCTTCCCTTCCTAACAGATCCTCCTACCCTGCCCTTTCTTCATCGATTTTCATGAATACCTGTGCCACCAGATGATCCAATTCAACCTTTATGGAAATCACTTAAATCGCGTTCTTGATTTTGCTTTTTTCAAACTTCCTGTGCGTTGCTTAACCCAATTTCTTCATGCCCCTCTTACGTTGCTCTTGACGCCTATCATCTTGCTATGGAGTTTTGTGCTCGGATCACCCGACTCTACTTTCCTGTCGTGCGCAAGTCTACCGTCTTTTTTCCACAACTGTGAGTTCTTTGTCAAACCTTTAATAGTTAATTGCAGAAAGAAATATTTGACCAGCGTTGAAGCCTCATTCGCAACTTCTGCCCAACTATCTTGTTATTTACTCGGCCGATACTTTTGCTCAGTCTATGTTCCCTCTTATCCGTTTTGTTTTCTTCTACGCCTAGATGCAACTTGCCCCGTATCTTCTAAAATCCCCGAATTTATCCCTTTACTAGTCGATTACGTCATTGGTAAGCTTGATGTCAGTGTGCATCCTGGTCACGTCGGACTCCCGAAGTTCTTTCGAATTGAAATTGGCCAATCCATTTCCCTACCCTCTCCATAAGAGACTAGAAACAGGCTCTCATTATCCATGTTTATAGAAGTGGCGATCACCCTCTCGCTGTTCCAAAATTTTAGAACGGTATGTCAACGACTGATTGTCCGCAACACGTTTTGTTAAACGTAGGACCACTATTTCCAACTTGCTTGATTTGCCCAGTTTTGTGGACGGCTCTACCTTCTCGACAGAAAGCGCATTAGTATGCGTAGATAGTTCTACGTTGATTTTTCTAAAGCTTTAAACTATAAATCACAGGATAGTTTTGTCGAGCGCCTCAGTGTTCTGATTTCATTTGTAACATGCTTCTCTTTTACTTTTTGAGCCGATCCTCCCGTGTATCTTTTGTTGTCTACGTATTCTACTCTTTTTCTCCTCTACCGGCGCCCCTCTACTTCTAAGCTATATTATAGGCCCACTATTATTTTTATTTTTCTATCAATGACCTTTTTCCTCCTTATTTGTCCTTGTTTTGTGCTTGTTCTATTTAGATGACATTAAGCTGTTTTCCGCTATAGCATCACCTACGGACTGTGTTCCCCTACAATCAAACATAGACAGTCTGGTTCGATATAAGCCGTGGTGTGAGCTGTTTTCAGATTACTCACCCGCCATTATAACACTTGCGAGCATTGGTGCTATAACAGGCGATACAAGCAGGAAACCAACAAATAAATCAACGGACTAGTTAAATTTCCGTAAGTACGTAAGCAAATTTCAACGAAATAATGACTATGACTGCGCAGCTCCCTATCTCATGTATCGCCAATCTCCCAAAAAATATTACAGCGTATACCATACTAAAGCTGGTCCAAGTAAAGTAGAGGTTCAAAAGGCAATGGCAGCCTCACAGATCTTCAGACGTAAAAAAACAATTAGCCAGAGCAAGTCGATCGCTCCAAGAAACCCTTAAAGAAAAACGGGAATAGGAGTTACAAAGGTTTATCACCTACTAAATTAGGTAATTTTTCCCTTTGGAAAGCTACAAGGGCAGGAAGTGATGCCGAAATAGAGGCGGCATTTATATAACACCTGAAAAGGGTATCCCTCTCTCACTTACGAAAGATGGAATTAAGACTTCCAAAAATAGGCGTGGCTACACTGAAGGGATACTTTTCATTTAGAGCCAAACACGCTGGTCAAATCTTTAGATAACAAGTAGACCCAAAGAAAGCTCCAGGGCATGACCCAATCACAGGAAAAATGTTGAAGGAACTTCCACGTATCGCAATCCCTCACATGACTCACGTATTCAACGCTATTGTACGTCTCGCCTATTTCCCTAAGGCTTGAATGGTTTCAGAAGTCACAGTGATCCATAAGTGAGTGAAACACCAAACGTAGGTTATATTCGTTGATACAGGCTTGTAAATCTGCTACCTATCCTCTCGAAGGTGTTCGAAAAAGTATCACTTTCAAAAATATCACAGTATATAGTGGAAAATAAAGTAATTCCTCAGCACCAGCTGAAGACGGCAGACTAATACTACCGCCATCAAGCATGGAAAAAACGGTCTGTGCAATTCATCGGCTTCAAAATCATAAATCGTCAAAAACCAAACGAATTACAACAGACTGATTACGAGAAGCAACATGACTTGCAAGGGAGCATTACCTATCCCACCCATAAGGAAGGATATATTATTTAGTGTAGCAATTATAGAGGTTTACATTGTTGAGTACCACTATAACATATCCTCCACTCTCTTGTTAGGTTGCATAGCTCCTTACGCCTAGAGCATCATCGGTCCATATCAGAGAGGCTTCACTCCAGATTTGCTTCCTACAGCAGTCAATGAAATATGTTAGAATATGGCCGTTAGTTCATGCATAGCTAATTAAAAGTTATAAACAATGATAGCGACAATCTTACAAACTGATTCCAACCACGATTGCTTCCTTTATATATTTTCTAGTTATTTAGATGCGACGTCACATCTGCTTTTAAGCAACGTAACCGCAAATAACAGGCAAGCATTAACTGCTCCTCCTTTATTCGTAAACAAGATTGGAAATTATATGTTGATCGAAGTCGCTTGATTCGGACCTAAATTAATTATGCAAAATTATTACATCATCAATGATGGAAAACAAGCCCCTTGTAATGAAAATTGTCCTTTTTACTGAAGACTTGAATTAACTGTTGCATGACTGATTATGGTTATTGGTAATTTCCATTAAATTGGAAGCTTTTACTATTTATATTTTCATTGATATCAATGCGGACATAAGAGCTCACTTTAGACGATCAGGGGTCGTTAATATTTTCATGTTGCCTAGATAGACGGCGCAATTCACCTTTTAGTTATCTCATTTTCTTCCTTTCTTCCATCTGAACTTCTCTGTCATTTTTGAGACTGAGAGTGAGATGATCACGATAAATTTTTATCGGCAGCGGAAAACACCTCGCCGTTATCTTGTTCATCGCAAAATCTACATTTCATGCCTTAATCTCTTTCTATTGTGACTGCTTGAAATGACTTCAACTTTGTAACGACAAAAACGTTCAGAATGCCAGGATCTCTTTCTTAAAAAATTAGAAGAGTGACTAAGGTTAAAGTCCGCCTTAAATTAAGTGCAGCTTCACTGAAGTATGCTGTTGACACACGCTTACTCGTTTCTCTGCTAGCCAGGTAAAACAATGTTAGAGGGTTGTTTTGGCTACTTCACTCCCTGGAGTCATCCTAACCATTTCAAATGGCACCCAAAGTGTGGCTCTGCATTGTTAGGTTTCACAAAAGAGAACCGAGGAAAGATAGCCTATGATGATTGCGTTTGTCGTATAGAGTTCGCCCATTTTGTTGGCTAGGCTCGATGTACATTTCAATGTCAAGTCATTGGTTACACATTTTTTCCTATTAAGGTAGTATTCTCTCGCTTCATTTCCCTTCGGTCTAATAAATTTATATTTCCAATCTACCCTTGTCTGTTCTTGAATTTAGGTCCACTAAGCAATTGCTCCGGAAATCTGCGGAACTACGGACCTTAGTGGCTACACGCCCTAAGGTATTTTCCATTCCAGGTTTATGTCAGTGCCGGGAGGCCCTTCTGGTGGATGATGATCCTTTCATTTCCCGTAATTTTGAAATTTTTACATTCTCGTTTCTTTGTCGAAAAGAAAGGGGAAATGTGTTTTAACTATTGACGGAAACATGAAACTAGTTGACCAACGATTTGTCTATTATCTCCTTATTTTGCTCCTTGATTCTAAATTAGGAAAATGGCTTTTTCTTGACTATTGACGGTAAAGTTGTGCTTCATTTAACTATTCGGGACAGAAAAAAAATCTTAACAAGTTCTCTATTATTCAGAGAATGTCAAGTGACCTCTTATCATTGCTAGTTGACCAATCAATTCCTGTTGATCCACTCAGCTTGTTACTATTGCTGTGCAATCTTTCCCGTTTTTAACCTGTAAACTACGACGGCCGCATATCGTCTATTTTGATTATGAGATCGTATTAAAAGACGACGCTCTACGTCAGGATATTTACTTTCTAAGTGGTAAGTTTTACATAAAGTCTTATTAAAACCCGTTCACTATCTGTCGGTCTGTTACATGCATTTTTTTAGAAACGTTTACACCTATTACTACGAAATTAGGTAGTAAAGTTGAAAGTGTAAACCCCCATATATGAGAAGAATTACATTGTTCCGCGTTAAGCTTACGACGGGATCCCCATACAGGCAAACCAGAGGTTATAACTTTTGTTCACCTAATATAACCAACCTTGTGGGGTATCAAATGAAAGGTATCGTACTCGTCTCGTCTCGAAGCAACTGTTAGCATTGACATTGGTTGCTAAGGGAAGAAGTACGGGGTCCCAAAGAGATCAATTACTTCAAGGACCCATTCTCAAAAACGACCCAATTGAAAAATCTTAAAAAAATTATGGTTATTGCACATAGTATCTACGACCAAAATACCGTCGTTACG
The DNA here is from genome assembly GCF_905115235.1 of Hermetia illucens. Lineage (NCBI taxonomy): Eukaryota > Metazoa > Arthropoda > Insecta > Diptera > Stratiomyidae > Hermetia > Hermetia illucens. Next base: position 67,702,736 of record NC_051853.1, read on the forward strand.
ATATCTGCTTAATAAAGGTATATTATCATATTTTGAGAATTGACTGCAGACGCCTCTTAAGTTCATCCTAGATCCGTAAAAGTAAAGAGTAATATAGGTTTCAATATTGAGCACCATACTAGAAAACTGGTGGAATTCTTGCTTTCGCGCCCAAGCGGTAAAATGTCAGTATCATACCAAATTGAATATCGGATATATTCAGCGTATATACCCATATATACTGGCCAAGAGTCAGGATGGTTCAGTGATTAGAACACTACGCTGTCGTAGTGAACAGTTGCAGTCCAAATCTCGCTGGTGGCAGAGGGAGTTATATAGTGACTGATTGTCAGATACCAGTGGACTTTGTTGTGAATAAGAACTTGAGTCAAATCAGAGTAATAATCACGGGTGAGTACCATGATGACAACATTGCCTCCTACAGTACTCATATTGTGTACCGTCACGGTATTGAAAGAAATGTTCTAACACACTTCAATGCCCTAACTCAATTGGATTGTCGCGTCAACGTTTATTATTATTATACCCAAATTTTCTTACACCAATTATCAACAAAACATTTTCATATTAACATATTTTTGTTTGTCAACTACTCTAGTTTTCTTGATAATTGTTGTGGAACCACGAAAACCGAGGTATACACAAGTGGCCGCGAATTTTTCCTAACAGAAGGTGGCTTGACCAAAAATAGTGGCAGTAAATTGCTCACCATTTGGTCCGGTCTGATATCATGTGGATTGGCATCTTAGGACTCCTCAATCTCCAAAGGAAGACCGATTATTGTCATCTCGGCCTAATATCAGGACGTCCTTAACGTTTTTTCCGACACTGAAATTCCTGGTAGGTGTTCGAGGGTGGTAGATCATCGAAGAGCATCTATTTTCATGGCAAAGTAGATTCATATTTCGGAGTAATAATGAATAGATAGTGAAATAGATAATGGAAGGAAAATTTGGAGTTTTTGCTTTCTTTAGACGCGTAATTGATGTATTTTGCCTGATAATCTTTTATACTTTTTTCTTCTTCTTAATTGATGCAATCAAATGTCAAAACAAAATTCACTAAGACTCAACTGTGAACAATATTGAATAAAAGCACTTCGGAGCATTATCCTTTAGTTCAAGCACTTACTATTATACACTTTCATAGTTAAGTTCCTATCACCGTGATTATTTTCCCTATCCGAACAACGAGTGTTCACTATTGACACCAAACTCTTATCGCTTTCTGACAAGCTTTACTATATTAAGATTATCTTTGCATTCATTTGGGCATGGTTGAGGGCATAAAACAAGGGGTTTCCAATGACAACTCTCTTTCATGTGCGGTGCTTGCATTCCATGCGAGGTTTAAGGATATGTGACACTAACGGAACTTTTCGGGGAGCAGCTTAGCTTGAGATTGCTCTCACATTCAAACATGCTTACCCTACCCAATACTACTCCTATGGAAATCGTTGCTTTAATATCCGAGAGGGCAGAATGAAACTATCAAATAATGCAGCTTAGAAAAGGCGAAAAGTACGAGACGCCATGTTAATTGTTAACTATATTTTTAAAATTTGAAGCCCAAAACCCCATTCAAATGTTTCTAAATGTAATACAGAAGTTTTCGAACGTTTCAAAATTATCTTTAACCTCTTCTTTTTGCTGTTAGTTTCATCATGCATCGCATGGCTTGGTCATAGACCTGATCATGTTGCGTATTAGAAAGTCCCCTGTCAGCGTTTGTTTCAAGCTGAGGCGAAATGTTCTGTATGCAAGTAATGCCGAGCACAGTTGGTATTTGGGGGGACTTTTGTTGTGTGGGTAAAAGTTGGTTCGATGAAAGGACCTCTGATACTTTGCCAACCAGTTGGGTTTTTTTCTTTGCTCCAGGAGCTGAAATTTGGCTGTTTCTTTGTGTGAATATCAAGAAGTGAAGAATTGGCATATTGGTCTTTTTTGTACATTTTTCTTTGCACGCTGTTGTTCTTATTGGTAGTTTGTTTCAATTTCATCCTCTGGACTGTAATTTTTCAGAGCTTACCATTTGTGGTGTGTCAAAGCATTTTTTTCCTGAATATTCAAATAAATCCCATTGGTTGATAACGGCGACCAGATTTTCACTATAATTCGGCGACAAACAGAGCACATCGACCAAGTCTTGAGACCTTCAAGCAGCAATTAGGTGACTTTTTTTATCGAACAGAAAGTGCAGGAATTTCCCGCATTGAATGCAACCAGATGACGTCAAATATTTTCAAACAGTTCAAACATTTCACACGAATCATACTTCCCAAAAACCTGAGGGACTAGGCAAGTCGGGTATCCTGCTGCTTATAATCAATCAATGCGGTTGTAGACAGAAAACCCGGCATATTATTCTGTAAGCTAGTCTTTATCGACCCATCCTCAGATAAGAAGCGAGATCAGAACACCTTTAATAATTCACTTGTTGGCCGCAACGCCGATGAAATGCTATCTTTATCCCAAGCGTTCCAGTTGATATACAAACTCGGTGACAAGCCAATGGTTGAAGATATCAAAAACTCAAAAGAATCCTTTAATAGGAATTAGGGGAAAAGTCGAAGGGGAACGTATATGTGTGTCGCTCGAGGCTATCTTGAATAGTTACATTTCTCCTTATTTTCATTTCACGACTAATTTAACAACGATATAGCCCCCAAAATAGCTTTATAGGTCATAGTGCCATTATTTGAATTATAACATTAGAGAAGAGCTAAATCTTTGATATGTGGACTTCTTCTTTCATTCCTTCCTCCTTAATTCCAGGGCGCTGATACTAATGCAAGAGAAAATCACAATTTTCATATCTCTTGGAGATATGTAGCAAGGTAAACGTCGACTGGGGATATCATCCACCATTCATTCGGGTCCCGAGTTTCACGGCTCCGCGGCCGCGGTCGAGCCAGTATTTTTTTTTATTTTCAGTTTAGACTTTCGTGTGTTTCTGTATTTCAGATTACGGTGCAGTTCTAGGTGTCGGTTTAAGGACACCAGAAATTTCGCGAAATGACACGGGACTCACATTTCCGACACTGGCAAGTGCACGGGACACTTCGGTTCAGTATTTGCCAGCGGACCTTCACGTACAATGTCGCCAAGTGTTTAGGTTTTCTTGGGACAACTTTCCTCTTTAGGTCAACTCGATTAAGTCATTATACTTTCTTCCGCCAAATAAAACATTAAAATACTAGGAAGCTTATTTTGATAGGAGAACTGACTTTGGCGTCCTGGTTCTAGTATGCTCCCTAGAAAATCTTAATGTGTACCTATACTGAAAAGTTCAACTCAATCGAATAAAGATTGTAGGAGAAGTGATTTACAGGAAAACGTGAAGGAGAAATATGTTGTACTGATTCCTTCAGCATACAGTTGTCCTCCCAAGTAAAAATTATGTCATCCCTCTACTTTGGCGAAAAGTGCACGTCTAGCTACGACAACCTCCAATAATTAAGTATAAAATAATAATAATAATAATCGTTGGCGCAACAATCCATATTGGATCAGGGCCTTGAAGTGTGTTAGAGCACTTCATTCAAGACCGTAACGGTACACCACAGTACACTGTGGGAGGCAATGTGGTCAGCATTGCGCTCGCCCGAGATTATTACCCTGATTTGACTCAGGTACTCATTCACAGCTGAGTCGACTGGTGTCCGACATCCAATCACGATAACAAATTCCTCCCCAGCGAGATTTGAACCGCGACCTTCCGCTACGACAGCCCAGCGCTCTAACCACTTGAGCTATCCGGACACAGTATAAAATGGATCACCATATTATAAGAGTGCGAGCAAATTTAAGCGTGTGGGTCACCGGAATTGGCGATGGGACCAGACTCTTCACACGAAAGCATCGAATTCGCTAATCATAGACCGGATCACCATCTAGTTTCCGATATGACCAAAAGCGTTGCTTTACCAACAATACTGAAATATATTGCAATAAAAATGCAGTCGGTAAAATAAACTAGAAAATAAAATCCATTTATCACCCGCCGTTACTTCGAAATCAGAATACAAGGAAACTGGAAGAATGTCATACTACCCCAAGAAGAATTCAGCAAGTATTCCCCATAATGCGCACGTCACTGCGGAAAGAATTCACAGTATAAATTAGTAGCCAAAGCGCTGACATTCAGGTTGAATTCAAAAGAGCATGTGTTAAATGGTAAAATGGTCCCATTGCGTGGACTAGGTAAATCTCACGCAATTCCAGGCTCTATGCATCTCGAACAACTCCGAGAAATGAATTTTGAATACATTATGAGATTGCCTGTCAACTGATTACTAATATGTTGTTCCTGTGATTACATTCCCTTGGGCATCAGTCTGCCTGATTGAAGCAGAACGACAGCAAAAGAATAGAATGCAAATAGTTTTCCAGCACTATGTTATGGTGGTCAAAGGGTAGGTTCCAGAACGAAACGTGGATTGGTACCCATAATGGAACATTAAATCTGGGAAACGCCTGCTGAACCAACACCAACAGCTCTACTACCTAACCTAGCTCCACCTTCACGGGGTGATCGTTCGGAGCTCTTTTTTTAACGAAAAGCTGCAGACGGAGAAGAATAAAGGTGAGTCCTCCTCGCCTAAAAACGGGACAAATTGTACCGACTGGTCCTCCAGATTGGAGGTTGGGTAGGGCTGACGACCATATACGGAAAACCACTTGTTACGGCGCCACAATAGGAGCCTCGAAGTGGATCGATTTCAAAACGGCGAACCCGGCAACGAAAACGGAATAACGATTTGCGCATTTTCTCATGGAACGTGCGCTCTCTGTACAGAGATAGAGCTGCCAAGCAACTAGCCGAAACCCTGTTCCAATATAAGCCTGATGTAACAGCGTTGCAAGAGATGCGCTGGACAGGGACCGGTCTCCTGGAGAAGAGTCGCTACACCATATATTATAGCGGCCATCCAGTAAACCATGTGTTCGGAGTAGGTTTCTTTTTCAGCGAAAAAATGAAATCTGCTGTTATCGACTTTGAAAACATAAGTGAAAGGGTATGTACTCTGTGCCTGCGAAGCAAATTTAGAAATATAGGCATCAAAGACGTTCACGTCCCTATAGAGGAGACTGCGGAGTCGGAGAAGGACACCTTCTATGAGGCAGTAGAGCGAACCCTCGAAGCCAGTCCCAGATATGAAATCAAAATCATACTTGGGGATTTTAACAGCCAAGTAGGGACGAAGCCCGTATTCAGGGGATACGTTGGCTCCCATAGCTTACATAGGGATACCAATGATAACGGACTGCGGATTATTCAATTAGCAGTGTCACACGAAATGGCCGTCAGAAGTACCTGGTTTGCGCGGAAAGCGGTCCACAAACAAACGGGACCACTATCAACCAAATTGATCACGTGCTGATTCAACGCCGCCACCTCTCAGCCTTGATGAATGTCAGAACATACAGGGGGCTAATATAGACTCGGATCACTATCTCGTTAGCATGGTCCTCCGAGCTCGAATAACAACACCACTCAGAATCCCCTCTGACAATCAGGTGAGAGTTAAAACTGAAGCCATCCACAACAAAACCCTCTGCAACACCTATAAGAGGAAAATATATGCCGCAACAACCGCAGCCAGCAGAGATCCTAGAGATGAAGCATCAACAAATGATTTTCACAATCACCTGAAGAACGTTATCATAAATACGTCCACAAATATACTTGGCTCCAGCGGCAAAAAGAGTCGGAACGGCTGGTTTGACGATGAATGTAAGCTAGCAACAGAACGGAAGAATGATGCATACCGAGTAATGTTGCCTTCTCAAAGAACGGGGGCACGCGCAGAGACTTATCACGAACTCCCTTGAGCGGAGAAGCGACTTCCCAGACGGAAAAAGGAAGCCTAGCAGAACCAAAAGATCTGCGAATTCGGCAAATACAGGGAGCAGCCGCACCAGGCGCGCATGTTTTACCAACAAGTCAGCAAGATAAAGCATTACACACCTTGATGCTCATCCTGCCGAGACAAAGAGGGAAATCTGATTTCCGACAGAATGGGGGTATTGGACCGATGGGTTGAGTACTTTGATGAACTACTGAACAATCAGAACATCGGCGAGTTAGAAGTCCCGCCAACTGAAGACGACGAACAAATACTGCCACCACCAAGTGTTGAAGAAATAGTCAGTGCAATTCATCGGCTTCAAAATCATCAGTCACCAGGAGCCGATGGAAGTACAGCCGAATTGGTTAAATATGAAGGCGACCAATTATACCAAGTGGTTCATCAACTTGTACTCAAAGCGTGGGACACCGAATCAACGCCTGCCGAGTGGCAAAGAGGCGCTATGTGTTTCATACATAAAAAGGGAGATATCACACAGTGCAGCAATTAAAGAGGTATCACGTTGCTGAACACCATCTATAAGATATTCTCTGCTATCTTGCTAGGCTGGATAGCCTCATACGCCTAGAACATCATTCGCCCATACCAAAGAGGCTTCAATCCAGGCAAATCAGCAACAGATCAGATTTTCTCTCTGCGGCGAGCGATGGAAAAACTCTTGAAATATGGATACCAGTTGCACCATCTACTCATCGACTTTAAAGCCGCCTACGATAGCATAGCCAAGGTAAAACTGTACACGGCCATGAGAGAATTTGGTATACCGACGAAGGAACGAAGGAAATTTCAGACTAGGCTGGCCCTGACCAATGTATGAGGCCAGATAAAAGCAACGGGATTACTCTGATCGACCATTCGACATCAACAACGGTCTACGACAAGGGGATGTCCTATCATGCATCTTCTTCAACCAGGCCCTGGAGAAAGTAATTCGCCATGCTGAGTTAAATGCGAAGGGTATGATCTTCTTTACGTCCACCCAAATACTGGCCCATGCTGACGATATCAACGTTATGGGAAAAACAATCCGAGACATACAAACTACCTTCATCTAGATCGAGGAGGCGGCGCGAAATCTTGGGCTGGACATCAATGAAGGCAACACAAAATATATGGTGGCAACGTCAGCACCGAAGATCAACCAATCAACAACATCAAACCGCACTGGTCAGACGGGAAGAATAAAGATAGGAAACTACAACTTTGAGACCGTTGATAATTTCTCCAATCTAGTGTCGAAAATCACAACCGATAACAGCTATGGCGATGAAATCCGCGCACTGTTGTTGTCAGCCAACAAAGCCTATTTCGGCTTACAGAAACGTTTCGGTCGTGGTTGAAATTTTAGACGCAATCTAGCAGACACTTTCTGATTCGGTTGCAGTGCTAGGGCGAAGGAAATCTCAGACGTATTTAGAACGCTATGCACTAGAAGAACCTGTGGAGCATTTTTAGGTCGCTTAAGGATAGCAATGTCAGGTTTGGGGACAATAAACCGTCAAAAGAGGAGGGCGTTAGGACACCTTGCTGAGATCAGGTGCAGAGTTTCTCGAACCAAACGTTTGCCGTTAAATTGCACTTTGTCCGGGGAGATAAAGGGGATTCGGGCTACACTAAAAAAGCAAACAATTGCTTACCCGGTGGCTGTGGGACAGATAACTAGAAGCCAAAGAGACTTGTTTAGTTACTATCTCGATCGCATGTAGCCTGTCGGCTACGCTTGGCGTACTTTCATAATCGATGTCCTACATCAGTATCGCACATATTAGATACTAGTGAAATTTGTGGCATGACCTCAGGTCGTTGAATATCTCTTGGTTTTAACTGACCCTATTCATTAAGTTATATGGTGACACTGATGGTTATCTTAAAGGACTATTGCGAATATTTGAGAGGTTAAACCGTAGTATTGAGATAAAATTTAGTTTGGACTTGATTTGAGCCGAAGTCATTCGGAGAAATCCAGCGTCTAAACGACGACTTAAACAAGATCAGCATTTAGCAGGATATCCCAGTTGGCAATTGGCAGATGTTCAGTTCTCTAACTTCTTCTGACATCTAAGGCTGATACTGAGATTATGTCTCACCAAGAAGTGTTCACTACCCGTTGACTGACATATACATTGCAAATAGTGCCGTAGAAGTAGGTCACTCTGAAAAGCGGCGTGACATTGGGCGGGCTGCGCTCGACCTAGGCGGAATGCAGCTGTTTGTTAGACAGATTATGGATAGACTCCAACTAACTTATAACATAGATCAATCTCTGCTTCCAATGGGATGAAATCGCAGCAGAAATTGGATGAATCTACATTTAACGAGCAAGCGGCTTTGTGAAAAGGATCAAGAATAGAAATATGATGCAGTATATTTCCGATCAGGTCCTAAGTTCCATTGTTCATTATTAGGACTCTTATATACGCGAAATCCTGCCAAGCAGTGTCATCAGCACTTTTACTTATATCGGTTAACAGACCACCTTTTTCCGAATTCTGGAAGGAATAGCAAAAATAGCAGAAAGAGAAAACGAGAAAAAAAAAGAAAGTTAGAGCTCTGAAGAGGCAATGGATGTAGGTTGCGAAAATGGAAATAATCTGTCCAAATTAGGAAAGAAAAGCATTTCCGGTTATATCTTAATCATAACAAGCATTTTTAACAAAGAAGAAAACGAATACAACATTTCATTTGGGAACGATGTCTGGTGATGGATATTTATAGGAGTGGCTACTAGATGGTTGTATGAGGGAAAACGAAGTTCTTCTTCGCCGACATGCTACCAAACTGCATAAAAAATCGGAGGCAAATACTAAGAGCTTCAATTTGCAATATTTCAAGTGATTCGTAGGGATTTCGGTATTTAAGCTGTAATGTAATATCTCCATGCCTTGAATATTCCAATAAATTCAAAAACAAAACAAGCAAATAATAAGACCCACCAAAACCGTTTTAAGTTCCAGAGAAATTACTCGGAGGTAAGTGTAAGTAGCGCGAGTACTCCATACTACAGACGGCAGCAAGTACAATGCAGAAGCTTTACTTCAACGGGTACTGAACTCGCTTCGCACTTGAGCCCTAACATTGCTTTCAAAGGTTCATAAGGAGCAAGGACTCTATTCCCTTATCCAGTCAACCGTTACTTGAAAGTGACCAAGCTAAAGTGAATGCATTAGTATATTACACCTTCTTACGAGGCTATTCTAAAATGCATCGTTGCTGTATCTGATCCTTCCTTGTTGAATAATTCTATGGCTCTGCCATTCAGCCACCGTTTCATTTCGTACGTATAACGTTACATCGCGATTTTTCTTTTTATTACCCTTGAGATATGAATAAAATTTCTGCACATTCACATCCACAGCTTCCCATTCATAAAAGAGCACCATTCAAGTCCTGGACGTTCGTCAAATTACAGAAGCATGAAGGATAACGGCAACTGTGTTGCCAGCATACAAATGTGACACAATTCACGACTGTCTGCATGATATTAAAGTGCACTTGCAGACAGAACAAATACAAAACCTATCCTTCGTCCTGTTCCTAAACGATGCATGGGAGGAAACGGCAGTGCCAGTCGCTTAGGACAAAGGTTATATTCGCTGGGGATATGCACTCGTACTTCAAAATGCAACATGAGGTGGGACAGTAAGAGCAATTTCATACCGTAGAGTATCTGCAGTGGTGGGAGGACATGGGGGCGTGTGGATAGGAAGCAAATGTTTTATGCATTTTACATGCCAGTTTCAAGGCTCCTTTATGCATTTGTTAAGATCCTTTGGGACCGCCACTTTCAACTCGGCTGCAAACTTGGTGCTAAACTATTACCCGGGTCCGTCGGCGTAAGAAGATAAATTGTACACACGAAAGCACAGAAGGGGAATGATTATACGCGGTTGAGTTAAGCTCTTGTTAAAATTGAATGAAACAAATTTACCGGAGAGAGTATTGCTGAGTAAAGCCAGGAGACGAATTCATGATTTTATTGTGAATGTGTAGTGAACATTTAAGTAGGGATTAAATTTCGACGCGGCATATGTAGTGAGTTCATTTGCATCCTAGGAAAATATGGTCAATATAAAATATCTTGAACTATTTGAGCATTTGCACCACGTTCGTCTACACAAAGTGTTAGTTGCTCAGCGCTTCAGCTATCAGATTCAAAATAGTTGGCATTTTCCTATTGTCATTTTAATGAGAGCCTGATCCATGGCTCCTCTTCCATTTTGTTGAAGATATTCTCCTAAAGCATATTCTCTCAGAGGCCCATCCTAGATCTTATGGTAACAGATAACCTCTAGTGAGGCTTCAGGACAAGAAAAATTTCAGATGAGTCCCTTGAAGACCCGAATTGATCGCCCTCCTTCAGTACGTAGGGACTTCACAAGCTCCCCGTATATTGTCATTAACGTCTTCCAAATATTGTGGGAGAATATCGACCAATAAGGTTTTTGGGAAAAAGGGCTATTTTCAACTTGATATAGTATCGGTAGAGCTCGTTCAAAGGCGAGTTTGAATGAGCTTTACCGCTTACTATATCCTTTATGGAGGTGCCTAGGTCGTCAGCTTAATGAATGATCTTGCCTGGGAGGGTGTTCTGCTATTAAGCCTGAAAGCGCTATGAAGAATGAAAGTAACATTGAGGACAAAATGGAGCCATGAGAAATTCCGGCTTACTCTCACTAAACTTTCACTTGGGATTGGGATAATTACTGTACTGCCATATAGAGTCGAATCAAGGGGACAGGCTGGGTGTATGTGTTGCGGTAATGGGCGAATGGCCTAACCTGATAATTAGATGGTAGGAATTATGGCAACTAACGGTTGCGATTGCGCTTACGAATCAAATCAAAGATCAAGATGTTTGGGACAGGACACGGATATGAAACCGAAGCCGCAAGTGGTTTCGAGTGAAGTTGGGAAAAGTTGATTCACGAAGTATTTATCGACGACAAGTATTTCGGTACCTCCCACAAGGGATGAAGGTTTCGGTTCTGAGGGTGTCTGTCAGTTCATGTTAAAATTAGGGAAAGTAAAGCTATGACGATAGCGCAGCCTGGCTTGACAGCCTATTTAAGGTTTGTGCTCAACGAAAAATAGTTCGAGCTCGTTCTTACTAGAGACTCCCATCTGGCTATAGAGTTAACTCCAATTTAATGATCCAAACATTCACGGTTATATATTAGCAGATGATCATTGCGCTAGATATTCATATGAATTGGTCAGTTTTTTAGGATGCCTGACCTCGAAGGAGGGAATATGCCTCTTGTAAGCCGTATAAAAAGAGGCTTATACCCAGAGCAGCAAGATTACAGGCCCCACTCAGTGAAGTTATTCGCAGCAAATTCAAAAGAAATTCGTCCATTAATTAGACCTGCGAATCCACCGCAGTTTTTCAAGTTTCCAACGAGGCAGTAGATTAAGCTATGCTGCTTGCGCATCAGAAACTCGACGCATTTACCCATCATCGTGAGAATGGCCTGCTCAGAACAGGCAACGAGAATTTATATGCAAGGTTGCATCAATTTGTAAGAGTCAAAGATAAACTAGTCGAAATTTCTAGAAGTAAAGAAAATAGGAACCAGGGCAGCTGATACATTCAGTTTTGTCCGGACTAGTTCAGACGGAAACACCAAGCGAAAACAGATACTTTCTGACACCTATCGACGACTATTCCCCGTTTATAGCCATCAGGCTGATGACTTCGAAAAGACAGGTAACGACAGCAATTAAAGATTATGTAACAGCAATTGGAAACAGATTCAGTAGAAAATCAGTGGCGATCAGATCTGACAACGAAAAGCAATATGTCTCCAAAGGACCAGAAGACTCAGCGGGAAGGAGTAGAGGCGTGGAATTCACGACTGCCTACATGCCACAGCCGAACGAAGCGGCCTGAATCTGCCAAGTGAATGGTGCTTAAAGCTGGTCTGGAGAAACGGTTCTGGGGAGAAACAGTGCATACCTGAATGGAAAACTAGATGAAGTGATCTTCATGAGGCACGCTGAAGGATTTTTCTTCAGGTCAAAAATACAAGGAGCAGAGATTACGCACGGGCCTACATGGGTAAAAGCAACGGTCAAAAAGTATAAACGGCAGCTATTCTCGACAAACTGGGGATCAGCAGTGAAAGTGCTGACAAGCGTTTGTACTCAAAGGCAGAAAAAGAGAAGAAAGAAGAAGAAATTACCTACATTCTACATTATGTTTTACACTACGTCGAGGATTTGCCGGTCGCCGAAGTAAAGTCTCAGACTATGAGAGCGGTGAGCAAACAACTGAGCAGACACTTGCAAATAAAAAACTTTGAAGAAGTGGACCTGTAACTCTCCCTCAATGATTACCTACCTCGTCATGGTGAGCGAGCTCAGTAATGAAAATCCTCTAGCGAACAAGAGGTGACACCTGAAGCCAAGAGGTAATCAAAACCCCAAGCCCAGGTGTGACCACTATGGGGAGGGCTGAATGATCACAGAGGTTAAGATGTGGGCGGGGACGCCAATTTCTGGGTACAAGGTAACCCCCAATTTCAACTAGTCTTATCTCGACAAAAAGGGGTTCCGCCGCGATCGGCTTATTCTCCTCGATAAAACTGAGGTCAGAGTAGCCAATTATGAAAAGCTCCTACCGTCAGTACTGCTGACCCTGGCTCTAATCCGCGCCACCTGCTGAGGCTAAGATCTTGCCTCTGTCCTCAGATAGCAAAAAGCCTTCAGGCAAACCGTCTCCGAACAAAACGCTTTCCGCAAACCGCCTTCGGACAGACCACATTCGGGGAAACGGCCTACAGGCAAATCACAACCCAAGCTGTGCAAAGGTTGAAGCGAAAGGACTCTCCGGGGCACTTTCGGTTAAGGCCAACCCGAAGTTGCAGTGGTTCTCGGACGATCCCAACTCTTCGACACAAAAGGCAGTAAAGAGGGCTAGTCCGGCAATGGTTAAACCCTCATTTGGAGCCAAGGCTATCGGAACCGATGAGTTGGTATTGAGTGGTGACACCAATCCATGCAGTTGATATAATGGACAGTGCCTACAGCTTGGGAGGAAACTCCTACAAATTATAAGGACTGCATGCTCACAGGCCTTTAAGTTTCGCTTTGAGTCGGTAGGTGTATATCGCAAAATGTTACGACTAAACTTTGCTGACGAAAACACGAACGACTAGCTCAGGCAGTACTGCCCCTTCCGGGGTGGGGTATGCGCGACTTAACCTGAAAAGAGTTTCTGAGCTGCCATCATTCAAAAAGTGCTTCATTGCTTGCAGAATAAGAGTGTAATGGTGCTGAAGTTTTGAGACAACTTGATGTCCAAAATGACATGATGGATTCAAGAACAAACGGGTTCCCCACTCTACTACGGGTTACGAACCATCAAGTTATAAGTGTCGACTCCTAAAACCGTTGAAGGGGACGTGCATCCTACGGTATCTTCATCTGATGCCTAAATCAGGGAAATAAGGATATTCAATGGTGTTCTGCATATTTCCCCTTTGACGCAGAGGAAGTTCCCAGTGGAACATTCATCAAAACTATCCAATCTGCCAAAAGTAAAGGCATGAAGTTAATAGCAAGGTGTGATGTCAACCCATCACATATGCTGGGGCGGTCTCAACAGCGATGCAAGAGGATGGAGACTTTTAGGATATCTGATAGGAACTGATCTGCAGCTCCTCTATTGGGGTAATAAACCTACTTTCTTCAACGTGATCAGGCGAGACGTCACCGACATCAGAGCAGCATCCCCTGACATTGCGGTACTTGTCGGAGAGGGGAGAGTATCAAAAGGTATTACACTGTCGGATGACGGGCGCATTGATTTCATAATGGGCATGGATTCACCTCCGGTCACTCCATTTCGAAATCAGCGGAAGACAGATTGGGCGATGTTTTAAAAAGAAGCGAGCCCCGACTCATGATCCCTGGGAGGCGTATCAAATTGCTGGAACTCAGAAGACAACCTAAATGATCATAACTAAGGTGATAGAAGCTTTCGAATAAAGCTGTTCACTCAAGACGCCAAAGTCTGAGCTACACAGAAAGCGATGCAGAAACGGCAAACAGTTTGCTATGGCTCCTGGAGGACAAAGAGATCTTCACGCAAGTATTTGTGGACAATCTAGCTGGAACAATTACCCGGAAGTAATCCATAGTGTGCGCCTTCGCAATGGACTGATGGTGAATGCTAGGAAGACTGGACACAAACAGTGAAGTCTTTAGGAGTATATTTGGATTTCAAGTTAACGTAGAAGCACCATATCCAGGAGCAATTTCAGAAATCATGCAGATTTGCTCTGGTGTTGTAGGGTTGCGATAGAAAAGACCTGGGGACTTTTAGCGCAACAGATGCATTGGATGTATTGAAATAATAAAACTTGTTGTTTCTTTTTCGTTGGTGTGGATATTTATTCTTGTAAATACCAATATTTCGGGAATCACTTGCTCCCTTCATCAGTGCTAACAAGTTTCAAACTCTTGAACTGATATTGGAGAGATTGGAGCCAAAAGCAGCTTTTGGCATCCATCGATCCCCAATTAAGTCCACTCTAAAGTATAAAATTGCAAGGATTCATGCAGCCAAGTGGCGAAATTTGAACTGTTGCCGGCAGACGAAAGGCCTGGGGCGTTTTTATTGTCCCTTAAGAAGCGAGACATGAAAACTGTAGTAGGGCTTTTAACGAAACACTGTCCCAGTTACCCGGTCTCCTCGGATCTCGGACGTAACCACTTCGGTAAGGCTTTCTTCAATGAAGAATCTGCCCACTTTCTACCTCTGGAGAATGTTCCCAGATTTACAGAAGCCTGCGAACGCTGTAAGCAGGAACTCGTTGAAAAGGCGATTTACGGAGATTGTACAATGGGCCTAACAAAGGCCTGGGTGTTTGGAGCTGCGCCTCCCGTCATTACACTTAACTAAACTAAACTAGTCTTGAACTGGGGATCCATGTCGAACAAGAATGTTTCAGTTCATTTCCGCTAAAGTGCGGAAATTGTCAAATATAATAATTTGACGAAGAGCCTAAAATTCTACAACAACGACGACTAAGGGTTTCGACTGAAGCAACCTCAGATTCCAGACAGCAGCTGAAAACTATTATGTGATACGTCTGTTGCTACTATCCATGATGCATGCAAATTTCCTTCACTTAATATGTGTATCATAACTTGTTTACGATTAAAACCGGTAAGATTACTGGATCAAACCATTCTTTCTGAGATGGGCTTCTCACTTCAGTTTTACAGAAACATTCAATTCTTGAAAAAGATCCAACCAAGTAATTTAAAATTTAACTCCTGGATAGTCTTTGAGGCATAGCAATATAAAAACCCAATTGTCCCTTTTGATCAAAAATATGCACTATCCA
Organism: Hermetia illucens; assembly: GCF_905115235.1. Classification (NCBI taxonomy): domain Eukaryota; kingdom Metazoa; phylum Arthropoda; class Insecta; order Diptera; family Stratiomyidae; genus Hermetia; species Hermetia illucens. The sequence continues at coordinate 67,717,961 of NC_051853.1, forward strand.
AAACCAGAAACCGTAAAATGCAACAAATATGGCATCAGTGACCGAACACACAGAGAAGATGGCACGAGAGCTCATTGTCATATGAAGCTCCTCTAATAATATCAATAATAACTCAGGAATAATAATAATAATGATGCAATTGCAATTGCAATGCACATTTCTATTGAGAGTGAACCTTCTTCATTATCCATAATTGGACTCCACGGACTGGAAAAACTGCGTGGTTTTCTTGTAAAAATGAAAAAGTACAGATTGCAAGTAGTCGCAAGCCGCAGTGGATTTACATGATAGAGCCTTCCTGCAAAGTGGAAAAAACCCGTCCAATTGATGAAGCAGTGTAATCCAGAGGACTGGACCAGCAATTTTCCTCGCTAATTCATTTTGTTGATACCAATTAGCTACAACAACTACATCAAACCCCTAATGGCATTGAATATTCAACTGTAACATGACGGCCAAGTGCAATCACGCCAACATGAGAAACTAGCGCAATCATAATAGGTCCGTAGGAAACAAGGAGGCCAGAGTGGAATTTACAAGCGGTAGACACAGACTAGCAATTTGCTAGGGATGCATTTAGCAGATTAAGTTGCGTTTACTGTCGAGGACATAAATTAAACTGCTTTGCGTAATGCAATTTACTTTTCTGGCCAATTTCTCACCTCAATCATTCCTCGCGTGAAGAAGGATTAATTGCGCATCTGGACTTTCAGAATCGAGACAGAAAAATGTTTCATGGAGTGACTAGGGTACGAAAAGTCAGATTATATCATGGACTGTCAAAACCAAATCGGTAGCGCGATCTTTCCGTATCAGATTGGATTTAAGCTGTGAAAAATTGACTCCGGATTTGAAGCGACAAATGCACTGACGGCCGTTGAACTTCTAGCTAATCACCTAGCTGGGTTTAAATCATGACCGAGAAATGTTCCTAAATATCACATCATCATTAACGATAGTTCGTATCGGAGGAAAGACATTGAGGGAATAAAAATTACGACCGCAGTCATCATCATCATCGAAGTCTCAATCACTGGGAATGCCTGCGTCACTTGGCTTTCCATTAAACACGCCACCAGAAGAGTCACACTCAACCGATCCACTCGACAAAGTCATGGAACCCAAGGAACTGGTTTAACGGCCGGATGAGCGATAAAATTGAAAATGGATGTAGAAACAAGAAACAGATCTTTTTTCCAATGTGACCAATATCAATCTCTCAACTTGTGTTTTTCTTATCTTCAGGTCGAGAAGTGAATCGAAACTGCAGAGAAACCAACTCCCAGACGCGCGCTTACGCTGAGGTTCATCTGCAAATGCACGCTGACAGCACAAAAAAGGAACTAATAACAAGGTAGCGTGAACCTGTCCAGGAAACAGGTCCAGATGGCAGATACACTTGCTATTTGCAAAAAGGGAGCAGCGACACAGCATTACGGACCATCGATAAAGATTGAATCATTGAGAAATAACCTGTTGCTGCTCCGAATGCCACCTATTGCTACAATGGCTCTTGTTGGACGCCACAGCGTGTAAGAACGAACTCAGGCCCTAATTAACAGCCGCGTGTCGCTTACCCAGATACATCGAGTTATTCATTCATCCAACAGGTTCTTGTAGATGGTGGCATCGTGGTCCATGCTTGGGACTATAAAGTAATGGAAGTTAGGGATAGAGTACATCTAAAGTGATTACTGGTGAAAAGACGCAAATGGAAGAATGTCGGACCGAGAGGTGTACCTTTGCAAACTAAGTGGGTTGACTTGATTTATTGGTTGTAGAATTTTGAGTAGTCTAATCGCAGGAGGAATTCACTTCGAAGGAATTTTAGACAATTAAGCGGGGACCATAAGGAAAATATGAATGAATTTCCTATGAAAATCAGTTTTAATTAGTTCCAGTTAAGAAACTTTTCGTGTAATGTGAGTGTGCACCGATGCTATATGCCTGAGAAAGTTTTCCACGTTTTACAAACCATTCACACTGGCTTCAGTTCAAATCCTCTTTGGCTCGTAGTCTTGCTAGGATCCTTTTGACAAACAAATTCCGCTTTTCCCTACCTACAAGAAAATGCAGAGTATCACTGGCTACTTAAGACCTTCAGATTTGAGCTTTGAGGTAAGATTGGCAGTAGCTGAAATTGGTAACTTTCGCTGCTGTGTATTTCCAACTATCGTTCTGGATATAATAATCACTCTGCCAAGCCCATTAGAGAGCGGGGAAGGAAGAATCCACTATAGTTCGAATGATCGTGCAAAATTTAGGCGTTCCACAGTTTAGGTGGGATAAAACCCACTTGGACTGTTAAGACGGGGAGTTGATACCCCGCTGAAATAATGATCCCTTCATAAACTCCAGATTGACAATTCAATAAACCAATCCTTACTTGGTGTAAACGGTCAGTGGAATGGAAAAAGATTGATAGACTATCAGTCTACAAACATTGAATGTTATTTATGAGCTTTCGGCTGCGACCTTTTGCTCTGTGACTTACGACTGAATTATGGAATGTGCGAAAGCTCCTCAACCATGGTATCGAGGCTCCCTGAATGCTCGTTTGTTCCAATTCCAAAGGCGGAACTTTGAAGAGCGCTTCTCTAGCACTTGCACTCTTGGTAGAAGTAGTGCTCATTACTCCCGCCAGCTGCCTGCCCTGGGAACCGATAGGCAGAATTTCGTTTCCTAAAATCCAGGACAGAATTAGGAACATCTGCATAATACAGTGCTAAGTAATAACGGAGTCTTCTAATAAAGAGGAGAAGGACAGACATTCTCCAACTGCGAACTCTTAGCCGCGTTCGAGAGAAGAATCCTCCGAAGAATGTTTGGCCCCCTGATTGATGATTCCTCCCATGAGGATTGATGATTCCGTAGCCTACATAACGACGAAATCTATGAGCGATAACATGGAGAAAATCCGGCTCAACAGGTTGCGGTGAGCGGGTCACTTAATCCGTGTGGATGAGGATGATCCAGCTCGGAAAGTCTATAAGGGCAATATCTATGGTAGAAAAAGAAGACGAGGCAAACCTTGCCTGAGATGGAGCGATAGCGTAGGTCAGGATACCAGATAGCTTTTAGGGATATTGAATTGGTGGACCTTCGCGTAAAACCGGGGTGTCTGGAGTTCCTTATTAAGGCAGGTCTAGACCGGATACTAGTTGTTGCGTCGTTGATGATGATGATGAAGCCGCACAAGCAGAAATATTGCTGTAGCAAATTTATAGTTAAGCGTCTTCAAACGCTGGGTCAGCTCAGTCCACAGTGAGTACATCGTCAGATAAGCAAACTCGTAAAGGATTAAAGTCAACAGATCATTTGTAGGGCCATAGATTTTCTTATGAAATCACTGAAAAAAGCGATGATTTTTTTCTAAAATTATCTTTTCGGACCAAGCTCATTTCATTTGAATGGATATGTCAGCAAACAAAATTATGACATTCGGCCTTCTGAAAACCCAATGAACAACTGCCACATTCATCACGTGTCATTGTGTGGTGCGGTTTATGGATATCATTGGTCCAATTGTTATTTTCGAAAACAAGGCTAGTGCTTATGTTATCGTCAATGAAAGGTGCTATAGAGGTATGATAACTAATCTTATATGACTTATTCTGGATAATAGACATGTGAGAAACTTGTGGTTTTAAAAAGATCGGACTCCGTACCACACAACCCACGAAACTGTCGATATTTTCAAAGCCAGGTTTAATGGACGTATTTCGTAAAGAGGTGATACTGAACTGGTCATCAAAATTTTGTGATTGAACTCCATTGAACTCTTTTCTATGCTGAAGACCGACATGTAGTGTTTTTCATATTGTAATATTCTGATTTGCGCATGAAACGTTTAGAGATAATTGAGACAGTTTGGTGATCGTACTCAATTAGAAAACCTTTCTGATAGCTCCAACATATGTACCAATTCTCTAATGTGAGCAGAATTTAACTAAACTTAAGCCCTAACTGATTTGGTGTTTCTGTTGATATATTACCATAACATTTCTCCAGAAGTTGGAGAGAGGCTTTGATAGAATTTATGAAATTCGAAGAAGCCCCAATGAAACCGGACCACCCAAGCGAGTAGCTTTGACTATACTGCGCTAGTAGAGTCTAACGCATGACGGATCATTCAACCGTATTGGTCACAAAATCAAAAGAAGGCAAAAAGACCACATACGAGTAACAAGCGGAATATCAGACGACATCTGAGGTGGTAGATGATGGTAGGCTTTCGCTAAATTTATTAACCACGACAGTCGAGCAGCGGTGCCAAATTCAATACCATCTTGACAATAGAAGCGAGGTTCAATATGTTAGCGTAGTCACATGACGGGACTGGCAATCCTCCCTAAGACGTATCCGGACTAAATAATAACTCACGAGGAGTAAGGACAAATTGAGAATCCTAACGTTGTAAAAGCGGTGAAAGAGCAAAGTTATGTTCGACGGCATACACTTTCGAACAGATTTAATATTGGTAGACTGTACAACGAAGTTTTCCACAGAACGGTTCAGACCCTTCGTCTTTGAGCTACTGAGGTAGGAGGCGGGTGGATTATCGAGATGGGGAGTGATATACTAAGGGCACATATGTCACTAGTTAGTATGCCAAAAGTTGCAACTCCTCCAAAAAACCAGAAAGTCGACCATTGCTCCATTCCAAAGGACAGAAAGCAGTAAGAATATGGATATCCGGATATCCTAAGCCTTAAGATGTGTAGAAAGTTGCGGACGAATATAATGTTTGCGGAAAAGATACATACTCCAACATTGGAAGCAGACTGCAAATTATAATAGAATGAATAGTCAGTACTAGAACTATTCACATAAACCTCCAACACATGCAGGGATTGCACGAGTAATTTCTAAGAATGAAATAAGAATAGTGCTTGTTCAAAAATCTTGGGTGAGGCAGGAGGAGTTACCCAGGATATTTGGGTACTTTTTGCAAAAAACCAATATCATCTAAATAATCAATGAACCACTAACCAAGAGAAATCTATAGCATTTATATAAGCTGTTCAGAGTTGCTCTCGCCGGAAAATATTGGTGAGCAATGAGTTGTCATGAAAAGCGTATTTTTCTCTGATTGCAAGCCAAATTATTACTGAAATCGGGGAGGGAAGACCTACAAGACCTGATTGACTGCTGAGAGATGGAAGCGCATCCACGGACGTAAGGGAACAAAGCCACTATTTATCTTCGCAAGTGGGACGAGGAGATGATGTCAAGCTCCAAACAGTGTCAAGTTTCGGGAAGTGCATCGTAGCGTGCCCCGTGACAAAAGGGAATTTATAACTGCGACGGTTAAGATTATGGAAACTACTGCAAAAAACACTGTAACAAAGATTTTGCGAGCACTCCTAACGATAGGCTTTTCATCCAATAGCTAAAACCGTCCTGCAACGCACCAATGACCGAGTCGAAAGCTTGATTGACGAAAATAGGCTGTGCTGGATCTTCACTTACTGGGCCCTCTGCGAAGAAAAGTGCAGAATTCAGATCCCCTTTTCAGCTGCTCTTCATGGCTCAAGGAAATGTTTGATAGAGTGAACATTGTGTGTATCTGGAACTAAGAAAGGAGAAACTAATAGCTGCTATCGGAGCGACACATGACGGCGAACCGAGGTAAAACCTCAGTGGAATTGAAAAGTTGAAGCGGACAAAGCTGTAACTGACAAAGCAGCGTCGGAGACGTTCATGATCCTGCCTTGCCTGGAGAACGTGGGTGATGCCATCTTCCCTCAAACACTTCAACTGCGCTAATGACATCTGTTTGCTCTGCCATCGAGTCATGGACCCTAGACCAAATGGCCCTTCGTTTGGATAAAAAAGCAAGTAGAGTCAGACTGTAGATAAATTCCACTAAAGCCAAGGTGCTCAGTTCGGTTAATCATTGCGCTATTCCTACCTTATTTAATGGGCAGATCACCACCACCGAATTTCGATACCTTAATAGCTTTGTTTCTGCTGATGGTGGCGTCAAACTTGATGTTACTCTCTGCATTTATAGCACTAAATCCGCTTTCGTCCCTTTTTCAAAATATGGAAATGCAGATATATCAACATTAGTATTAAATTGAGCTTGTTCCACGTTAGCGTTCTCTTCGTGCTAAAGTGGAATGTGAATCGAAAGTGACCTGTATTGTTATTTGTAAGCTCCAAGCCTTCATTTACAACTTTTAGGGTTTCTTGCGTATTTGATCTTGGAAGTAGTACCATAAAACACACAGGAACAGGAATTGCCTCCATAAAATATTGATCTGGTGTGCAGAGTAGAGTGTCATAGTTTTGATAGAAGATCCTGCGCAGTGGTGAACCTGAATACTTTCAACTCTACGCTCTCCGATGAACGGAAAGCATTTCCGACAACAACGATATTAAGATCAATTCCTGGTTGAAAAATTCCGTCCAATTGATGAAGATAAAAGCGAAATAGTTCTTATCAGCAAAAGATGAAAGGAAACAACCACGAAAATTAAAGTTGGTGAGCAAATAATTTGCTCCCAGAAGAAGGAGAATACCTATTAGCAGGGATATTTCCAATAGAAATCCTGGCGAACAAAGATCGCTGTCCCTACTAAAAACGTATACAATCAGAGAGTTCAGCGTATTCCGACAGTTGGAATCTATCGCAGAGTGGCAAGCCAGATAGAACTAGCCAACAACTAATCGTTGGATATCCCGCATCGTTCAGGATATTCGAAGATTGATTGAACAAACCCATGAGGAATTAACTAGCGTAGTTCTTACTTACATCGGTTCACTATACTGCCTAACATGCCTTAATATAATATATTTGGCCGTTAGGGGCGCCTAGCACCTGAACCAATACAGGAGTCAACGGAGGTTTGGGACCAAGCTAAAAAGATATTGAGAGGTATTGATGAGCTTAGGGAGAAAGAATTCACAAGAAAACGAGAAATGGAGATAACCACCAAACTAATTCTACAAAAGGAATAGAAGTAGAATTTGGTGGTTTCCGCGAGTAGAATGCACACATAACCTTGCGAACCTTCCAACGATGAAAAAATAGACAGGTGGACAATGAAACGATTGATTTTACATTTATCATAAATAAGAATAGCTGGGTAAGCCGTTCACTCGAAACCTACCTACGTGGAGCATCTGGACGTGATGGTCGATCAGGAATTGACCTCTGAGGGTATAATATCACTACCAGGCTCCTGAATATTGGAGACTAAAAGCACACACTTGCTAATCAGCTCAGCCTTCGATTTAGCAGCCCCAATGTAGATAACAGCACTCAGTAATAGGGTGGAATTTATCTTTAGCGACGTTTTTGGTGCTCTGGCAAAAGAAGACCCCTTAACGACCCTTTCTATGCAATTGGTGAACCAAATACTGATTGGCGACGGGACAAGACCGATGGTTAAATGGAGGCCAACAGGCTTACACCATGTGGAACAAATTACATTAAAGGATGCCAAGTTGAAGTGGATGATTACATTTTAACATCTGTTTTGAGCAAATATGGTTGTTGCCGAAAGTATACGCATCAGCTGCACAACGATAGTTCTCCGTTGTGCCAGTGTTCAATGGAGAATATGAAGTTCACATTCTTTCAATGCCCAAGATTTGTCGGATGTAACTTCGAATCATTACTGAGCTGTGTTTCTCACTAGTAAATATTTGGAGGATATCCACAGAAATGTGGGAGGGAAACCTTCGAGGCTTTCCTCCCACATTTCTAAAGTATTTAACACAAAAATATCTAATACAGACTTCATTCCTAGTTGAATGCCTGCACTTGGAGTCAAAAAGCTTAGTAATAACATTCTCACGTGTGAGTAGGATTATCGTATTCCCAGGATGCGTCCTTCGTTTTTACTTCTGACGAATGAAACTTATGTAGAACCCTACTAAAATCATAGCATTCTGGATGTTGAAAGAATCCAAAAATACCACAAATTTTTGCCAGCGTAATATGCCAAACTACATTTCATGGAAACTATCTTACCTATACCTTTTAGTAGTGTAAATTTGCTGTTGATTTGTCGTCCTCCGTATGTAGAAATAGCTTATCAATTGGTATTTTTGGTGCGTTGGTATAGCAAGTTATTTTTAGAGAAAATTAATTGTTTACGGCAATTTCAATAGAAGAAAACAAATTCGAAGTACAACGCCAACGTAAGCAGCAACTCCTTGATAACAAGTAAGAACACCCAGAGGACAGAATACAGGCAAGTCTCAATGTTTCCCAATATAATCGAATAATTTACGCTACATGCGCACTTCCTACTGGAACAACATCGATTCGAACGTACCAAAGTAAATTCCCACCTAGCCTGTATCTCAAAGAGCTTCAAGTCGACAATCAATGTCAGTAAACCCATTAAAATTTCCTTTCCATAAAGCTAAAATCTTACTACGCAAAGGACTAAGCAGCTGACGGCATACAATCCAAACATAAATTTATAATGAGGCTATAGAGTTCAATTAGAACGAAGGAACTAACCCCCATAAGGCCTAATTAACATTTCCAAATTTCTCAGCCCCCATGTTCCCATGCAGTCATTGTACCATATATTTTCAAGGTTTCCATCGGAGGGTGAAATAAAATTAATCAGGCTTCCGAGTGTGCTCTTAGATTTTACGTTTGAGTCCATAAACTTATCAATTTGCAATTCAAGTGGAAAGTGTACGGATCTAACCTGAATGTATTTCTGGTAATAAATATGTAGGTGTTACCGAAGTGGATGCGAAAAATCCGTTACCGGAAAGGAACAATTTCTGCAGACTTTTATAGAAAGTTTGATAGTTGGGGTTTTTGAATGCTAGTCTTCGACTGGAGACATAACTCCGTCAAATACAATCTCAAATCCATTTGGAAAAGTGTAGCATTGAACCATTGTAGTCCTGGCGAATAAAAAATAGATCGTAGGCATCATTCGACCTAGGTCTCAACCAGAGCCTACCGTATGCAATAGTTCGATGTAGTGTTTATAGCAATCATTGAAAAATTCACTCAAAATATTCCTTGCATACCGCAAAAAGTCACTGCAAAGTATATACATTTCGTGGAATAGCCTTTTGATAACCTCCGCATTCCTATTGACTGTCGAAGTATTATCCACGCGTCGGAAGATGGCGTAGATTTCTCGATAACGGAATAAAGAGCCCTGAATGCTTTCCTTCCCCTACTTTGAAGATCCTGTCAGAAAAAGCCATAAATCTCTTGTCATGAGGCTTGGACCCACCATAGTGTCGGACTTTTACCCACTAAAACCACCCCTGACTCCTTCCTCTGCCCCCTGAAACCATCATTAGATATTGCGTCACGGGACGAAATTAACTCACTAGAGGGGTCTCCTTTGTTCTACCTACAGGGTTTGTCAACGCGCCTTCCTCACATCTTCCGCTTTTCGCAATTTATCCTGGATGGCTGCGATCAGGGAATTGATCGCATCCCAATCCTCTTGGTAAGCTACCATTCTCCGGGCAAAATTTTTCGCTGATAGCGCTTCACATAGAGTTTCCTCCTGGTTCCTCCTACGTGCGCTGGGTCCTCTAGGACCCCATCGCGGCCTGGACATTCAGGCGAGATGTCCAATTTAAACCTGTACCGGCCATAGAGGATGGAAGGGATCAACCTGTAAGTCCTACGGCCCTTTTCTGACTGACCCAATCACTTTTGCTATCTACGTATGGATCTCTTTCCTTCGCCTCTTTTCATCTGCGATAAAGGAGAAGTAGGCCTCGCGTTATATATGTTCATCATCTCGTCTGCCTGGATGTCAACCGACGAACGCTGCATTATGTGAGACAGTCCTTAAGGCAGAACACTCCCTTGCAGCTGTTCTTTTGTAGATCACACTCAGTTTATATACGTTACATAAGGCACGCAGCGCTGTTTCTCAAACTGGGACTACATAAAGCACGATCGAACGCACTACTATACCTGCTAGAGCCATACTCATGGTGATTGCTTCTTTGTAACTTGTACTCTATGTGCTGCTTAAAATGCAGTTTTTCATCAATCATTACTCCCAAGTGTTTTACGACAGGCTTGGAGGTGATCATATAATCTCCAATCTCAATGCGGCCATAATTTCTCCTATGTACAAGTAGAGCGCTATCTAACGAAGCCTTAACAGCACTGATTGCTTCGCTTGAGTGCAACTCAGCACCTTCGAGATGCTTTATGAACGCAGCCAATGCTATGTCGTCGGTATAATAGACCACCGTGGCCCAGATGAAGCACATCGTTGTACATGATGTTCTACAGTAGCGGGCCCAGTGCGTGGCTCATACACCTTAGATCCATCATCGGCATCAAACCAGAGGATTCTGGCTTTCTTTTCGAGTTTTGAATTCGGCGTACGGGTTTCATGCCTTGTGGCTCCTTCCGTAGTTCAAAGCTGATTGCCTGGTGGTCGTTGTATGTAAAGTCCTCGCTAATTTGCCCTTGCGTCAGTCTCTTTGCTGCCCGACTCGATGGCAAGCTACGTCAAGGATAAGATCGTCAAATAGATCTTAAAATTCAGACCATGTAAGGCTGTATACGAATATACCATTCATTTTTGCCCAACTAAAGCCACTAGCCGCCTGATCCATGGTATATTGCGATATGGCGTGGTGACTGCACGCACATATCGCTGTTGCACCAGACGAATCTGTGACCCATACACTACCATCAAGGTCCACTTATGACGGCAATCTCCATTGCGGAATCGTAACTGGCCTGTGCAAGCAAATTCTTTGCGACCCTGCAGTGATTGAGGTTTATTTGGTTTAATCTCACTTTCGCATTGCAGTTAACGCCATCCTTAAATCCGGACATTTACCACTTTCGGCAATATGTCGGTCCCGTCCCTACTTCGCACAAACGATATTGGTGTCCTGTCTCACACAGGACTGTGAAGCGGGTGCTTGCCAATATGGCCTTTCTCCCCACACCTTCGAAATTGATCGGACCGATCGATGTCGCCAGTGCATTCTTTTGCGAAGTGTCCAAACATTTAGTCGGCAAACAAACCCCTCCAATTCAAACTTTTCCTATGGCCAAGGACTTCTACGCTATCTCCAATTGCAGTCGCATTGTGACTGTTTGAGTGCCGCCATAGGCTTTTCTAACACTCGCGATGGGTAATTTGGTATACTTTCAAGACCTGGTTTGAGGCAAGAGTTTGGCTGTGAAATTCCGGTTCAGAATAAGGAGCATCTCATTGAAACACGCGAAAGGTGATATAGTACAGTTGGTTGAAATTCCGCATCTCGTCGCTCCGAGTTCTGATCTCGGTCGTCACGGATCTTTACGAGAATTTCGCCCCTCTAACATCGAAGCATAGCCTTATTGAAAATATAGTGGGAAAAAATGGAATGTGTTTGCCCTTTACTTTATAAAGGAGTGGACAGAAGGCTGCATATACCCTGAAGGAGATTACTGAAGAGGAGAAGTTGGATTATTATAAGAAACTCCATGCATTCCGTGAAGGGCTGTCTTAATTGTGATAATGACGACGCATCTTCATGCTTAGGAAGGCCCCGATAATATCTTGCTCATACATGTGATCGGAAGACTAGCTTCTCGTGATCGCGACAACAGCGCTTAAAGGAGTCTGAAGTGTTTTAGAGAGTAACTTGGACTGATTCCTGGGATTCTGAACCTTCGTTTGGAAAAATAAGATGACCGTAAACGAGATGGATGTGGCAATCTGGACACCATTTTATGTTTAACTCAATGGAAATTCGTGAATGATTTGTGCTCTTGCTGTGACCGACTGTGGATAATCAACTGGTTTGACTTTTCAAACTTAACCTTAACAAAAACAGATTTGACCGTACAAAAAAAGGCCATAAGTAGCCAAGAGCCGATGGAACTTCAACCGAACTGGTTAAATATGAAGGGCACCCACTACACCAAGCGGTTCATGAAATTTTGATCGCGATTTTAGACAGCAATTAACGCCTGAGGACTCGTAACTAGGTGTTATGATGCCTCATATGTTAAAATTGGGATATCATGCAGTGCAGCAATTGTAGAGGTATAACGTTGCTGAATATCGCCTATAAGACATTCTCCTATTATGTTGCTAAGGCGGATATCCCCATACGTCCAGCACCCCATGGACTTATATCAAAAAAGCTACACCCCAGGTCCAGGCAAATCAACAACACTGCCCAGATCAAGCAGGCGCCAACTGATGCGAGATCTTGGGTTGAACATAAATGATAGAAGACGAAGTACATATTAGCAACGTCATCACCAAAAACCAAGAAAACAACAACATCAAAAAGCACTGGTAAACTGAAACCAGTGAAGATAGGAGACTATCGGATCAAAGCTCTTACTATACAGGCCTCACGTATTCCTCGTTAACTCTGGCTCTTAGCAAGAAAAATTACGAAATCTTAGCCGCTTTCGAGGTTACTTAATCCGTATGGATGAGGATGATCTAGACCAGGAAGTCAATAGAGGCAACATCTATGGTACCAAAGGAAGACGTGGTAGACCCTGCCTTTTAGAAACATCGAATTGGTGGACGTTATCACAAAACCGGGATGTAAGAGTTTCTGAGGCTGTTGCAAGTAAAACTGCAACAATACCAAGCGGCCAGAGAATGATCCTTCGGAGAATCAGAGGTGACGACGTCTAAATCAAAGCATCCCACAGTTACGTCAAATTGGCGAATAATGTGCTCTCGTCGGTTGTTCGGGTTCGGAATTTGCATGAAAAATAGTTAAAGACGGTCGATGTAAATGGAAAAGATTACGTGTTGATTTCAAAATAACCGACGGAATCAGCCGCTCGACGGTAGGAAGAGTGCTCACCATCGTGATCAGACGGAATCAATGCCGTTTCTTATTATCCCGTCATTAACCCAAAATTTGTATTTTTGAGCTGATTCTGTACATTAGTTCGAACTATATCACTAATTTTAGGATTCATTTCTCTCCCCCTCCTCCTAGCACCTGATAACACACACATTATGTCAAGGATCGTTTTCATAATCTAAGTCCAAGCAATGTCGAAGCAGGGAGGAGACCAAAAGTCTCACCTCGTTGACAGCTGGGGCAAGAGAGAAATTCTATAATAAGTACCGCCCCCTCTCCGCATTCCCAATTCCTGAATAGCACAAAAGCATGCAAGCGAGTGGAATATTTCAGTGAAGCTGCTGTTAGGTGCTGGGGGGCTGAACGTTCAACTTTTGCCGTGTTTCTTTTAATTTTAGAATTGATCTACCCTCGCGGCCGACCATAGTTAATCCAGATGGTCGTTAGGGCCATTTCCCACTTGAAAGATCATTATAAATATGCAAAAAAAGAAGCATACTTAATACTTTGCGGTGGTTGCGCGGAAAAGAGGACAGGAGTTAGACGCTGGTCTTGGCTAATAAACTTCCAACCCGCTGGTAATATATATGCCAGCGTTTTTGGAAGATTTTCTCTTCTGAAGAAAAGATAGACATACAGGCAGATGGACGAAAAGATAAACAAACAGACAGTGAATTGATTTCGATAAGGTCTTGTTTTCTACAAAGCCCTAAGAAGAGTGTAGGCTGACCAGACGAAAAGGTATTTCCTCAGCATACACTCTAGGTTCAATGTTAAGATTGAAGGCATGCACATTCCGCCGAAACCAACAGCAACCAAGGGTCAAAAACAGAGTGTCAGAACCACCATTCAATTCCAAAAATTATATAAATCGTGAAATGAGTGAAACAAAGAAAGTCTACCTGTAAAAGTTTCGTAAAAAATGTAACCAATTCTTCTAATAGCAACACTGTCGAAATTATGCATATTAAAGTGACAATGAGGTGAACTGACTCCATTGACAACTCTCCCCAGGAAACGAACAAGCTGAATAATTAATAATCAACCAACAGATACAAAATATCATCTAATCCATCTCAGGACAAACCTGAGCCCTTCCAGTTAGAAATAACAGGACCGTCGCGAATATATAGAGCAAGTAGGACGCCGAAAGCTATTACGACACCTTCATTTTTAAGGTTTTGTGTGAAACAAAACCTTATTAGAATCGAGACGGTGTCTGTCTGTCCGTCTGTCCGTCTGTCTGTCTGTCTGTCTGTCTTTTTTTTTTTTTTTTTTTTTTTGAGGAGGTGGAAATCTTCAAAAAGACACTGGTCTGGACACACCAGCGTGTGGGATTTTTACCCACTAAAACCACCCCCGACTCCCTCCCTGCCCCGCGGAACCACCATAAGGTATTACATCACGGGGCGGAGTCAGCTCACTCTAGCTTTGTCACCTTTCTTCTATACGCGGCGCACGTGACCGCGTTTTTCTCCTCTCCTCTGCTTTTCGCAGTTTATTTTGGATATATGCAATCATGGAGTTTACCGCATCCCAATTCTCTTGATGTGCTAGCATTTTCGGCACCAGATTTTCTGGTACCAGCACCTCCCCTAGAGTCTCCTCTAGATTCCTCCTTTCTTCCACAAATCTCGGACAGTGGAAGAATACATGCTCTGGGTCCTCTGGGACTCCATTGCAATTTGGACAATCGGGTGAGGTCTCCAATTTAAACCTGTGAAGGTATTGGAGATATCCTCCGTGCCCCGTGAGAAACTGGGTGAGATTATAATTAATCTCACCGTGTCGTCTCTCCAACCACTCCTTGATGGCAGGAATGAGCCTGTGCGTCCACCGGCCCTTTCCCGAGCGTTCCCACCGCTCTTGCCATCTATTTATGGATCTCTCCCTTTCCGTCTTCCTCGTCCGCGATGAGGAAGAGGTTGGCTTTGCATTGTATATGTTCGCCATCTCATCTGCCAAGATGTCAATCGGCATCATTCCGGAGATGACGAATGCTGCATCATCTGAGACAGTCCTGAAGGCAGAGCATACCCTCAGGGCTGTCCTCCTGTAGACTGAACTCAGTTTGGTAGCGTTCCCTGATATCCACAACGCCTCCCTCCAAACTGGGGTTGCATAGAGCATGATCGAGGTCACCACCCTGGCTATAAGTAACCTAGAGGTATGCCGTGGCCCTCCAATGTTCGGCATCATCCTTGCCAGGGCCATACTTGCAGTGGATGATTTATCGCAAACATACCGCACATGTTGCTTATAGCTAAGCTTCCTGTCTATCACCACTCCCAAGTATTTGATGGCCGGCTTGGAAGTGACGATATGATTCCCGATTCTAATACAGGCGTAATTTCTCTTCCGGCGCTTAGTGATGAGGACCGCTTCCGTTTTTTCCTCCGCAAGTGTCAGACCAGAGCTCTTTAGCCAACTTTTAACAGCACCGATTGCCTCACTTGAGTATAACTCAGCATCTTCGAGATGCTTTGCGACAACAACCAGCGCTATGTCGTCAGCGTAACCCACCACTGTGGCTTCCCCCGGAAGGGGAAGATTAAATACATCGTGGTACATGATGTTCCACAGTAGTGGGCCCAATACGGAGCCCTGCGGGACACCCGCGGAAACAACGTACTCCTGCGGTCCGTCATCGGTGTCATACCAGAGCCTCCTTTCAGTTAAATAACTATCGACGATAGCAGCGAGATAGGCGGGAATACCAACCTTCGCTAAAGATTTCCGTATTAGATTCCAATTGGCCGAATTAAATGCATTTTTCACATCCAAGGTTACTACCACGCAATATTTGCTGGTACTACCCTTTCCGTGAATTGCATCTTCGGCCAAGCCAGTAACCAATTTGATGGCATCAATGGTTGATCTGGCTTTACGGAACCCATACTGCCGATCCGAAAGGCCGCCTTGGCTCTCAACAACCGGGAGTAATCTATTATAGATTACCCGCTCTAGCATTTTCCCCACCGTGTCCAGGAGACATATGGGTCGATATGAGGATGGTTCACCTGGAGGTTTACCTGGTTTAGGCAGAAGTACCAACTTTTGCCGCTTCCATGCCACTGGAAATATCCCCTCGGACATGCACGCTTCGAACAACTCAGCGAACATGTCCGGTCTGGATTTCACGGCAAGCTTAAGGGCCTTATTCGGTACTCCGTCCAGGCCCGGCGCTTTGTTGTCTCCTATTCTACCGCAGATATCCAACAGCTCGTCTCTGGTGACTGGTGGAATTGCCGCCATATTTAGAGATGGTTGGAATATGTCGGTGCTCTCCTCTTGCTTGGGGAATAACCCCTGGATGATTTTTAGCAAGAGGGTGGGGCACGTGATCTGCGGAGATGAACGGCCTCTGAATCGTCCCATCACGATTCTGTAGGCATTCCCCCACGGGTTTATGTTCGCTTCTGAGCAGAGCTCCTTAAAGCACTCCCTCTTGCTTCGCTGGATGGCGAGCTTGAGGTTTTTGCGGGCTGCCTTATAGGCGAGCTCTTTTTGTCCCTGTTCGACTCTACCTATCGCCCTTTGAGCCACTCTTCTGGCTCGGTGGCAGGCTGATCGAAGACCGGTCAGTTCATCATTCCACCAGTAGTTTGGTCTTCTACTGGGGAATGAACACCTTCTAGGCATGGACGCGTCACACGCTTTGGCAATGCAGTGAGCCAGATGGACAGCTCTTTCCGTAGAGGTGCCTGCTTTATCAGGCTGATCTAACCACACCTCTATGAAGGTCTCCTCATCCAAAGATTTTGCAGACCAGCCTGAAATCTTTCTCGGTTTCGGGCATGATAGCTCTTTGCCCTGAGGTTCCACACATGTCTCAAAGAAGATTGCCTGGTGATCGCTGTGGGTGTAGCGTTCACTGACGCACCAGGACATACCACGCGCCAGCGAAGGGCTGACAAAGGTCAGGTCTACAACCGAGCCTGACCCCCCTTTCTGGAAGGTGTTTACAGCACCTTCGTTGGCCAAAACCATGTCCATCTGCGCAAAAGCTTCTAATAAACTGCGCCCCCTAGCATTTGATTCCCTACTACCCCACTCTAGGGCCCAAGCATTGAAATCACCAGCAATCACCTTTGGACTACGTCCCCTCGCGTCGAGAACAAGATTATCAAGCATTTGCTCGAATTCAGGCAGTGTCAAACTTGGCGGGGCGTAGCAGCTGTATACATATACACCACTTATTTTCGCCCACACGAAGCCACTGCCTACTTGACTTGCAGTACATTGTATGGCCTGTCGACCGCAAGCCCATATCGCCGCTCCACCAGTCGAATCTTTGACCCATATGCCACCGTGACGGTGTCTATACGGTTCGCTTATGATGGCGATTTCCATCTCAGATTCGAACGTGGCCTGCTCAAGTAAATCCTGAGCGACCCTGCAATGATTCAGGTTTATTTGGATAAACCTCATTTTCTCATTGCAGTGAGCGCCTTCCTAAATTCCGGACATTTACCACTTCCGGCAATATGCCGGTTATCCTGTCCCTCTTTTACTTCGCACAATAGGCATTTGGGGTCCCTATTGCACTCTCTGGCAAGATGACCTTTCTCCCCACACCTTCTGCATCGATCGGATCGATCAATGCTGCTGGTGCATGCCTTCGCGAAATGCCCAAACATAAGGCATTTAAAGCACCTCTTCAGTGAAATTTGTTCCCTTAAACGGCAGACAACCCATCCAATCCGAACCCTTCCGGCAGCCAACAACATCTGTGCTGCCTCCGCTGGTACTCGTATTGTGGCTGTTTGAGTACCACCATAGGCTTTTCGCAGGCCCAAAACTGACTCCTCGGTGAGTTCTTTCAACTTAAATTGCTCCTTCAGAGCAGTACAAATTTCTTCTTTCGATGTTACTTCGTCGAGATCCTTACAATGTATATAGATCTCATGTTTTTGGGCACGCACTGCGGCATTCTCCCCAAGTGAGTTTTTCACTTGAGTGCGAAAGTCATCAGTTTTGCTCACGCTGGATCTTTTCAGCTCGAACATGAGATCCCCTTTCTGGGTTCTTCGGATTCGGTTTACATTTCCGCTCAGATCTTTTAGGTCGGGATCCGCTTTGACCTTTTTGAGTATCTCCGCGTAGGATAGATTGCCCTTACTGGAGATAACAATTACATCTGGACGAGTTCGCACTTTTGCCTTTCGTTCCGCTTTTTTGTTGGTAACTTTAGTCCATCCATCGTTTTCGCTGGTCTTGGGCTTCGCAACGCTGGTCGAGTTTCCTAGATTTGCTGTACGGTTTCCTCCTTCTGGCCTGTTGGTGTTGGTTTTTAGGATGTCCTGTCCGCCTTTTTTTCTCTTAGGCGCCTGCTGATTATTTACAGGATCCCCCTCTTTTTCACGTACTCGCTTATTTCGCTGGAATTCGATGGTAGTACGGTTAGGCGTCACTTGGGTCGCTTGTGATACTGTTGGCACAGCGGGGTTCGGCGTGTCCTTATTATTCTTTTCCTCCTGTGATCTATTGTAGAGCACTCTAATAGCCCTCACCATATTCTTTATGGCTTGGTGCACGTTGTGCTTGTCCTTGATAAACTCGGACAGCTCAACTATTTTTGCCCCAAGCTGGGTGAAGGGCAATTCCTCCAGATCGGGACTCTGTTCTCTATAAGTCCCGGCAGGGTTACCCCTTTTGCACGGTCCTTCACTTTTGGCGTTTATTGACCTTGCCTGTACCTTGTCCTTCATCGTCTTTGGCATTGGTGGAGATCTCAAAGTTGATGAGCTTCTTTTGAATGGGTCTCTTCCTTGTTCCTGGAGCACCTCCTGCTGTCGAGCATCTTGAACATATGCGGTGGGTGTTGTCACGGTTTTTATCGTCCAAGGATCTGCCTTCAGTTCATCTTTGTTTGGTCTTGTTATTGGTGTTCTCGGTAAGGTCGTACTTCGCTTGAATACTTCCTTCTCCAGATCCAAATCACTTGTAGCATTATATGCCACGGTGGCCAAGTTGTCCACCACCGAGGCACTGCGGTCGAGGGATATCGACGACCGGGAGCCCGCTTGCTCACTCCCAAAAGCCGCCGGTACTGGGGTTCCGAGCCCCTGCACCGTAAGTTTCCTCCTTCTCTCGTCTTCCATGGTGGTTTTATGTTCTGGGTATCCTTCCCATAGCCATTTTGGTCCGCGCACCAGAGATGAGCAAATACTAGCCCATGCACAGTCAGAAAAGAAAAGTGCATGAACACATATTTACACATCAATAGGTATGCCCCTATCCGCCAGCTGGGGTCGCGCCTGATGGGAGATCTGGCCACTCCTCACAGGTCTGTCTGTCTGTCTGTCTGTCTGTCTGTCTGTCTGTCACACCCGATTTATTCGGAAACGGCTAGACCGATTGTCACGAAAATTGGTGAGAGTATGTAATCTGGTGATCCCTTTACATGCAGTAAGTGGCGCCATCTTGCGTTAAGTTTAAGGGGGGCTCCCCGTACATGTGAATGGAGGGTGCAATTTTTTTTTTCACAGAATGTAGCCAAGTAGGGTATCAAATGAAAGGTCTCAATTAGTACTTTTCGAATCTGGTTCAATATTTGATACTAGATGAAACATAGGGGAGTGAGGGTTGAAAAGATGACCCACAAAAAGTGTAACAGGTCTCGTTCTCAGAACCTATCCAACCGAAAAATCTGAAAAAAATCACAGTGGTGCACTTCTACGAAATCTAGGCCTCAAAATATATCCGGTTCCGATATCTGCACAAATAAAGCTAATAATAGGATATTTCCACATTTTAGAAATTTACCCGCCACCCCCCTTATGTTCATCCCAGAAGTACAAAATTTGGCATGCGTGCAATGAAGAATATAATGCACAGTTTGGTCAAGTTTGAAGAAAATCCAACTATTATTAACAAAGTTATAGGGGGTAAAACTTTACAATTTTTTGTGAATTTCGCGCACTCTTCATGCATGACTGCATGACGTCATCATCACATATCAATTCGTCAATACCACAACCAAATGAGTTCTTATGAATGGGGTCCCAAAGATTTATTTTGTTTTAGTTTTTTAGTCATTTGTATATGAATATCAACTGTGCATGTAGGTATATAGTATATACGTGCTAATGAACTTTGTGGGTAGTGCCTATTCAGATAGATATAAGAAGTAAATCGGAAATATGAGTACGGTCAATTTATATACGTGCATATATGTGTACGGTATTCGGAAATAGGCAGTTTGTTTGTTTAGGGTGAGCGTAATATCTATGGCTGCAATATGTACGTATGTCTCGTAGTTTCGAAAAATATGAAGGAATATGTTGGGTTTGTATCTATATACGGATAGAAAAATGTGCGTTGAAATTTCTTACATAAGATGAACACAAAACCTTTATACCCGAAGCGCGAGCTTCCGGTATTCCGACTTGTTTATAATTTTCCTGCTTTCGGTTCCAGGATAAAGAATTCCCCTAATGGGTCGTACATACACAGGATTTTAACTAGCAGGGAGTCCTCATATTCTACGAACACTCATGGCTTTTGATCAGACCCCGATATCGATTGATTTTGCGTTTAATTTCCATTCGATTGGTGGCGTTTGGCGTATAGAATTACCTACGCCGGTTGAGGTGGTTTCAACCGCAAGATTGTATAATAGGGACAGCGGAAGTAGGCTTTATATGGCCAAACAACAATCACACATATACATATGTATATGTTTTCACAGTGCGGATTCAAAACCAAACTGAAAATGAGCAGGTCCCAGGGAGCCATTCCATTACTTTTTATTTTCCATTTTTTTCCTTTTTTTGGCCTTTCGGTGCGGCATCTCCTGTCGATTTTCAGCATTCCCAGCGTCCAATGCAATTTTAGCGGTCGTTACATTTATTCCGGGCTGCGGTCAATGTGGCATTTTAATGGCTCACTTGGAAAATATTTGGGAGCTTTTGTAGTATCTCGGCACCCGCCTGCACTGGGATATTGAATGACAGAGAAAAGTATTTGTCCGAATTGCGGGAAGAAGCATTACGAGCATTATCTTGAAGAGGAAGACTTTTAAATTCTAACGAACGATTATCCTTGGAAACAAACACTGCAAAGAGCAGAATATCCACTTGGCTCCAAACCCCCAAAATGCTTTCCGCCGTGAAATGCGTTCAACACAATAGGGTTCTCTTCTCCGTGTTCTACTATTCCATTAAGGATGTAGTCCTGCAGGAATCACCACCGAAAATTCGCACTAGATTGAGGAATCCAGGAATCTGCAAAATGTACGAATACTAGTTCCATTCACTCTCCACCCCAGCAATTGGTAAATGAATTTGGATCGAATTTCAGAGATCTGTGAGCTAAATGAAGTTGGGAAGGACAAGCTCTCCAACTGGATTGACTTGCTTATAGGAGCGACATCGGTGGGGGGGGAGAGGGCATGAAGCCACAAAAAGTATTAAAAAGCAGAATTATATTCCCAATTTCAGATAGGATTTTATGGACCCGCTTGGAATTTGTATGGCCAATTCCAAATTGTTTGAGGATTATGGCCGCTTGGAATCACTATGTTTACTCTCTCTGTGTCCCCACGGGGGCAGCTATGCCCCATCCTACTGATGTTCTGTATAAACGAAATCATGATTTAATGCCTTCTATCTTCATTTGGTACAGTTTTGTAATTGACCATTTTTTGTATTTGTTTCACGTCTTTTTCCAATGGGGCTTTCCATCCAAAGCCGATTTTGATGTGAAAAAATGGAAGTGTCTAGTGATATCTAGGCAAGTTTATTTACCTGTAGTTTCACGAGGGAACAGTTTGATTGAAGGACAATCAAAAAAGTTAAATGTGGAGGATGTTTTTTGCAAGGAAAATAGTGGAAAGGGCGGGAACATGAAGGTTTTAACGGATCAATATTTTATTTCTAAGCTTTCTACATATCAGGAAATGACTATTGATCCCTGAGATCGATAAAGGTGAATGAACGATAATTACGAAGTCTCGAATCACGACAGTTGCGGAAAGCACAGGAAACGTGCATGATAGAGATCCATTTATACTACCAGCTCGTAGAAAACGTGTGTACCCGATATCCAGTTCGATATAGTATTGATATTTTATCTCTTAGGGAGTAGAAATTTGACGGGAGGGAATTCATTTTGACCCGCCATAACTTTGTTAAAAATAGTAGGATTTCTACCACAATTTTCAAACCAGAATGGCACCACCTCAAAGCCTATATTATCGTAAAATGTCAGGGATCAGGGGGGAAGTTAAGGAGGATTTGCAGTCAATTTTCAAAATATAGTAACACAGTATTATTAACTTTATTTGTGAAGATATCGCAACGGAAAACATTTTGAGACCTTTATACCATATGCATAATCCACCAAATCTTTCGGGTAGGTAGTTTCTGAGAGCGAATCCTTAAAGTAATTGACCCACACACTGCCCTCTTTTGCAATGCAAAACCGGCTTAGTGCTAATCGGGAGCTTTCTTTTAATACCTCACATAGCTATATAGGGTGGAAAAAAAATTTGCACTCTGCAAATGAGATCGCGACCAGATGCAACAACAAGCAAGCTAACATATGCGGAAATCTTGCAAAAGGTTAAGGCAGACAGTTCCCTCCCGAAATTGGGTGAACACCTGAACAGGATAAGACAGACACAGAAAGGCGATTTGCTCTTTAAGCTTTGGCCATGAGAGAGTAAGTCTCACGATCTCTATAACACTGGACAAAGTAGCGGAGGTAGAGGTGAGGCAGGCCTCAATGCTGATTGAGTGCAAGGACCAAAATTAGATCACCACAAAACGGGTGATCTGCGAGTAGCCTTGCCTTTCGTAGCCGCAAAAGAACCTATTGTCGACTGCGAGAACAGATACCGCCAAAGTGGTGTTTCAAATGCCTGGAATTTGGACACATTTCGAGAACCTATACAAACAGTGTGCAATGTGCAATGCGAATTCTAAATTCCTGCTATGCAGAGAAAAAGAGGAGGGTAACATCGGCCATGTGGTTGGCAGATGTCCGGTGATCAACAAGGCGACTTCAGCCTTTCGCAAATGAAATTCAAGCCGCTGAATTTAAACCATTGCCAGGTAGCACCGAACCTGCTGTCCCAAAGCGTGGTTGAGAATTAAATTGACGTTGCCATCATATGTGAATTATTATATATTATTACAAATGCGGCCATGACATATTCAGTTGCTAGGCTGCGCCAAGCCTTACGCTAAATGAATTCGTACTGATGGTTGAAAGATTAGTTTCCGAAGCAAGCCGCCATAACCCAATAATAATAGCTGGCTGGGTCGAAGATGGGGTAGTCGAAATAAATGCAACAGGCCGTATATTACTCGAAGTATTTTCGGAGACGGAATATGGGGTAGGTTATAGACTTTTGGTTTGTTAATACGATAGCGGAGGAAAACATATCAAGAAAACTGCAGCAGCGGGTCGGACATTCAAGGACCCTGATTTTCTGGTGGATATCATTAGTACCCTATTTCCACAAGTTTCAAATGACTTGAACCTGCCCACTGTCCAGTTATATTCCGATGAAAATCCCCGAGGTAATCACTGAAAAAATCCTGAAAGCCACAAAAGAGATGGTCGAAAATAAAATCCCAGGCTTAGATGACGTTCTAAATACAGCTCTGGCAGTGGCCGTTAAAAAAGTTCCAAGGTGGTTCCCAGAAACACTTACGACGTATCCCAAAGAAGGGATTTTCCGGAAAAGCAGAGGAAACAAAAGCTTGTCCTAATCCCGAAGTCAAATAAAGCTTTTGGTGATTCTTCGTTTTAGACACCTATATGCCTATTAATCCGTGTTGGCAAACTTTTCGAACCGGTCATCTTTAATAGGCTTGTACCGGTCACAGAAAGGGAGGTTCCGATTCCGAAAGACAAGATCTACTGTCAGTGGGATTAGCACGGTGACGAAAATTGCGGAGGAAGCAGTAGAGGCCAATAAATCTTGAACGGAGGCACAGGGACCTTAGCTACCACCTAACTCAATTCCTAAGCGAGCACAGAGGGTCCCGTGTATACCTTTATCGCTACGGCCGTGACGACTCCACATATTGCCCATCATGCGAGATGATTCCGGAGGATGCGGAGTATATTTTTTTAATTGGCCGAAGTTCGATACGCACATACTGGAAGCGGAAATTGATGTCGGGGCGCGGTTGTCACCGGAGAATATCGTGGGTGAATGTTAGCCTCTGAAAAAGCTTGGAGGGCCGTGGAAAAATTAATGAAAGCGAACCACAATCTGCTGAGGAAAGAGGAGCTTCAGAGAAAAGCAGCAAATAACAACACGTAGCCATTCCATCAGGCACAACTCGCGGTGGCGGATAGGGGCATACTTATTCATGTCTAAATATGTATTCATCTTTTTCTTTTCTGGCTGCGCATGGGTTAGAGTTTGCTCTTTTAGTGCGTGGAAAACATAGTTATGGGAAGGATACCCAGAATATAAAACCACAATAGAAGACATGAGAAAGAGGAAACTTACGGTGCAGAGGCTCGGAAACCCAATGCTGGCATCGTCGGTATCCCTCGACCGCCGGGGATCGGTAGTAGACAGCTTGGCCACCGTGGCATCTAATGCCACAATTGTTTTAAATTTGAAGAAGGAGGTGTTCAAGCGAAGTACCACTTTATTGAGAACATCAGTA
Source organism: Hermetia illucens (assembly GCF_905115235.1). Classification (NCBI taxonomy): domain Eukaryota; kingdom Metazoa; phylum Arthropoda; class Insecta; order Diptera; family Stratiomyidae; genus Hermetia; species Hermetia illucens. The sequence goes on from NC_051853.1 coordinate 67,742,398, forward strand.
ACAAAATCGAAGAGAGATGAGTTGAAAGCAGATCGCCGGGCGACAAAAATGTCAACAACACCTATCGCATGTGCTCCAAAAGAGCAGGACGTACTTCAGGATAAAGAAAAGGACCCAACCAAGTGAAGCTCGTCAATTGTAAGAACTCCACCGATGCAGATAAAGCGGAGGGAAGGTAAATGAATGCCAAAGGTGAAGGACTATTAAAAACAGTAATGCGGTTGAGACTTATGGAGAGCAGAGCCCTGATCCGGGTTAATTGCCCTTCACACAGCTTGGTGAAAAATAGTTGAGCTGTCAGAGTTTACCAAGTACAAGCACAACGTGCACCAAGTAATAAAAAATATGGTGAGAGCCTTTAGAGCGTTCTACAACATATCGCAGCAGGAAAGACGAAATTCCAAGGAGAAGTCAAAACCTGCTGCTCCAACAGTGACTCAAGTGACATCTACTACTACTACTATATTGAAATCAATCTGCCACCAAACAAGAGAGTGCGGCAAAAAAAGATGTGGACCCTCTGGGAAATCATCAAGTGCGTAAAGGAAAAAAAGGCATACGAATAGTTGCGAAAAACGAAACTAAAAGTACGGAAAGGTTCGCAAGTGCGAGCTCAACAATCAAATTAGTAAAATATAAAGGAATCGAAAATGGTGAATGGGCCAAGTTAGTTAAAAGGCCAAGAAAAAAGCAAATGAGGCAATTGAGATCTCCAGCAAGGGCAATTTGTCCCATGCGAAGATATTGAACAAAGCCAAAGCTTACCCCGACCTAGAAGATATTGGCGAAAATGTCAGCAAAGTCGTTGTTGTTTGAGCTGAAAAAATCCAACGTGGGAAAAACTGATAGTATCGAGCCCAAGTTAAGAACTCACTTGGGGTGAATGTAACAGTACGAGCAAAAAATTTTATACACTGGATCTGGATCTCCATGATGTGACATCCAAAAGATAAATTTGAACAGCCCTCAAGGAACAGTTTACGTCGGATGAATTCGCCGAGGAGTCTATCACAAGTTTGTGAAAAACATATGCCAATACTCAACTGATCACATTGCGGCTGTCAGTGGAGGCAGCGCAGAAATGATTGTCGGCCGAGAAAGTTCGATTTGGATGGCTTGTCTGCCGTCAGAAGAAACAGATTTTATTAAAGGAGTGATTCAAGTATCTCATGTTTGGTCATTTCGCGATGGCATGTACCAGCGGCATTGATCGGTCCGATCGAGGGAGAAGATGTGGTGAGAAAAGCCATATTGCCCAAGAGTACAATAGGAACCCCAAATGCTTATTGTGCGAAGGAAAGGAAGGATGGGTTAACCGGTTTATTGCTGAAAAAGCAAAATGCCCCGAATTTAGGAATTGACTTTAATGGGAAAGTGAAGTTTATTCAAATAAACCTCAATGGTTGCAGGATTTATTCGAGCAAACCACCTACGAATCTGAGGTAGAAATTGCCATCATTAGTGGACCACCCGCGTATGGGTTGCAGATTCGACTGGGAGAGTGGTGATATGGGCATGGGGTCGACAAGCCAACGAAGGTGATGTAAACACCTTTCGGAAAGGGGTGTCTATCTCAATCGTAGACTTAACCTTTTCAGCCCTGCACTGCGCGTGGTATGTTCTGTTAAGTCAGCGAACACAACGATCACCAGGCAATCTTCTTTGAGATTTGATGGAGCCAAGGGCAGAGAACCATCATGTCCGATACCCAGGCAGACTTCAGACTGGTCTGCAAAAATTTCTGAAGCGCAGACTTTCATAGAGGTATGGCTAGACCAACTTAATCAAAAAGGCACTTCTAAGGAAAGAGCTATCCATGTGGCCCAATGCATCGCCAAAGCATGTGACGCATCCACGCCTAGGAGGTACTCATTCCCCACAAGAAGATCTAACTACTGCTGGAACAGTGAACTCACCGGCATTCGGGCAGCCTGCCACCAAGCCAGAAGAATGGCTCAAAGGACGGTAAGTAGAATCGATTAGAGGAAAAAGGCGTACACCTAAAAAGAAGCCGCAAAACTCTCAAGCACGCCATCCAACGGAGGAAAAGGAGAAGTTTTAAGGAGCTCAACTCGGAGGCGAATGTAAACCTATGTGGAAGCACCTGAATCGCAATGGGATGATCAGATCGACCGTATAGGTTACGCAAAGCTGAAAATGAAGGCAATACGAACGATTATCATCGATTATAATGTTAATGTATGACATAAACTCCAGTCGTAAAAGGCGACTGAAAGGTATTGAGAACGGAAGACTCTATGGACCGCTGAACCTCTGCGTAACTCTGAGGAGTTCTGCGTCATATGTGTTCTGACAAAGGGAATTTGTTATTGTGATGGGAGGGAGCTGGATGACGCCACAGAACGCAATGATCTCGGAAGTGTATGGTCCTGTGAAGGATGTTTACGGTCGAATTCTCATACATGATGACAAGCAGCTGAGGAGATTGAAGGAACACTTCACCACGGCTCTTAATCGTATCACGTCTCGGCCATCAATGCCCTCAAACGCAATAAAGCCGCGGGGCTCGACGGTCTCTCACAGAGCTGTTTACCTTTACACCTGCAGCTGCTGCAAGTCTGCTACTTCCACCCGTATGGAAATCTTGGGAATCCCAGGCCATTCCGAGAGAGTAGAAGAAGGAGATGATCGCTAGGATTACAAATGCGTCGAACAACATATTAAAGGTTGCATCGACAGAGAGCAGGTTGGTTTCCCCGTCGGATCCTCTTGGACTAATCACATCAATACCCAGCGGATTGCGCTTCAACTGCTCTTCATCAATTTCGCGAGAGTTTTCAACAGGAGGAGTGTATCGTGCATGTTCTACGAAGGAAAGGCATTCCAACTAACAACTACTATCGAAGCAATATATAATGGCGCAGAATATCATGACTGAATGTAGACAATCAACCAATAAATCCAAAGTTCTTAGCCTAGTCGCACTCTTCCTATCTATATTAATTATCTAGGAAGCTTAGTTTCTGCCGACGATTGCACAGAGCTGGAAGATACGCCAGACACGCCTTCACTGCTCCTTCTAAAATCTGGAAATACAGTTATCTCAACACCATAATAAAGTTGAGACTGTTTTGTGCCAGTATTCTTTCTGTGTTGCCATATAAGACTAGGGTTAAAATGGCCCCCATTGTCACTAAAAAGCTTCAAGCCTTCAATAGAGTCTGCGACGTATCATCGGAGTACGCTGGGCTAACCCTATTTCAAACAAGAAACTTGGTCAGCGCACTGGCCTGTCGCTCGTGGACGATGTCATCGGAAAGCGGAAGTCACAATGGATAGGTCACACATCAAAGAGGGGCGGTAATTGCATTGCTTGCTACGCCATGTAGTGGAACCCACTCTCACAAGATGCCTGACGAGTGGGTCGCCCCGGACAGCACTTGACGCAAAATAGTAGAGGAGGAGTGCGGGCGCCTCAGAAAATCCTGCGGTTGTCGCGATATACACTACCAGAGGCGTATAGCAAGCATATAATGAAAAAATAATTACAAAAGTTAGGTTAAGCATTAATACGATTACTATGCTATTAAGATACCCGCTCACCCCTATCCCGGAATGGAGTTCTACATGACATATAAGCGTAGGACTCAGTCATTCTCTAGGGTAGAATAGTAGGGGAGTCACAGTTTTTAAAATGCATACCGTGCTAGTTAGTCCAAGGTTGCTGAACTCGCAGTCGAGTCAGTTTGGAACCAGCTTTGATTTCACATATTTGAAAATAAACAGTCTGAAATTCATTCAACCCAAGTTCACATACTTCTCGTAAATAACAGCACGTCACGTAGGTTTTGCCAAGTCCTCCACCCTTCAAAGTAATTTGAAATAGAAGATGTTTCATGAAAATGTATCCAACATGCTGAACTGTATACTGTCGTCATCTTGCATCGAAGAAGAATTGGTCAGTTGAGAAAAACAGAGAATAGATTAATGGAAAGTAGAACTCCTCCAGGCCATGCGAATCAATATTTGCTTGACAAAACCATAAATCAATATTTACGTCTCATATCGCCAAACAAATTCATAAAAAGTTCCTCCCCTCCAAATTACGGAGGCCAGAAAGTAAGACTTGCTGTCGTAATCTCCAAAGCTGAGTAGAACTTATTACAACTAGATTAAGAGATTTACACCACCGGATCTTTCCTACCCTCTCCCTATCCTTACAAATTTTCACCCCACGGGCAAAATTAGACAAGAAAAAATCTCTCAATCGTTCGAATCCAATTTGATTCGAAGCCGCTGTGGACTTAGATTTGGGGGTGGTTTTTCTTAAACAAATGAAAAATGATTGCCATTATATACGGAAATCGAAATCAAAGGAATTAAATTGGCCGAGGAAAATTTCCGTTAAACTTTTTCGTTTTTCTTGTCAGCTTCAATTGGCTTGTTCACACGACAGGCATGCCAGGAAAAATCCTTCACGGAGGACAAGACCTACCCGCCTGCAGTTATGGAAAAGTTTGTCCTCGTTGAAGAATTGAGCTAATTGCCGTTGGAAATTGTTTTTTTTTCAGAGTCGAAACTTTTCCGGTAGTGGTGCCAAGTGGAAATGAAAATATCTGATTTCTTTCTGGATGACGAAGGTGACAGCGGTAGCGGATTTGATTTGAGTTGAGTCAAGTTGCTCCCACAAGTTTGAATTCAAACAACCCTTTAGCCCGCATGACCCTTTTCGATTGATTTTCCACCTACATTTACGCAATTGTTACAAATTTTCCTCTGTACACGGTCGAAACAACGTATGACCCCAATCGGCAGCACTATCGCCTACTCATCAACAAATCGTGGGAAATCAAAGAGTTGGAAACGACATCCATTTACTGGTATCGATCGAAATCAATGGCAATCAATCTTTCTTCTTCTTCGGTTGTTGACATTTTCCGTTTTGTATTTAGGCCACTAGAAGTCGAGATGTTAGCTCCTTTTGGATTTTTCCTCTTTATGAAAACAAATCATGGAAAAATCCCTTTTAGCAGTTCTTACCAGAAATCTGCTTTGAAAGTAAATAAAAAGAAATTTCTTTCTTGCAACCCAGGATCAGCTTGAAGACGATGGAGGGACTAAACCGTATCGAAAGTTAGGCTTCTGAGCAATTGTCGATAATAAGATGGACATAATGGCAAAGACGACGACGATAGGACTAAAGGACCAGATTGAGACAAAGTAACCGCGAAAGGTTCGGTAATAATGGAGGTTACAGTGGAGAGTTCAAACGGGAAATCTTTGATAAAAAATAAAGACTTTGACTGACAATTGCTTGATGAGGTGTAAAACAGAAATCGGCGAGTTTTAAGACACTAGGTGGATGTCTTAACAGCATTAGTCATGGCCAACGGACAATTTGATTGTTTTTACGCTCGAATGTCGGATCCAGGGAATTGATCGATTCACTTTACGCTGAATTAGATTTAATTAATTCTAGTAAAAGTCTGGAAAGTCGCATTTATTTAGAAACAGATTTTCGGCAGTGTAATTATCACCAGGAAGAGCCGCGGTTCCGTTGATTCGGACTGCTACGTAGGACTTTTTGGACAGTCAAAAGTTGTAAACATGTCTAGAAATGCTGCATATGCGTTCATGTGGAACCAACTTGATAGAATTTATGATCTAAGGACCTGCTTCATGATGTAGTCAACAGATCTAAATAGAAATTCATACTTCGGCGTTATCCTCAACTTACTTAGCTTCAGTTTCCAGAGCAAGTTTTTAGGAAACTGTTGAAAGGGCGGGTTTCAATTGGCCTGTACGACACGAACTATTCATTAATTTCCTTGGGTATCGCTGGGGGACAGGATGGAGCTGAATTTGATCGCTATAGGGATTTCTTGGTTGCTTTCTAGGGTGTGTCGATCTTGCATCACAGTAACTATTTCCATTAGACGCTGGGCTTTTTTTACTCCCTTAAATAAAAATGACGCTAAATATCAGGCATTTATCGAAAAATACAATAACAAACCAGCAGAAAACGAAGCCTATCTCAAGATGGGGATGAATAGCAAAACAGGAGGGGCAGAATATGCAAGTGCTGGACCGCCAACCTCTGCAAACCGTTAAACAGCAATTGCTGTCTGACAAGTCATTAACTGCTAAACGCGTCAGCGACGTAATCAAGAGTCACTTATGTGAGTAGCTTACGAGGACGGTGATTCCGCTAGCGGAAAGAGGGCTGGAGGAATGGCACCAGATCGGAAACCAGACCAGTCTATCGGCGATGGTCATGGAACACCTCCTCCAGACCAGGGGAAATTGGGAAGATGCCTCCAAGGTAGTCCGTCGGTTCCATGTCATAACATGCGAAGGCCAATTCTCCAGGGGCGTGCTCCATTCATAGGTCGTTAACATCAGCGTTGCCTGGAACGACGTATGGATAAGGACAGGGTCGGAGCAATAACTTTTTATTTCTCCAGCTCGGAGAACTGTGAAGGTTGCGAGGAGGTCCTTTATATCACCCTACTAGCCCACCGTACAGGACTTTTATGGCAGAGAACAAATCACAGTTGGATATTTTTAAGACTAAATCTCATTGTAGAAGTCTCCTACCTTTCCACAGATCCCAGGGGTATTGACCGGAGGGAGTTTGTTCAAGTTATCCAAAGGTCGAAGCTCTGAAAAAGACATTCAAAACCACCATCAAAGTCCCGCGCCTTGCAAAATACAGGATATTACCACCGTTTCGAATGAAGATCTGTTCAAGCTCAGAAACCATACCAGGAAGGTCTTCAATATCTATTGCAGGCACAAATACTCGCAGCGATACAAGGACTGCCTGAAGAGATACAGGTCGGCCATCGGGGAGGAGCGGTGATGGCTGGACTTTTGTCAGAACATTAAAAACACCAGCGAATAAGGAAGACGCAGTAAGATTCCCGCCAAGGAAAATAGGAACCCATTCTTTCTAAGAAATCGAAAGGGTTCTGGACGGAATCTTTTGGCGAGACCTTATAACTGTTAGTCAATTCGCAATTTCTCAGCAGAGAGGAGGACTGCGTGCAGAATATGCAGCCGCAGTTTTGATTGGGCTATAAAAAGCTTCTCCGCATATAAAACTCCAGGCCCAAATGGCATAGTGCTATTCAGGGTTGTGCCTGGCTTAGAGAAATTTTCGGGAACTGTTTTTTCTTCTGATGCCTACATGCAGATTCGTCGGCGTACAGTTCATTCCGAAAGCGAGCAGATGCAGTCATGAGACCACAGGGGATCTTCCATCCATCAATAAAAGCTCTTTCGTGCCGTAGACACAAGAGCACGTCCTCGGCATCCACTTAACAACAATTATATATAGGAGGCCTTTCAAAAAGTTTTAGCACAACTGCCCCAAACCGCTCTTTACGAGGTAATTAGCACGGTTAAACAATCCCTAAATTACAAGCAATATACCATAAGAGAATCCAATGTTCTAAAGCCGTCAAGGAAACTCTAATGTGAGTGGGATTGGAAGGTGTCTTACGCATAGGGAAATAAACCAGTCTGATCGTGGAGGGTGCGCCGCTTCTCCGACACTTTGACTCATAGTGATGGGCAAAATTCTACACAAATTGTTCAAGGGTGAGGTAAAAGTGGGGGTCAATGAGGAGGAGGCCTTGATTCGTTCCATTCTAGCATACGGTTCTATTGTGTGTGTGGCACACACTGAGCAAAATGTACAAGAGAGTCAAGATTACCAGGATTCAAAGAGCCAAGTATGCAGTCCTGGCCGCCAGATGCCCGCAACCCCCCATAGCACTTAGTTCTGTCAGACTACGTGAATCCGGATGCTGAACAACGAAGCTCTATGACCATAGCAACATCCTAAAGGAAATGCCTTGGGAACTCTGGGCATTCCCAATGGACTATGCCACACGCAAGCCGACATTCAAGAGGAATTTTGCTGTGAACTTTCTACGCAGGGTGGAGTGAAGGACCGTCGACGCGTTGCAAGGTTATGATGTAGTATTCTTTATCGAAAAATCAAAGATGGACTGTGAAGTTGTTGTGAGAGTTTTCTCATACACAGGGGAGGACGTGCAAGAGCGCACTAAACAGTCTAGGTAGCACGCTCAAAATCACCCTTTGTGATTTCCCGGCCATAGGAAGGGAATAGACAGGCTGACGAGCTGGCCAGGCTCTGCTCTGCTCTTAGCAGTACCCCGGTGAGCACAATCTGTGCTCCATTTGCGACTGTGAAGAGCAGAATCTATTCGCCCTACTTGGCAGCCGCTGGCTTCAGATAACGAAGGTTTTTGGGCGAGACGCTTGCAAATGCTTACAAGATTACGGCGGTCTACACTGATCTATAGGGGACCATGCCATCAGACTCGGCATACCTTAAATTCGCATTGTCAAAATTGCAGAGAGGAGGGAGAGGCGCTTCTTTTGCTAGCACTGAAGGACTGAGACGGGTGGACTCTACTTCCGTTTCCCTTACAGTAGCAGTCATGCCCTTAGCAAATTGCAGCATCAAAACGGCGCATTGGTCTCCCGGAGCGGCCACTGATCCATATATACGCTTCCTACCTAAGTGGGGTAGTTGAGGTGGCTGCTGTTGCTGCTGCTCTCATTATCGCATCAGCTGGGTGCAATCTGTTCAACCGTTAACGATCGCCAACTCCTTCACCCCAAACGTCAGGTAATTTGACAATATCTGGATAGTGAGAGAGGAATGCTAATATGCATTCCTGCGTATGCAGATAGTAGTCATTCTAGTACACCATCACTGTGGTGGATTAAAAAGGATTGATTCATTGTTTTTTAAATCATCCGGGATTCTTAATCAAATGTCTACATGACGACCGTAAAGGGAGAACGCTTCTTGTCAAGTTAAGGGCTTTTGCTAGCAAGGTGACTATTAGGAAACGACATCAATGACGAGTAGGTGTTGTTTGCGCACTCATATATTCCATTTGATTGACATATCCCCAAACTCATGTGATACCGCGCGCAAGGGCCATTCCAGTCATTCGATAGCTTTGATGAGGCGTCATTTCATCCTGCCAACCGGCTAGAAGATGTCATGATGGAAACCAGGATGCGCTTCCAACTGCTGAAGTTTGCGAGCTACACAACTAGAGTTGAGATTACCCAGGTTCAGGATCGGCTGCAAAATTTTGAGATTCGATTTCTTATACTGAAATTCTTAGGTGTGCATTCCCACAAAGACTGTTTCAATGAATGCCGCATTCCACTGCTCAGTCTCAAGCATTGGGAACTATTAAGATTTTAAGGCCATACTTCCTCCCAAACGTGAAGTGAAATGAATTGAGCAAGCAGAGCTCACTGAATATTCAAGTAGCTTCTGTGGCAAAGAGCACCTCAACCGGATCTACGAAAAACATAAAGACAATTAAAAGACAATTTCTCTTGATTTGGGGTTTAAAGTCGATTCGATTCTCAATCTCAGAGGCATCCGATTAAATTAGCCAAAATTTTCGATAATTTTATGAGCTGCCTTACGGCCTACAACAAACTGTAAAAAGTCACGTCAAGCGGGGAAAATTCCCTTTTGAACCCTCGAAGCAAGCCATGAACCAAATATTTTAGAAATTTAAGAGGTAAACACGTTCAATGTTGAATCGCATTCAACCGTCAGATTAGGTATATAATTTATAGTCAGGTCCACTGATGATCACCGAGGAGAAGCCCCTGAATAGTATGCTCGTGGTATATCCCGAAACCGCCAGTGATGGCATATTTAATTTACTGAGGATGCATGTATTCCAGGATATCCCTTTGTGCTTAGCTGGTGATATAAGTAAAATTTTGACAGCTGAAGAGTATACCGAAGTAAGCCTTGAAACAATTTTGACAGATTACACGTCAGTCAGCATATATAGACGTGTGTTGCACAAAATAGTGAGAAGAAGATAAAATGGGACTTTTATTGGTGAAATCTAGGAGGTCATCTACACATTTAAAATCGTCATATCTCCAAAACTATACGCCGTTCACTACTTTCAATAGCAATTCACTTGTTCCAGCTGCCAAATTCCCACTAACGCGTATCTCATTCCATACTTGCTATCCAACCCCACATTAGCCCAAGATTTTTCTACAATTGCTTATTTGCGAAACGATATTAAGCTTCCCATTAGATTTAGGTCATAGACACAGCTTTCCCATAAACCGGCTCTTGCTGTGATACGCAAAAATATAAATTCCTTCCAGAATCACATTTCGCAATTATCCGATTCAATTAAGTAATTTGCCAAATGAACGGCACTACTTTAAGGTTCATAATCCCGACATACTTTTGGGCCTTACAAGTATTTTCTGTGGAAATAAAACTGAACCGACCATGAGGACGGGATGGGAGAAAAAGTCAGAACGACTGACAATACGAATATAAAAAACACATAGCCGAAATTTTGGCAGCAATAAAAGTCACTTCTGTTTCGCAAACGCCTGCCTTTTTAGATTATTTCATAATCCCGAAGCCATAATGTCCCTCTTCAACTTTGAGAACTGAATTAATTCCCTTATCTGCCGAATTTTATCTTAACTAATTGCCTCAAGTATTTTCCAAGAGTTAAATTAGCTCTTAACATCTTGAACTGAGGCATTTTAAGCTTATTTTCTCTCAATTTTCCCAGCACTTTTCCCGGGCGGGCGGGTGAAAAGTACATAGAAAATTAACTCATCTCAAGGGTGAATTTGAGTTGAATGGAATGCGCGCAGCCCAAAGTGACTGGCTCTGGTCCAATTTTCGGGGCTGAGTTGTATCGGAATTTCATTCCTTCCCAGCAAACGCTTAAGCCCAAAAAACGATAATAAAATTAAAGGAGAACGAAATTAAATTCGTTGTTCGGGAGCTTAAGGACTATTTTCATTTATTTTGATAACTTTTAGGTGAAGAAATTGTTTCTCGACAGCTGTCCTCCATCCTGTGTTTTCATATAAATGAAGACTTCAGTGCCAATGCCATTCCCTAGTCACTGACATCTGCCCAGTCTTTGCACTCCTAGTCTAACCAAAATCGAGCCCTTTAATTTTCCTCCTCTGTTATTCCTCAGCCATGCAATTATTCCTTCCTGTTATTTTTCAATATCGGAAAATTTAAAATTCAGGACATCCTTTTCAATAAGAATCGATCGAATAAAAATCTGTTAGTTAATTCCAAGCCCTAGAAGAGAATCTCATAAAAATGAAGTTCAAAGTGAAACAGATGGCGTTCCGTTGAGATTGGAAAATAAGGAAAGGCTATCGAAGGAAATGTGAATTAATGAGCTGAAGTTTAGCCAATTTAAATTCCATAAAGTACTTTGAGAAGTTTCTATAGCGATTAACTGGATCAGAATTTTCCTTCTCGAGTCGGGACCTTCTGAAGAAAGGTGAGAGCTCCGGAAAAACAGTGAATTTCTAATCATATTCCATTTTGATTGAAACAGCCAGTGATTTGATTGACATTCCTTCTGGATCCTGTATGTATGTTAGGATAGATAAAAAATGTTCGCATTAAAGGTGCGGAATTAGTATGTGGCTCAATTCTCATTTGATTTCTTAGTTGCTTTTATATATTAATTGCAGAGAAACTGAGAATTGATATCTGAAACAAGGAGGCAAGTTTTGGGATTCTGAATAAACACAAATAAGTAAACGGCATTCCTTTACTATCAGTAAGCGAATGCCTATTTAAAGCTTCAACAAACAGCCACAATAATGAAACTACAAAACAAACCCCCTTTAGCCCATCGTGCAGGGAGCCTACAGGACTTTAGTTCCCTTGTCTTCTCAACTTACCCGAATGTACTGTAGATTTTCTGGTTTGGCACCCCTTCCTAAACAAATTTTGACACTTTCTCACCAAAAGTGACTTCGCAAATACATGCAATAGTCGCCAATATCGAATAGTGAACGTGGTTCAATTCGGTGAACCGCACATATTGCCATAATTAGTCCATGCTTTTATGCAAGGTTCTGGTGAATCCTCTTACACACCAGCATTATGCCTGCTCGCGTTTTGCACCATCGCCGTCAAAGTTTAGCCAGAAATTAGATGGTCTAACGTCTCTCATAAAGAACCAAATATCCTAGATCGGATGGCGACCACGATGCCCCGGATCACGCAAATAAATCCCTCCGTTTCAACGAAGAGCTTCCCAGTACATACTTCTTGGACAAATGGAGACAAACCGCTGAATGAGACGCTTATTATGTTTACCGTGTATTGCCTTCGACCTCGATTCATCGTCCACAGCAATATTCCGAATGTATATGCTAGTGTAAGGATATTGAACACATTCAGTGTATTTATTTTATCCTTCCCCGAGAGATGTGATTTCAGTACCAGCTCCACCCGTCTCAAGATTTCCGACAGCAGAGCATATTTCAGACCGTCAACTACATCATAAGCTTCTTGAAGAATTCCTAGGCACCTGTAGAAGAGTATCTCGGTCGTAACTTAAATGTGGAGGTCAAAAATGCTACGTCCGGCATCTGGTTCGTGATAACCAAACCACCCGCTAAGGTTTGGATTGTCAAGGTAATATCCCATCCAAATATCCCGACTGAACATGTCATCTATGTGCACACGGTAGACTTTTAAGATGGCTTGGAACATTATGTTATCTAAGTACATTACTTAGTACATAGACCATATTAAATTTCAAAACCGTATCCTCCAGCGTCATTCAAGGATTCAGTAACATACGCGACCAAAGACGACACAATGTTTTCCATTGGTAGATGCATCTGCATATGTGGGTAGAATCTGAGGTGTTGGCACTCTCAGGTGAACGTACTGATATGAGTGGTTTGCCACTCTTCCATGGCTATTGCCAAGAACTTCTCTAGTTTTGGGACCAATGCGGTACAGACGTAAGACGTCGATTAGCAAGATCTTTCGTGTAATCGATGCAGCAACTTCATAGATTTCTTTGGTCACTTGTTACTATCCTTCAACTAGCGAGTTAATAATGAGTTTGCTTTTGCAACTCCTTGATCTATTTCAGTAGCCCTACTGCTCCCCGGATCGAATGTTAGCAGTCTCGAGGTGGATACTGATCCTTCCTCTAATAAAGGACGTTATAAAGTTGTAGAAGATTGGGAAACAAGTAGTCGGTCTTCTGTCTGCCGGGTCCTGCACCACGTTTTCTTTAAGAACCAGCTAGATAATTTACGCAGTGAGGAAAAGGTTGAAAATTCCTGGGGTCAAATAATGGCTTGGTGTATACTATGGGCCGACCATGTATGCTGGTGAACTTTAGCCGAACTTTTTTTTTGTTTGGGATATGAGGGATTCTTAGTCCACATCCACTTGAAGTTGAATCGGACCAACTGAAGTGCCACGTAACTTCACTTTCTTGGTGCACAGACCCCTTGTTTTGAGTTGCTCCCCATCTGATCCAGTCCAACTTCAAGTATTATAGCTGTGGACTTAGGATCCGTTATATCCCGGATAAAAGAAATTGCTTTTACCTGGCTTGGGCTTAAAGTACTGGCGGCTTTCAGTTGGATATAATTACATAAAAAGGGGCGATTTCCATCTGTTGCCACTTTCGATCACGCTGCTTCCAGGGGGAAGGAAGGCAGCATCTGGTAAGTTGCCTCTGACATGGACGAAACGGTTAGAATTCTTTCTGTCTTTAGCCGAACTGCTGTACTCTAACAAATCAGCTTTCAGTGAAACAAATGTGAACTTCACTCCACACGCCGACTGTCGTTGATTCGCATAGTGAAATAAACATCAGATCCCACAATATCTAACATGCGTCTTTTACTAGCCATATGACATTGATGACCTCACCAACTATGCAAAATTAAGGATTAATGAACTTTACCAGTGAGAGGCTTTAGAGATGACGTCGTTCAAAGTGCCTCCGTTCTGGAGTGCACCTCTAAGTCTCTGGTTTGCGAAAACCGAAGCATAGTTCCGAATATTTCATGTTATTACGGATAACCTAATATTCGACAAAATCATGAGCAAGTTGGATCCAGAAATCTTGCGAACAAAGTAGGATCATCAACTACTACAGGCAAGTGAAAACTTTAAAGAATCGAATGATCCAATTTCGCGGTATCTGAAGAAGGCGCTTCTTACTAGTTTGGAATTTGGTGAGTAAAGGCTGTCCCAGTTGTAACGGGCAACGAAGATTAAAGGCGGTGCGGAAATGTCGTTGCAATTACCAGTCCGATCTTACCCGACTTTCAGAGATGGCAAATTGTGACTTCGAAACTGAACGCCCTACTGTTTTCCCGATCACTAGTTTGGCGTCAGATCCTCTCGATTCAGTCCAGGTAGGATTATCAACCATCCGTATGTCTCTGACCCGTCTCGAAAAAGAATAGTGCTCGCAGTTATCTTCTTGGCAATTGAAGAAACCTTTAAAATCTGATTTTCAATTTCTTGCCGCAAATGAAACTAACTGCGCTATCAAGCCCCTGTGGTAAGTATAAAAAGCAATCAACTAGTTGGCCCCACTACTAAGATGATTATCTTCGGAAATTCAGCCTCCGTGGCTGAATTCCATCTGACGGTTGACGCGAGATTGCAAAGTTTGTCACCTCTTCGAAGAATTCCAGTCATGTCAGAAAACAGCAGCGATCGCGCCATTCGAATTATTCGAGTTTACGACGTTTGGATTCCTGCCCCGATCGCTTCTGAGTTCCGTGAACAACATCAAGAATATTTACCTGTAGTTTTTCGTAGACTCAGTGATTATGAAGTGGTTATTAACATCTCGAAATGTTTCTTCGATGTTAACAAACTGGAACTTTTAGGACCCCAAATCGATGATTCATTGGAGTCCTGAATTCTTTCCGGAGATTTGTTGCAGATGCTGCCACCCTGGGCCCACCACTACTGCAAGAAGGTAGCTTGGTCCCATTCAGTAGACCGGAAAAAAATCAACAAGAGTTCGACGTGACAATCTAGCGGACGCCATCCTCCTGGACTACTATCAGACGAAGCAACTGATTCTCTCGATGGATGCTTCATGCTTCGGACGTCGCGATGGGCTCAGTTCAAGAACAGTTGCAACGGAAATTAACTACTCCAGATCAATTTTACTACAGTTACGGACGAGAGTTTTTGGCAATTTATTACTGTGTTCACCACTTCCGGCACATTCTGGAAAGTGTAATGCACGTACATATCAGCAAAATAACCCACGTGCCGGGCGACGCGAATATCGCTGGTGACACTTCTCCCCTCCATGCCATCAGTTTGTAAACGGACGCTGATAAAGATAAGCTAGTAACTGAACAAGAAAAAAGGATACTGAGCTACATGATCGTCTTCGATGGTATGGTCAGATAATTCGCGCTAACGAGAATTTACTTGCCAAAATTGGTCTGTAGTAACCAAAAGGCTGGCCGTGGCTTGATACGCTGAATGGAGATTTGAAAGCCTCACGATTGCATCCACAGGTTTTTGATGGAACAAAATGGCACAACCGATCACGATGAGCCGACTCCGTTTGTGAGCGGGACAAAGGCTAAAGAAAAAGAAAATGAGCTTATTACAAGCAACAGTCGTTTAATTGGAGTGTTGCAGCTCGTCAGAATTAGATCTCTAAGAAAGCGAATATTTGATATGTTTCATAATTGTTCAAGAAAATTGGTGATCATTGAGGTCGGACAGGCGTCATCTACCAGGAGTTAGCCAGCTTTTTTACAGCGTCCAGGACAACCTTATGATCTACCTCACAGCTTCAAAACATCTCTAATATACCACTTGAGGTCCACCCAACGCCGATTTATCTTTGAGACAATCGCCAGTCGAAGTCATTACTCAGTGACCTCAATAAAGAGTCGATCCATTGACATTCGGTGCATACTGTTTTAAACGTCAGTTCGGAAAAATAGGCGGGGCTCCTGTAAGGCCTGCCACTTACAGCCATGGTACAAAAACTTTTTCGTTTTAGTCCGGTGTTCGTGAGATCCGCAGGAGGACGGGTCTTAAAGCCCATCCACATGTATGCTAAGTATTAAAAGATAGTAGGAAGCGGAAACGTAGGGATAGAATATTTGGCTTGGTTTCCAGCGATTTTAGTGTCCGTTAAAGAAATCATCACTTTCGACCCTTCTCACTCCCCGTCTTTCCAACAAAAATATCAAAACTAAGTCCGGCTTCGGAAAGTATTAATCAAGACCTTTCATTTGATACCTAAAGCGACTATATTTGGTGAAAAAAAAATTACACCCCCATTTTGTATGTATGAGGACCCCCCTCCCCCTCCATCCATCTCAACGTAGAGAGATGTTACTCACTGCATGTCTGGCGGTCACAGTTCCCACCTACTCACCAAGTTTCGTGTCGGTCTGTTTCTGAGAAAAGTGCTTGTGACAGATAGACAGACATTGAATCGATTTTAATAAGGTTTTGCAAACAAAACCTTCAAAATGTATATGCGCGTGTACTCCCACCAAGCTTTCTATAAGGAGTTTTGAAACATCATCCGCTCACAGATTCCATTGAAATTGTCAGTAATCCTAAATCCTCAAGGAAGCTCTGTCTTTGGTTCCCGCTGGGTTGCGGCAAGCGACAAACATACTGAGCCGGCTTAATACTAGTCACAGACGTGCGACCTAGTTATCTACGTGCAACCATGTTGGTTGCAGTGAGATTGCACATCTGTGGACAAGTTGCGGTTGGTCGATCAGGAATATTGCCGACTGTCCACGCTTGGCACTTGCCGCAAACTCCAAAGCTCCAAACCTCTAAACCACAGATGTGCTACCAAGCTGTCAACCAAGTTGTTCGTTGGAGCGAGATCGCACGTTGCGGTTGCCGCAACCTGATCGACCGACCGCAACTTGTCTTCAGACGTTCGCTGTAATCGCAACTTACCCTCAGACGAGCAATCTCGCTGCAACCAGCAGCCGCTGCAAACCAGCAACAGTGATCCGAAGGCTGAATGGCTTAACTCCTAATTGGTGACACAACATACCCTTTGTACTTATATGACATGCCCTTTTATGCTTTGGGTAGACTAACAATAACTCCGTAAATTAATTTCATTACAATTCGACTTTTACTTACCTATAAAACCCCTTGACAGCTCAGAGTGCTTAGAGTGTGGTGTAAAATCCTAAAAAAAAAGATAAAAAGAAAAATTATCAGATAATTTGCAATTATATGCCTTCGATTGGTGTAATACTATATAAAATCTAAAAATCTGAAAACTTCTAGGTCAAAATACATCCTATTCCGATATCTTGATAACAACCTTGATAGTATTACATTAGCAAATGCGATTTAGGGCATCAAACCTTCATCATCATCATCAACGGCGCAACAACCGGTATCCGGTCTAGGCCTGCCTTAATAAGGAACTCTAGACATCCCGGCTTTGCGCCGAGGTCCACCAATTCGATATCCCTATAAGCTATCGTATACGCCATCATTCCATCTTAGGCAGGGTCTGCCTCGTCTTCTTTTTCTACCATAGATATTGCCCTCATAGACTTTCCGGGCTGGATCATACTCATCCATACGTATTAAGTGACCCGCCCACCGTAACCTCATGCAACCTCATGGTATCACTCATAGATTTCGTCGTTATGTAGGCTACGGAATCGTCTATACTTATGCAGGTGGCCAAAAATTCTTCGGAGGATTCTTTTCTCGAAAGCGGCCAAGAGTTCGCAATTCTTCTTGCTAAAAACCCAAGTCTCCGAGGAATACATGAGGACTGGCAAGATCATTGTCTTGTACAGTAAGAACTTTGACCCTATGGTGAGACGTTTCGAACGGAACAGTTTTTGTAAGCTGAAATAGGCTCTGTTGCCTGACAACAACCGTGTGCGGAGTTCATCATCGTAGCCATTATCGGTTGTGATTTTCGACCCTAGATAGGAGAAATTAACCTTTCGTGCCTTAACTTTACATTACGCTTCTTTCAGACTGACTTCTGACTTCTGACAGAGGGTCTTCTAGGACCCTCTCGTTTCCAGCGACACCTGCCTTTCAGTATTCTGTATCTTTTTTAGGTAGATTAATACCCCTTCTCCCGCTGTCTCACCTGAGATTATTCTGAAGGCACTACACACCTTTAGCGTCACTAAACAATAAGTCATGCTTACCCTCTCCCGATTGGTCCCACACGCTAGTGCTTTCTGCCTGGCCGGTGCTGCGTATAATGAGGTAGAATGAACAGAAAAGCAAAAAAAGCAAGGAGACACTTGCTGCACTTAATCTTCTCCCTCATCAAGTGGATCACGGCTACCAAGTACCAAGTATTAACGAAGCACATCCCTCCATACTTCTGTGAAACGGGTATAACTGAATGATTATAATTTTCATTCATTGTATTATTTGAACTCCTTGAAACATTCGAACTCCTTTATGGATGAATAATTTCTCCAATTTCTTGCAAACCATCAGCATATTTGACATTTGAACTCGAAAAAAATTTAAAAAACTCGACTAGGTCAACATTGTTCCTAATTTTGCAAATTTCGTCCTAATTTCGATGATTTCTATTCACTTTTCTTCAAACAAAACGAAACAATGGAGCGCGTTGAAATCTGGAATTCTGGAACAATTTTGAATTCATTTGCCTAATTGCTATTGCAACCAAATCGAATAACTCATCATCGTCACTTTGTATGAATCGGAATATCGACGCTTTTGTGGCGAAAAGTTATGAAATGGAAGATGATGAATGGATGTAACACGTATCTTAGATTTGCTTTGGATATTATTCTGAATTCGATTACCCCACTTTCCTGAATCGGGAGGCATCTGAAATATGCTTTTCAAAGACGTAAGCTTAGAAGCACAATGATAGATAGTTTCATTGTGCTGGTACTTTTGAACTTAGATCCTTGACATGCATATTTCAGATGCCTCAATTTGATGAAAATGGTACTGCTTGGAATACCGTCAGTATCATCAGGTCTACTGTGCTATTTTCAATGGCCTGAAAATGATTTGATTTGGACGTCCAAATCATCATTCGAAAAGCACATTTTGATTACAATTCTATTCATATCTAAGGATATGGATTCCTACTACCTGAAAAATCAATTTTCATTCCAATGCTTTGAGACTGTGACGATACTTAATGAATAATATTACTGGATTCATCCTATGATTCTCTCTTTTTAATAGGACAGCTGTCATATTTTTTTTTTTTTTTTGTGCGTACACGGAGGTGGAAAATCTTAGAAAGACACGTCCGCCGCAGCTCCGCCGCCCGAACGGCGGAACAACAGCGGGCGCGTGTGGGATTCACACCCACTAAAAACCACCCCCGGTCTCTCCAGCCCCAGCCCCGCGGGACCACCATTGAGGTATTACTTCGCGGGGTAGGTTTGCTCTTAGGCACTCATCCTTCTCCTATTTGCAGCTTTCCTCCTTCTTTGTTCTTTCAGCAACTCCTCTTGCATTTGGATGATTGCGGAGCCAACCGCAAGCCACTTCTCCTCGGACTCCAGCATCTCAGTAACCAAGCTCTCCGGGGTCCCGCTCCTGCCCAGCACCTGGTTTAAGCTCCTTCTCTCCATCGCAAATCGTGGGCAGTGAAACATCACATGCTCTGGATCCTCCGGTATGCCATCGCATCTGGAACAGTTCGGAAAATCATCCAACCCAAAGCGGTGCAGATACTGCCTGTAGCAACCACCGTGTCCCGTGAGGAACTGGGTAATGTGGTAGTTGGTATCCCCATGTTTTCGCTCAAGCCACACCCTAATGTTGGGAATGAGCCTGTGCGTCCACCGACCTTTCGCAGACTCGTCCCATCTGCGTTGCCAGAGATCAAGCGACTCTAACCTTGCCGCATTTCTACGCTGTGCATGCCCCTCCATATGTCTTGCATTGTACAGGACACTCATTTCTTTGGCCAGAATGTCAACCGGGATCATGCCTGCCACCACCAATACTGCCTCATCTGATGTGGTTCTAAAAGCACTGCAAACCCTCAAAGCCATCCGCCGGTAAACCGAGTTCACCTGCTTCCGTCTCTGAGAGTTTGCAAGCGCCTCTGCCCACACAGGCGACGAGTAGAGCAGGATGGAGCGCACCACTCCGGCTAGCACCAACCTCCGGCAATGTTTCGGCCCACCAATATTTGGCAACATTTTTGCAAGTGCCGTGGTGGCACTGGCTGCCTTTTGGCATGCATGCTCTAGGTGCTCCCTAACTCAATTTGGTATCAGTTATTACCCCCAGGTATTTGATAGCCGGCTTTGATACGACCGTATGTCCACCGACCTCCACTTTTACGCTATTATTTTTCCTGCGTTTCGTTATCAAGACCGCTTCCGTTTTCGCGTCCGCCAAGGTCAGCCCGGCCTTTTCTAGCCAGGACTTTACCGCTCTCACTGTTTCCGTTGCGTAAACCTCCACATCTTCTGGGTGTTTTGCTGCAACAACCACAGCTAGGTCATCAGCAAAGCCGACAATCGTAGTCCCCTCTGGGACGGGAAGAGCAAGCACCCCATTATACATGATATTCTACAACAGGGGACCAAGTACCGATCCCTGTGGTACCCCGGCTGTGACAATGTACTCTTTGGGGCCCTCATCCGTCCCGTACCAGAGAGTCCTCTCTGAGAGGTAGTTTTCCACCAAATTCGCTAAGTATCCGGGGACACCTATGTCAGCCAACGCCCGTTTAATTCTATTCCAGTTGGCCAAGTTGAATGCGTTTTTGACATCCAACGCCACCACGGCACAGCAGCCGCCAGAAATCAGTGCACCTTTTGCCAGGTTTACCACCATGCCAATTGCGTCCACCGTAAAGTGGGCGCGTCGGAAACCAAACTGGCGTTCCGACAAACCATTGCTGGATTCGACGATGGGCAGGAGTCTGTTGTAGATGACTCTCTCCATCATCTTCCCCATTATATCCAACAGGCAGATAGGACGATACGACGCTGGGTTTCCAGGTTGCTTGCCAGGCTTCGGAAGCAACACCAACTTTTGCTTTTTCCACTGGCCAGGGAATATTCCTTCTTTTAGGCACGCCTCGAGGGTGTTGGCGAAAAGGTCGGGCCTAGTCTTCACTGCCAGTTTCAAAGCTCGGTTGGGGATGCCATCCAAACCTGGGGCCTTGTTATCACCGAACCTACCACATATTTCCCGCAGCTCCTCCACAGTTACAGGCGGTATTATGCCGTCATTTGGCTGGACAAAAACTTGCCTTCCCCTATTTTCGTGGTGAGGGAACAGAGTGGTAACAATCTGTTTCAGGAGGCGTGGACAGGTCACCTGGGGTGATTTCCGCAGCCTTTTCATCACCACTCTGTAAGCCTCGCCCCAAGGGTTTATGTCGGCATGGTCGCACAACTGTTTGAAGCAGTTCTTTTTGCTCCTCCGAATAGCTTCCTTTAGGCGGCCACGCAATTGCTTGTGTGCCTCCTCTCGACCGTCGCCACCGTGTCCCCCTCGAACGCTTTCACTGTCCAGCCAAGCATACCACCCGGCATTTTGCGAAAACTCTTTTTCGAGCTCGATCCGTCCTTGATCTCTATGCAGATTGCCTGGTGGTCGCTGTGAGTATAGTCCTCACTGACATGCCAAGCGATTCTACTGGCTAAAGTGGCACTCACGTATGTCAGGTCCACTATAGACCCCAGGCCCCTTCCCCGGAAAGTGTACGAAGACCCAACATTCGCCAGTACCACGTCCAGCTCCGCGAATGCTTCGAGGAGAACACGTCCCCTGACATTAGTTATCCGGCTGCCCCATTCAAGAGCCCACGCATTGAAATCGCCTCCTATTATGATCGGCCAACGTCCTCTTGCATCCAAAACAAGAGCAGCAAGCACCCGCTCATACTCGACGAGTGTAGCGCTGGGTGGAGCATAGCAGCTGTAGATGTGGATGCCCTTCACCTTCGCTCTGATGAAGCCCTCCTCCGGGTGCTCCATTATTTCCTGGAAGGCTTGTTCTCCACAAGTCCACAGCGCTGCTTAGCCCGTTTGGTCTTTGACCCAAACGCTACCACCGCGGTTTCGGTATGGTTCACTTAGTATGGCCACATCGACGTTTTTCTCGCGGATGGTTTGCGCGAGTAGATCCTGCGCCGCCTCGCAGTGGTTGAGGTTGATTTGTATTAACCTCATCTGCGATTTGTGTTAAGGGCTCTCCTGTATTCCGGGCACCTGCTGCTGCCTGCAATGTGCCGATGGTCCACACCCTCCTTTCCTTTGCACAGTAGACAATTTGGGTCAGCTCCGCAGTCCTTGCTGATGTGGCCTTCCACTCCGCATCTCCTGCATTGCTTTGACCTATCATTTGGGTTAGTGCATGACTTCGCAATGTGACCAAAGCCAAGGCATCTAAAGCACCGTTTTAACGCCACCTGTTCCCTAAGGCGACACATTACCCAGCCTATTCTCACTCTCCCTGCTGCTAACAGTTTGAGTGCGTTCTCCACTGGTAGGCTGATGATGGCAGTTTGTGTTCCCCCATAGGCTTTCCCTAGCGTTTTCACCACTGACTCTTGTAGTCCGGCAAGATCGAACTGTTTCTCCAACGCTTCGCGAACCTCGTCCTTCGTCGTGATTTCATCTATATCTTTGCAGATTATAGTGATCTCCGGCCTGCTAGCTCTTATGTCGGCTTCCTGTCCTAAAGTCTTCCCGATTTGGCTCAAGAATTTGTCCGCGGTTACATCCTTGGATTTCTTAAGTTCCAACATAAGATCTCCCTTCTGGGACCGTCTAATGCGGCTGACGTTGTCTCCCAAATTGGTGAGTTCGGGGTCTGCCTTCACTTTCCTGAGAATGTCGGCGTATGACTCTTCGCCCCGTTTGGAAATGAAAATCACCTCCGGTCTAATCTTCCTCCGATAACTTTTTTTCCGCGGTTCTACCTTCCTCCAAGCTTCCGCATCCGCCTTTGAAGGTTCGATCCCTTTTCTCGAGGTAGCCACTGCAGTATTTTCCCTGGTAGCTTCAGACGTACTTTTCATGAACTCCGCCTTTTTGAGAGTTGAGTCCTTTTTTCTTTTCGGGGTTTGCTGGCCTGTTGAGTCATTCAGCTTCTCGCGCAGCCTCTTCCCCGGTTTCTCCCCTTTTGTGTTTTGAACCGGCGTTACTTGAGTTGCCTGGTTCACTTTTCCAATCGGCGACTTCCCTACTCGTTCATCCTGGGCCTTGCCGTACGTCAAACGGATGCCTCTTATCATGGCCCTTATATTTTGGTGAATGTTCCTGCGCTCCTTTATAAACTCACACAGCTCCATGATCTTTTTACCGAGGGCAGTAAAGGCAGCTCCAGACTGATCATTGCCCAAAACATCGCTCGGGTGAATCGGTGTCAGCGATTCTTCCTCATCGAAGACTCCTGCTATACGCTTCCCACTGGGGGTAGCGATCGTGGGGGCTTGTGCCCGTGTGGGAGGTGATCTGCGAAAAATCGAGCTCCTTCTGAACGGATCCATCACTGGAGCCAGTTCAAGTTCCTCGCGTACGCTTGTAACATTAGATGCCACAGTAGCCAAGGTTCCCACTACTGAGGTACTGCGGTCGTTGGATATCGACGGCCGGGAGCCCGCTTGCTCACTCCCAAAAACCGCCGGCACTGGGTTTCCGAAGCCCTGCATCGTAACTTCATTCTTGTTCTGCTCCTCCATGTTTGGTTTTATTTCTGGGTATCCTTCCCATAGCCAATTTTTATCCACGGGTGGGCGTTTACTTCCCACCTACCCGGCCTGCGCATAAACATGCCCATACACGCACATCTCCGGATGCGTGCATGTGCATGGCCATGACACATTCGCCGAGCATTCCCTTATCCGCACGAAGGGATGCGCCTGATGGGAGATTTGGCAACTCCACACAGGGGACAGCTGTCATATAAATGTTAACAGAGACTTGTATTCCAGTTCTTCTTCTTCTATAGCACTACCAATCGCTATTAATTCTTGGCCTCCCGAAAGATACGCAAGACATTCTAAAAGTCTAGATTTCCTGTGTATGCCATTGTTTGAGAGGCTTTGTTGGCGTGCTGCGGTCGAAGCATTCACGAAGCTGGACGTGGTCCTTGAGAATGTCGAGATCTGAAACACTTTCACAGGAAGGGGCATGCGATCTATAGTGAACCTGACATACCTAAGTGTCGCTTGAGCCAGGAGAACCAGTGAGTCTATTCTTATAGGGAGCACGAAAAAGATCTCTTGCAGGGTGATGGGTAGGTTACCCAGGTGCAAAGTGAACTTTTTAGGATGACACGATTTCCATGGCGCTCAAGCCCGATACATTCCAGAGAAAACGTCACCCAAATTACTCAATCAGTGACGCAGGCACTATGCTACTATGACCAGAAGACGACTACATCGAAAAAAACTGAAGATTTCCACGACGGTCGTAAAAGCTAGTAAAAATGCAAAATCGTCGGAGTGCTGCATGCGATGTCTCATTTGGAAGCGGGAAGCGGCCCGGACTCAGGAATTGCAATAATCTTCACGCTACAATGCCAGAACACGAGACATCGCTGACAATCCACGGCCTGGAGCCTGGCCAAAATTAAGGAGAACTTTGTATGCTAAATACTGCTGAAACAATCAAATCGTAACGTACTAGAGGCTTAGTTGCCCAGTAGCGACGGTCTAGGGGACGGACACAAACAACTGGCTCCTTAAAGAGGCCATTTAAAAGAACAAAGAAAGCTACTTCAAACAATTGTACGACTGTGCCGATATTAATCCTTGAGGGGCTCAAAGATGACTTGCCTGCGCCTTCTGAAAGAGGTTATTGTCACTGTGTTTCGTCATCATCAAAAAAGCGGAAAGCAAATAGTGGTTAAGTTCAAACAGCTGTGGGAGCTTATGGTAGGATGGAAGAATACGGCCCCAGATTTGGATGATATTCCTAGAGTGTTGAAGCTTAAGTGAAAACTAGACCCAACATTTTCGCAAACGCCTTCGCAGCATGCATAAAAGAAAGAATACTCCCTACTGGTGGAAAAAGCAAAAGTTAGTGTTGCTTCCCAAACCCGATAAGCCGCCTAGGAATCTAGCATCATATCCCCCTATCAGCCTGTTGGATACAATAGGGAAGATGATGGGGAGATTTATCTATGACAAATTGTTACCTATGACCGAAACCGGCAATAAGCATGGTGGTGAATCTGACAACAGACTCGTAAAGTTGTGGCGGCTGCTGTACGGTGCTGGGATCGGAAGTCAGCTCTAAGATTACCTCTCAAAGAGGACTTTCTGGCCCGGAATCGGTGATGGCCTCAAAGATCATTACAGCGGTGGTAACGTATGGCGTGGTAGCGAGTCTTATATTGTGGAATGGCATGTATAATGAGATGCTTGTGTTTCCTGTCCCAAAAAAGCTGTGATTGCACTTGGCTTTAGTTGCTACAGAAAGGTACTCAGGAGATGGGGAAGTCTAAACGACGGAGAGGGTAATTTCGGTAAAGTCCTGAGTAGAAGGAACCGGGCTCACCTTGGCCGATAAGAAAACGGGAACGAAAGCAAACTCCAAAAGTGGGAGTCGATATATGGTCTAAAAGCCGGCTATGAAATACCTGGAGGTGATGATAAATGTCAAACTTAATCTTAGGGAGCACCTCCAGTATACATATCAAAAAGCAGTTGGTGCCACTGCCTCCCTTGTGAAAATGTTCCGAATGTTGGCGGGATGAAACATATTCGGAGATTGCTTCTAACCGCTCACCTATGTAGGCAGAAGTACTTACGAATTCCCACAGACGGGAGTAGGTGTATTCAGTTTACTGGCGGATGTTTCTAAGGGCTTGTAGCGCTTTTAGAATCACATCAGATGAGGCAGCGCTGGCCGTGGCGGGCATGATTCTGGTTTTGTGCCGAGGTTCACCAATTCGTCGTCCTGGCCTACGCCGTCACTCAATCTCAGGCAGCGTCTGCCTCGTCTTCTTTTTCTACCATTTATATTGCCCTTATAGACCACTAAGCATGAATTGGTATTCGAATGTACGCTGCATTTTGTTGCAACTAATCCAGTGCAAATTAGCGAATTAGTCAACTAATTTACCATCGAAATTGAAACTACCACCGACATATGGGGTTGAAGGGTTAAAGTGAAATCACTGGTTTGAACTAGAGCCTTTTGTTTATTGGCGTATAGCTTGGATTCAAATAACATCACAAACAAAAATCTGGTGACGTTAAAACCGGCAACTGGATAGCCAGTACAAGTCACCATTTTTAAATATCAGTTACAACGGAGCAAACGGATCTTCATCAACCGCGCAAAAATTGGTATTGAATATAGACCCGCCTTAGTAAGGAACTCCAGACATCCCGAATTTACGCTAAGGTCCTCTAACTCGATATCTCTTGACGCTGAGGTCCACTAATTCAATATCCCTTGACTTTCTCGCCTACGCCATTGCTCCATCTGAGGGTTGTAGACCCTTGTAGACTTTTCAGGCTGAACCACCCTCTCCCATATAGTTAGTCGGTCATGGTATTCACAAATTTCAGGATGGTGCCTCTCGCATTAACATTAGCATCGCGGAAAACTTTCTCTAGTTGTTGATGAATGGTCCTGGGAGTGATCCTGATGCGTTTATCGGGCCTCGCACATTGATCAGGGTCAGTCTAGTCAGTTTTATTAATTTCATTGGGATACCGAATTGTCTCAAGGCCGTGTAGAGTTTTACCCCTGGCTATGCTATCATAGGCTGTGTGCTGTGCAGTGTAATGAGTCCTTTTCAAGAAACCGGGCCCTATCCTGGACATCTCTTGTAACGCTGTTACATCTACCTTCATTGGGACAGGATATCGACTAGCTGCTGGGTAGTATTCTGTCTGTACAGGAAGCGCACATTTCATGAGAAAATGGGCAAATCGTTTCATTGCCGAATTCGTCGTTCTTCCAGTCCGAGGCTCATTTTGTGGCTTTATAACAAGTTGTTTTCCATGCAAATTGTACCGTCTTTAGTGCAGGAGACTTGCTTGATTCTTTTCGATTTGCAGTTTTCCATTAAGAAAGAAGTCTCAGCGATCACTACGTGGAGGTGGAGGAGGAGAAATTTGTAACGCCTGAGAATGACATACACTCCAATTTCCTGAAGGCTTTCTGATACTGACTCGTACGGTTTCGATACTTTCATCCATTTTGGGAAAGAGATGTTTAGTTTTTATAATTGAGAAATTATTTTAAATGTACATGTGAATAATTTCAGCGCGTTCCTTAGGAGTGTGCTACTCCGTGAAATAAACCTTTTTCGATTGGCATCTCAGACGCAGCATAGCTATAAAGTTCCTGATGATCTCACTTTAAATGGCTATACCTTCATTGCCCATTTTGGAACGTATTTTTGTTTTTCGGTAAACGAACTTTCTCTTGTTAATGGACTACTGTCATCCCAAAGTTTCGTGTGCTCCGCCTCTACTCCTTTTACCAGGTTTCTCCTCCTTCTTATATTAAGAAAGTGTCACGCGCGTTTCCGGCAGGACTTTTCCACTTACCCCTTGGTATCAGTGCCGAAACTACCTATGTTCCCTTAATATTTTCCCAACGAGTTTTGACTTGAAGTGAGCTTCTCTTAAAAGGATCCTTCATTTTATACTCTTGCGAAGGATGAATCGTTTCCCTCCTTGCTGGCGAATGTTAAATTTTATTTGAAAGTATTTATTAGTCTCTTTTACTTGATGCCTTCTGTCCTATATTCGGAATAGATCTTTCCTTTACAGTCCTTTCATATGCAAGGACCACATTGACATAATCAAGTTTATTCAACCGAACTTGGATTCTCCATTCCACTAAACTCCGCACGAGAGAACCTATCCGCGAATGAATATAGCAGACAGAGGAATGGAAAAACCGATTGGCAGACTTCGTCAAGAATAATTCCCGTAAACGTGGAATGACAACGCTATCACAACTAAACTTCCAATAAAATACTTAATTGAAGTCGCAAATGTCCCTCCAGCTTCATCTTTTCGTTTCATTCCACCAATTTCGGGCTATTAAACTTACAAAGTTTTTTCGCAGAAAGTTCATCAACGGGAACATTTTTATTACTTACCCTTCCACTTTATTACCTCCAACCATAAACATCTTTCGCAACGGAATTTATCTTCAGATTTTCATCATTAGAAAATCGATTGATTGAAGGTCAATAGAAGGCTTTTCCCTTCCCGCTATGTTTTCTTATCTCGAAAGTTGGAAAAGGCAGCCACCAGCAAACAAACAACAAGAAGTTTACCAACTTTATCTGAGTCGGCCAATTTTGGGGGAGGGACAGGGAAAAGGAAAGACATCTGTGCGTTGCCCAAATGGCTGTTGTTGTTGCAACCCTTTATTGTTCAATCAATATGATGTAATTGTTGATGGTATTCGAGATAATAAAATGACTTAAAACTGGGCAAATAATTTTCTTGTTCTGAGATGTCCACCCCCAATTCCCCTTGTGATATTCTGGGTGCGTTCTTATTGGAGATATGTTTTGTTTGACTTTATCTTATTGTGCGGGAGTCTACGGGCATATTTTCAATGACTTTGGGAATGTTTTGAGGAAACTGAATTGTTGTTCGCCGTCCCCAAAACTAAACGAAGAAAGAAGGTTGTTTGGTTGGAAGAGTAGTGGTTCCAATTTTTTGCCCTCTTTGTGTAGGGATTTTGTAGTTAAGAACAGGAGCAGTGACCAGCAAACTTTTCCTTGATTTCGATACTTCTGGAATGGGAACGATCTTTTCATGTGACAAAAGGCTTTGTTTATGTTTATCGTTTGAAGAATTGTATTATATATATAACTCGAACTTCCTTGTTCGAAAAGTATATAATCCTTCCCCGACTACGCTTGATTCTCCCCCTCAATATTCGAACTATTATGTGAAATTGAAAAATATCCTTCCTCTGTTAATGTACCATTCAAGTATCGTGAAAAATATCCTATACATCACTGGAATTCAAACTGTTGTTCTTTTATTGTCGTTACACACAGTCATAACAGCTTTTTTATGAAGAGCCACGGTCGCGCAATGTCCTTGCGTGGATCCAAAGACAGTCCCTGCTGACTTGTTTTCGAATTTTATAGGCCATAAAATCATTGACATGGGTTTCAATGGGAGGGAGCAGAAACCACCAGACATATTGGGCACTTGAGCCCGAAATCCTTGTCCCACTCCTAAAATTGCGCCAGCCCCACGCAACCATACAGCAAACAGCCTTATCCGGTCTAGGCTCTATCGATATCTTATCAACTTAATTGCTTTATTCCATTGAGTAATTTTGCATTTGATTGGGCATGAGGCGTTCTAGTCCTTGAACGGCAAATAGTATCCAGTGTACGTAGTCAGCATTCACGATTCTATGTGGGTGTTACTGACTGTACAATCAAGCGACTAAAAGTTACCCAGCTGAGCTATGGCGGTGGTGGTGACTTGCTTGCGCCCATGAATAACGATGACTTTCAGATTAGATCGCGGAAGAATGAAAAGGTAAATTGATTCAGGAGGTAGCGACCCTCTAATGCCAATTACTTATTCCGAGCGCAGTATATTATCAGGACTGGTAGTGATTTATGGTTAAATGTTCGCCCTTTGCATGTCTATTTGCAAAACAGGACGTCTCCGGGAGATGAGGTAAAATGGAAAATTTGCGGGAAGAAAAAAGTTCAATCCGCAAAAGGCCAATGTTTTGAAAAAGTGGTTGTATGAGTTGCCTGAAAATCTGAAAGTTTATTTACTTGAAAATGGGAGCGAAGCCAAAGTGAAATATAGTACATTAATGTTTGGGAGTAACTTTACCAGGAAGTTAGTAGATGATTTACTGCAAACTTCAAATTTATTCAATAAACTTAAGATATTGCCGGTGATAATAACAATAATAATTATGATATCAGAGGAAGTTATGCTGCACCCTAAAAGAATTGTTGCGTCCCTTTGATGGTTGTAATGTACTTATTATTGTCGATTAATCCTACAGCCGACTGAAGACGTATGCTATTTCCGAGTGTTTTAGCCTAGCAATAACGTATTAAGTATGCACGCAGGTGCCTCTAATTATTCTGCGCAAGTGAAGAACATTGTGCCGAAAAATGTATTGAAATTTCACTACTACCTCCGCAATATCT
Organism: Hermetia illucens; assembly: GCF_905115235.1. Lineage (NCBI taxonomy): Eukaryota > Metazoa > Arthropoda > Insecta > Diptera > Stratiomyidae > Hermetia > Hermetia illucens. The sequence continues at coordinate 67,772,357 of NC_051853.1, forward strand.
GAGGACAATACCCGCGATAACCGTAGGTTGTTCAGCGTATTCTCACTATGATCCTAATGCTCTTTTCAGTCAGCTTTAAACAATAATACGAGCGCTTTGGTACATGTCCCGCATAAGCTCCATAGACTGTTCCATTCCGGGGCTACTTAGACATTGATACCGCAGTAGGGTGCTGGTTCAGAAAAGAAAGTTTCTGCTCCCTCTGGCAAACTCTTCCATTACTTTAGTGCCTTCTAATCCTGGAACCCAAGGTCCCCAGAAGTTATTATGCGAACCAAGCCGATTCAATTTATTAAGGCATTGCCATGCCAGTTTCGAGTTCAACTGGTTGAACCTAAGTGCCCTCATAGCAATAGCAAGCGCACCCCTCGCCTGAAATATACTGGTATGTTTACCCATACGACCACGTCCGAACGGCCCTCACGCCTGCTCTTTCTCTTTCTTGTGAAGAACCCTTCAGTAAGTAATCAGTTCCTGGTTTTAGTGGTAACCCGGGGACACGTTCTTCCAGTTTGTCTTGACGCTCCGTCGTATTTCAACCTTTTTCTCTAAATGAAACTTTGTCATGTTATCCTCAAGTATCAGTAGTTTTGGATACCACCTGAAAAGTATATTAATTTTCTTTCGATTTAGACGGCTTTCTGCCTTACTGAATACCCCCGGACATTCTGAAAACTGCTCTCCTTGGCTGCATTTGGTTGTGAAAATAAAGGGGAAGAGAAAGACCTCCATCAGTGCCTTTGAGCACATGCTCATCTCCTAAGTGATATGTAATAAGTGCTGATGATTCTCTCATTACTTTCGAATATTTTATTCTGAAAAATGAATCTATTTTGCTAAAAGTAATAAAATTTACATTTAAATCCTGATCTTATTTTTGCTATATATGTGCGTTATTTACCCCGACCTGAAGAGGAGGAAGTTGCAAAGATTCCCAAGACTGTTCCTAAGAAGATTCATTTCAGATAGCATCGAAAAGAAAACGTAGCCTACAGTCAATAACTACTGCTGAAACAGAAGCGAAGAAGCAAACAGATGCGAACCACCACTCTATTCTCGCTAGCAAGCTGTCCTGGATCATGGGATTTCATCAACTTAGAGAAGCAAGTATATAGGAGCTGTTCAAGGGACTGAAAGACCTAATAGGACGGTGGCCCGGTCTAAGTATGCTCCAAGATAAAGTTGCATAATGCGGCCAGTTCTCACATGACCTTCCCGTGGTGGTCGCTGGAAACCGTTTTCGGACAGACCAACATAATGTAAGGCCAGGCGGGAAGTAGGTTTATTCAAATGACGAGGATCTGTTTATAGGAAGAAGAAGTACTGATGCCAGTTACATCATTGGAAAAAGAGCTGCTGACATGCAGCCAGCACACAGTAACCGACAAATGCAGCACAGTCGATGCCGGGCGTATCGCCGCTGGGCTGAAACTAAGAAGAGGGACCACCGGGAGCGAAGCGGCAGACGGGCTACCGGTGTCCAGCTTGCAAAACATTGTCGTCGAACTAAGCGTAGGGAGATCCAGCCATAGTACTTCTCACCCGAAACCGTCGACGTCGGAGATCCCCTTAAAGCAAGGGCTGACAAGAATGTAGGCAACTGTAAGCCGATGGAGAAGCAGAGCTCCACTGGAGTCGTGTTCAAAGCCAGTACCAGAAGGTGGGACATATTTTGAGCAGAATTGCAATGAATACGGAGACCGGTACAGTCGTCGGGTCGTCGCTAAATACCAGGCGATTGAAGAAAAATGCAATAACACACGTCCACAAAAATAGCGGAAAGATGAAGCTTCCCGTTTTCAAGCGTAGCAGAGTGTGCCAGAGTTCGAACAACAAATCACCTCGTCCAACAGGAAAACAGGAGGTCCACAAAGCACGAACTGCAACGTGGTCAGGAGTCATTTACGGATGACGTTGGGAGACGATAATTCCGCTAGCGGCAAACTCACGTCGGAGGTGTGGATGAGTGCTGAGCCTAGCTTGTCGGCAATGATCATTGACTATCTCCTGAACAGCAAAAAGGACCAGAATATGCATCCTTTGCTTTTATTCCTCCTATGTGGTCTGTAGTTCCCATGTTATGACATGCGAACACTAATTCTCCAGAGTCTCTCTCGGTTCCTGCGTCGCGAAATCTGAGAGGGTATAAATCAAAAGGTCACCCCATCCCAAGAGATTACCAGGAAACCAGCGGCTGGCATCTGGATGGATAATTTCGTCATCAAAATTCCACGAAAGTATTCCATGATCCCAGAGGAGAAACCCAACGTGAACAGTCAACCTTTCCTACCCCACATAAAGGGGGAAGGCAGGAACACAAATCCTGTAGACGCCGCCATCCAGATTTTGGAGGAGAGGCAAATCGACGGTCCAATGGGAACTGGCGAACCTTCTACGCAAGCATATTGACGGTAGCGCAAATAAATTTGAAACACTCGAAGTGCGTCTCAGCTAATCTGGTGGTGTTCCTCCTAAAGGAGAACATCGACATCGCACTAATACAGGAGCTCTGGATCGGAGAAAGCCGAACCGTCAAAGGATTCCAAAGCAAATATTATAATTTATTCCACAGCACCTAATCTTCAGTGACCTAATCGTGGTCAAACTGGAAAAGCCATACAAGGACTGCTTGAAGAGATGCAAATTGGCGCTCACGGATTCTAGGAAGCGGTCGTGGCTGAACTATTGTTAGAACACTGCAAACACCAGCTAATCTGTGAAACTCAGTAAGATTCTGGCCGAGAAGCATAGAAGTGCATCCTTTCTTGAAAAGGGTCCTGGTCGGAATCTTCTGCTGAGATATGGACATGCTAGCTTGCTGGAAATATCAAGGAAGGGTTGCCCCGTGCATTTCTGTCAGATACGTACTTTACTCTTGGAGGCATGAGTGGGCGATATCCGCTACCGAAAGCGAGCAGGAGCGGCCGTGAATACGCGAAGGACTTTCAACCAATCAACTTCTCTTCTTTCGTGTTGAAGACCCTAGAGCGTGTCTTAGACACCCACTGAAAGACGATTATAGAGAAAACGCTCTTCTCGAAGTCTCAGCATGCCTTACTCGTAGGCAAATCCATTGAAGTCGCGCTTATGCAAGTAGTTAACTCCCTCGGCTAAATTTACAAAGATTGGTTCTTTCCTCCAATGTAATGTGATCATGCATCCAAAGTTAAGTTGAAGGCTGAACATAGAACGTAAAAGATATAAAGATAGTCTCGTGGGTAGAAAAAAATAATACAAGCCAGTATATACGTGGCAGAAAGTCTTCTACACCGATAACTCAAAAAAGAACGGAGTTCTGGAGCAGGCAGTTGCCCCTCGAATAAAGGCGAAAGGTGGGCTTCTTCGAGACAGTACCCAATATTTTTTACTGCTGAAGTATATGCGACATTAACAGCTACAACCTGGGTAATTGACCACAAAGTGAAGGACAGGCGCATTGTGATTTGCAGCGATAGCCAAGCTGCCTTGAAGGCATCGAGTAGACTGCTCATTACTTAGAGATTCTACTTTGAGTAGCTTACCATTGTGGCGTAGAAGTAAAGGAAATCTGGGATCCTTCAGCACAAGAAGGTTCAATTTCTCCAACGTTGCGAGCAAAACCAGCGATTAGAGTGTTAGAAGCAGGGATTAACACTGCTTAAAAAGACGTCGCCTGAGGAAGAAATTCCAAAAGGCACGTTGTCAATGTGAAGTTAATCCCCTTGTTGATGTCGTCCAATGTAAGCTCGCTTACAGGTGAGATGTTTCAGACAATCCAAGGAAGAAGGAGGAGGCTTTACGTCGGTAAGTATAGCGATGACCTTTCGGGAAGAGTCTCCCAAATATATAAAGGGAAACGGAGGGCCTATGCTGATATGGCGTGATAACTTTGCTAGGTAAACAATTTCCGAGATCTGCACCTTCAGTGTCATCCCATAGTGACGTTCAAGGGGTTGAGGAAGTTCCTCCTCTAAGGCCTTGTGAGATCGAAGAAAGTAAAGCGACACTCAGGTCTCGGAAATCCCCTGGTAAGAATAGGATGACTGCTGCGGGAATGTGCAAAGATGTCTGGCGGGCTATCCCATTTCATCTTCAGTGTCTCCATTAGTATTGTGTGTATTGTGTGTATTGGCTATCTCCCCGCGCTCGAGAAGACTGTTAAGGTTGTTTTGCTTGTGCCCGTTGTGCAAACAAAATACATCCTTGAAATCTTTACAGGTTTCATAGGTCTATTTGACTACCTATGTTGGTTATATGTGTTATCGAAACTTTGTGAGTGTGGCTCCAGCTCTGTGGAATTTCCATGGTAGGAGAGCATTCGTCAAAAGTGTCAGTGAGCATGTGTGGGTTAATATCATGCGTCGCTGCCCACAGACGAATGATCGGGTGAGCTTACGCCGGTGGGTGAATACGTTCCTTCCGCAGATAACCTCCTCATTCTTGGTGAGGAGAAAAGCTGAGCTTAAAATGCGGAGTACTGAGTATATGTTCATCATCAACGTATCGTCCCCTAAAGTGGCGAGGTTGCTGCAAGGCAACTTACGTCGTCCGGCCTTAATAAAATCAAAAAAAAGTCACAATCGCGGAATGTATGCGCTTGTGATAATACATCATTGAGCTCAGCCCTCAAATTAGAATGTATGTTGAGTTGTGTGATAAGGCATGAATGAGGTCTTAACAGGAAAGCCGCTAGTTCCATATATGTGGACCTCTTTCTTGTATGTTCTACGTACGGATCCCCTCTGTTGAAGGGTAGGGAGCCGCTCTACGGTTGTCAGCGAGTGGCGTTGTTTGCGTGTCTTCCTTTATGTCGCACGGTTTCGACCAACGGCACGGAGGTTTTTGTTTGGTGTTCTTCCCAGATCTAGAAGAAGTCCGGCGTGCCACAGCCTGCACGAACAGGAGGGGCGAGGACTGGTTTCATGTTCTCTGTGTCTGTCCAGCATACTGTGACATCCTAAATCTAGACGACATGTACTTTCAAATAATAAACGGTATCTATGATTTTAGCCAGTGCCTTACTAGCGGTGATCTGCTGATATGCGTTAATGCATGCAAGTGAGTGCTGCCTTGGAGCGACGGATGAAGTTTCTCGACCTAGTTGCTTGTGCTTCGTGTTTATGTTATCTAGTGATATCTCATGTGTCAATGCTTTCGGGATATTTTCAAGCGAGAAATGGTCCCGTATTAAGAAACTGGAATGAAAAATTATCCCTATTGCCTGAAAAGCCCGACCATGTAGTGTGCGCGATTTATCTCACTGAAGAAGAGTTAAAAAGATGATCCCAAGGTCAGTTTAATCCCGCAAAACTTTGCGGAGGAGATGTAGAGATAAATATGATTGTCTAAAACGCAAAAATAATGAATAATTTTTAATCTTTAAAATCTGGCACACTTTATGGTGGAAGCTAAGGGATTATATGTAAGTAGGTGAACGATCGCTTCTTTTCCATAAACATGTCAATAAATGTGAAAACAAATTTGAAAACGCGATGACAAATGTGTCCTGGTTAAAATCGATTATTGGAAAAGCTTCCTCAGTAAAACAAAAGCTGGAGGACCACTAACAATCATCAAATTTCCTTAAACCTCATACAACGTTAAACAACATACATTCCCTTGTAATGTCGCACACTGTGTTATACTTCGTTGCATCGAATTTTCCAAATTTCCTGATATTGAAACGGAAAAATTTCGACTTAAAGAGTTTCCTGCTTTTGGGAAATTTTCAAGGGTAAGACAATTTCGTGCAATTAATAGGGTCTCTTACGTTTTAGGTAGAAATAGGGTAATAGACTCCATCGATTAGAAAATGCCTACGGCCGACTAAACTTTTTAAAACTTTTCATCAATTAACTTTCGACTGACGTTCCTATAAACCCATACCATTGGCCTGACATTCTGTACAGCAGGAGCTACTTTTTCAGCTCACTTTCTGTAAGTGGAAGTATATTCACTGATCCTAAGCAAAAATAAAAACCTTCTCTACAGGGAAAGGTAAGGATCTCCTCGAAAATGTGGTTAATTTCCCGGAGTTCATAGTACGCCTGTATCACAAACAGAATGTCACATTCGTACTAGAAGTTGAAAAGAAAGGAAACTTTTTACATTTTCTGCAAATCACGTTTAACAGGATACCATCCACAGACCTTCACCATGAGAACGATATCATTTCGCTGGTTCAAAACAATCAACCATTATGCGCTCACTTAGCTTCCTCACATTATTTCCGTGCAATCTACTCCTTAGGATGCTAAGTGCCACTACAAGAGCCATGAGAAGTTCGGAATATACGTGGGTGCATAGTTTTCTAAAATCCCATGCAAGGATATGTAGATAGGGAGGAATATGTCTCCACCTATGATATACGTACAATAATATTATTTACATACTAGATGGCAAAAGTTTTAGTATTGTTTTGTTATGCAGGTATGGTTGAGAAGTTGATCAGAAGCCTTGACTCTCTCGGTAAAAGTCAGCACTTTCCGCAGGGACAGACACTGATATGAAGCTTTGCGTGAAAATTTAAGGAAATTTTTTGATAACTACATATCCTTCTTGAAATTTGTTACCGTAATTGAAAGGATAAAATGAAATTGCAACATCTTCCTGGAACTTAGTTTCCATGGATCCTGGAATGTTGTTTTCTACGTATATTCAAGCTACCAGCTTTAAAATCAATTGCATGCAGTTATTTATGTACCAGGGCGTATGAAGTCTTGTCAGCGTAAAACAGGACTCCAGTAAGACAACGCAGTCCAGGAAACGTAGATTAATAAAACCATCGTATCCGGAACAGAAATGATATTACGAAGGAAGTTCCCCGCAATATGTAGATTCCCTTGAAAAGGTCCCTTGCTGAAAATTTGATTTGCAACTGCATCCACAATAATCCGAGCAAATATATTTGCAGTTTAGTGTGCGACCTTAAGTTCTATTCCCTCCTGGCTGTGCTTTCCCCGGCAAAAAATACATTAAAGGTGCACCCTTTGCATGTTTTAATTTGCATATGGAAATGTTTTCAGGTTATACATGGCTTTTAGTATTGTATTATTGCAACGCTTTATTGTTATTGCCATTTGAGAGAGAATATCCCTCGGAAGCGAATGACGGGCACAACAGCAGGATATGCCGTTCACATATAGTGCATGGGCTCAAGGCTCATGCCAGGATCGCGATTTCGAACATACTTTCCAATAGCGTATGCAAGCCAGCCTACATACGTGCGGCTTGAATCCGGCATTGAGCTTCCGTATAAGTGCAACATTGTAAGCGTTCAGCTCATGGTACCAGATGAACGTATTAAAGAGCGTCTAGCGAAAATAGAGATTGAGACAATGGCAAGCAGACAAACGGCGAAAGAGGCGTAAGTGCTGGAGCTAACTTTTAGAAACCATTGATGTCGAAACTGTATCCTACCTATTTGCAACGGGGAAAATTTATGGTAACTCTACCTTGAAAGGATGCATCGCACAATGCTTGTAGTTGAAACTGAATAATGCCTACAGGCATAGAATTATCATGGGTACAAGCTGCTATGGCTGCTTAGTGCATCCTCGGATAGAGTCCTTGGTTGAGTGAACATTGTTCAGAACGTCTACCCAGGACCAGTGCATTTGAATTTATCCACTTAAATGATACCGACTTAAGGGAAGAAATCAATCCAGGTAGTGTTTTGTAGAGAACATTTAAACTTGGTGAAGTTATCTTTGCAAACAGAGCCCAACAGAAGCAGATGACTTTGAGTAACTTTAGAGCAAAATTTGCTTAAGCCCTGCTTCATTATTAATAACATGCACTGAGCTCAAGTGGCAATTCCCTACTAAGCATCCGAATTTTACTACTCTTCTCGGAACGATTCTACTTTTCTTAATTACGTACAAACATCCTTTCAGGGCAGAATAACTCTTCAGTTTAAATTTTAGTCTAGAAATCTAGCAATAAGAGGGGATGTTGACAGAGAGTGAATATATTCCAAGCTGAAGGTACACAAATAAGTATATATCGGAGAAAAGGAGATTAATTCTTCTATTTTGGCTTTCTCATTCAAACTAGTTTCTAAGGACTAAAAATATCAACTGAGAAGCTGGTGGATGGCTGGAATTGCAAACCTACGAAAGAACTGCCTCAGGCTTCGGTGGATTGCTCAGCGGGTAAGAGACCAAGACGAGATGACGCTTAAATTTCCAGAATACAAGAGAGGGAAAAGGTAAGGGACCCCCGAAAACAACAGCAAAAGGCACACTGCGGTCAGGGGCTATTATACGACGTTAACAGAGAGCTAAAAGGCTTCTGGTAAAATCTGGTTATTAAAAAAACTTGGTGACCATCGGTCACCCTGTTCCATGGAAGCAGCAAAGATGGAAGAAATCGTGTACGTCCTTTTCCTGTCTACCCCGGCGGTCTCGACGAAAAATGGACTACTAGCGAATGTCTACTCTTCACTGTAAAGGAACTAGGAAAAGCGGTACAAAAAAGCACCAGCGAAGTGTTGCAGTTCGTATGTAAATATAAGTCGAACTTGCTACTCGATGCGTTCAATGCATTTTTGACAAGGACGTTTCTCCCTTCCGCTGGAAGGTTCCGAACTTGTGCTGATGAGCAAGGGCAAATGCAACCCCAAGACGCCATCAGCGGGCAAACTGCTTAAGAAGCTCATCAAGCCAAGACTGCCTGACGCAAAACGTGCTGCAGGAGACAACTCACCAACACAATATGGTATTAGAGCGGGCGACCCACAATTGATGCCACCGAGGAGGTGGTCCAAACTCCGCACGAGCGGTTGAGCAAGCTCAGCGCTGGGGATCGTGATGCGGCGAGTAAGCGAGTAATGACGAAACATGGATTTTTCCCAACCCCGGAGAAAATGGAAGTCGTTGTTCAAATACAGAAAAGCGTTCCCGCAGTCTTCCCTAATCAGGTTGGTGAGACCACGGTCTTATTGATGTGAGCGGTGAAATACCTCCACATCATAATAGACACGAAGATGAGCTTCTTCGAGCAAATTCACTGTACCTCAGACAAGGCCACGGCTAGAAGGTTTGCGATTTTCCGGATAATTCCCAATGTTGATTATCCAGCAGGTACTGCTTGCTGATGAGTACCATTCAGTCCGTCCTTCTTTATGACTCTGAAGTATGCGCTAATTCCCTGCACCTAGCACAAGTACAAAGGCAAGGGACTCTGCCAACAGCCATGATGATAGTAGAAGTTATTCCGATCGTTCTCCATGCTGCCGAACGGAGGTTTATATACATTAGAAAAGGTGAGAGAAATAAGGAAGCTGTCGCTTGTAAAGAAAGAGCCGGTACTTTATGCGTAATACCATATTTGCATACATTATATGGAAATACCCACTTTCGCGTGATACTGACATACAAAGTCTTGGATTTGCATAGAAGCGACAACTTTCACCTGTTATAACTTTGTTAGTAACAGCGCGAATTTTACCAAACTTGTTAGGATTATGCATTATCTTATAGCGATTCTAGGATGAGGGAGGTTTTGCAGCCAATTACTAAAAATTATAGTAATATACTGTTGCTAACTTTATTTGAACAGATATCAATATGAAGGGATATTTCGGAGCCTAGCCACCATATGGTTCGGCTTCCAGATTTTTTTTTCTTCAGATTTTTGGATTAGACAGTTTCTGAAAATTGGCCCATAAAAGAAATGATCAATTTCGGCCCCCGACACTGACCAGCTTTTCAACAGATGTCAAAACTAAGACCGGCCTCGGAGAGTACTAATCGAGACCTTTCATTTGACTTCGCAGATGACTATATTTGGTGAAAAAAATGTGCACCTCCCTTTTGCATATATGGAGACCCCTCAAGTTCGACCCAGAATGATCTAATTCACTGTATGCGTGAGCATTGACAGTTCCCACCTTCCTACCAAATTTGATGTCAATCGCTACGCTGGTTAACACAAAACCTTAAAAGAGGGAGATGAATAGGAATGATGCCAGGGTCACTGAGGCTTCCTGAATCCACGGACTTTGATCCTATACTGAAAAAACCTGGCCTAAGGTAGTCTGTCGAGACAGGAGCCCAGTACTTTGTGTATTTCACCTCTCTTCGCCAAAAAAGAAAAAAAAATCACACAAAATGGTTCGAAAAAGGGAATTCAATCTCGGGAATGCAAAAGAATTCAAATTAGAACGCATTCCGACACTTCTCTTTATAGTGTCGAAAATAGCTGCAGCTATTATGTGTCGTCGAGGCTATAAGGAGCATAGTATCTTTCCCTGGGTTGTTTAGTTTAATAATTTCCCCCCACATGCTTGGCCCTAAACACCCGTAAATGTCAGTTGATGTCAAACGATAATCGAAATAACATTTGGGGGCTTGCAAAAACTAACGGAAAGAAATCTTTTCAGTATATCATTCCTCTTATATTTGATTTTTACTAATAAATATTGATAGTTCATTTTGCATGTGATTACTATGAAGCTATTGCTGCCATTATCAGCAACCGAATGGACATCATAAGCGGCAATGGACGTATTTCTAGTCTTGCGGTGGAAATTAGCTAAGTGCGAATAAATTTGCGAAAAACTCTGTTAGGTACGTGGAGTTTTACACGGAATTACTTTGGGTTTTTCATCTGCTGGTGAATGGGGTGCTCAGCGATTCTGAGGGCGCCAAAGTACGGGGACACTTGCACATTCAAGCACTTCTTTTCCGATTTTTTACGCCACAGTGCTAATTAGGCTCCTCGAAGTGGGCGCCGATACCTATCATCTATCTGAAATTCTGATTCCGATCGTGTTTCAAATTTACCTTTCTTCCATCAAATAGGCAGAAAGTTATTCTCTTCTTTATTTGCCTTTGCCCTGTTTGATTGCATTTGTTTTAGTTTTTTTCCAGAAAGTTGAATATTTTTAACTGGCGGACGTTAAGACCATGAAGTGGACTCCCCGCGAAGGGGTTAGGGTGGGAAGACTAACCTTTTGCTTTGTTATCTTGATTGTGATCTCCTTTCTTATTGTCTCAATTTTGAAATCACTGCGCATGTTTATAATTCTCTCGGTAGCAACTCGATATAGGATATGCACATTGAATCCCAGAACTAAATTCCATAAGCAAATTTGGCGTTATGAGGAATTTTTGGAGAAGATATTTATACTGCAGTCCCAGCTTAGGGTTTCTATTTAACGATCAGTAGAGTTTTCGACCGCTATTTCCTCGATATCCTACCTCTGCGTTAATCGTCTACCCAGATACTCTACCTCAATCTATTGAGGTATCATTACAGCATTAATTGAAATATTAACGCAGTTAGTGGGGTGACAACACTCAGTGCTGCTCACGTAAAGTCTCTATTTTGAGAGCCAATTTCCAATTCGTCGTGGATTTACAGATGTTAGGTTAGGACCAGTTGGTAAATCCGAATTGTAAGTGAGGTAGGGTATCGGCCCTAGAACACTTAGGAAAAGGCATGAGCCAGGTCTAAGAAGAAGGCCGGGCAACACTTTCTATCCTCCAGTGTTCTCCATATTTCAGAGACGATCCTAAGAACTCCCTCATTTGCGCCGTGTTTTTCTCAAAAGGGCAAGTTTTACTGAAAAATGACTTCGTTTTCCATTAGATATATTGGGATTTTTGAAACTAGTAATTTTTCGAACATATTTCAGAGGTTTTGTAGAGTTATGGGCCCGCAGGTCCACCCTGCATCTAATCCCTCCCAAATTTAGGAATCTTCTATGTGCTGAGCTCATAGTCAACATGTAAAATTATGTTAATATATAGGTCATGTAGGTCTCCGAAGTTAATTTAATATTTTTCCCGTGATGAAATCATACGATCGAACTTTCTTTGTATCCAGTTGCTTTTTAACAACCCGAGGAATTGTTGGCAATTTGCAATCAGCATATCTTTCCAATTTCTGCAAGGAAAACCGGTTGATGTGGTAGACGATATGCCTCGTAAATAGCTTTGCAATTTATGTTTTCGTTGATCCCAGTGAGTTTTATGGACCGTGTGATTTCCTGGCTGGTTGCTTTTTGGGCCTGGAGATCTGTCTACCTAACATTCATTCCTTGATTCGCATTCCTCTTCCCTTGCAGGAAAGTGCGTATAAACTAGCAGCTCCAGGGTCTCACCGAAAGAGTCCGTCCAGCAGCCTTTCTACTTTTTAAGAAAAAATAGACTCCTATGTTCCTCGGCCAAAATCTGAATTGCTGGTTTTTTCAATATTTTGTCTTGATGGCCGACTTGTACCCCTTCAGGCAGTCAAAACTTCATTTCACCATGGTAGGAATGTCTCTTTCTATATTTGGCAGAGAGCGAATCCCTTCTCCAACGCCCAGCCTTTAATTTTAGTTTGTCTGTCGTACCAATATTAATATTAGGAGCACCGGACAGTTTGTTCTTATTAACCAAGTTTCGTTATTTGTTCACCTGGGGGTCCCCCTTCTTGATCACCATCTAGTGGAGACCTTAGAGTTCTGAAGATGCAAATCACAGGTCCTCTGAGGATCTCTGATCTCTTTCCTATGGGACAATCTTGAGCATTTTGAGCTAGCGACGCACCAACGGAGTTCCTGTGGAACTGATCGTCGTATTGCGGGGAGATACTCGACATCCTCTACATCCCCCTGTTAGCAATCGAAAGAGCAATGAACAATATCAACTGAAGTGGGGCACTGAAAGCTGTGAGGTCGGCAGAAAGGGAAATATAAAATTCGATTATAACCCGTCACCGATCAGGGAGCATGTTTCATTTTCAATTCGAATTGACATGTAAATTACAAACTGATTTAATTGTTTATGTGACAAATTTTCTGACTAATCTCACTTGGTGTTCCCATTATTATTTTGTCGAGAGCAACGTGAAAATATTTTTTCTGATACATTTTCAGATAAAACTATTACATTTATATCAACAAAATCATTCGAGCTGTACTATATACGTTTATTTTATTATACCAGAACTAAAGAAAGTGGAAAGTTGGAGACGCCGACGTGATATTAAAATGCAACCATTTGGCAAACTTGACGCTAGGAAATCTACCCCCAACTAATTGCCGTGAAAAATGGAACAGTTTGGTGGGGACATTGTCAAGTCAGTTTGGTTTCACCGACTGCCCAACGGTACTCAGTGCCGAAATTGCCGGTCCGCGCCGAACTTCGGCATGTATTGGTACCAACCTAGATTTTTTTTCTAAATTTTTTTTTCTAGACGTACCAGTCCGTGCAATTTTATTGCGTCGTAATAAAAAATCTAGGATCGGAGAGGGCCGAGGCGACGATTACCCGAAGCCCACGAGCATGCCACTGAGAATTTACGACCACCTCAGCAAGTGAAACTTTCTAGGCAGGTTTCGGCCCCTCTTACCAGATCCAAAAAATAGCCCATAAAGACAAAATCGCTACTGACTGTTGTATCTCTCAACCAGTTAAGCATGATTTTCAGCATCACATCAATATTATTGCCTTCCCAATTTTCGCGACGATTTTCCCTTTCCAACCTCAGAAGCTTGCTATTGCGCGGAAAGAATTGGAATAACTCTTAAGCAGTACCTTCCCACAATTATAGGTGGTGAATGGTGCCCTTATGTAGGTTAGAGACGCCCGAATTTTCAAAGGATTTCGGAGCGGTACCCCATTCCAGTCATCCACGAGTTTGCGCATTAACTACTACCAACAAATCCTTGTAGCTCCCAAAGATATTCCAAACACAGCCATTTGCACACCTTTGGGACTCTTTCAGTTCACACGGATGAATCTTGGCCTGTACAATATGCCACAAATTCATCCACTCTGTACTACAATAAGAAGCTTGGACTTTCGTTGCATGCGCTTGGATGATGTTCTGGTTGCCGCCTCCAAAGATTCCGAGCATTCAACACATCTCGAGTGCATTTATCATTTCGCTTACTTAGCCGGCTCTCAGCGATAAAAAAAAGCAAATTTCTCCAACCGCAGGTGAAATTGCTGGGCATCTCCATTATTACTGAAAGGGCACAAACCGATCCAGACAAAATACAAGTGATCGCGAGCTTTCTGCTGCCTAAAACGGCAAAAGTGATTAGAAGCCTCTTGGACATTTTAAAATACTACCGTCATCTCTTGCCGCAAGCCATTCCTCACTTGTCCCCCCTCAGTGCCTTCCTGCCTGGGTCTAAAATCGAGAAATAGATAGAGGGTGAGCAGTAGTTGGTACACGTTACACTTTTCGCATTCCCTCAACGGCACTCCTAGTCGTGTTCAACCAAAGCTGGGAACCATCGAGTTTTTTTTCGAAGTAGTTAAATCGCGCTCAACGGAACTACATCACCTGCGATCGTAAGCTATTAGCCACGTATCTGAGCATCGAATACTTTGATTTTTCCCTTCAAGGCAGGCCGTACACTTTGTTCATAGACCATAAGCCTCCCACTTTAGGCTTACAGCAAAAAAAACGAAAATGAAGCTGCTCGCCAACTTCGCTACCTAACCTTTGAAGCCGGTTTACTTCAGACATTGATGTGTTCGGAAAAGGTAATTTAATCACCTACGCTTTGCCCCGGTTCTCAGAGATCAACATCCCAACCCCAGTCAATTTTTCGGCAGTCGCTTCGGCCTGGAAAGATGTCAGAGTTCTTCAGAACCTGTAGTCGGATTCCACATATACAAATATACAAGTTCCCCATATTCGGTGCACCTTCCTCTATCTGACGAAGTGCCTCTTCAATCTCTTCAGCTGCTCATTATCTCAGATGAGAAGCCTAACATTGATGTCAATTGCAAGGCCATTGATAGGCTTAAGACCAAGCTCTTTCGTGCTGATCTGTACGGTAGCTTAGAAATGGGCTGGGTTTTAAGAATACACCCAAGCAATTTTCTGTTTGTCGAAGAAGGGATATAAATTTGTCAGCTAGCAAACTGAAGTTTGGAAACCCCGAAGCATCCATAACCGACCATAACGACCGAAGGAGCAAAGAGGCTCGAAATAAGCCAAGTAGCACCATTTCTAGTGAGAGTGAAGGATAGAAGCGGACCTCAAAAATTGATAGAGCAAAGAGGGATCTGCAGACCTTTTAGCTAATCCCTGCTACCAAGCAGTGGGTCCATAGATACAATAAACAGGTATGTGGTGGAAAACTTATTCAACTGGCGGAGGACTTGGAGCATACCATCTTCCAATATCAGAAATTAGATTGAACATCGAGTCTGGAAACCTAGTGAAGGGATTACTTCTATGTTAGGGGTATTGGGAGACATTACCAATGGACGCAATCATTTGATAAGAGGAAAACTAGCCGAGCTAAATATCTAATCATTATTTCATGATATAAAGGGACTGGGAGACAGTTCTCATACTCCAAAAGTACCCAATTCCAACAGTTGGGAAGTCATTAAACAAACTTCATAAATTCGAAATCAAAAGTTTTAAAAGGAAAGGAAAAAAGCGAATATCTTTAACCGTTTAAACTTAAACTTTTGTTGGATCCTTCGTGAATTATACCGAATTGTTTTTGCTCATCATATTTGCCTAAACTGTCTGCACTTACTGTTAATCCCTTCGTTAGTACCACCACAAACGGGGAAACACGTGTCCACAAATTATTGTTATCTAGTACCTTATTCTCTCCGTTGCTACCTGACCTTTTAATCCGTTAGGTGACCATACAATTACATAATTTTCTTTCTCCATTCGAAAGGTTATGCAAGCCATTCTAATCCCGCACACAATCCTTTTTTTACTTCTCTTCCATGACTTTTCAAGGCTAAAAAGTTCCTTTGCCATCTAAAAAAATTCACATTTCTACTGTTTCTTTCTTCTAGGGAAATTAAATATCACCAGGACTGGAAAATGCAAAAAAAAACCCAATGGAAAGAGAGAACTTCTGATGACCTCGGGTACAGACAATTTCAGGAATATATGTATGTATGTTTATGGGGATGGGTAGCACTCATTTGTTCTGGTCAGCAGCCTCGTTTTCATTCTCGCTCTCCTTGCCGGGGAGCGGTGGTATAGGAACTGACAGGGTAGATTGCGCGCCCTTGGCTTGGATGGGATGGATCGTACTTCGAGATATTACCTAATTACTTGGGCATCTCACCTTTTACAATCATTAAGGTTGAAGTTGAAACTACAGGGGGATGATAAACGCAAACTAGCTGCTTTCCAACATGGCTTGATAAAGGCTTTTCGATTTCCAACATTTTCCCTGGTTGTGAACTTTGACCGTTGTGGTAAGACTTTGTTAATATGCAGGTGAAGGTTTCGTGCCTTTTTCTCAGGATAAGGGATTGCAATGCTCGTACGAGCTAGTTTCCATGGGGGATTTCAATTAAAGCAGGATCTGATGCTAGAAATGAGGCTTTCACATGCATGTATAATTTATATCGTTTATGACAGAAAAAAAGATGATTAAACGTGAATTCTTGCAATCAAACCTTAGTCGATACATGTATTTTTAATTAAGCATGTTCCAACTGACCCAAGGACTCAGATTAGAATGAATCTGTTTCAGAGACTTGTTAATTAAAAAGCGCTTCTCTCGTGGATTAAAGAAAAAACTTCAAGTTGTAATCAATGGATATTTTTCACTATATATAGTATAATGAGTCCCTTCCACGCATATATTGCCGTGGTGAAGAGCACACCCCCTGCCTCTCGCCGAACGTAATAATACTTCACAAGACATAAGAACCTTCATTTTTAACTAAATTGCTGACTTGGCGTGCATCAGCATTAAGTCACACAATTCCTTCAAACATGTCGACCATATCCTTGACTCATGACAAAGTAGTTTCAGTTACATTTTCCTTAATGAATCCCGCTCGGTATGCTCGCTACGGAGAGTAATCGAGCAAGTGCAACTTGAAAGGGTAAATTTAATTGGAGAGCAACTTGACATGGCACCTTCTCATAAAGACCGAACTCTATAAATATAACTAGCATTACAGCCCGCGACGAGCTCGGGGTAAGTATCCTTGTTGGGCCTTATGACACCTCTTTTATGGCGGAATATATCACGCTTGTGTAAAATAAGTGACCCGATTAAATTAATTCTGCCGGCTGGAGGGCTGCTTGCGATAGTGATTCGTGTGTCACGTAGCCTGCAACAAAAAGCAGCATCATTCCGAGTGTATCTCATCCGCCCACAATAGTTCTTGTCGCGAGAATTGCCACACAAGTGGTCCGGCGTGAGAGGTGAAGTACTGGTTCGGGGCTATTTGAAAGGTCCTCAGTCAATGATTGTCAGTCGTTAGTAAAAATAAATCAGTCGATACAGAATTATTCACGGCATTTTGTCACCCACCACGCCATGTGGTCCCTGCTCGATGAATCAATTCGACGACTCAGCTCAAACGCTGAGTAAACAAAAGAAAACATATTGAAAACGCCCCCAAAAAATCGAGATTGGACACCAACCGCTGTGAGATAAATTACACCGAATGGGCATTTTGAGAATACTTCAGAGATTAGGAACCCAAAAGATTGACATGGAAGCAACCAGTAGATTAACTCATACAATTGATGATAAAAACCTGAATCTCATGCTTCTCCGTACCCTCAGTAAAGATTGTTTACTGTTTCACTGAAGCTATGCATCTATCGTCTTCTCATAGGCTCATATAAATCAGTACGATTACGAAACAAACAGAAAAGATGCAAGAATTACTTCAGTTTTCACTTGATAACACTCGGTCGACTAAGTGCTGATAAACCTTGGAGAAATCTTCCAAGTCTATCTTACGTTGTAGCCATGTATCTTCTTTCGTATGCATCTAATACGCAGTAATTAACGATAGCCTCTGTCTACCGACTGAATTCCTTACGTAAAATGAAAACCCAACTGAATTATGTCAATATTAAGATACTAGTGGACTGTGCGTGGGTGTCCCGGACAGCCTCGCAAGGCCTTTTGCCCGTCGGATAATGCGACAAACAAATGGAATAAAATCATGCAAAGTAGTTTGCAGGTGAAACTTGGAATCTCGCTACCTTTGAGGCGCTTAGAGTATTAATTAAAAGAAGATTTATGGAAATTAAGTCTCCTCGAAAACAAGCACAAATGAAAGCATATACGTTAATCCATTAGAGCCACCTGAAAAGCACTAGTTGTTTAACCCTTGAAGATGGATTATCTTTTTGTTAATTTTAGAGATACGAAATTAAGCAATTTTATATATTTTCACACGAAATTACATGAACTTCTTTATGTACAATATAAAACAAGGCGAATTCATCAGCGAATACTACCAAAAGCAGTTTCGATAGAATTTCCTAATCTGCTCCGTTAAATAACATTTAGAATTGTGTTTCAAAAAAAAGACCCAATATTGGCGCGAAAGCGGAAATGTCAATTTCAAACTAGCAGGAAGCGGAAACCCGGCACTTCAGGTATGGACGTTTTGTTTACTTCTGATGCAATAATATTTCCCTCCACGGCGGCAATTCCATTTGTATATTCGTGGTCTATAGGTATTTAATATGTCAGACTATTCCCCTTAAAGTGCCGTAAATTTTTCCTGCACCCGTTGATGTGGGGTTTAAAAATACATCCAAAGTATTCCTTGAGAGTTGTGAAAGGCATCTAACGGAGATACGGGTAAGCACCCTTCAAATTTTGAAGCTATCTGCTACCAAAATATCAGTAGCGCTTCAGCTACGATCTTCAGCTATTGAAAATGGTTATTAATCGGTTTCTAAAACACAACAACCATATTCAGGGTCCTGAGAATGCCCACTTCGGAAAATTTGAGTAAAAATTCCGGCGATATCCAAATGATTCCGGCGACCTAGATTCTCTGAATCTAAGTGAAGAAATAGTGGCACTCTGGAGAACAATTCGCTCCCTCTTGGGGCACTGCACTTTTCCATTCAGGAAATCCAAATGGAAGCCAATATGAATCTAACAGATGGCTTCCGCGAACGCACTCTAATGACCGGGAAGACGGTTTCTGAAAAGATATTGACTGTGGCATCCCGAGAATAGGAAGCGTCTTTCAAATTGTGCATAACAAGATAGTTGGTAACGTCGGCCTGAAAAGGGACCATCTTCGGATTTTATATCTCTCCCAGAAGGATAGAACGCCGCTCTCTCAATTTTAGCACGAAACATTTCCGCAATCCAACTGCCGTCCAAACATTTTGAGGTATATTATTGACGCTTTCTTACATTATCGATGGTAGACGAATCCTAAGAAGTCAACATGTAGAATTCAAGGCTTGGGATATTTCAGGACACTTCACTCCTAAAGAAACGTATTAAATTGTTTTCGCCCCACTAATGACGTAAGGAAATCTCAGTTTGAATAAGTCATCAAATCAAATTGGCGCGAACAAGCTCCGTGCTTGATAGGGTAGGTTATTGTGTTTATGCACAACATGTAGGACTCCGGCAACGGTGCGCCGTCGCACTACCAACTAAACTCCTCCAGCCGTCAGAAAACTAGCCTGGAACCTTTTATCAACCGTTTTATTTTAGACTTGCGCACCTGCTCTTCGGGCTTAAGGAGCTCTGACTTCCTTGCAACAAGAAAAACCCAAATGTAATGTGAAAAACGACTCAATTTGATAGCGCTCTTCAGCATACTCGTATTTCTGACAAAGTTACTCAGAGAGAGCACCACTGCGGCTACATAAAGTTTTTGGCAACCCTTTATGTTCCCCAGTAAGAAAAACGATAATCACTATCGCGATCACCACCACGGCCGGTTCAAAGATAGTGCGAATCTCATGAGAGCGGATGGGTCTGCCAGTGGACTCGCTCCTACAGAAAATCGCAACACTGACGCGTTCCGCTCTTCTAGAAATCTCCCCCTTCTGAGTTAGCGCAAGTTCCTTTTGGAGGGGATATTGCAGATTGGTATTGCGAATATCGCCTATCTGTGGTAAGCTGCACTTATTCCGGGCTTCGAAATTTGCCTAGAGATCATTTTCTAAACCAGTTCACGGATATAAGTCTCTACAAGCGGATCTAAGGTAGGATCCGACAAGTTC
Source organism: Hermetia illucens (assembly GCF_905115235.1). NCBI lineage: Eukaryota > Metazoa > Arthropoda > Insecta > Diptera > Stratiomyidae > Hermetia > Hermetia illucens. The sequence goes on from NC_051853.1 coordinate 67,792,283, forward strand.
CATGGGAAAAGGTGATAACTAACATTATGGTTCCACCAACCACCAAAAGCAATGCAACAAAAATATGAATCATTCGGCATGGATTAGCGAAGAAACGATACAGGCATTCCAGCCTTTACTTACACAAATTTTACGAAATTAACAAAACTGAAAATTGGCTTGACCGTTTCAACCCTCCCCCTTTTTTAACCACGAAGCTGCCTTTCGTAGGGTAGAGCTGTAATAATCATCAGTGCAGGATGGATATCAAAAGATCCTGGAAAAGCAGAACATTTACTGCTATCGAAGTGGGGCACTGAACTGCTTAGCAAAGCTGTGAGGAACTTTACGCCACCAAAATTTGGCACAGCTTTAGGTGGAAATTTTTGTTTTCGAGAATTTAGCCTACTGACTCGGTCGAAATTAACAAGATGGATACACTGCTTTGACCGGTCATCATCATTTTGAAGCAGCCACTTACAAAGAAGCAAAGCTCGCACAGGATTAATTTTTCGGGTTAAACACTTAAACAATCTGGAATTGTCTGGAAAACAGCCTGAAAAGAAAATTGAAATTCAAAACAAAAATAATACTCCATTTTTAGTAAAAAACGATTCTTGCAATGAAAGGTACATAATAAAGTTTCACCAAACAATTCCCATGAACCTGCGGTACGACGATGACGAGAACAGGGCCATCTCACCCTCTCCCACACATTGACTATATATTGGTAGTTGTCCCGTTTCCCTCGAGTTCTTTCATAAAGCCTTTCGACTGCCGGTAGAAATAGAAATTTTTCCATTCGGTTGCATGAATCCTTGCAGAAGAGACTTGGTAGTGGATAGCCGGATGTCAAATGTTGGCTCTAATCCCAAGGTAATGGATTCAGACCCTCGGTGAGCCAGTTTGTCAGTCTCCTCATTACCTGTCAGTCTCTAGTACCCTTGCACAAAAACCAGGAATGTTTCGCTCAGTCGATCAAATTTCAGCAGCAACTAGTGACAACTCCACAACAACTAATTTGATATGTTGCTGCTATTTAGTGCTGATACCGTTGCCCCACTATTGGCACAGATCCGAATGTTGCGACAAAGATTTTTCTGCTGACAGTAAAATTACGTATGTCAACGCTTAAAATATGGTTGTCATTTTGCAAGAGATGAGGTCAGCCACCGTTGAGCCCAATCCATCTTCCATGACTGAATCGTGGCGATTACGCCAGAGAACGTCTTATCAAAGGCAAATTTGAAAATCACATGATCCCCAGGCACTGGATTTCCATATGATCACCATAGTTGTCTTTCCACGTGTCAATGGTATCACGCCTATATGCGCCGTTAGCTGCTTTCTATTTTATTTAGAAATGAATTGGTCGTAAATTTACGACACCTTCGAGGGTCACAGTCAGCGTAATACTCACTGTTCAAGTTAGACAACCGGTCCTTGGATATCGTGCTTCCACGTTAGTTTGGAGGCGAAATGTACCCTTAAATATTTCATTGCTTGTACCAGCTGGATTTTCACCCCCAATAACGCATACAACTAACGCTCCTAGTCAACATAATTAGCCCAGCCTTCCCAGCAATCACCGCGAATCTGTTACGGAGGCACCAACTGTGGATTATCTGCAGAGCTGTATTCAAGCGGTCATATACTTTCCCCGCAAACCTGCTGCTTCGAGAAGCCATAACAACGTATCCATTACAAGGTGCCATAAGAGAGGGGAGAGAAACTCTTTGTAAGCACCACCTAACGCATCCTGCCTCAATAGACTTCCGCCCAATTTTTACCGTGAATTTATGGAGGGCAATCTCCGTGCAATGAACTGGCCAGCGTTTTCAGCCCTTCTAGTGGAAATGAAGTTAGACTGATCAGTAAATGATCGAATCACGTCAGGTGATCGGAATATACGTAAGTGCAAAGCATGAGCGGTATATATTTCGAATATCTAAACCTAAGGTATCCATTCCTTCTATTCCTAGTGCCATCCAGATTTGTATCTATGGCATGAAATAAATGCCTGTTTACTCACTCAAGTGATAATATTTTGCATGTCAAAGTCCATTCTTCCGGTTGAAGGATGTGTGCACTTGACGGCTCTGAGCTGCTACAATTGGATGCTGTCTTGTAATTGCACTTCAATTCTTTAACATTTCTTTATTGCTATCAATGTACCTCCCGCTCTGTAAACCTAGGTTTACCATCTACTGCCTACATTCTTTGGCGAGCATCCACTTGGACTTCGAAGTCGCCTGAAGTAGGTTAGTCTCTTCGCAAAAGCCTCTCCACGATGGTCGCTTAGCCGTTCTTATGTCCTTCTTTAGAGCTTCTCTTTCCCCTCTCTTTGGCGTATGGAAAGAGCAACTTCTGATCATCTGGGTTATTTTCTCACCCGACAGAGATCGTAACTCAGGCGCTCAATTGGGGTCAATACCCAAGTTTCTAGATATTCTAATAATCTCAACCCTTTCGTATTCCATGTTCGAACTCCTCCAACAGATATAGTGGACGTTAACATCGCATACTGCTATTATCATCATTTCTTTACCCTTTGTATATTGAACAGGTCTAGCGCATATTCCACATAGAACTTCATGCTCGTTATGGGAAAAAAAGCAGAGAACCACAGAATCTGGTTATCTTCCTGTTGTTTATTTGACCGTTGCTGTGTCGCCGTCACATAGGTCGATGGCCAAAATAGCGTGAAATAATTTCAAATTACCATGTAGAAACGGAGTCTAGAACTTTCGTTAGCCGGTCGTTCGTGCTTCCTTCGCCAAGATTTAGCCCTAAAATTTTACGACATACACCTACCGACTCAAAATTCAGCTTGATGCCTTTTGATGATGCAGTCCTTACAGCAACGAGGAATTGCTATCTAACCTTTCAGCACCGCTCTCTAACGAAACCGGATGGATTGGTGCTGTCACTATAGACCCATCCATTTGATAGCATTGGCTGGTACATGCGAACTGGCAAAATCATTGCTTTGTACAATAGGGAAAACGATTTTATAATCTAAAATTGGCTCTGTTGGCAACGAACAATCGTGCGCAGATTTCATGGTTATTGCTGTTATTGGTTGCGATTTTCGATCCTAGGGAAGAGAAATTTTAAATCGGTTCAAGTTCGCAATCTCCTTTCTTTATTGTTTTCGATTGACTAGTGATATTTGATGTTGTTAGTGTGAAAGCCAAGATTTCGCGCCGGTCACGGTCCTGCTCCATCTCAATGAAGGCTGTTTGTACTTTTCGGGTTGTTCTTCTCATTATGTCAACGCTTTCAGCACAGCCCATTAGCTTGATGGACTCATAGAGGATAGTGCCTCCCACAATCACAAAAATACATCAGCATCGCGAATCACCTTTTCCAAACCCTGGTTAAACAGGATCTATGATAAGAGCATTTCCATGTCTTAGCCCGTTGTTGATAGTGAAAGGTCTCAAGAGTAATCCTATTGGTTTTTTTCGTGTTTCATATACAAGCCTAGTCAGATACCGTGTACAGTGTTACATAGCTTTGTCGAGATACCGTGTACAGTGTTACCCTGACTATACTATCAAACGAGGCCTTGAAGTCGGTGAAAAGATAATGTAATTGATGTCCATATTCCAACAGTTTGTCCGTCGATTACCGTGAACATAAAAATCACCCACACTATACGTAAAATTAAGCCTCCTTTGATTATTGTTTCATATCTCCTAAACTGTGCTGCAATTTCTGGAACTTTCAAATACCAGTTGCTTTTAAAAATGTCTCGCATCGTGTAAGTAATCTCTTCGGTAACGACACTACAAAGATGACGATCATGCTCTCGCCCTTTCCTTGAGTATATTATGCTGAAAAAAACATATGAAATCAATGCATATGAATTGAATGAATCCCCTGCTCCGGCGTCCTGAACACTCCCCTTAAATTATTTTGGATATTCAGGCTAACATTTTTCTCTTCACGCCCCTCTCCCAGTGCACTATAGCTCGTCATACCGTCATACTGTCTCCCGTAAAAAAAGGAAATCTCGTTTATATTGGATTCACCTTCCTATGTATGTTGAAGACAACACTTGGATAACACTATTGTGTTTATTGAACTACTCTAAATAGGTAGAAAATTTTACCCCTATTAGTATAAATTTATGCTGTAACTACCTACTGTACAGCAAGGGTTAAAAGGGTTCTTCAGGTCTCTTGAGATATTGAAACACAATTCAGTAAATAGTTAATTTCTCCACAAACTATTTTATAGCTTAATGTATTACGATATTCAACCTATTCCACCACATTTCACCACAATGATAAACAACTTCGCTGACATTCACCAAACGTTTCCGTTGATAAAGCGGCATTTGCATTAATTTAGCCGGAAAATTTATTAGATCGACCTCAACTCTCATAAGGGAGAAAAGATAATAAAAAAACTGAATATTAACGAAAAAAATCTTTGGCTATTCATTACTTTTATCATAATGTGACTTTTATAGATCCTTGGCATGGCATAAACCACAGCATAGAAGATAATGATGGACATAAATTTAAATATGATAGCTGTCCCATGACGTGGGAAGAGTTGGATAAATAAAGAAATGAATAAATGAAAACTCCAATATTCTTATACATATTATTGTGAAGAAATTTGTGTAAATAGTTTATATTACGGTCGCGATTTAATATGCACACATACGTGAAGCGACGTATCTTTGCATAAGTCCAATATCGGAGTTATCTAAGGTTCGTGCGAGAAAGTAATTGAAGTTAAAATAAAAAGTTGGGGAGTTGGTTTGATTGAAGCTTCCTTTGGGGATGTTTGATAAACGCATGATTTATTTGAGTGCAGATAATGATATTGCTTGCTAGACTGATGGTGGAAGAAGGGAAGTGCGACAATATTTCATCATGTGGAAAAGCAATTTTAATCTAAATAGTGAGAACCGGATTTCCATAGCTTACCAATGATGATAGTCAAATTTAAAGGCGATGATGGCTTTACCTGAAATTAGAAAAGGGAGACATTAGTGGACGGAAATGGAACATATTTTTTTATATTTATAATGAACTTAGCAAAAAGTCTATAGAACATGCATAGGAGTGCTTTTGCCGCTTTTATTGAACGTAAATGGTCTCGTTTTGTTGAACTAGTTTCGTAGACGAATCCGTTCAGAATAGATTAAATTCTCTTTTAGTTCCCCTTCCTACGGGTGGCAGCCTCTGCGAATGAAGATGCAATCATTTTCAGTAGTGAAATGATAGAAAGAGGAAACAGTAGGAGGAAATTTCGATGTTTAACGCGGGATGTATGTAAAATGTAGTCTGATTGGTCGCCTCTAGTGCACTGCATAATGACATTATGTAAAGGACCCAGGATCATTCATGCGAACATTAAAGCCAAGATAAGTGATTAGATTGGCGTATACCAAGGCCCAAGACCAAGAAGATGCATAAAAGCAAGTTAACCGACGCAGATAACGCCAATTCACAATACATGCCAAGAAAAATCAACGAAAAGGCTGCATGAACAGCACGACGAAAAAATAAATGGGTTCAACCCCCAAGAGAGTAAGGCTGATGAAAAAACAGCTAGAATTACAAACGAAACGTACCCCGACATAGCGCCTGAAAAAAGGAATGGAATGTATAATAAGAATGCAGAAGCCTTGTGTAAGGAGACATCTAGAAAAAAGTAACATAAGGGAGGACAATGCGTCAAAGATAATCATCATCTTAGGATAAGGTGAAGGGTCATATCCCGATATCCTCAGAAAACTGAAAATAAATTAAAACAGTGGGGAACGTTATCTGCATCAAATGGGCACCTATTGATCACTTTAGTCTTATAAGCGGCCCGAAAACCAAACTGAGGATTTCATCAACTGGGTTTATGAGTGGGACAACTGAATAATGTCTGCTCAAAGTTCACGGAAGTTAGGTCCTCATATTCTCTCCATCTATAGTTAGACTCTCATACCTAAGTGCGCATTGTTGACAGATTAGCCACGATAGCTAGCACTGTACTCACAGCATTCATCAGACAATCTACGAGGCCATATCACTGAACAGTAAGAGAAAAGTCAGGCAAATCGTTCATCGGCTTAAGGAAGCATACCTATACCCATAACCAAAAGGGGACTGCGCTCCAGCAGTCAGGGCAGCTACAGGTAAGACAATGGAATCCCAAAGCTTCGAGCTGCTCACTATCAGGTAGGAAAACTCTATCAGAGGCTGAGGAGGAAATTCAACCGCCACGGAAAAAGACGCATATGGGCAAAAATGAAGCTACCTAAAAAAGGTCATAAGAATAAGCAAAAGAAACTGCTTCAAACACTCTTGAAATTTGGCTTGTACTTGGTTAAGAAGACCTGCACATGACCTGCCTGCACTTTCTCAAAAGAATTACCACCAATCCATTTTCACTATTCGAAAGGAAACTGATCGTAATATTTCGCACAATCAGCGACAACAAAGCTCAGAATTTGACAAGCATGTTCAAATAGCAGTAAAGACTAGGCTCGATCTATTTGTCAACACCTTGACTGACACCGTCACTGAGAAAAAAATATTCCCTATCCACTGCAGAAAATATAAGTTGGTGTTACTTTACAAACCCAATTTCACAGCTGGATGCTCAACAATATTTCGCCGGATTTGCCTGTTAGATACAATGTGGAAGATAATGCACGGAGTCGTCTACAAAAAAAATGTTTCATAAGTGTAGTGATGACAATAGACATGGTGAATTCAAGCAAGTTCTACGCCATGTTGGCATTGGCTATCATAAACGCATTCTACTCCGCCAGTAGGAGCACAGTTAATAGCACAATCACTAAAAGAAGGGTCCACCAATACTCAGTTTAGGCGAGAATTGCTTCTCAGAAAGAATTCTCTAGTACGAAATGGGTGAGGGTTTAGGAGAGTATATTTTCACAGCGAGAAATTAAAAACGTCGGTAATGAAACGTATGCTTAGGAAAGTAGGATATATTGAAGCACGGGTGCTTTGATTTCCGGCTTTGCGCAAGACCAACATCATCATTCCGTTCGTATCACTCGATTTCCTTTTCAAGGGAGTTGATTTATGCAATGCTCCACGACATTTCAACGATTTGTGCCGTGCAACCTGTAGTGCGAAAATGCACTACGATGGTCCGTACGAGACTCATAAGTAGAACAGACAAGACTTTTGTGCTAAAAATATCGTCGAGAAGTGACAACAGTTGACAAGTTCAAGCCCGGGAACTCTATCACAAAGGAAAACACGCGCGAAGGTACGAAGATTTACTAATATCTGCCCGCGATCAATGAACAGACATCAGACGTAAGTCAGCCAGTCCAATTACATGATCAGGACTAATAACCAGAGCCATTTACTCCTAGCGCCCGAAACAAAGGCCTCCCACCAAACAGACAGCGCGGATCAAGAGGGCTAGTGCGATTTTTGAACAAATACCAAGCATTTTGCTTGACACGGATTACGGCTACTGGCAAGAGGTACTGTGCCAATCAAGCAGCACAGCTAATATGTGTTTGCCGAAAATTAGTCCACCGCAACATTGTACCACCACCATTGTAAATAAAATCTTTGTAAATTATAAACGGTTTCTTACCTGCTTTAAAGGGTTATCAGGCAACCTGGGAGGTGATTTCTCAACATCTCCGAAACGAACATATTTATTTTACCCATCCTGTCAACCACCCGAATCAACGGAAGATTAGCCCACCCATCCATTCTGTCACACCGAATTTCATCATGTCGTCAATCTTGACGTCTGAAGGCAAGAAATCGACAGGTCGCGAGAATATCCCATCTATAGTCGCAAGAAAATGTGCTCCGAGCCCTTCGTTTCCTCAATTATCAACCACTGCCTCCTCAACGCCCATTACCCACTGATTGGAAGAGTGTTCCCACAACTCCCATCCCCGAAAAAACGAAAACCCTCTGAATCTTGATAGCTACAGACCTATCTCTATTCTATCTTCGAGGGGACAATTAAATCTATTACCAACGGCCCCGTTGACTCTGGTTACACATTTTTCGACTTCCAGTTCACCAAACAACCAAAACACTCGATTGAGCACACCCACCTTGCCCTTGATACGGACATTTTGCTCGGCATCAACGGGACGCCTCCAACCATAGTTTGGCTCCTAGAGCTCAGAAAAGCTTTTAGATCTTCTCAAATCCTCCTGCATACGCACATTTTCAAGCTAATCCTTAATTTTGAATGTAAAGCACAAATCCCAAGTGAATACTCAGAAGTACTTTTCCTTCCCATGCATACGACCAACAGTTATCCACCTAAGGTCCTTTCGTGTCAGCTATAATACTTCCTCTGTTCAATGCTTCCTCCAAGATCTTGAATGAAGTGCTCAAACACACTTCAAGGCCCTGATCCAATATGGACTGTTGCGCCAACGATTATTATTATATTCTCTGTTCACCAATCACCTTTTAAAAGCGAGTCCTAACTCCAATCTTGCAAAACGCGAATGACGTGATTCTTCACACTTTCATTAAGTTTTCCGTGGCAATTGAACGTGTTTTACCGATACTTTTCCGGTTGGTAATTGTTAACTCCCAGAATTGTGGACGACTTGTAATCCACGGTAATATGAAGATAACGCCGAAAGTGAGAAGAGTCTTCGCCGCCCTTTCTCTCAAAATCCATAATATCAACACCTTCATTGTGAATCAAATTACCTAAATAAGGATGAAAATAAACTTCAGTCCTACGTACCCCATAATTCGAAGGCCATAAAAAAAGCAAACGTTGCCTGCAAATCCCTGTAACCCATTGTAAAACACTGAATTACAGTAACCCGTCAAGTTCGACTTAACCTTCTAGTCCGACAAATCGCCGCCCCAAATAGAGAAGTCAGTCTAAGAGAACGGAAAATCCACCAACAATGCTAATATTTACTCCATTCCGTACACATTTCCACAACCAAATCCTAAGTAATTCTTCTTTCTTGCCTGTCATGCTGTTACCTATCAACCAAAAGTCAGACACACCCCAACACCCTTATCATCTAGGCCATGTAGATTGACAAAGACAAAGAGAACCTTCTTCGTACTCATCTGTTCCGTCAATTTCTCTTAACCACCACCAATCCCTAGCCTCTAATTTCCGTGCCCTGCATGTATCCTATTCTGGGTCCGCTAATCACATCGCTTCTATCACCCAATATTTTATCAAAGTATCAATAAGTGGAGGTTTTTTTTATCTCTCGGATGCACGAGACAATCGACTATCATATTACTTAGTTCCTCACAAAACACAGTCGTTGCTACAGGTACCACCGGTACCAATTTGGATTGAGGGATTCCACGAGTTGTTTTGGATCCGGCGGCGTACCAAAGAAACCAAAACATACGAAAGTAGAAACTTACTTGAAATGAAGACTGAAGAGATGAAGACAAACTTAAGCGCAGAGTGTACCATTGAGGAGGTCCTCAAATCGAAGGCTCGCTTTGCTTCGAATTGTAAAGATTCAAGCAGGACGAAAACTAAAACAGTTAGAAACAAGAGGCCCTAAAGGCAAACTAAGCCTGGGAAGCAATACCTAACCTGTGGTCTCCCGAGGTCAGAAGGTTTGGAAGTGGGTCGGAATTCCGGACGCATCCATTCTAATTTCGACCCTCATGGGGATGAACTGGAGCGAACATGTCCTTCAATGCTTTAGCATGTATACGAGCAAAAAAAGCTACTAACAACAACGACTGTACAGTCTTCAACAAAATCCTTAATCTTTGAATACGCGACCAGCCCATCTCACTCAGGTGGCGTGTGCACAGATTTAAAAAAGGTTGTGTCGATGTGATTATAACCTAACTATAATTACCCTCTGACCGATATACCGATCAATACCCCAATTTATTTAGTAATTAAATTAGTTAATAATATCCAACACTAAAATGTATTAAGTGTAGATAGTACTAAAAGCCAGGCTGACCTCTGAACTCACTTTATGAGTAACTATGCTATTCAGAAGAAGTACATTCAAATATCAATAGAATCATTTTCCGGAAGGATGGATGTCGATGTCATGGCCGTATAAATTTGGAAATACATAATGGATTATATTGATTTTACTTCTTACTTAGCGTAAAAGCCCTTATTATTTATTAAAGGCTTTCAAGCGTGTCTCCGTTGTATTTAATTTTTTTCACTAAATGCGTCCCACTTTTTGCATGGTGCTCTCAATGGAAACAAAGAGCGCTTCTATCTAAAAAATAAGTATCTTTCTCCTGTCCGGCAAGTCGGGAAGTCAATTAAATTAGAGTTTGGTCCTCCAGTTTTTGTCTTTCTCCTATTGTCCGTCTCTTCAAGCTCCATATTATACCCTTTCTGCACTTTGGGTAGAAGAAAATGATAGAGAAGTTTCGAAAGAGTTTTTCGGTTTTCGGGGCTGTTGTCCTAAGTTACATCGGGCCTTCATCGGCACTGAGAGGATGCAATTCAACTGGGAATTCATTATTATCTGAAGTACCTAGCTGTCAATTTCTTATCTGAAGAATGCTCCACGAAAATTCCTAACTATAAGCAAACAACATATAGGTTATTAGCGAAAAAATGTCCTACCAAATTTCACGGGGAGGAACATTAGATTGAGTTAACTATTAAGATTCTGAGATTATCGCTTCCATTGGATTCAGCCACAGTTGAGTCAACTGAGAATAGAAATGCAACATATGATACATAGCTTTTCACAACTAATGACATGAATTGCGATCTTGCGTTGTATAAGTTTAGCGCTCTTACCACAAAGCCTACCTAACGGTTAACTCATCTTTGGTTAATCATTTTCAAATTTTAATCTTAACTGAGATAATGAAACAAAGTTCTATCCAAATTTGATGGAGGGAGTCAAACGCAAACGCATGGAAAGCTTGCGAGAGATTTTAAATGCAGAAGAATCCTGGAATCTATGAGAAATTGAGGATTCAAGCAATGAAAGCCCGGTCGTGGGTGCCTTTTAGAAAAAATTCAAGGACTGTAGCGATGAGTAAAAGGTTCATGGTTTTAAGGTTCCTTATCAAGTTTTCGAAATTGATTTAGAGTGGAGGTGGAACACGAAGCGGGACCATTAAAAGGAAAACTCGTTTCTTACCCGACAAAGTGATGCTACCATTTCTAGTACTCTTAGCTTTACTAGAAAATTAACACTTGCTCTAAGGACACATTTTGATTTATCAATCTAAGTAAAACGTGTATCTATGACGGGTCAACGATAACGTATGAACAGCCCACGCACATATTATATGATAAGAGCAGATTCGACCATAATTCGAGCCAAAATCTTCCTCGGATCAGAGTCAGACCCCCGTACCATTTAGATACAACTTTCGGAACGTGTATGGATAAAATTAGATAAAAGAAAGAAATGCTAATGTTGTTTATTCCAAAATGTGAAGGATCTTACTTCGAATAGGCAAAAGAGTGTAAATAAAGTAAACATTTTGTTTACGAAATGAAAACTGATGTATTCAAGTGGAAAACATTTTATTCTGATTTCTAATAAATGACCATTCAGGAGAGAATAAAATAAAATGGCACACGTGGATTCGGTTGGCATGGATAAAATCAAAATCACTACAAGTTATCAACATTGAGGTGGCCATGCGAACATGAATATCCTTTCTACGTTAAAAAAAGCCAAAATAATTGCTCAGGAATGCGGTAGGTTACTCTCATTGATTTTACCTTTCTGATGACAAATTCTAGGCTAAATCATTTTGTTGAATACAAAAATAGGTTCAGTCGAGCTGTATTAATCTAAATATATGTAAATATATGTGTGATCGGTTTTTTTCAATTTAGTTTAATACAACACTTCACCGAAGTCGCTCCCGTGTTATTTTTGACTGACATTTATTCGCTAACGTTTTCCTTGGATTCCCGAATCTTCCGATAATGTCTCCAGGGTTGTGTTGTAACATAAATAGTAGAACACAATCTTCGGAAAGGGGAGAAACATCCACACCGAATAGATATAGTGACAGATATAATCACTGGTTGCATTGATCAGGGAATTCGTGAGAGTCCAGGGACCCTTTAGTGAATAATATCAACATTTATTTATCAACTTTCTTAACAACTCTTTACTGGCTACACGTACATATTTTCTTTTCTTTCTGAAAGACCCATTTGGTAACCTGTCAATGCTACCTGAACTAGGCCAACTTTAACTCCCACTTATTAATGCGTATTAGGCGCGGAAGTTCCAACAATCAGCAAGATGAATCCTTATACACCTCAATGCTAATCCTGCCCATACAAAGAGGGATTGGAGCGATGGGTTGAGCACATTGAGGAACTGCTCAACAGAATAGTAGGCCGAATAGCCCGATACGCCCAGATCATCATTGGTTCGTACCAAAGTGGCAACAGATCAGATTTTGTCCCTGTGGCGAGCGATGGAAAAACAATTCGAATATGGACATCAGTTGACATCTTTTCATCGACTTTAAGATCGCCTATGATAGCATAGCCAGCGATGAAAAAATTCGATATTCTGACGAAGTTGGTAAGATTGACTAGGCTGACCCTTACCAATATACGAGGCCAGATAAAAGCAGTAGGATCACTCTCGAGACCATTCGACATACAAAAACGGTCTAAGACAAGGTGGCGCCTTATGATGCACCCTTTTGCCCCGGTCCTGGAAAAAGTGATCCGTAATGCTGGAATAAATGCGAGAAACACCATGTTCTTTAAATCATTCTACACTACATGCTGACGATGTCGACATCATGGGAAGAACAACCTGAGACATACAAACTATAATACCTTCATCCAGATCGATCAGGCAGCACAACATCTAGGCTGCACATCAATGAAAGGAAGACGAAACTAACCAACCAACATCAAATCGCCCTGGTCAAACGAGAACAACAAAGATGGGAGACTACACCTTTGAGACCGTTGATCATTTCTCCTATCTTGGGTCGAAAATCGTAACCGATAACAGCTATAACGATGAAATCTCCGTACACTTGTTTCCAGCTTACAAAAACTGTTTCGCTCGAAACGTCTTATCATAGGGTCAAAGTTCTTACTGTACAAGACAATGATTTTGCTAGCCCCCGTTCCTTGTAGGCTTGGGTTCTTAACAAGAAAAATTGTGAACTCTTGGCCATAACGACGACCGATAGTGGACTGTAGGGGTATCTCACGCATTGGATTATATCCATGCTAAGTACCAGGATAATCCAGTCTGATCTGGGAGTCAACCACTTGGCCAGAGGTGTGAACAGGGACACGCCCCAGTGTAGCGCCATCTCATCGATGCTCTGGTTAATAGTAATGGACAAAATTTTACGTACATTGAACAGTAGCGGGGTGAAGGTGGTGGCGTATGCCGACCACTTGGTGATATTAGTATCAGGGATGTTTCTCTCCATTATGAGCGACATCATGGAAGGAGCGTTGCGAATGGTATGCCTGTGAGCCGCAAGATGCGGACTCAGCATAAACCCAACCAAAACACAACTCTCCTATGATGAGCACCATCCTCACTAAAAATATCCGAGTACCTGTCCATACGCCTGTTTATCTGACAGTTTTCTACTTCACGATTGAAAACGTACTTGTGTAGAGCATATTTTGTGTTAAGGTAAGGAGGCTGGTCATATACTGGTTCTGTCGTAGACCTGATCGGTGTTTACCTTGTACTGATACGTGATATGTTCTAGAATGTTGGTGAGGACTACATCCACGGCAATTGTCTTAGAACTATGGAAAAAGCAACACGGTAGTCGAATAGCACACCTAAGGCCGAGGGAGTCAGGTTCACATACAAAAGCGTTGGATGAGCAACCCTTCATAGAAGCGTGGCCAGACCCTCATGCTAAAGCAACTGGTTCTAATGAAAGAGCTCTCCATGTAATGTAACGAGTAACTGGTAGAATGGTGGAATGGCCAGTCTTCGATTCAGGTTTCGAGCGAGCCTGACGAATGGATCAAAGAGCGGTATATAAGATCAATCAAGCGCAAAAAAAAGCATGCACAGTTGATAGAAAGTCCACACAAAGGTCAAGGTTGCTGTCAAGCGGAGCAAGAGGAAATGTTTCATGGAGATCTGCTCGGAGGCGGATGTAAGCCGAGGGGCAACCTCTATAGAATTTTGATGAGATTACACAAAGACTGGTCATCCGCATAGATCAGGCGCTATGCTGTTCAAAATCGGGCTATCTCACCCGAAAAGAAAGGAACGCTGACACCCCTTAGAAATGTCCGAAAGTGGCGGCTGTTTCAGCAGTGACAACGAGCGAGTTGCTTGAAATCTGCAGTATGGGATTGACGAAATTTGGCATTACTGCCAAAAGTTGGCCTCCATGTGAACCATCTTCTCGTTGACTCATATGCCTTCTAGACACTATGGGGAAAGTGTTAGACCAGGTAAAATACAATTGATTCCTTCCGACTGTTCAGAGCAGGCCTTTCAGATCGGCAGTCTGGGTTCCGGCAGTTCATTAATGCCATATAATTGATTGCTTGCTTGGCCAAGAACACGATTCGAGGAAACGATAATACAAATATTGCGTTGTGACAAGCCTGGACGCAAGAAATCTATTCAACTAGTTGAAGCTTAATATGAAAGTTCCTGTCAATGATTGGTGTTCCCATCTATTTCAACAGTGATTAACTACAAAGTAGGCTTCGATATGATGTCGATGACGAACTCCATAAGAATATTTTCTTCACGGCTATCCCACAGGGCTGATACCTCGGCAGTAGGTTGCCCCGACATATAATATAATATTGGTTGCTGTCGCAAAGCATCTAGTGGGTGCTCAGTTCCACTCATACGGAATGATCAGTACTGTCAAAGGCATAATTAGAGGGCGCAGCGTTGATACTTGTGAAGGAAAAACTGAAGCGGTCCTCATTCCCAACCACCGTCAATGAAATCACTCACTTTCAAGCCTGCCATCAAATGCCTAAGATAGACACGAAGCTAAGTTTAAAGCAACAGCCGCCATATGTTTGTAAAAAGGCATTCAAGGCGAGTATGGCTCTGACGATGATGATGCCAGACTTGAGAAGGCCGCGATATACTTTTAAGGATCCTACGGAATTCAAATATCGAACCATGCGAATAAACTGTTTGCGGTCTACGGAAGGACAACTCAAAGGGTGTATTCTCTCTGCCGATTGACAGGCTGGTAGATGAGATGACGAGTATACATAACGAGAAGTCAGCATTCTCTTTGTCTCAAACAAAGAAAGGAGAAAGATAGTTGGCAGAAATGTTGTCGGTGTTGTGGGCTGATCCCTACCATCACAGAGAAACAGTATAGGGTGGTTAATTATAATCTTACCTAAATTCTCACGGGGCATGCAATATCTATCCACTATCTCTACAGATAAATTGTTCAAACTAAGATGGAGTCCCAGAGGACCTAGAACACGTATTTTTCCACTCTTCAATCGAGGAGTTGTGGAGGTACAAGAAAATATGATGCCCAGAGTGGTACAATTTGAGGGATGCGATCAACCCCACATGATCGAATCTATCCAGAACAAACTGTAACAGAGGGGATCAGGAAGACGAGCGCCGGTCATAGAAGAAAGAAGACCAGGGCACAATGACCTGAACCCGATCTATAAAGTAATACCTTATCCGGTTTCCGCGGGGCAGGGGAGGGGATGATGAGAAAATAAATATCTTAGAGGTAACAATTGCTTAGTTACTTTTTATTCTGCTCAAGAATGAGTAGCTTTGTACTGATGAAGGGGGTAAGTTGCTCCCGAAATATTGAAAACTAAAAACTTTTATATTAAATATTTTCAACAAAATAAGTTCTTGGAGGTTTGGAGTGGGTTGAATCGCTGTCCATACATCATGTACACCATCACTCTCAATTTCACTACCTTTGTCTTTACCTTTTTGGTTTTGATTTAAATAAAATTTCCCTTAGTCATTTTTCCAAACCAATTTCGCTTCATTGGTCTCTCACTGCTGGTGGGTTTCAACCTTTCATAATCTCCTAGAGAGGGGAGGTGCTACAACACTGGAGCTATGCACGGTTTTAAAGATGATCAACGCGAATAGGTGAGTAGCCCTTATTTTTATGCTTTTTGCTTAATGCACATATACTCAAATATTGAGAAGCTAACAATGTTCCCGAAAGAGCTGGATCCATGGAGGCTTCAACTAATTCGGTATTAAACGCGAAGTTCTCCGCCGTTTAGCAACCAGGGTAGAGATGAGACGATGATTTATCTTAACATCATGTACGTCTTTCATTTTTTAAAGTTTTGTGTAAACACAAAACCTTATTAAAATCGGTTTATCGTCTGTCTGTCTGTCTGTCTGTCCGTCTGTCTGTCTGTCCGTCACACGCATTTTTCTCGGAGACGGTTATAGCGATTGACACCAAATTTGGTAGAAAGGTGGGAACTGTGAACGCTCACACATACAGTGAGTTACATCCTTTTACGTTGAATTTAAGGGGGAGTCCCCATACATGCAAAAGGGGGGTGTAAAATTTTTTTTCATCAAATATAGTCATGTGGGATATCAAATAAAAGGTCTCGATTAGTACTTTTCGAAGCCGGTCTTAGTTTTGACATTTCTTGGAAATGTGGGGAGTGCGGGGGGTTGAAAGTGATCATTTCTTTAAGGGGGCCATTCTCAGAAACTACCAAACCGAAAAATCTGAAAAAAATCAGGAGGCTGCCACTATATGGTGCCTTGGCTCCGAAATACCTTTCATACCGATATCTGTTCAAAGAAAGTTAATAATAGTATATTACTAGAATTTTTTGTAATTGGCTGGAAATCCCCCTTAAATTCATCCTAGCGGCGCGAAATTCGACAGTGATGTAGGCTATAATGTAGAGCATGATCATACCAAGTTTGATGGAAATCGCACCATTACTAACAAATTTATAATACATCGAAGTTGTTGCTTCTTTGAAAATTGAAGACTATCAATGTCAATATCACCCGAAAGTGGACATATGCTTATATTACGTGCTACGTACTAAGAAATACACAAAACCTTTCGTACCTGAAGCGTCCAGCTTCCGGTTTCCCGACTTGTTTGTATTTTACAGTCTGCTCTCGTATTGGTTTCCGAAACAGGGATTTCGTTAAAGACTGTTTTGTTTTAAAATTAAGTCTTCAGTGCGCATCCGCACGAGCACGTACTGAACCATTTGAAAAGGAATCTTCTCTTACTTTTAATGACCCTCGATCCCGCTTTGCGCCGACGACTAGATTTTCCTCCCAGGGCAAAGTCAACTCATCAGATGCTATGGAAAAGATAAAGACGTGAGAATCACTTTGCGCCACGATGTTTCCAGGGTAAAAAATAGCCCTATTCCTCTATGAAATTTCGGCGAAGAATTGTAGCGTCAAATTCAATTCGACTTCATTCAATTGAGTACCAGGTCTCCTCTTCAATTTTTATTTACATTTCTTATCTAATGCCGGTTGTTTTCTTCAAATATAGTGAAGTGTCAGGTAAGTACCAGAGATTTTTAGCAAGCACCAAACGGCAGCTGTGCTTTCTTGACCCTCTCGAGAATGAAGAAAAAGGTTTGAGGTATGAACATACTACTGAATACTACAACAGTTGATGCAGCTCACGGTAGCGCCCTTTCTTTACTTACCCCTTGAATTTCTCCTACCAGCCTAACGGAAAGAAACAGCGGCAAGCAATTTCAGGCTAGCAGCATAGAGCAAACATAGACATTTGAAGAAAGAGGGAAAGTTATTAATAAAAATAAAAAATATGAATAACAGGGGGCTAGTATAGGACGCCAGACAGCGTCTAGAGACATCGAATTGGTGAACCTCGGCGCAAAAACGGGATGTCTGGAGTTCCTTATTAAGGCAGGCCTAGACCGGATACCAGTTGTTGCGCCTTTGATGATGTTGATGAGTATAGGCCCTTGAGGAATGTCAGAAGAAAGAACGAGCAAGATGAGCGTCCACCCAAAGAAAGTTTGCGGGGTCTACTAAAAAGGTGGAACCTTTTTATAATTGATTGAAGAAAATTGAGTAAAGGGGATTTTAGGGCGAAGTTGAAGGCAGTAAATTGTTGTTTCGCAATGCCATATTGCCTTTTCGTTATAAGGTGACCGAATTGTGCGATCAACCGGTCGTAAACGTATCTTTCAATATCGAAACAATAGAAGACAAGCCAGATAGAATGAGATAGATTCACAGCCGAAGCAGAAGTGGTAATCACTTTTGAGAGTAGGAATAATAAAGCCTTCATTTAAAAAATGTGGGAAGCAAGAAATATTTTTGGTGGAAATTATGCATAGATGGCGAAAGAGAAAATATTATTTACAGCTAAGTAGGGAAAGGTTAGGAAGCCCATCAGACCAAGTTTATCAATGGAAAAGTCAATCAAGGATGGAATAAAGAGGCGAAGGGGTTATTTTGCAGAATTACTTCAAATATCCTTATGCCTTTTTTATTATCGATTTCTCGGAGGATTGCAGAGTCTTTAAATGAACAAGCTCAAAGCCATTTTCGGAAGGCAGAAGCTTTCTTCGTAAAGATCTCCACAGCGTACTAAATTGAATAAGGTCGTGTATACATGGGGACGAGATCGGGTGAGATGTTTGAAACTGTGTTGAGAGGTTGATCACTCCTATCAAGAACTATCGGGGGGTGGAAAAGCAGCAACAATCTCTAATGGTGGGATCCGACAAGGTTCACCTGAAATTCTGGATGGGGCTCCAATCGCTGCCAGGTGGCAGCTAGAAGGCTGTATTCCAAACAGTCTCTGATAATAAAGTGTTCATCATACCCAGAACGACGCTGGTCGATATATTAACTTAAGAAACATCGAAGACGTATGATGGGAAACCCAATCCTTTAACAGTACAGCTGTGCTATATCAAAAGGGAAAGCTAGTTAGATAGTTACAAATAGCCATAAGAGCGTCCAAAGAGGGTATGATGGATTTGTTGACTGATCTGCTTGGGAGTATGCAATGATTAGTTATAGCCTCGTCCCTTCCTCGACTGATGCAAAGGATCTATGGAATACTGTCGCAGGTTAAAGCCCGATTGTCCATGTTGAGCTGAATTACATTTTCGTCACTCGCCCAAGAGCTATGAACGAAAGAGTAAACCCAGCTGAGATTGTAAATGAAACGATAAGCCCGAGTCAGAAGTACTGGGATGCAGTTAGTTAGAAGATTGCATCCACTTAACGTAACTCAGTAGGGAAGGCCTTAAAGACTTGGCTTCTATCGCCACCAATAAATTAAAGCAGGCCTAACTGGGATGAATGTGTTTAGATCTGGCCCAGGATGTAACACATTGTGGAGTTGGAAAAGCGGAACAAGGGGTGGCCTGGGTTTCCATAAAAATTCTCACCTCCGTTAGCAGAGAAGTAGCATCCCGGTAGGGAATATAAATTTCCTTAAGGGTTTGTATTTCGTATTTATCTTGTGACCTGCATATTCAAAAACCACAAAACGCGCTTTTCCAATTTGTGACTTGTTTTTACATGGAAAACAATAAATTCATCCAATCTCAAACTAGACAAGAGAGATACTACTTTATTTTTCAATAATTTACTGGGCTTGACTATGGTTCTCATTAGCACGAAATTCCACATCCCTATCTTGAACGGCCTAGCACTAAAAAATGCTGAATCTACTTTTTTACACGAATCAATAAATCTCCCCAGAAAAATTAAAGCATCTAATGCCATTCATACGTGGGGCTCAAAACCGGTGAAAGTCCATAGACGGATATTTTAAAGCCAATAAAGGAAATCAGAATCAATGAATCATACATTTCCAAGCTAATAAATGCTGAACTGCAATTAGTGTTAATTTGAAAAACCATTCCAGCCTTTGGAATTTGAAATTCATTGACCGTCATTGATAACGATTTTGCTAACGATGATAGCACAATTATCGCAGGCATGGCATCGGTATATTGAAAACTGGGCTACGTATTTATGTGCGTATAAAGTACATATGAAGGATGCGCCTCTATGCACATACATACATATGTAGCTAATCGAAAGGTAATTGCTGTAAACAAACAGTTTACACTCTATTAGAGAGGAAAAATTGCTCAAATATTTGCCGTTTTTTGGATCAAGGCTGGTTTTAATTAATGCACAAATAGAGGGATTGCTATTGGAATTTCATACCCATATTTCATTTTGGATATCGCATCGGCGTTAATTGTGACTATTATTTTTATTTACATACAGAATTCAAATCGAATATCGATTGAAAAATTATTCAAATTGCGGTTTTGGGCAGGGAGGGGTTCATATAATTGGATACAATGCCAGGATGTGAGCATCACGATTTAATATTTTTGGATATAAATTCAGGGATGGCTGATTCTATTGTTTTTAGCTTAGTTGTGGAAAACCGACTATAATTCCCAGACCATCGAAACCCAAAGTATACATATCAATTATTTCATATTGTCCTTTTTCAGTTTAATAGTCGGAAAGTTAAGGTATTAAGTTGCTCCTAAATCAGTACAGGCGTATGTTGACTCCTTAATGAGAATTTGCAGAACCTTTGTTAATAATTTATTAGATGTTTACAAAGTTTTGTTGAAAAAGGACACGCTTTTCTGACAATGCCAATGCTACTGGAAAGCGGCAAAGACAAAGCTTAAATTTAGTTGATCATGTGCCCTACCTTTTGTAATGGCTCCCTTGGAAAATTTAAAATTAAAAGGGAATTTATTTTTCAACATTTTCGTGCCTACTTTTCAGTTCTATTTGCAGTGTAAGGCATCTATAGGTATACTTATAGTCTGTGCCCATCTATTTATGATTTTCATATTATTTATCCCATTGCTCAACTTCCGTTGTCGTCACAAATGATGCCTTACAAGCGATATTTAACATAACAGTTAGCTAGCGTATCCACGTCCTTCGAAAACTCCCTATAATTTGTAAAGCGAAAGTCCTCCTCAAAATGGAAATTTATCTATTTCCTAAAATAAGCTCGACATAAACTTCAAACAAAGAAAAATCTTTTATTTTTTGTTAGGACACTCGCACAACCATTACTAGCTTGTGACGAGGAAGAGGGCTCAGTTTGGAACAACCAAAATTAAGTGGCAATCAAACCCTAAACCAATATTTGCGTAGCCACAGATGTTTTGTGATGTTTTGTAAAAGCCCGCAAAGATCCAACTAGCTTTTCATCTAGAAAAAATTCATAAATACATTCAACTTGTAGTTCATCTTGGCACGCAGCTGCAAATGGTGCCAAGTACTAAAGCTGACGCTTTTTCCGCGTCAAGTCACCTTCTGACAAACTACGAATACAACCTACCAATGAGCAGTAAAAAAGAGTGACAATGCCTATGGTCTCATTTGTACATTCCTTAGGAAGTTACAACAGGATGACTCAATTATTTCTGCCGAACGCAGACTAAAAATGTAGATACGGAGAGGGATCAAACATATTACAAACGGGAGTGTGACAAGCTTCAAAATGAAAGAAACTGAATAACGTCAAGTGGCAAAGTGAACCAAATGAAACGATGCCACATAAAAATACGCTGAGAGCAAAAAAAAAGAAACCAGAAAATTTAACGCAGTCAAAAAAACAGTAAAGTTTCAAAAAGACTCCGCTTCCTAGAAAGCAAAAGTAGCAATTGACGTTGTTTCCAAGGAGAACCAGTATCTAACGTCTATGAAAGGTAATGCAAAGAAAAACCCGGGAACCTGAGAAAAGATGTATAAAAGCCAAAGACACAATTGAAAGTAATAAACATCTTCAAGCGAAGGGAGGGAATATACCATATTCTGATATTATTCGAAAGTCTTACATGTCACCTACAATAGTAGGTGAGAACTTAAAGAAAACAAAGATGAAATCGCGGATAAGATCTTACTACAACAGGGCAGGAAGTAGATATAAGGACTGGAACTATTGGACTATTGGTTCAGCTCCACCGCCACCTACTCCAACCCTTTTCGATCAGCAGCATGTATCCGAAAGCAGCAAACTCTTTCTCTTCATCTTGCATATGATTGCTGATATCCTCTAAATGGGACAAATACCACTACTTCGGCTCCAAGCAGAACACTTCCCCTTCCTGCAGGTTTTTCTAAGAAGTTCCCAACCCTCCTGATCCGTTTTGATAGTGAATCCTATTACATGGCGCAGCCACTTCCATCAAATTTACTGGCAATTTAACACCTCAATCGCGGGACTTGGTTTCTTGTGGTTACCTCATACTCATCAGCCTCTTCTACGCCGGATCTATATGCAACTGTTCTGGATTGTTCGCGGCCCTTTTTCATACGCCTTGCTTGGTAGAATTTCTCATTGATAGGCTTGACACCAATATCAGGCCCGTGACCTTATTCTAGCTAACCCCTCTATTCTTTATCCAAAATCCGCTGACCGTGCACTTTGTTCACTTCATAGCGAAAGAGTTATGAAACATCGATCGACCCTAAGTGATGACAAGGATGATTTTACTTTTGTTTGGAGGAGCAGCCTATATCCACGAGTTACGATAGTTGGCCATTCTATCAGCGCGAAATGAAATTTCAGCGGATGTTAGGAAATCTAACCGAAATACTGCTCAGGCTTTTTAAGCTACTTATCACTGCAGATAAGGAGCTTATTGCTAGCGCGCTTGGTGATGTGACATATGGTTCGGAAAGACTTATTATTCGCGGCGGATTCTATCTTCGAAACCAACGAAATATTAAGTACCCCTTTGTCATGACGTACGTTACGCAGTACTTCCTGGCATTTCTCATGATATCGGAGTACGCAAATTCAAACTTGTTGGTTTGAAGGGGAAGTAGGGCACACAGCACGTCAGCAGAGCCCAGTGACTTCAGGTGGTGGCCCCTTTCGAGGCCGATATTAGCGCCTCTCTTATTTTACACATTCAGAGAACTCCTTAATCTACGATCACGCAATGTGATCGATTTGATTGCTTACATCTAGTCGGCCAGGTGGAACCCTGATGATATATGTTCTCGAACAATACTTGGCCGATGACGAGCTGGCAGAGGCTGCAGAAATCCACAAACTTGTCGCCGCTGTTGCTACAGTCTCTAAAATCGTTCTTCTTATTGCCCAAGCAAGGTAGATTGAGAATCCGACTTGACATTCAGATCACCCATTATCATCAAAACTCACTTTTAGGAAGCCTCTCCTGGATTGCTTTCAGTTGCTCGCTTGTCTTCCTCTGTGTCGAAAGTATCCGTTGGCACGTAACCAGCTGCAAACTGATGAATGCTCGATTTAGCGTCGTCTGCATCTGATTCACGGTTACATCTACCAAGCCCTCAACTTTAACCATTCTCCAGCCAACCCCGCTATTGATCGAGGTCGTCTTGATCGGTTGCGCCATTTTCCTTGTGATAGGCGTGATCCGTGTGGTGTCGAGAATCACCATCTAGCACATCAAGTTGTCATTGCTTAGGCCGACCGTTTGGTCGTTTCTCATCGATTTCGCTGTTCAGATTAATCTTAGAAAGTAAGTCTTCGTCAGTGCAAAATGCATATCTATTCCATCGAAAGTGCCTTCGTAATTTTTGCTCAATCGGTGTAGCCAAATATTAATAGTGAATGTCCTTATTTCATGTGTGACCATGCGTGTTACGCCACTGGTCCAACGCAACATTTTTGTTTCTGTTCCCGCGAGGCGCTGTTCATTGTCTTTCACAGTCTGTCAGTACACAGTACCATAGAGGGCGACATGCAGACGACACTACGGTAAATTTTGGATTTTTTGCAAGTTGTGTTGATGCGTAAAGCAGTTCACAATTAGCTTGTAATGTGATGTGATGTGACCTGAAATATCTAAAACGCTCTGTTCTCTGCAGGTTGTTGTCTACGACAGTGACACTATCTGTTTCGTTCTGGTCAGCCATCGAAGATTTTGTGTCATTTAGATTCAACCTAAGGCCGTGCAGCATGTGGGGTCATTCCACTTTCCGGCAAGTTGCTCGAGATCAGATTTGCTATGAAACGCTAAGAAAACATCATGTATATAGGGCGCTAGGCTTTTGATGTCCAATTTGACAGTATCCCCCGCAAAACATACCAGAGGAGATTGTGTGGCACCAGATCAAATGCGTTCTTTATATCCAAAAATGCATCAGAGGGCGATTCTTCCCTTAGTGCTTCTCCATGAGTAATCGGTTAGCATTTATTGCGCCAGTAATTAACGAACACTGTCAAGAATGGGTACAGAAGTCTTGACAATGTGTACCGAACTAACTTTCTTGCCAGTCAGGTCGAATTCTATCCTCCTCCACCATTGAAGAGCTCACTGGTACACAGTGTTGGGTCTCACATCCGCGCTTTCCACAGCTCGGCATTCTTGAATTTCAGTTCTTTGTAACTTTTGCAGTCTTCACAGGTGAAAGGGCAACAAATATTATGGTGCTTGCGGAAATGTCAGATGAGAAAATTCTTCCGTTAAATTCTGCTCGAAGTATTCTTGCAGTTTTCACCTTCTCATAAAGACTTTTGTTATGAGCCGCCCAGGTAATAGTGCTGCCTTTGCTTCCCAGTCGGTATTCTTGTAAATTTGCCAATAAGCCGACGTTCTATCGATAAGATACTTTTGATAGACGCATCCCTTTTCATGAGTCCTCATTTAAATAATATAATTCCGAAGCTATCTCGCTTGATGAACTACTTAAGCAGTTTGTTGCTTAAGCCCCAGGGTTGCATAGGCCGCCTCGTTGGTCCATTTTTCTAAGTTGTCCCTTCGAAGGCCATAGTGGTTGGCAATCGCGTAAGTGAGATGATTTTTTATCTCTCATTCCGAAGAATCAGACAAATTTGCTTACATATTAATGTTTTCCATGAGATAAGGACCTTTGATTTATTTTTATTTGAAGATATCTGGACTTGGAATTGTAAATAAAACAAACTATATTGAAATTTTTAAAAATTCAGATGCTTCTGAAGAGCAAATCGAATCGGTAGAGTCTCCTTCACAACGGATATCCCTACAACAGAGATAAAGAGCTCTTAGTTTCAGCTGGTACCATTTCAAATACCGAATCACCAAAGGCTTCGGTATTTTCAATTACGGTAATTTATTTTGACTCATTCTTCAGAAATTTAACAAAAGCCCTGATAACAAAGGAATCAAGGTCTTTTCGAAGGCTAAAGCAACGTTTGTGATACCATCATGCAACTACAATGACTGCACTAACAAATTAGTTTACATCCATATGAACATACCGTAATTCGGTACTTCATTATTGTAAATGGGAAATTAATCCTTTTAAATCAAGTTCTATCACCTGAAAGTGCACTGGAAGCACAATGCCTTGGCTTTTCAGCGGTACTACAATACCCACTAAACAATGTCAGGACCTCCTTTGCAAAGAGAAGAATAACCGGAGTCCATGCTCGTATTTAAAGGACGAGAAACCTCTATAAACACTATAATGCTGGACAAATAATAAAAGACTGCACTAACTTGAGAGTTTATGGCGTAATAACCAAGGAGCTGGGCCTAATTGGATAGTGTTCTCTTCCTGCTTATGTACGTAGTAATTGGATTTCGGGATAATGAGGGCAAGTTGTTTGATGGTATGAATGTTATTAACTGCTGCACCACTGAAAACTTTGCCTTTGGGCTATCCGAAAACAAAGGAGCTTAGCTACGTTTTCAAGCGATGGGAAAATATTTTTGAATTGTACGTTTAGTCTAGGTAAGAATCGACATTTTAAAGCAGCCAAGGTGAAATTGACGTGATGAAAACTAGGTCTGAGCCTTGGCAGCGAAACTCTGCATCTGGCCCACTATACAAACTCCAAGGGAACACGGAATAATGCCAGCAGAAATACAGACCGGAAAAGCTTAATTGTGAAAGGGAGACACTTAATTTCTCCATCTCTTCATCCCTGGCCTTGTTGAATTGCTGAATTACTAATGACTTTCGCACTACAAACTTTTAACGGGACAAAAAGATTTCACCTGAAAATAACACATCCTTGAAACTAATGGATGTTTCATGTAACCAGCCGTAATTGAAGGTACGTATATCATAAAATTACATGGTCACGCAATTTCATTCGCCTCGCAAAACTATTCTCCAGGAGGAGCCAGGGGAGCAGGAAACGGAGAAAGCATAAGTGAAATTACAAATATGTGCGGAGAGAGGTATTTGTAGGTTATTCCGGCAAAGCATTTGTCATGTGTGAAATACATCCTTGGGAAGTAAGTAACTATAATATTTGTCTTTCGAGGAATCATGGGCAGGGACGTAAGTAGCTTATGCAGATTGCTAAAATGTTTATTGTGGACTGTGTACGTGGGAATCACTCGACTGGGCAAGATTATTTACCAGAATTATGCATATGGAAGCCACCATAATACAGAGTGAATGTACCGTGCAGCGAAATAAACTAACTTTGAAACGTGGAAAAGTTTGGGCTTTGCAGAAATAAAATTGAATATACGAAAGTGTTCGCAAACTTCCGCTTTCCTTGGTCGTAGTTTTCAATAAACAAAAAAATGCAAATTTCTCGTTTGTGGAAGCTGTTTTTGAAAACTGAATCCCAAAACTTTCTTCTCTTCCCAATCTTCTTCCTGCTTACCTCAATTTAATAAGTATTGATTTCTATCCGCAAGTTTTATCTTTGAGAGTTGGAACTTTTGCAGGACGAAATAATATACTATTGATTCCATAGCAGTTAGGGAATGGATAAGTTTCTTTTAATGAATCTGGGAAAATTATTTTTTGTAGGAACTTTTGTTATTTTTCATTTTAATTTATTCTACGAATTACAGACTTGTTAAAAAAATCTGAAGTTTGGAAGCATCAAGTATCAGAAGATGTTGATGAAGAAGTTTTAGTTTTAGTTCCTCTTGAAACTCTCATTTTCATTGCCGGTTGCCCAGTTTTGTGTTCAAATGAAGCATTTAAAAATAACCGAGTTTCTGTTGGAGGGTTGAGTACTAAAGAGACCACTAATATACCCAGATCTTCAAGCGGCATTAAAGAGTGGTATCTTAATAATGACTTGCTTTGTTGTAGTTGATACAGCAGGCTTCACGGGAGAGTTAGAAACTCTTACCTCAACAGTTGATTCACCATAAAGCTCGTCTCGCACATTTGGTTTAGTTTGTTTTCAGTCGAAACCTTAAACAAACTGAACTGAATGAAACCCTTTCACAGATACGCGGGTCTTCTCGGCAAACTGCTCATTTCATCCAAATAAAACTGGGCAAATTTTAACAACTCACTCTCACTGTGAGGTCAAAACCTACACTAAGCCATGCATATTTGAAAGCCTTGATTGCTTTTTGTTCCCTGTACACGAATTCGAACTGTATTATGCAATCTATTCATATCATAAGATCATGCGGTTCTATGCGGTTACAATTAGGTGCCTAATAGGCGCCGAGTAGAAACCTAATCACCTTTTCACACTTGTTGGCAGCAACCTAAACTGAACCGAATAGAACTAGTATGAAACCAGCCTTACAAATTGTTCTGACTCCCAAACAATTGCTTGTCTCACGGCTTGTTTTCGACACCTCATCTGATAACATCTTGAGTTATGTGAAAAGCCGGATATTAGATGTCGAATACCAGTCAACTCTGCTGTGAATGAGTACCTGACCAAATCAGTGTCATATCCAACATCGAGTACAATGATGATCGCATTGCCTACTACAGTGTGTTGCACTGGACCGCTACAGTCTCGAATGAAGTCCCCTAATAAGATTCCTCTTTAACCTGGCCCTCGAGAAAGTAATCCGTGATGCTGAGGTAAATGCAAGAGGTACGATCCTCTTCAAGTCCACTCAATTACTGGCCTATGCTTACGATATCGACATCATGGGAAGAACCAACCGAGACGTACAAGCTGCCTTCATCCAGATCGAGCAGGCGGCGCGAGATCTTGAGCTGCACATCAATGAAGGCAAGACAAAATATATGGTGGCAACGTCAGCACTGAAGACAAATCAACCAACAACATCAAACCATTCCTAGAAGGAAACTATTAGTTCAACGAACGCTTGCCATCTGGCCCCGCCACTGATAGAGCTCTATTGTCTTTGTAACGAGAAGAAGAAGAATCTCATTGACAATGTTGTCTGGAGAGATCCGCTGTGTTTAAATAAAGTTGTTGACGAAACCCATCCCACCTTCCACAATTGCCAATGAGCTCCGCAGTTCATCTGCATCTTGTTTCATTTTGCCAAGAGAGTTGTCATTAATTTAGTGCACATTGCCGCTCTTCACGACCAACCACCTTCCTTCGTTCACCTCTTAGCAAGAATTCTAACGGGAATCACTTCCATAATCGCCATCATGGCCGATACATAGATAATACGTTAGGCAAACGACAACAGCAAACTTTCCTATTCTATATCTGCACTAAGCGCTTACGGTATGCCTCCTTGCCAAGAGCATCAGCACACGCCTCGCGCCGTAAAACAGAATAGTCTGGATTGTACTCATCAGAAGAGGTCGCAAGCTAGATGTAGGACCCCCAATGTTTGCCATAAGTCGATTTAAGATCGTGGGTTTTGAAATCCCTTACTGTTCAAAACTACCCTTACAACACTATCTGAACACTGCTAGACAGTAGAGCAGGAGAAAGATCTGGTGTGCGGGAAATTTTGTTTTCTTCATTATTGTCATTCTGACGAGGGGCTTTGGGAGCTCACAGTTGGGCAAACAGCAGGATGTCCGATTTGCCTAGTCCACCCAGATAACGTGAGGTATGAATGGGTGAAGTGGCTATCGGTACAGTGCTACCGAAAATATTATATTTGACGTCATATGATAGCGAACCGTGCGGAGAGCTATTGTATTCTCCGTTCCAAAGAGAATACTTGATTAATCGAATGAAGTCTTGCCCGATGGTTTCTGCTTACCGCTATATCCCCGCTTCTCAATGAAATCTACAATTGATCCTTATTTGACTTTGGCTAGAAATTCAGGAAGAAAACTTTAAACACATCGGAAATGGTAAATTTTTTGGGTAACCTACTTAAATGGAAGGCAATTGGCCTCTTTTTGCGATATCGACTTTATTTCGCCAATGCAAATGTCTTGGATACTCCTCGAATAAATTGATCACATTATTTATTAGCAGACGAAAATAATGATAACACCGAAGAAAAAATCAAATGTTGGCTCCCATTTGCCACTTTACTTCACTGCTTCCTTAAATCAAAGCCCAATCAATAACTTTATCCGTACTATGATTGAACCTTCTCCCTATCGCTCTTGCTATTCTTCAAATGCAGCCTGTGATAGTCTAGTCCTATTCTAAATCCCTCCATTGTCGCATCTTTCCCCGACAATGTTAAAACTATTGGTGGTTGCAATCCCGGTCGCATTCCAGCCATTTTTCTAAAAGAAATGAAAACAGAACATCTCCCTTTCGCCTACTCTATTTTTTAACACAAGCTGCTTACCCGCGAGTATTCTTCCGAACATGTCGGAGGAAGCTCTTTCTATTCCCTTGCACAAAATAGGTCACGCTGATTCTTTAATCCTTTTTCAAAATTGTTTATAAGTACATAAAAGACCGCCTTTGTTTTGATCACCTCATCATGAAGGAGCAGTATGAATTTCAATGCGACTGCTCGATTGTAACCAATTTATTAGTGTTCAGCAATTTGATTGAGAAGCCTCTCCATACCAGAAAAGATTTTCAACAACTCTCTTGATTGAGATCTTATTTAGATGGTGGAGTAAATTGTGTTTTCTTCAATGATGTCATCTCGTCTCTATTTTTGCCCTCATTGGTCATGAGATACACGACTCCATCCTAGCCTCATTTCTTTCTCATTCTTCGTGAATGATGTCCCTTCCTTATTTACCTAGCCTTGCATGTGCAGACGGTTTTAAAATTATTGTTGTTGCGGATTCGCCTACTGATCAGAGCAGTCTTCGGTGGTGCAATCGGAACAAGATGTCACTTATTGTGAGGGAATACTACTTATTATGGTATTCACTACCCCGAAATCCGTCTAATATCTCGATGATCAACGTTTAGTGGCGATCTTTAATCTTCATTTCGTCAACCTACCCAGTTGAGCATCTGGAAGCTCAACCAGCAGTCCTGATAAAGTTATTTCAAACATTATCCCGTACCGAAACGCATCGACAACTTGCTCGGTGCAGATATATTCAGCTCGTTGATAGCACTAGGTTTCATACGATCGCGCAAGCAAAACGATGTTGGGATGGATTCTCCTTGCACTCACAACCAGCTGAAATTCCGTCAAAGAGGTCACAAACACTACGTGATTCGCAACCAAAACCGGTCATGACACGCTTAGGCGATAATATATCGAACTCATGGAGGAGCACCAACGATTGGATTATGTGGTTAAAATCCTAGCAGAGAGAAACATGCAGCCCGCACCTGTGACTTGCTACACCACTCTGTACACAAAGAACAGACTACAACCACCAAGCTGAGGGTGGTTTGTAATGCACATCAACAACACGATCATGGAAACTTCTCAACAATATTATACTGATTGGCCCAAGTATTCCAGATAACCTCTCTCGTAAGATGAGGAATTCATCGGTATGTCATCCCGGAGGGCATCAAAAAAACGTATAGACAAATAAAGTTGGATCCTCGAGACCAGGATTTTCAACGCACATTTCAATTATACTTCGGAACCAATCAAATACTATCGGCTGAACATGAAATGAGACCGCTAGTGCCCATTTTTAGCGCTACTTATAGCGACAATTAGCATTTTGCTGCAGTTCTTGCTCACAGGATTTGAACGGGCTGATCCGGTACCACACGAGTTAGAAACAAAATCGCGCATGTTCCGAGCGCAATTAGTGACACTCCAGAAATTGGTGACTCCACGACATCTCAACTACTTAACTATCAACTCAATCCAAATTCATGGTTTTTGCGGTCCTGTTAAAATACAATCGATTCCACGTCTCTAATTATGTGCAGCAGGGATGCTAACCAACATGATGAAGGACAATTTCAAGGGATTCGGTTGAAATAACATCACACGAATACGCTGTGATCAGATTGTAGAGTGAGTCCAGTAGACTCTACAATTAGATTACACTGGATTCAGTGCAATGTAGCGAAGTTGATTGTCTTCGTGACAAACAGAGTCAGTCAAGTTCAGTCCAGCTCGAATATACGCCAATGGAGGTACGTAGGTAGCAGAGTGAACCCTGCGGATGCTACATCCCGAGGATCACTTCCTCAAGCATTGATCCACAATAATTTATGGTGAAATGGCACGAAGTGGATTGGTGAACAAGGCTCTAGGTGACCTTATGCAAATCTGAGGGTTGTCAACGCTGAGGCTGACATTGAACAAAGGACCATCAGTAAATGCTGCGTCAGCATCGAGAATAAGAGTAAGGACGAAATTTTGCAAAAATTCTCAACCTTCACAAGTTGTTCAGTTATTGCCGGAAGAATGTAGCGTCCCTAGCTAAAAAATATCAGATAATTGTGCTTCGCTGGCACATCACGAATCTAATCATTTAACATTATAATCATTTTGCTTTACATGGTGGACAGCAATTACTCCACGCTCTGATCCGTACAAAATACTGGATCATTAAGGGAATGACAGCAATAAACGCAGTAACCAGAAAATTCAGAACCAGTTTTTGAACAAACGTAACGCCATACCAGGAGCTAATGGGTCAACTACTTTCCGAACGTATTCAATCAAGAAAACCATTCGAACTTACCAAAATTGATTACACTGAACTGGTAGAGACACAAAGAGCACCAAAGCGTATAGCCTCTCATCAAAAGCAAAACGCGAAAACGTGCATCGCATCAACTAGAAGGTTCATCACGCGAAGAGGTTTTCCTAGGTGACAACAGAATTAACTGCGTTGCAGTTTATAAACCGCTAAAAAAGAGCTGCAAAACAAATGATTAGAGAGGAATAAGAGACGCTTGCGACAAACAACACCCAGTAGATATTCAGCCCACCACACACACTGAATGTGGGGGATTCAACGTGGAGGTGATGTACACACTGCGTCTCAATTCCCGACCACGGACCCATATGACTATAACGCTCTAGCATTGCCTCACCCGGGAAAACCTATTCGCACTACTTGACGGAGCCGTAGAAGATAACGTGGACAAAAAGCAGCAAATCATCCACAAATTAAATGAAAACTTTAACAGCGATGGAGCCTAGGGTACGGGCAAAATGGTTCAGTGAGAGTCAAATAATGAAACCAGACGACCTACTGCTCATCAAAATCAATAACTTCTCAACCATGGCCATTGCGCCAGATTCTAACGTTCTATCCAGGGAAAGAAGGTCTAGCCCGAGTAATGATTATACGGAGTAAAGGAAGTGAGCTGAAAGGGCTATCAGAAAAATGTCCCTTCCACCCAAGGACGATGATCAAGAGAACTCGTACTCGCTCCAACTATCCAACATGGATCATAACTCCTACCCATCCGCACCATAATGTTGGAACAAGAATACCAGTGCAGGCCAATTATATACCCCGACACCAATCTACTGCAACGACTACGTGACGCAAACCGCTTTCTGTGTTGCTACAAGGTATTACCACCACAATGTGTTTCAAGTTTAAGTAAGACTGCCTAAACACTTAGACACATTCGTTAGGGACTTATAATACTAATGTTTGACCGTTCGGACAGAGAGAAATGTCAACATCTTCGCTCTTCCTATCAAATCAAGGTTCTCCATTCCTCAGTAATCTTTTATAATTTCTTCCACCATAATATTCCTGAATATGCTTCCATAGTGTGGTCCCCTTACCATAATTTCTGTTTCAAGGAGCCTT
The DNA here is from genome assembly GCF_905115235.1 of Hermetia illucens. Classification (NCBI taxonomy): domain Eukaryota; kingdom Metazoa; phylum Arthropoda; class Insecta; order Diptera; family Stratiomyidae; genus Hermetia; species Hermetia illucens. The sequence goes on from NC_051853.1 coordinate 67,825,014, forward strand.
ACCTAACCTTTCACCTTTAAAAAGAGCCTTCCATAATCTACTTATCTTGATCGTCTCGTCTGATCTTATCTACCATTTCTGCAATCCTTGATTGACACAATATTTCCAGCCCTCAGCTACTTCAGTTCTTCTGGCCTGAATGATAGCTGAATGTTACCGTTCGTAACTTGTCCATCAAGCTTCATCCCAAAGCATTCACAAATATAGAATTATTGGCGCGTTGTAATTTTTAAATTACTTTTTATACATACATATGTACACTATCTTCCGTTTATTGTAGACTATATAAATAGATAAATCAAAATTCATTCCTTTGCAATGTTCTCCATGCGTGAAACACTCACTCGGAGCAAATATAAATTGTTTGACAATATCCAAGAAACTATTGTTCAGTGCAGCTAATATTTCTCTCTGAGAGCGCAGAGAAAAAAATTTAGATAATATTTTCCTAGGAAACATCGTATGCATACAATTGGCTCGAATTCTTATGATCCTTTTCGCTCGAAGAAACAATTTGTTATCCGTCGTGAGCCTCTAGCATTCTAGTCAGAAATATGCTTACGTAAATATGTATATGCTTATGCACACTAGATTTATTTCAGCAGCGATCCCGAACGAGGAAGGAACATACATTTTTCTTTCAAAATTCCAAGACGCTGTTTTCGGTGTTGTCCTTACGACTACTTTGTGAATTGTCCTCCCGTTTGACGCAACAACAGAATGGATTGTTTGTCCCCATACGAGTGGATGAGGTCTGCAGTATAGACTGTTGGTATGCGCAACGAGTGGAAGTGAAGGATTCCACCTTTCGAGAAGAGATGTTAAGCCAGAGAAGGAATGACGTCGCAATACCAGTCAATACGTAGGTATGTGCACTTACTTGTACAGATGGATACTCATATGTAACTGAAGCTATTTGAATAGTGCACCCAGATTGACTATGGGGGTCAAGATGCAATCTCTGTAAACTAGAATTGTAGCGATAGGAAAATGTTATGAAGCGACTACTTCTTTGAAAAATGCTTTCTCTTCTTTCATCGTTCTTTTTCTTGCTACTTCAGGAATGTAATTGGTTCGAAATACGGTGAAGCGTACATCAGAATGCATTCTTCCGTTTGGGGTACACTCTAAGGTGAATGTTTGCTATCAAATGAATCTGCCTTCATTGCAATTAGATCTGCCCTTGGCATGTATGTGAGTTTATTTTTTACTACGCTTCATCTGGTCAGATGGATAATTAAGGACCTATCTTTCAATGTATATTTGGAAAATTTATATCTTCTTAGGTACAAACTTGTCAAAATCGGGAAACTTATATGAAAGTAACATTACGGCTCTAGTGAGCCTTCTAATTGATCAGAGCACGGGTAATCATCATCGTCATCAATGACATGGTCTTTGGGCGCTTGCCCATAAGCCATTCCTGAATCAAAATCTTTGACGAGGAGGCGTTATTAGCATTTCATTAAAACTTCAAGCAAGGGCAAGGTTGATTTATACTACTACTATTCCTGGCAAATAGAAAGGTCATATAGATTACTTTGGCCGAAGTAAATAAAAAGAGGCCCACCTAATTTCGAATTAACTTTGCGAGGGGGATGACAGTCATGCCTGATGTGTCAATATGTAGCTGTGGCAGTGACCTTCCGAACGACGAATCTGTTTGAGCCCAACATCGACAGGAGCTGTTGAAAACCGAGCAGTAACTCGTCAGCTTGGACCATGCGCTGAAGGAATAGGCATTCAGACATGGCGAAACTATTTTACAGCAAAACAGTCCAGTCCACTCAGCGAATGGTAAGGGAACTATTTCTGGCTTTGTTCGAGAACTGGTGCCCTACTCGCCCTATCATTCGAACATCATCGCCACCGACTACTATTTGTTTATACCGATTGCGCACACAGCACTTCACCACGCACCTGAATGTCGAACGACTTTTCCACGGATAAATCCAAGCAAAAACTCTTCCTATGTGCACATATTTTGACTTTCTCTCAATCGTAAGCTGCCAGATGTCAAGTGTAATGTAAATAACAATCTAATGCGTGAAACCATCGCCATTTTATTTAGCTTTTGGCTTGTTTCCCATTAGTTTCAAAATGCCGTCATTCTTATCTCGACGAAAAACTAAATAATACAACAGATGCAATGTTGCATTGATCGCCATTTCGAACATGATCATGGCAAATTATGTCATTGATCCAGAGTAACATACTCATTTCCCACAGCACAGAGTTCATTGTCTCTAGTGCGTATCGAGCAAACCGAAGTTTAGAGTACGGACAGCATTCCTGGAGATTTTGAATTTAAGGTATTCGTTGATGCTTCGATCATAAAGCACGCCAGCTAGGAAGTGCCACAATATCCAGTTCGTCCTAATATGTGAAATAATTCCATGACGCAGCTTATTATTTGCTGAAAATCTCGATTTGAGTTACTAAGAGAGCCCATTTCGGAGTAGCTCGTTGTTAGTAAGGGTGACCGCGCTAGTCTCATGGAGGTTGATCCTTAAAAACTCAGTTTTTTTTCGGATTTAGCCATAGACCATGCTGGATGAGGCCCAAATTACAGGCATAGAGGAGTATCCAGGGCTCTGTAAGGTGAATGTCCCGCCTGACAGCGTCTTTGAAAAGAATGAAAATGAGCGGGAAGCGGACCCTTTCTAGCTGAATGTCGGTTTCAACGTACCCGCCACACTTCAAAGCCTGAGGCAGAGTAGTTTTGACTCGCCTGTCTCTGCATAACCGGTGCTATGAAAAGCACTCCCACCTTTGCCCTGGAAATATTTTTATAGCAGAGGCGGCGGCGAGGTTCGCAGCATACACAGTTCAATTAAAGGGTATGTAGGCACCTGCGGTATATGGACGCGGAAATGTCATACACAAAATCACAAAACCCAATTATGGAAGTGGCCATCCGTTTGATTTCGTGCTATCAAAGTCTGTCAGGATTCACTGAGACCTTAATAACTAAGGAGAATTGCAGTTCCAGCAGAAATGTAGTCAGAGAAACAAGATTCCAAACCAGAACATACGGCAAGGGCAGAGATACGTAGGATGAATTCGAAACTCAGCTTTCAGTAAACCTGTGTATCAGAAAGGATCTATCTAAGAGGCCGGTAATAAAAAAGAACGCACTTGCAAAATCTCTCACCTTGAAAAAAACAGGGGCTTATGTGCTGTTTTGATATCGAATAGGAAGCCCTCCAAGAAATGGTGGAATCGCCATATATTACTAGTATCTCATATGACTCAGATGTAAAATATCTTCCACTTCCACTTTCAATAATTATCGAATATGAGTACTGTGAATTGCAAAATCGAAATGGTTTTGGGATTGCAGTTGTTTGAACATCTGCCTCCGAAACTGATATTCGGTAGAACGCTTTCCAAAGGTTGATTTGAAGAAAATATGCAATTTATTAATAGCTCCCCGTGGCCTTTATATTTCTGTCTTCGCCTTTCGTAGACACTCTTCCTGAACGATAAGAAGTATATTGTTTCGTGTATTGAATGAGTTCGGAATTGAACCTTCAGTGGTACCAATATATACGCGAAGATATTTCGAACCGCACTTTTTCGTCATCATTATCAACGGCGCAAAAACCAGTGTCTAGTCTAGACTTGGTTTAGTAAGGGTCTCCAGTCATCCAGGTTTGGCGCCAAAGTCCATCATTTCAATACCCCTAAAAGCTTTCTGGTGTCCTGACGTACGCCATCGTTCCATCTGTGGCAGGGTAACCCACATCTTATTTTTCTGTCTGACCTTGTGGTATCGAAAGAAGCGCGGTGTAGACCTTGTCAGCTATGTTGGCTGCCGTTTGTAGTGGTGGACCCTACAACCGTCGTCTTAATCGGTTGAAAAGCAGATGGTAGGCGTCTTACCAATAGACCACGCATTAGTGGGTTTGGAACTGTGGTACCGCTGAAACCCTACAGGCGGCGGAGAAACTGAGAGGTTTTTTGTCGCCCATATAAGTGTTCTCATGCGGGCCGACTTATTAATTGCTTGCGTAAGCGGTTGTATAAGCTATCTGTCACCGTCTCTGTAAATATGTAGTTGACTGACTGAGTGACATACCATGGCGATAGCACTACTATGACTTGCAAATATTGCTGGGCCTGTTATATTACACCTCACAAAGCTCGCCAGCGTTTTTAAAAGTTTAAAATCAAATTTCAAGGTCGTGAAGATTGAAGTCCAGAAAACACCGTGCAAGTTAACCGCAGGCACAGCCATACTCCTATCTGCAGGCGTGTTGCGTGTTGTCGGCATTCTCTTTGTCACTGCTCTTATGCTTGTGTTTATTTGAATGTATTTCTAACATCGGACCTGTTTCTCATTATGTTGTTCACAATCTGTGAGTAGGCTACCCCTTATACACTGCTCTACTATCTTCATTCCACTTTTAGACCTCTCTGTCAGTCAGTTAACTCTTAGGGTGTAGATCACTTTGGCAGAGAGCAAAGGTAATTTAATAAGTGCTAATTCCACGCAAGTGTCTGGAAGTACTCGTAATTAGCACGGCCGCAGGCTAAATTTCTCCGCGGCTAGGGGTCCATTGATAACGATGTTCGGCCCCATATTAACTTCATTGCGTTGGGAAGCAATTGATAATATACTGACTTCCCTGTCAACGTACAAACCGATCAGTATACCACGCAGGTAACCCATCCTCGCGAGAATATCGTTAAGTGCGTCATTCCTTGGTTACTACGTTGATTACTAAGCCGATTTTCTCAATGAAATCAGCATCAATAATTAGCCGTTGAGCATCAGCAACGAAAAGTTTCCAAATAAACTTGCTGCCTAGATGGAGGCTCACAGTAGCCAAAGGTCCTAATAGTTGACCCATTATTTGCAAAAAGGTTTGCGATCCACGGTTTTTGTTTTCTTCTAAAATTTAAGGGAAAACAAAACATTCGGTCAAGCCAACTCACTCTGCAAATCATATTTAATACCGCGGCTAGGATGGTGTGATCTTTAAGATTCTATTAAGCATTTCAGAGGTACTTTAGGTGGCGGTGAGGAAGACAGAGCAGCAACCCTGTCGGCCGAATGAAAACCAAGTGGCCAAGAAAAATCTCCACGAGGTGGCATTAGGAAACGCTGTACTCACTTTGACTTGCTGGTCTTGATACAGTAGGCAAAGTCGTCTATTTTGAATGCTCCGAGACTTATATAAGCGATCAGATCCTAGCCTCCACAGAGGCTCCTCTGAAGTGGCTTCACCCGCGAAACATCACCAGACAGACAAAACCGTCCTCTGAATTTACATGTATCAGGAGAATTCCTGGTTCACGTACTTTCAGCTTTGTTATTAGACGTTGGCCCAGTTGGGGGAGTATCATGAGGTTGTGGTTACGTTCGGGCGGGCAAAGTGATCATCGGACTTGAAAAGTAGAGTTTCGTTTCATCTCAGATGACGTATTCCATACTTTGGTAGAGATTTAGGTAGGTTTTTCACCCACCGAAGTGAATGCTGACCCGTGCATTCATTATAGACTGGTAATGATGTAGACTATCACAGCGGGGCTCTGATTGTGGTTACAAAGTCAATGGATGTTTTAAGAAGACCGTGGGGTTAGGTCCTAACGGCGGGTATTCACGTAAAACTACCAAGGCATAACTGACCATGCCATGATGCAGCAGTAACAGATCGGTAACCTCTAAAATATTGAATGTCGGCCAATAGGTGTCAGGGTGTACTACATCAGTAACTTTCTTGCATACCTTCTCATACCGTGGAGGAACTATAAAGGATTCTGATTTTCTAAGTGAAGGATTTTGATCTTCTAAGTCCATGAACACCCCGCGAAGTGAATTTTTGATTTTTTCGTCAGCTATTATGACTCGCAAATTAGGCGACTACGCGGCGGCTCTGTCCTAGTTTAGAGAAACGCCATTACCTCGAGGCCGCCAATATAGGGAAGCTATGTAAGAGTTCCTCAATTAAGCAACGCGACGTAACTACAAGATTACGAAAAATCAAAACCCGCGCACCCGTGGATGACCTTATTTCGAATGTGATCATGATGTGTTATGTAACATCTTCGTCAACGTGAGGTGTCGTTCATTTTTTTTTATAGTCGGCCATCACTCAGAACCATAGAAGGTGACAGGGCCGAGCACATGGTAGAAAATTTTAGATTTGAGATGTTCGTTGATGCATCGATCACAAAGAACGCCCGTTGTGAAAAGTAACTTCATCATAGTCGAGCTTTTATAAGGCAATTCACGAATGGCTGGCTGATAGCATTTATCCGAGATATTTAAATCCTTCAGTTCTGGGCAGATCACTGCCATGGACAGTGATAGTGCCTGTTTCGTGGGGATCAATTGTCAAACGCTGTTCTTTATTCACATTACGTCTCAGACCATCTTGCATGAGGCTATTATTCTACTTTCGGACAAATTGCTCGAGACCAACTTTCCTATGAGATGCAAGGAAAAGATCGTCATCATAAAACAGTGTATGGGGCGCTGAACATTGGATGTGGCAGTGTCCATAGCGAGAACAAAAAGGTGTGGCGAGAGTGTCCTCCCTTCCTTCGCATCGCGGTACAACAGTTTAACCCAGCACACAGGTTCTTGCTGTTAGGTCGAACACTTTCTCTCGATCCAGAAATACAATGTAAAGAGGGCTACTGGCGTGCTTCTCACGGTATTTCTCCATAAATAACCGTGCAGCGTGTATTGCGTTAGTGGTTCAGAAGTTTTTGTCAAAGCCGGCTTGATTCACGGTTATTTGAACGATTCGCGAATGCAGTTCTCAGTAAAGTTTTCAAAAATCTCTATGGTATTGGACAGCAATGGAAATGAACATTTGCTGGGCCGAATTCTTTTTTCCATGTTGCAACGGTCCTGCTTTCGCAGTTGCTCAATAACCGGATTGATGAACTCACTGACCCACAGTGTTGAGCCTCAGCTCTTCGCTTTCCAGAGTTCAGATGCAATGTCGTCAGGTCTTGTTTCCGATCCGTTGACATCTGCTCAAAATATTCCCGTCATCTATTCATCGCGGATTGTCGTTAGCTAAGGAAATTATTGTTGTTGGTAGTAACGCAATACAAGTGTTCGTTGTGGGTCCGTGTCGACTTTTGACAAATCGATACAGGCCTCTCCCGCCATCCCAAGTGATCAGTTTGTCATAAAGATCTTCACGGTTGGCATTCTTGTAAATTTGTTTTTATGCAACCTACGTCAATAACTAAAGAAAGTTTCGTTCCTTAACTTACTGGGGCTTTCTTTGCGCCCACAGTTGTACTCAATTATCCCACAACGGTTGGAGCTTAGACTGTTTGAAGGTTGTAGACTCGGCTGAATGAGACCCCTGCCACGATCGGAAGCATACTTTCTCCCAATTTCGATAAAATAACAGCCGATAATCTCAGACTGATAAGATCTTTGGCTTTGTGAATGTCGACCAAATAATACCACGATGCGAACGATACAGTTTTTGCAAGCTGAAATAGGCTCTGATGCCTACTAATAACCATACGCAGATTTCGTCATCATAACAACTATTCTTTGTGATTTTCAACCCTAGATAGGAAAAATTTTCAAAACTTCAAAATTGTAGTCTTCTATCTTTCTTGATTTGAGTTGTCCTTTTTGGTGCTGACGTTGCCACCATCTATTCCGTCTTGCCTTAATTAATGTAGAACCCAAGATGCCGCTCGACTCATCGCCCGAACCCAGCCCGTTTTGTGCCTCTCCAGCCAGGTTAAAAAAGATGCATGAAGGACATCTCGTTCTCTAAGATCGGTGCTGACTTTAAAAGGGCTCGAGAGTAAAACTGTTGCTTCTTATTCAGATTTTACACATTGGTCACGGTGAGCCTAGTCAGTCTTATTAATACAGTCGGGCTACCGAATCGGTGGACGTCGGCGGAAACCCAGGGATGTATAAAGTTTCTTATTAAAGCAGGTCTAGACAGACACAACAAAGTGTACCAGATACAATAAAAACTTGAAGATTAACAGGCTACACTGTTAAAACTGAATTCACAGTTGCACCAAAGGCTGTAGAATTCGCACTCCCATAGAAGTTATCGTTTGCATTGAAAACGTTCGAACGAGCATAGAGAAAATGATCAATCCTGAGAATATTTTATCGTTTTCCATTCTACAATTTTCCAGGATTTCACCATTTCCTTTTTCTTTTGCCAAGCGGAAGGCAATAAATATTTCCAATTCATTTCTCAAGTCAAGGATAATCCTTTCTGAGTGCAAGATAGTGTATTCGACATACACACATGTGCATAGATGTAAACGATGTTGCGGGAACCTCCTCTTATATAAGTTCAAAATATATTCTATTTCCTGCAAGGCAGAAGCAGGAATATTATTCCAGTATTAGTTTAACGTACTGCCCCCATTCCATGATAACTATCACTCGGCTTGCCGGTAGCCGTAATATAATTCCATTGAAGAGTTTGCTCAGGTAATTTGGAGGGTATTTGTGTAGTGTTGCATTGTAAAGTACGTCTACGAGTACCAAATAGAAATGATGATGGAACTTCCTTTGATAAAAGTCCAATGAAAGTCTCGGATGTCATCAAATTCGATCCCTACTCATAAATTCTAATTAAAATCCTTGGAGACGTTACATCACAAGAAAACTTAGAAAATTTCTCAAGTGCTCAGAGACCGGATAGTAGGGCGAATCTTAAGATTGGCAAACTAAAGAAGCAGGGAAGGGTGGATAGCATGCACTTTGATCTCGATACGATTTATTTCATTTTAACACCACAAACGATGAGAAAGCGAGGTGGAAGGCTAAGGGGTGAAGTTCAAAAAGTCCTTGAAAGTTTTTAATGGTCATGTCTACGTGTAGTCCAGTCCTTATTGCCTAGTTGAAATTAAGAAATAAGGCAATCCCGTTTGAGTTCTTGGTTCAGGGAGCATTGCCTTTCATCTTCTGCGTTCCGAGAATAAAATTTCATTTAGTTGGTACTGCCCTTGTAATATTATATTCGATGCTCGACGGAGGAAGTTTGTAGAAAAATATTTTCACAAGGGAAATTCAAAGCGATTGTGTTCACGTTGCATGCATTTGAGTGTAAACAACATCGTGATTGAAGTGTTAACAAGTTTGCAGGAAAAAAGACAATTTAGAATTCGTCTCCTTGGAACGAAATGATAAAAGAATTCATTTTTGGTCCTAACGTTTCAATAGCCTTTCTCCTGGGAATTGAATTCCGCTACAATATTGCGTTTCAAAAAATAATATTCTCCACATGAAGGAATGGTTAATAATGATAATCGTTTGCGCGACAATCTAATTGGATCAGAACCTTGAATCCACCCGGATGCGGAGCCATGGAGCGTTTGGAAAATGAAAGTCAACCACTTTTGTTAAAGTTTAAAAACTTGAACCTCAAAAGAAGAATTGAATTTTATTGAAATTGGCAAATGATAAGAAATCCATGCAATCGATGAATCTGAAATTTTTCCATAAATTATTCCACCGAAGGGAGCACTAATGGCTTGTGCAAATTGCCCTACATATTTACATAATTCAGAGAGAATGGGGACGCAAAGGAATGGAAAAGGGATATTTCAATAGATTTTATGCAAACGTGCTACAATGTACGTTTTATATATGCGTGTGTATGGCGGTGTACCTTATCAAGGAAACTTAAATTATTCAAAACAGGCATCCGGGTTTTTGGAAGCAAAACAACCCGGCCATTGAAAAAATCTGCATTTCGTTTTGAATTGGTTATTGAAAAGCAATCATAAGGAAATATTGTTAAAACATCCTTAGGACCATTATTATAGAGGGAGTTTAATGAGCGTAGCACGATGGGGAATTTTTTAACCACCAAAATGCAATGTCCATGAAAAACGGTGCCCAACGTATGGTCTGCATTCTAAGACTCTGGGGTCACGAATGCTCTACTGACTAAGCTAACACACCCGACGTGTTCTGGTAGAAGAGTGAAGAAATCATGAAGCGGCTGATTATGATATGCTAGACACATTGGGACTACCTAGTGGCATCCACGTACTTCCCGTACGATCCGCAGGCCAAACCACCCACTACGAAAATAGAGAATTGAACGAACTGTATGATCTACAGATAATGGTTAGTACAGATACATAGCGTATATACATCGGTAAAATTAACCCTCGCGAAAATTCAGTTGGGGACCGTAAAGGATGTTATTACAACCAAACATAACACATGGTGGCGGTGGGCGGGATTCATAAAGTAATCGAAACCTTTCATAAAAATGGCTTTAGACTGGAAAAGGCAAACTTGGTGGAATCTCAATCTGACTAATCTGCGAACAATAAAAAAGTTGCCCCCGTCTAATAGAGCAGGGAGGATAGTTTAGTGGGACGAATACAATCGAACACTCTCCCAATATATAAGTTTGGAGCAAGATAGATAAATTACTGCTTCGCATATCGTGACCTCGATTGTAATTTTGAGTAAGGTGAAATGGGTGGTAAAATCATTTCAACTTAACAAATTATAGCGTGGAATGGCAGCTATATAGAAAAAACCTTGAGGCCAGTTATAGTGGCTTCCTATCATAACAAAGAACCAAGGCGCAACGCAACCCAAGCCTAAACTTTGAAACTAGCTAATCTGAACTAATTCCATGCCAACATTTTGGTTGAGATGATTGAAAAACACATGAGGAGTAGAGGGGGAATAATAATCTTTCGTTCTGTATCTGAACTAGAAAGCCTATCCACCCTCTATGAAGCAGCTTTGCATCAGTTAGCATCAAGGATTAATAGTCCCAACAGCTGGTATTGCTGAGTCTTACTAAACAGACCGGACAAAGTAGAATATGCTATTCTGGATACGAAATTTAAGTGGGGAATCCTCTTTCAATAGAGGATCATTGAAGAGAATAGTAAAAGTGATATTTTTGAAAATACATACATTTGATGAAACTGATAACACCCACCGAAGGATATGAGGACCTACTTCACTGTAACGAGTTCAACGCTAACAAGACTGGGTGGGTATTATGCCTCGAAGATAAAATCCTGTTCTCGGAGAGAGGGCAGCGAGTAGACAGCAGACTTCGTTGTCGCTTCAGTACTGAAGGGAATAAACTGTAACGAGATGTTGACTGGAGGCAGCACGGCTGGAAAACGTAGAGATGTACAACGCACGATGTCATATTTTGTTAAATAATTCGACTACGGGGATAATATCCACTTGCTCTTTTAGCGAGTTAAGAAAAGTGATCACCACTATTACTCATGTCATCGGGGTACTCTGTTCTGAAGAATGAAGAGCTTCACTGACAAAAGGGTCAGACGCCTGTGGAAATGTTGATCAGAAGACAAATGTGGCAATGAGAAACGACGACAACTCCATTGCGGTTAAGCCATTGATGGATTCATTTTAGATATACCCTCGACCTAAGATTGGGTGCATGTCTCAGAGTAAAATTAGCTAACCGAAACCGCTTAGAAAAACGGATACTCTACCTTAATTTTCTGCTTCTTCGTTCGACCAAACCCTCCTTTCTTCGCGCGCTCCTGCTGTTTCAAGTTCCGGCAGAATCCTTTTACGGAGTTCCCCGCGCATCAGTTTACCTATGGGTTCAGTATTTTTTCCACGATGTTCTGAAGGCTTTTACTGATTTCTAGAAATTTCCTAACTCCTACTCTCAGATCGAAATCGTGTAAAGCAGAACGTGGCAGGCTTCATGTCCCCAAGTGTAACACCCCATTCGGGGAAAAAAGGATAATCATCCAACCTGAGTCGGTGTAACTACTTTCTGTCACCACTATGTTCGAACGGAAATTGGGTTTAGCAGAACCCCTACCAGTCATTTTACCGTTAATGCCACTTTTATCCCACTCCGATGCCCACCTTGCCGCCTTTCGGTATTCTGTGTTCTTTTCAAGTAAACTTATTCTCATTTTCGCATGCAGACAGCGTACCTCATTTGCCGGAAACTTTCAGGGAATAATACACACTACCTCGCCTGAGATTGCCTTAAAAATACTGCACATCCTTAGCCCCACTAAGCGGTAAATTATGTTTACCTACCTCCGATTGCTCTCCCACACTAATGCTTCCTTCCAGAGCGGTGCTGGTTATAATAGTGTAGCGCGAACTATTTCGGTCACAAGTAATTTGCCACTGTACCTTGAGTTTCCAATATCAGGTTTCTTCCAGGCAAACGATACGCTGAAATTTTTCTCATTGATCTTCAAGTCGATCATCACCCCCACGTATAAAATAACCGGCTTTGAAGTAGTGATGTAACCACCAACACTTTTTTCCGGTTGGTAATAAAGACCGGCTCTGCCTTTTGTTCCGTAAGGTCAAGCTGAACCATCTCCACCCACACCTTTATTCCGCCGATGGTTTCATCAGCATACACATCTTCAGCTTGTCTCGCGACGGCAATAACAACTAGATCATCTAGGAAAGCGATTATGGCTACCTCTGTCACGAGAAAAACAAGGGTCCCATTGTACATCGCATTCCATAGAAGAAGACTCAACACTATCCATCTGTCTGTCTGCCACACGGAATTTGCTCGGAAACGGCGTCGTAATCGTCATGAAATTTGGTGAGAACATGCGGTCTATGAAACCTTCCACATCCAACTGACATTGGTGTTGGGTTTAAGGGATGGTTTTTTATATATGTGAAAGCAAGGTGTAATTTTTCCATTCCCAGAATATGGTCATGTACCCGACATGAAAGAGCTCAACTAGTTCTAATATTGGGTGAAACGCAGGGGATTGAGGACTCAAAACGCGTACACCAAAAAGTGAAACAGATCTCGTTATCACAGCCTATCCAATCCAATCGAAAAATTTGAAAAAAATCGCAATGGTGCATTTATACGAAATCTAGACCCCAAAATACAACCCATTTCGACATCTGCTCTGTTAAAGTTAATAATGGCACACTATCATATTTCAGAAATTTACCCGAGCACCCCGCTCAAGTTTATCATTAAACAAACAAGTGGATGTGGATCCCTGAAAACTTAAGTTAAGGGATAATTTCCAACCGGTAAAATATTGGTGAAACTTATCCGAATAGGAATTCAGAGAACAAGCTTTGCTAAGGGGATATGGATGAAGTTATCCGCGTATTGGGATTTCCAGGAATCAGTTATAAGCGGTTTTCGAAAGCCGAAGGTTGTAACCGTGAGATTAGCCCCAATCCAAGGCACTACAAGAACTACAACTAATGAGCTCCCATTAGATCACTCATCAATATATCTTCACCGTTTGCATAGAACCGTCCCTGGTTCTGGTCTACTCAATGCTTCTACTATATATGGCTACTAAGGAATGAGCTAGTGAGGAAAAAAAATAAAAATATTCAAGAATGCGTAAGCATACTCACGGGATGAACATAAATGAAACTGGAAAACTACGAAAAGTATAAAAAAGATCGTAAATTCTGAAATTTCTATCAAAGAGTAGAAGAAAACTGGATAATAACGAATTAAGGTAAAGCAGAGTAGTCGGAGAAGCTAACACAAAGAGAACCTCTTCATGATCAACGGCGCAACAACCGGTAATCGGTCTAGACCTGCCTTGGTAATGAACTCCGGACACCCTGATTTTGCGCCGAGGTCCACCAAACAAGTATTCGATACCCCTAAAAGCTGTCTGAAGCCCTGATCTGCGCCATCCCTTCATCTCAGGCAGGGTCTACCTCGTCTTCTTTTTCTACCATAGACCCTTATAGACTTTCTGGGCTGGATTATCCTCATCCATATGGACCCGTCCACTGCAGCCTGTTGAGGTGGATTTTATCCACAACCTGACGGTCATGGTATCGCTCATAGATTTCGTCGTTATGTAGGCTACGGAATCGTCCATCCTCATCTAGGGGGCCGAACATTTTTCGGAGGATGCTTCTCTCGAACGCAGCCAAGCGTCGCAATTCTTCTTGCTAAGAAACTAAGTCTCCGAGGAATACATGAGGACTGGCAAGATCATTGTCTTGTACAGTAAGAGCTTTGACCCTATGGTGAGACGTTTCGAGCGGAACAGTTTTTGTAAGCTGAAATAGGCTCTGTTGGCTGACAACAATCATGCGCGGATTTCATCATCGTAGCTGTTATCGGTTGTGATTTTCGACTTTAGATAGGAGAACTTATCAACGGTCTCAAAGTTATAACCTTCTATCATCATTCTTCCCGTTTGACCAGTGCGGTTTGATGTTGTTGGTTGGTTGGTTTTCGGTACTGACGTTGCCACCATATATTTTGCCTTGCCTTCATTGATGTGCAGCCCAAGATCTCGCTCCACTCAGCGCCTGCTCGATCTGGATAAAGGCAGTTTGTGCCTCCCGGGTGGTTCTTCTTCCCATGATGTCGATATCGTCAGCATAGGCCAGTCGCACTTACGTCGGCATCACGGATCACTCTCTCAAGGGCCAGGTCAAAGAGGACGCATGATAGGGCATCCCCTTGTCGTAGACTGTTGTGTACATATTACAGCTCGATATCCCCCGTAGGGTTGAATTAACTAATGCTTGCGCGCGTGGTTGATGTGCAGCAAGATGAGTGCTATCATAAGACAGATCGTAGGATGCGATGATAGTAATTAAGTAATTAAGTGGTCATATTTGGCATCCTACTGGTGAGTTGCTATAGCCCAGTTCATCATATCGATAAATGTATTAAGTTCAGTTCAGTTAGTCAGATTTGTTGCACGAGCTAAGACAGGCAGCTGTCGTGGTGCTTGATGCACTAGGTGAACCAATCATTCAACTCGTGAAGCGATATAAGCATCTGTCGCCTTTGCACCTTATATCGAAGGATTAATTCTAGCCCCTTCCTTGTAGCCTCATGCCTTCATCATCGGTGCACCGGGGGCTAAAGCTTAGCTTCAATGATCTGCCGAGAAAACACAGGGAAAAACACGACTCTAGTTATGCTCTCTGGTTATGATGTGACACGTTTAAGTCGCTTAAAAACAGCGTACTCCGAAAAGATAGACAATCACCTTATCAGTGCTACAATCTAGAGGGAAGATCCACGGCAGATGGCATCGTCAATTGATGTTTTCCTTCCCTAAAATCTTTAGGAGTCTTTGGGATTTGGAGTTTTCCTGGCTCCAAGCGCGAGTCGGCAGTTTTTTGTGTTTTTTTTCAATATAGTTTAGTGTGTCTGTTTCGCTAGATTTCCGCGTGAATGCTTCTATTCTAGCTACCGTCCAATGGATCAAAAGGTGTGAATATAAATTAATGAAACACATTCACTGGAATTCAACGATGGAAGGATTCAAATGAATATAATTGAGAATTCATAAAAACAGGGGGCATACTGCACTTTAACCTTAGAAATGAAGGGGAAAAGTTTGAAAATATGAACCTTCATGAAAACTAGAAGAAAAACGAGGTTTTCCAAAATGGTATCTGATTACATTTCACCCAGAACGCAGGCCACCAAACACCTAATTAAATACATTTTGGCAAGCACTAAAAATAATACACCCCTCCCCCAACTACAACGGATACAAGTCATTTTCAACCCTCTCTTCACGAAATAGATACTAAATCATAGCCATGGAACCCATTTCAAATTTCATTGCAAGACTGACACTCAATAAATTCCAATATACGAATACAATACAATATCTCGAATTCCACCAGGTTTAATGTTACCCATGTCAATACAAAGCGTGCCTAATGCCTGGGTCAGTACGACACAAACCCTCGTTAGGAGCTACATAGACACCAGCAGTCGTCCTGTTCGATGCGAACAATAGTTTCTAATTACAGGTAATTGATTTTCCTTTTCACCGGGAGCTAATTTGACATAAATCAGATTTATTTATAAATCACCTGACGTTATTCAGGCCTTGGGGGAGAAAGCCTACCTTTTGTCCGACAACACCCACACTACTTTCTCAATGGCTAGCTGCAGGCATTATATCGTTTCTTTGTTATTATAGGTTTCCGGTCACTTGTTATGGTTTGTTCTTTTGGGTTACTTACTATAGTTTGTGATGATAGTTATAGTAGTGGAAATATCGGGTTTATTTGGTATTCTGATGACAACCATTATACGTATTATTAAACGGGAGTTCATACGTACATTGCAGAGACACATGAACTTTACAACAACGAAAGGTGCATACGAAACCAACTGACTCACTTTCAAAGTCAACATAAATCCTTAAAGGCAGTGCGTTGTCTGTATATCTCGTAAGGGCGAATGGTCATTTTATTTCGGTCTGGTCTTTCCCAATTCCAATTAACTCGTAGAGATACCCTTCTTTGAGAAGATCACGAATCGCTCTCGGCTGAACGAGTAGTGTCTTTTGGACTGCGGGCCCAAATGAAATTTGTTAGCTGTCCGTCTTTTGATTCGTCTCCCTCCCACTCCGTGAGACCGCATGAACTTGATGCCGAAAAATCAGATATTTCTAAGAAAAGGTGGAAATGTTTAAGGAATATTCTTTAAATATCAAATTGAGATAATGGAAGTTGCTGACAGATTCTATTTCAGCATAATCTGATAGAAAACGAGAACTGAAGATGGGTAGTGTTGAGGATTCTCCGGATCCCCATCATTGCGTACTCTTTGTTTTGTGACAAACGGATGAGAAAATAATATATATAGTAAATATGCTCGTATGTAATACATATATTTTTCTCCTACTTAACTCACTTTAACACCTCCATTACCCTCCTTTCAATCCACAATGCCCCATCGCAAACATCCAGTTATTTTAAAATATGAACTTGAAAATAATAACTTTCATTTTTGATTCAATTAGAAAAATTCTTTTACCTTTTAACTTCCTACGAAACCCTAGACTCCATTTAGATATTCCAAAATTGAAATTTACATTTTCTGACATTTCGGAAACGATCATTAACCTTTTCTTACTTATTACCAACGATTGTTTCTGGCTTAAGCGAAATATTGCGCATGCGGATGCTGAAAGGCTGTACAGCTGTTGAGTGAAAGCCAGCTCGAAAAAAGTCGGCTGAACCGTTACTGAGCATTTGGATTATATCGCAAATGCGAACTATTCACACTTCACTGAATTCGCTTTACGAGCAGTTTCGATAGCAGGAAAGTATTAAATAGTGCCCCATTTTTAGGAAAGTTGTATTAATAACAATACTGAAAAGGCAATTAAAATGGTAAAAATTTGTGAGCCCGCAGGCTCCCAATTTCGAAACTTTCTTTTTACTGAAATATCAAAAACGCTTCAAATAAAAACGAATGTATTAACGACCGAAGGCTATTGTACTCGCGCATCAACTGACGTTTGGAATGTATATAGGCTCCTCAACAATGGTATCGAAGACTGAGGACTCTCATGCTGGCCTTCATCGCCGGCACTTCAAACGCTGTAATCTGGACACTACCCCTCTACTTTTCGCAGAAAGTTTGACGGAAGTAAGTATGAATCCGACGTTGGACGAATGCTTCCTCAATCCCAAGGAATTGATTTCGAATAGAATACTGAATATAAAATTCCGGTCCAGAATGAAGAACCTGTCAATCGTAAAATGTTATGCATCAAAAAAAAATTACCAATGTGTAGCGCGTAGACGCTTTTAATGAGTAATTGGCTAAAAGTGGTGTTACGATGCTGATGAACGATCTGCAAGACAAGGCGAGGTTAGAAGATTTCTGTAGTTTGCACTGCTTAGCCATTATGGCCACGCTGTCTGAGCATAGAGGCTGAGAAAAGGCTAGCGACGGTAAAGTCGTTAATGAAGAATAGGAACAGAGTGCCCGAATAGCGCCTTGTGGCACGTCAGAGGAGGGGAAATGTGAACGAGTATGCAGTATGCGGCAGGATCGGTTGGAAAGGTGAGAGACAAGCCATGTTACAAGTGATGTTTAAACGTTGGGACAGATGAATTTGGACAAAATTATCTTGCAATTTGCAGGGTCGAAGACTTTGGCAAAATCAGTGCAGATAGTACGCACCTCCTGCCGAGAACTTAGAAATTTGGCCACAAAGTTGATGAAGTCGAACAAGCTGGAAGCAGTGCATGCACGATTCATAAAGTGACCGGGCAGCCTGTTCCTGACATACCTTTGCAATATTTTGGAACAGGAGAAGAGGACCGAAATAAGATGCTGATTTTCAGAAAAGAGTGCGAACACCATTTTCTGAATGCAAATGAGCAGATTCTCCTCTTCTTTCGACAGGGGAGCAAAATGGTTAACTTCGAGGATCTTCTAGAAAGTAATGAAGAAAAATATTGATATATGTAAAACAAAAAAAAATGGACTGACCAATTTTAATAAAAAGAGGTTTGGGATAATAGCGTGCCCAGGGCCATCATTAGTCTCAAGGTTATCAATAAAGTACTCGATAAGATTCTTACTGAAGCAGGCTTAGATCGGATACCGGTTGTGTGATGAAGTGGGGCACAAGGATTAGCTGGCTACAGATTCAGCAAAGGTGGCAAACAAACCTGACGAACGTGATGAGCTCGAACTCCGAAATTGCGAGAAATCTTGGGAAGAGTAGCGTAATGGGCGTCGTGACAAAGTGAAATTTATTTCTAATCACAAAAGGATTTCCAGGTAGTAGCAAATATTTCATTAACGGTAAGCTCAACATTTACGATGATGAGAAGCTGAAAATGTGGTAGGAAGACTTCATAACAGTTCTCAACTATATAATATCCAAAAAGGGTATCCACTAATTGAAGGAGATTTGTGTTCTTCCTCCGTTGCACAGATAATTGATAAAATAATACCCAAACAGGAGGAAGGATATTCCAAAGGAAGTAATAATTATTAAAGACATATGACGCGCGAAATGTTACGTGTTGCATCGAGGAACAATTAATTATTGAGGAATTGGTACATAGCGAAGTAGGCCAGGTTTCCGTTCCATCACCGATGCTGTTTCTTTTCGTTTTCGGTGACGTTTCCCATGTTGCTTTGGCCGATACACGTGGAGACCTTCAATGGTGTCTTTCATTAAACACTTCGACTACGATGATATTTGTTTCGTCTCTCGCCGAGTCATGGACCTTATCCATACACCTCTGCTTTCGGAGTTGTGGCGAAATGAAGATACCGTGTTTTAAGAAGCGCAGCATAGTGAACGACCCCCTTAGTAGCCACAGTTACCGATTAGACACGGGCGCGGAGGTCTCGTTCCTCCCCGTTCCCAAACCCAGCCAGCTTCTCCATTAGCAGCAGAAATTACCGACAGCAAACTCTACGCACATCACAACCTACGGCACTTCTCCAAAAATACCGAAACATCTCTACCGAGCGTAATCTCTCTGAGCCAGTCAAGCATATGATATTCAGCACCACATCAACACTACTGGCTCACCAATCTTTTCAAAATTTCGCCCTCTACCACCCCAGAAGCTCCCCCTTCCTGGAAAGGAGTTTGAAGAGCTACTTAAGCAGGGAATGTCACCTCGAAACCCAATAGCGAATAGCGACCTTGTAGAGATTATAGGCGGCTAAATATTCAAACGATCCCGGACCGGTACTCAATTTCGCTTATCTAAGACTTTGCGCGTTTTTTAGCAAACCATCGTGGTTCTTCGACCTTGCACCTTTCAAAGACGGCAATTTGCACACCTTTTGTATTCGGTTCGCACGGATAACTTTTGACATGTGCAATACAGCGCAGAGATTCACCCATTCTATACTACGAACCTTGGACTTCCATTTCGTCTACTTGAATGACATTTTGGACGTATCTTCCACCGCGTCCGAGCATTTGGTACATCTCGAATGCATTTCGTAATGTTGAAAAATGCAGATTTTCCCAGCAGCATGTGAAATTTCTAGGCCCCTCCATCACCCCTAACGGCGTACAACCCGACCCAGACAAAGTGTAAGCGGATAACGATCTTTCCGCTGCCAAAGACAGTTAAAGACCTTATAAGGTTTTTGCGCATGGTAAACCTCTACCGTCGTTTTCTGCCCCAAGCCGCTCACCACTAGGCATTACTTAGCGCCCTCCTGTCTGATCCTAATACCATGGATTCGGGAGTGGTTGTGTGGTCTCCAGGAGCAACGACAGCTGGTAGTTGCCACACTTTTGGCATTTCTTGAACAAAGTGCACCCTTAGTAGTTTTCTTCGATGCCACAGACATTGCAGTAGCCGCTGCTTTTCACCACTTGGTGAACCAAAGCTGTCAACTGTTGAGTTTCTTCTCAAAACAATGGAATTACAGTGCCTACGATCGTGAATCACTAGCCGCGTATCTGAGCACCAGGTATTTCCGTGTTTCTCTTGAAAGCAAGCTATTCATTTTGTTCTCGGACCATTAGCCTCTAACTTTTGCCCTAAGGCAGAAACCCGACAAAGTGTCCCCTCCAAAAATTCGACACTTAATTTACATCTGCCAGTTTACATCTGACATTCAAGATGTTTCTGGTGAAAACAACTTAGCCGCTGATGCTTTGCCTCGGATCTCACAGATCAACATCTCAGCCGCAGACGATTTTTCGGTAATCGTGGAGGCCCAGAACAGTCAGACTCTAAATACATGTTTAAGGAAATTACCATATTCGGCTCCTCTTTCTCCATCTACCGCGAGATCTCCAAAAAGGAACCTAGGTCATATATTCTGACCATTTTCCGTGAGGAAATGTTTCGTTCGGTATACGATCTTGGGCGCCCCGGCATTCGGACAACGAATCCTCTAATCTACAGCGAATATCTCTAACCGTCTATGAGCAAGGAAGTGAACTCCGAGGAGGAATCAAGGGCACTGCCTAAATCAAGAAATGGTTTGCTTCAGTCTGTCTAAGGAAACCGTCTTGGGCTTGCACCGACGTCCAAATTGAACGTGCGATCCCCTGTCGAGGATCTTATAGAAACCCTCGTATGTTGGCTGCAGCAGCCACCGAGCGGCATCAACACTCATCAGAACATGGGAGCAGACTTCAAGCTCCTTCCATACGTCCAGTAGCATTTAAACTTTGCAAATTTTCTTTACAAAGAATTTGTTTCCAATTTCCGATAACACTGTTACCTAATGCTACTGACACTCTTAAGTGCTAGTTCCACCAAGGGAGAAATTGCCAAGGTAACTCAGATTTCATTTCCTTCTATACTACAGTAACCGGCTAACCAGAGTAGCTCCACCGCATCAAGTCTATAATAGAGTTCAAATAATTTCTAGATTCCTGATCAAATGTAGTTGCAAGCTCCGAAGCGCCTGTCCTTAAATTGCTCCCCAATCACCCAGGTTATAGCTGCTAGGAGCGCATCCACTAGGCATTACTACAAAAGCCCGTTTATTATCCTAGGGGAAAAATTTACTTCTCGTGGGTCTGGTGGTTCTGTTTTTGACCCATCGGTATAGGAGGCCTCGATACATCCCGATATATCTGATTCGATTCAATTTTCTCTGCGTTTCAGGGTAACTTTATATCTCTACCTTAACGATGGTTTGGGGTTTCGAGAATCAGAAGACCTTACAAAAACTGGATCCAGTTGTCCCAAGCTGCTGTCAGTACAGTGCTCAAAATATATACTCGTATATCCAAAATCTGGAAATTATGTCCCACATTTAGAGTTGCGCTGGTTATTGTATTCATTGCACCGGTAATACCCGGCAAAGATCCGCTGCCAGGGCCCATAAGTAGTGAAGTCTCTGCTTCATTATATTTGTCGAAAGAAGCTTCGTATCTAAAATAAGTCCCAGATATTAAACTTCTTCGGCGAGCTGAAGGGTTATTTTCCCCATCTCCGGAAAGCAAGGGCTTTTTAGTAAATATGGTTTTATTTGAATTTACTGAAAGGCCATGTCTGAGGCGCCAACTGTCAATGAAATCAACAACGGATTGTATATTTCTACAACCCGTTCCGAGGAAATGACCAACAACTAGCGCAGCCACCTTATCCGGATAACCTTGCATTATGCAGATTTTGCAGTTCGCATAGTTATGACTCTATAGAATGGGCATAGCACACCACTTCCGGGGCAGTCTTTCATTGCTTCTTTCGTCAGGTAGCGATAATTACTTCCTTAGATACACAGAAATCTCTGCGTTGACGTAGTTTAGAGTTAACTTCACTAAAGTATCATCGACAGCAAGCTCTACGGAGACATCACAGTTTTTGCAAAGGCACACATTGGGATACTTTGTTTTGACACAATTTCAATCAAAGGATTTCGCCGGGGTACAGGCCAGAAGTGTTGGTTAGAAGGAAGAAGAGGCAGTCAGTGAATAGGAAAAAATAGCGACAACTCCACTGCTGGCTATGCCATGCAATGGAATCCACTTTCCCAGGATAACTGACGAGTGGATCGCACCTGAGTCCCATGGCGCAGAATAGTGAACTAGGAGTACAAACTTATCAGGAAGCCGTGGAAGGGGCTGAAAGATATTTTAGTAAACAATCATCAAGAGCGTGTAGCCTTAATTTTTGTGATGAATGGTCATCATACAAATAATTAAAAGTTATAAGCCAAAAAATGTATGTCTAATGAAACGATTTTTATACCAGAAAAGCAACTAATTTTAAAGCCATTCGACTCTGTTTTTAAAGAAGAAAATACGCAAAAAAACCTGAAATATTGACTCGAAAATAAGAATGGAAGGTTGATGGAGTTTAATCAACATTTCCACTTTACCAACATAACTTTCAATGAAAATCCACCACAGCGTCATGACTTGCTACGCCTACTATAATTTTTCTTGACAAGCATCTTATTTTGTCTTCAGATGAATATCTCTTTTGCTGATCAGCTTTGCAATTTTCCCAACATTTGTGAATTTTTCCATTTTATTTGAGAAAGTTCTCAATTTTTCACTGAGAAGGGAGTATGCCATTTCAAAGAATTCCAACAGTTACGAGTCCTTCTAGGAATACGGAAGAGGCTTGTTTAATTTTCCTTTAAAATGGATGGAAAACTCTTCACTTGACCGAAAATTATCATCATTTTCTTTATATAAATTTTTTACTGCTCGGAAGTTTCGGAAAAAGAAAAATATTGTTATTTTTCTTTAAGGGGGTCATCCCGTGTGTCGGGTTGGAGAAATCGATTTTTTTTTTTTTGCATGAATTGTATCTATATATAGTGGAGAATATGTGGACAAAGGGATTTTCCGATATTCCGAGTCCTTCAGAAATTACAGGGTTAAACAGGTAAGGAGTTTGCAACCGCGGCTAGAGTACTCGATGAGAAAGAGCATCGAATCTTTTTTTACCTGGTAGTTTCTTACCTGAGCCTTGTAAATTTGAACATAGGTATAAATATAAAAAGATGGAAAACCAATCAATCGTCTAAACTTATTTGCTGTTTGGCATAAAAAGGATAATCCAGTCTAGAGTGAGCACTGAAAGGCGTTCAAGTTATACTCAGTTATATTTTGTTGTAACTATTGTGCTGTTTGTGCGCTCAGTGATTTTTTTAAATGGATCGTATCAAGGGAGATCGCTTTAACGTTTAACGTCATGCTCGCACTAAAAAATGAGTATTTCATGGGAATCGATAGTTATCAGAGAAGAAAAAGGACTTCGCATCAACATCAGTAAAGAAACTTTTAGCAAGCATGAACATGGATGTTCCAATTGCGACAAGTTTTGTATATTGTATATTGGATTTTGCTGGAGTTTCCTCCGGTATTTCTGCAAATTTCTGTAAATAATAAAATATACGTAGTAGTAAAAAAGGAATACGTAAGACATGTCGAGAAAAGAATGGGAACGCGGCTTAGAAATGCAAAGAAGAATCACAAAGGCATTGGTGGAAAAGGGGCTGGAAAACTTACTGATAAGGACCTCACTACATTTTCTGGGCTAGCTATTCGTCGACACACAAATTCGATAGAAGGAATGAAGCAAGAAATTTGGGCAACTTTCTTCCATAAACGTTCTACAGACGAAAATCCTCAGCATGAAAATTGTCCAGCAGGCGAGGACAGTTGGTGCAAATGGCTCAAAGCGGATGCTAAAGGAGAACTGGATAGTTTTCACCACGAGAAGGCACCTTTGACTGAAGGAGTTCAAACAGTCATCAAACCAATCTACGAAGATTTGTCACGAGATGATCTCTTGAACAGATGTTTAGGAGCAGAGACCCAGAATAACAATGAGTCGTTAAATGCATTGACCTGGATTTTCGCTTCTAAACACCTTCATTCTGGGGCCAAGGTCGTAGAAATAGCCACTTTTCTGGCTGTAATTATTTTCAATGAAAGATTCAATGGCATTCTCAAAATCCTAGTGACAATGGGATGTCAAGTTGGTCACATATGTCAGGTTTATGCGACCGCCGTAATGAAGCGCGAATTTGGCGGTCCGAACGACCATCGACTGACCTCGCTAAAAGAGCCACAATTGACACCAGAGAGCAACAATCGACCTTACAAGACTTTTTTGAAGAAACGGAGGGTGCTCTCTATGGACCAGGTATAGCAGATTAATGGTGGGCTAAAATTTTACTGTTGATAATGACATTTAAATTTTCAAATGCGTTTTTCTCGAAACTGCATCTTGAAAATCGGCTGCCACCATAGCTCAAAATCTATCCAACCAAATTCTTTGAAATTTTCACGGCTTCTTTAGTACATATTTCTACGGTCCGCAAACTAGGATAATTGCAATCGGACAGGTAGTTTTTTTTTTATTCATAAAACCAGCCGTAAAAAAACACCAAAATCCAAAAAATTAAGTTTAAAAGCCCACCAAAAATTTACCTTTTAATATTTTCCAATTATCCTAGTTTGCGGACCGTGGAATATTGTCCACATTAAAATGCCGTTTAGTTTTTTTTCCTCAGATGAACACAGCGCCCTCCAGCGTGGCAGCAGAAAAACACCTTTTTTTGGAGATGGGTGCATAAATTAACACCTATTCCGAAAATTAGCTACGAAATCAAGCTGAAAAATTTATCACATATACTAAAGATATCAATAAACATATGGTGAAAAAATCACGTTTCTATCTTTATCCAGTCCTTCAAAATAATTTTTCAAAAAAAGGCAAAAAAAACGGCCTTCACACGGGATGACCCCCTTAAGACTTGAGAAGCTTTCATGTTTCCAAGAGATCGATAATTTTTTTTTAAATACGAAATTGATAACCAAAAAAATACAAATTGATGGGGACGATGACGCAAGATGTGCCATTAGCACTGGTTTAGCTTTTGCATTACTTGGAGATTCTTTTCTAGGGGTGAGTGCAATTTTTCACTCAGGGAATTTTGAAGAGGATATACTTATCTGAACACGTAAAAATAAATAAAAAATAGCAATCAATTCTGCGTCTGACAGGAGTGGAGCATCCTACACAACGTTGCATCCAAACTTCAGTAAGCTTCATTAGTGGATAATATTGGTCATAATTACAAAATATCTTGAGAATCTCTTCTGAAGACGAAATTCCGGAACAGGAAAAGGGAAGAACACCCACTACCAGAAAACGTTATTAGCAAAATTATGTTTGCATTGGCATTGGGAATCACATCGTCACTTTGAAGTTCCCAGTTATTTGGGAGTAATAATAAGCGCAATGTTAAGTTTCAGTCAGCTCCTATGGGCATTGGTTACAATACATCAGTATGTTTCAGGCGAGCATGTTATTTGGGTCTGAGGGGATAAGAGGAAGTGGAGCTGATTTTTAACCGATCGAGAATTTCCCCTCAGGGGGAACACAATCCACAGTCCTGATTCCAACCATTGTCGTGGTCGTGTCGTCGATTTTATTGTCCATTGTCCATTGAATCAAAAAGTAAGGAACTTTGCAACGCGGTCTTGGTGTCGAATTCATTGATTTTCGAAGAAAAATTAAGCTTGGGAAACATTCGCAAATGTAATGTTTGAAACCTCAAATTATTAAACTGTAATTTTCAACTAACTGATCATTTTCACTTGCACTGAAGGAGTATTTGAAAAATTTACTCAAATAATATGTGGCTGCCACTCACCCCTTGGGGGGAATAGTGCGTCACGTGCTATCGTTCGTGGTTACCTGAAAAGAGCATCAGCTCCCCCCACGACTTTCTGAGATTCTCGCACTCATCTCTAATATTATGCGCCAAGTCCGATCAACTCGTCATCCATCTTTGGAGAGTTGCTTATACTGCATGGTGTATCCAGCAATGCAATTATCGCCCACCCTTAATTTGTGACCTATCCACTGCCACTTCCGCCTAGTACAGTGCGTACGAGAGCCGGGCCTGCGCGGCGGCCGAGTTCTTCGTTTGAGATTGTGTTAGGCCAGCTCACCCCGATGATACGAGGAAGATAGTTGTTTAAGAAGGCTTGGAACTTTCGAGCAAGAGTAGAGTTCACTTTCCATGTGCTACTCCCATATAGCAACACAGAAAGAAAACTAGCAAAGAATAGTCTCAACTAAATTTGGTTGGATTTTCAGATTTTAGACAGAGCAGTAAGAGCGGATCTAACATCTTTAATACGTCCATCAAAATCCAGTTCAGTGCCACCGTCGGCAAAAACCACGTTTTAAGATATACAAATTGATCGATTCAATCCCACAGATAGGGAGGATACGATGACCAGTCAGATTGACAAAATTGGTTCTGTTGATATTTATCTTCAGTCCAACTCTACTTGCCTCTCTTTCCAAATCCAGAGCCATTTGGCAAGTTCCATGACCCACTGAGAGAGCAAATAAATGCCATTAGCGTAGTCAAGATTTTACCTCGGTGCAACATGTCACATTTCGCGCCTGTCACTCTGATAATAAAATCGATAAAGACCAGATACAGCAAAGATCTAAACTCCACATACTGCTCTAAAATAGTCCGTAGGGTGCTCATGTGATCAATGCAGGAGGATCTGGAGCGGAAACCAGCCTGCTCTATCGATCGAATTTTCGAGAAGTCCTCTGAGGCACTAAAAACTGGTGCTCTTCTTTAGAATCATAATGATCGTCCCCTTCTTGCACTCTCTGGAAAAGGTTTGGTTTTCCCAAGAAGTAGCAGCGAAGTAGCGGATGTGCCGCAACTGGAGGTGCAGACTTTTTTGTTATTCGGTTTACACTTCTAAAATCATTGGATACTGTTGGCGCGGCGGACACTACGCTTAATTTCTTGAGATTTCGCTCGATATTAGAGTTCAAGCACGTTGCGGCCCTCATCGCCGGCAGCAGCCAATAGAGCCTTCAACCCCTAATGTTTATGAATCCGCTTCCACGATTCTGTAGTCAGCCAAATCTTATGACACTCCTTCACGACGTAGCTAGAGACCTGCGTAGCACACGTGAAAAGAGCATTTTTGATGATGGCTCAATGCTCATCGATATTCTCAGGCGGCTTACTCAGGGTATCTACCGTCCAGTCAGCAAGATAGCTCTCCCACTGTCGAGCAGCAGTTGGGTCATACATGGGGCCGATGCTGAACTCAGCGGATCGCAGCTCCCCGACCCTGCGAGAAGTGGCAGACGAAACACGCAAACAAACGTAAGTGACCATCAAATGGTGATGCCTTTCGAGGCCGATGTCAGTGCCTCTCTTGTTATGCACACCCAATTCACCTTATGGCAGGCTCTGTGCGCGAACAATGTACCACCAGGTGCAGAGGTAGAAGCTGCAGAAATCCAAGAACCTTCCACCATTATCGTGTCGGTTGCCAAGACCGTGTTTTTCATCACATGTCCGAGCACGGTATTGTCAGAGACCACCTTGACACTCAGATAACCCATCACGATCACAATGTTACCTTTAGGAAGCCTCCCCTGAACTGCGTGCAATTGATCGTAGAAAGCATCCTTCTCCATTATGTGTGAAGTCTCCGTTGGTGCATAGCATTGTACAATTGTGATGCTCCTTAACCTGAACCGGAATCTTACAGTTAAAAGTCTGTCAGAAACCGGCTCCCAGGTCAAGAGAGCGCGCTTTTCGGTAACCATCAAAAGCAATCTGACACCGAATTCGTGTCTGCTAGCGAACATTCTGAGGATCCTCACTATCGCTGCCGAGGAGCCTGCACACGTTAAGGAAAATCACTCTTCGATAACCTAGGGTGGTAATCGTGAGGTCAGTCGCTATCCGAAGCTAAATGTTTCAATAGCAATAAAGTTTAAAAATTTGCAGGCTGCCAGCTCGTAAATTTCTATCCCTTTTAGTCGCCTCTTACGACAAGCAAGTAAGACTTTCAGCGTACTCTAAAGCCCCAACTCATATTGTGAATCACATGAAAGACTGAAATCATCCCGAACGACATGCGGGATGCCACAAGAGACCGTCCTAAACTCTTTCTTGTGGATAATTATGTATAGCGGAGTACTGACGCTAGATCTCCCTACTGATGTGGCCTCAATTGGTTTCGCGGACGACATTGGAGTGACGGTTGTTGCAGACCTTCTCGAAGAAGTCGAGCCTTATGGGAGTGAAACAGTTTATGACATTGTATCCTAGTTAGAGAACGTTTGTCTATCGTTCGCAGGACATAAAACGGAAGTAGTATTAACCACCATGCGCAAAAAAGTACACGTCTATGAAGATCAAGATGGGAAAATAAACAATACATTTCCAACCTTCACTCAAGTATTTAAGAGTAATAATCGCCAGGAGCTAAACTTCAAATCACATGCGGAGAATGCAGCAACCAAGACATATAATACTGAGGCACTGATAGCTAGAATGCTACCAAATACAGGTGGCCCAAAGTCAAGCCGTCCGATCCTTGTTTCAAAGGTGGTCAGATGCTATATTCAGCCCCAGTGTGGGCAGAGGCACTAGAAAATAATGCATGCAAGAGAAGAACTTTAGCTGTGTAACGCATAAGTGCACTTCAAACATGCTGCACTTATAGAACAATATCAAAGCAAGTGCGTGATAGCAGGAATAATCCCGATTGATATTCTGGCGAAAGAAGGACAACGCCTTTCCGATCGAAAGCCCCTCTTCGGAGAATCTCCTACACCTCGGTGGTAATCTGCGCGAAATGAAACGATCACGGAATATATCGCAGGAAAGGTGGAACATGTCAGGAAAAGGCAGCTGGACCCACAGAATTATATAATATATTCGGAGATGGATCAAGCGATAATACAGCGAAGTACGTTTGGACCTAATACAGCTTTCGAGCGGACACCAGGGTTATCTCTATTGGTTTTTGCATGGCGAATCGCCTTATTGCCCAAAACGCCCGGAACACATTTTATGTCAATGGTCGATATTCACAGCTCAGAGGGCTGTATTGGAGGTTATAACCGCGGAATACGAACACAAGTGCCGGATAAACTCTGATCCAACCCCGTGCCGTAATACCATGGGAGTCCCGGAGGGAGAGTGGAAGGAAAAGAAGTTATTTTTAGTGAGTAAGCATCCCGCATGACCGTCTAGCGTGTAGCGGTAACTTCGAAGCTTTCCACCTTTCACTGGAGAAAAAAGGGGGAGACATACAGTCATACAGTAAGCCAAGTAAAAAGGACCTATTCTCCAGTACGGTTGTGAGGCATGGGTCGAAGAAATCTGTTGCCTCATTCGAACTCAAAATTCTACGTTTACGCCAGATGGGACAATTTGAAACTTTGTAATCGTCAGTTTGATTTCCTCTACCATTATCTAACAAGGAGCAAACACTAATGCAAATCTGAAGGACGTTGACCGGTACTTCATCCAAACAATGCGAAGATACAATGGACAAGACCATCAATAAATTTTTCCACTCGATATTCTTGAAAAGTGGAGCCGATTTGGCCTCTCATCACAGAAACAATCTTTTATTTGATACCACGGCTATGATAACTAGGAAAATGTTGCAATCCTTGCAAACCTTCTCCCAATAAACTGCAGCAGACAATACCCCAATTACTTTATTTAGAGCAGAATTTACATCAGTAATTTTGATTGGAAATGCATATAACCCAACATTAAATGTCGTCAAAAGATATTTTAAAATTTCGTTAAGTTCACTGTGTATTTTTTACAAAACGGTCAAAATCTTTCATTTTCTCCAATGAAATCCGCAAATAAGTCAATAGGAAATGCCACAGTATCTCTTTCAATTTATTTAAGTTGAATAGTCATTAGGTCATTTCCGTTAATGAATGATTACCATAAATTTCCATCATTATAAGATTTTGCATATGGCGTTATCAGAAAAGTCACAACACCTTTTACTATTAGGTTTTTACCGTAATAGTCACACTTTACCATTTCTTTAAATTTATATTATTATTTTAGGTTTCTTTTAGTTCTATCAAATTATTTTGATGCTTCATATGGCTCCAGCTCAAACATTTAAGAAAAGAGGTAAAAAGGATTCCTTTTCGGACTCCATGAAAAGCCAGCCAATAATGGGAAAATCTACAAACTGAAAATGTCCATGGGCTCATTCCCGGAATTGTCTGTCTCCGGGAAATTGCCAAGAATAGAAATAATTTCCCAGAAATCATTACAGCCATGAACAATCGCACGGTAAAGAAAATAGGCCTTGAAGGGAAAAACCCTCATGTAGAAAAATGGTAAAGAATTCAGGGGAATATTTGGCAAAGTATATATGAGGAAGTTTCTTTTTCAACGTAAAAGCGCTATTTACGAACGTACTTTTAAAGGAACTTGTAAGTTGTTCGGAATTTTATTTGAATTTTGAAGCGCAAGTAGGAGCTCATTGCAAAGCATTTAAATGAAGTAGAAAGGTCAAATTGAAGCACTTGAACTTTCCAACAACATGCATGACCGAATGATACAAATAAGTATTCAACAGACCAGCCCCTATGCCACGAACCATAAACCGAAAAATTATGGTCATAGTACATTGGATTTATAGCCCCGGAGAATAGAGAAAGGAAGAGGGAAGGCAAAATACGCATCCTGCACGTAAATATTATAAAAAAAAAATCGAATAAATAACTATATCTCAACCACATCGACAAATCCTGTAAAGCATCGCATAAATAAGTCGGGAAACCGGAAGCTGGACGCTTCAAATACGAAAGGTTTTGTGTATTTCTTAGTACGTAGCACGTAATATATGCATATATTATGTGAGACTATCCATTTTCGTATGATATCGACATTGATAGTCTTGAATTTGCAAAAAGGTGACAACTTTGACGAATTATAACTTTGTTAGTAATAGTACGATTTCCACGAACTGGGGGGATCATGCTCTATGTTATACCCTATATTGTTGCGAAAATTTCGTGGTGCTAGCATGAACTTAAGGGGGGGTTTTACAGCTAATTACCAAAAATTATAGTAATATAGTATTATTAACTTTATTTGTACAGACATCAGTATGGAAGGTATTTCGAAGCCCAGGCACCATATAGTGGCAGCCTCCTAATTTTTTTCAGATTTTTCGGCTAGGTAGTTTCTGAGAAGGGCCCCCTTAAAGGAATGATCAATTTCAACTCCTCGCACTCCCCACCTTTCCAACAAATATGAAAACTAAGACCGGCTTCGAAAAGTACTAACCGAGACCTTTAATTTGATACCCAATATGACTATATTTGAAGAAAAAAAATGTACACCCCCCTTTTGCATGTATAAAGACCTCTCCTTAAACTCGTCGAAGCCAGGTAAACTATTGGGAGACTCCTCTTCATATCGACCGATATGTTTGGTCAATAGCATTGGTAAACTATTTGAACGAGTATTATACAACAGGCTGCTCGCTGTTGCGGAAAAGGAAGGAGACCTATCCGACAAGCAATTCGGGTTTCGTAAGAGGAGATCAATCATCGATGCAATCAACATGGTGACTGGCCTAGCTCGCGCTGCAATACAAGATGACAAATGCTGCGCAGTGGTGACACTCGATGTAAAAAATGCATTCAACACTGCAAAGTGGACGAAAATCGTAGAGACTCTAACCAAACTACAGGCTCCAAAGTACATTGTACGCATCGTTGCTGCATTTCTTCTCGGAAGAAGATTATATTGCCACTCGGACAATGGAGAGAAATTATTCCCAATGACGTGCGACGTACCACAAGGGTCTGTCTTAGGTCCGTTACTGTGGTTAATTATGTACAATGGAGTGCTGACGCTACGCCTTCCTAACGGCGTGACTACTATTGGCTTTGCGGACGATATCGGGGTAACAATAGTGGCAAAACGCTTAGACGAGATCGCAATCTATGCAAATGAAGCGATATGGGAGATCAATTCCTGGTTGAAAAAGTCCGGTTTATGAGTTGCTGAACATAAAACGGAGCTAGTGCTAACCAGCAAAAGAAGGAAAGACACGACCGTGAAAATTAAAGTTGATGAAAAAACAATTTACTCCCAAGAGTCGCTTAAATATTTGGGAGTAAAGATTGACAAAAGACTCAACTTTAAAAAACACATTGAGTGTGCTGCAACTAAAGCATCTTCCATCGCTGTAACGATCTCGAGGATACTACCGAACATTGGTGGACCAAGACAAAGTTGACGTCGTCTTATTTCAAGGGTAGTTAGTTCCGTGCTACTCTACGCAGCTCCAGTTTGGGAAACCGTTCTGGAAAACAAATCAAACTGCGGAAACTAGGAAGGGCGTATCGACTAAGTGCACTCTGGGTATGCAGTGCTTATCGAACAACATCAGGAGAAGCAGCATACGTACTGGCAGGGACAATCCCCATAGACATCTTCGCGGATGAAGGTCCGCGTCTATACGACAAAATGTAGGCACGGTGAACTAAGCTACGAGCTAACACATTTTTCAAGTGGACATGGAGGTTATCGGGCTTATCTATATCGATTTGGACACGACGAGTCACCATGCTGCCCAAGATGTGGTAACGTGGCTGAGAATGCAGAGCATGTTGTATTTGCCCAAGGTTTACAGCACACCGAACTAGGAGGCGATCGCAGACAGGCGCTTAACGCCTGGAAATATAGCGGAGCTTATGTTAGAATCAACGGAGGCTTGGAATCAAGTGGTAATTGAACTGAAAATGATTCATCAACAGCTAAGGCATGAAGAACTGCGAAGAAAGCAAGAAAGGGAGCGAACAATAATGCGCCGCAGTTAAGAACTGATCTAGCCCCGCGATGCAGTGCTTATACCAGTCCCGTGGGGAGAGTGGAAGAAGAAGGAGGTGGTTTTAGTGGGTAGGAGTCACACGTAACTGTATGGAAGGAGCCAGCAGTAGGTTTTGAACCTTTCCACCTTCCAACGATGAAAAAAAAAGACAGACGAACAGACAGACAGACAGTAAACCGATTTTAATAAGGTCTTGTGTAAACACAAAACCTTAAAAAGAGGGTAATTATAACAGCGGCTCTACTATGCGAAATCTGAAACAAAACTGCAATAAATAGATAGTTTCATCGAAAAGTCCCCTAAATCTGACAGAATCACTCCAGGTTACTGCTGAGATTGATATTAGCTTAAAGATTAGAATTCGCTATATTGAGGGTGAATCGTACTTATGATCAGATTAGACCGGTCGTATGAAAGCAGTTTGGCAGAAAAAGAAAAAAAGTCGGGAAACCGGAAGCTTGACGCTTCAGGTATAAAAGGTTTTGTGTTTCCCTATGTGAGGAGCATAACGTAGATCTCCATTGGCTTATAGCATTGACCCGAGATATTGAAATCGTTCAGTTCTGGGCAGGTTACAGCCATTGCCAGAACTGAGCGATTTAAATATCTCGAAGGGCAGGTTGCCGACATTGCCAAAACTCAGCGATTTAAATATCTCGAGGGGCAGGTTACTGCCATTGCCAGAACTCAACGATTTAAATCTCTCGAGTCAATGCTATCTGCCAATGGAGAACTGCGTAATGAAATTATTTCACACATTAACGCAACCTGGATGAAGTGGCATTCCCCAACTGGTGTTCTTAGTAGTATATTTCGAAAGGACGAATACCGACGAGAATAAATCAGATAAAGATTTTGGACGAATCATACAAGCAACACCCAATACGCCTAAGACACAATTGACAAGATGATATCTGATAATTCAATTCCAAGTCATATGAAGTGATAAACTATCGGTATCAGGCGTAAGATTAAAAAAAATGTCCCCGTGTCGAAACCGCCAGTTGGGATGTTATATTCCTCCCTCAAATTTTGAACGACTTTATTGCATACAAAGTTAAAAAGTAATAGTTCCAAGAGAGTGTTCCTTTACTTAACGTAGCACGTAATACTAGGCTACAAGCTTAAAATTCCAGATAAATTCTCAGTGAAATTTGTGAAATCACCCCCAATAGGCGATTTCCATTCTAGCCAGGGGAAAAGTTGCTCACTTATGTATATACATAATTCACGGTCATAACGTGTTCTATGAATTATGTAAGTGGAGTTGGAATTATATGACGGCTGACAGCGGTCGTTCTCTTCGTAGTATCACGGGGAGATAGTACCCAAAGGCAACACCACCTGTTCGCATTGAACCACTCTTTCTTCTGGCATTATAATAATGAAAAAATCGAAAGTGGCAGCTTTTCTTATCCAAGTACAGCAAAAGTGTGCATTTGAAAAATTAATTAAAATTTCGAGAACCGCTTTAAGTAGCTGTATGTGAAAAGGAATGTTGTCCTAAGGCCAAAGGTGGTTCAACCGAATATCGATTACTATTCATAAGAAAATAATTTATATTTTAATTTATTTAACAATACACGTGGCGGCTAAGGGTGTTGAATTATTTTGGTCGTGGCATGTACATACATATGCCGATTCCATGAAAAAGTGCGTTATACTACCCACCAGTTCCGAATAATGCGCTCCAAGCAAAATGGTTTAAAAGTTTTCAATACAGTACTGATCATTTCATAATATCTATTCAGATTGCTTTAAAGTTATCTTTTTAATATTTCCCTCAACTTCCCAAGTAGAAAATATGAGAAAGGAGGATTTTCATCACTTTTAAAAGTGTTTTTTCTCCAACCTGCCACAGCGCTCTTAGTCCAAAGTTCTACGCAGTATCTTCAGTGCACCCTTGTATTTCCGCAATGATGACCTCCGTAAAGATTTGAGAATTAGAACATTAAAGGAAAAACTGTGGGCTCCGCTTAACCAAATTGAAGAGCCAAGAGAGTAATGGGTAAGAGAATTTTCTTTCACAAAGACTTAGAAAGGCTAAAAAGAGTAGACCTCCTGGACCTAAAGAACAAATTAAAAATTTTGGCTTCCCTTTTACGGAACCAAATGATCACAGCCTAATTTCTGCTCAAAATGCCGGGAAACCAAAAGCCCAGCGCTTTAGATATAAAGTTTTCTTTAAATTTTTTTCGTTTGAGAATATGTGGGTGCACGATGGTTCCATTTGTATGATATATAACTGGTAGTGTATATACGCTCAATATACCCGACATTTAATTCGATCGGGGATCGAGGTGGGTTAAGATTCCTTTACTTTAGTTTAAGGGGTTCTCAAGCCGCCGAGAGGGGCTCTCTGAAACGGAGTGGCGGCTTCTTAACCAGAACAAAAATCTGATAAAAGGGGGCGATTCTGGTTAGCCCCAGGCATCGTCTCAGAATACAAGTAGATATTGAGTTAAACTTATTTTGGAAGCATCTGGGCGGATTCAAGGTGGACGTAGCTGTATACTATAAGATAGACCTTATCGCCGATCTATATATTGTTGAATTTGTTGAAACGTCAATGACCAGGGGGTGACCCTGCTTATCTTAAAGGATATAGATTGGGATTTAGTTATATTGATTGGTAGGGCCAAAAGATTAACCTATCTTTGCAGACATTTGAAGGTCGACCATTGCATTCTTTGCATCTAGCACCACAACCAAACCTTCCGACTCCTCCCCTTAGCTACCGAGATGTAAAACAGAACATCATGAATGCAAGCAAACGTAGATTTTCCTGCAGAATAGACGTAACAGTTGAATTGTTGATACAATCATCGAATTTAATAGTTTGCGAACATATTAATGAGGGCAATATGGCAGAATTAGAAGGAGTAAGTCCATAACCGAGCCCAATTGCTTTGATATTGACGATAGTTTGTAAAATGTGGGCATACCAGTATTAAAGAAGGTAAACGAAGAATCGAGAACGGCAGCCTCTAGATATCTGCCCTTGCCTTTGCTGTGGTAATTACCCAGATTGGTGGGTCTGGCATACAGATCCCCCGTGATGAGAACACTGTCATATCTTTTACAAAAAGTGCCGAGTTTCCCAACAGCCTTATTTCTAAGCCGGTCTAATTGAATGTTTTCGTTATGTTATGTTTCGTAGCAGTTTCATTCAGCATTAGCAATATTTTGCTGATTTCCCTCTGGTACTTCCATGCCACCGCATAAACCGGAGAGATTGGTTTGAAAACATTGGGCAGTGTTGTTGCAGGGGCTTCTCCTGGGTAAAGCCCGGACTTTTTCTTTTCACGATATTGCTAAAATTAGCTGAGCCTCGGGCAATCCAATTTGAATTAGGAGTGGTACTCGAAACATGGACCTTGTAAAATTTGTGTATGTGGCCCGGTCTATCACAGTTGAAACACTGCGACGCCCTTAACTTGAAATAGGCAACCTCCATTCTAGTGTAGACAAAAAAGATATGTCCAAGTCATTTTCTAGAAAAGTTACCCCAGACAGTGTTCGAGGGCACTCTAACACCACCCGGCTTAGGACTTTTAAGAGATAGTCTTTCAGCATTTACGATTTTAACCGACGATTCAGTATCCGCAATCGTCTCCATGTTATAACAGAGATTTATATTTCTGATCACGCCATACCTGTAAACACATCTAAAAGGTATGAATGTTTTAATATCAAGGATGTCAAATGGGCATCCTGGACCAGCCTGTTGGCCCTAATAGGGTCCTTGAAAAGGAGTTTCACACTCCTCCAACTAGCTTGTACAGAGTGGAGTACATTCTGAATTTTGAGAGACGGGTTGCAAAGTGATACAAGAGGAGGGTTGGGGGATACAAGACAAGAAAAGACAATTTTGAGCTACTGTACCTTTATCAATGATAGTACGATTTTGATGAAATTTGGGGGTATCATGCTTCATACGACAGTTTGTCTACTGCGAATTTTTATAACTCTAGCATAAACTTAAGGGGGTTTCTAGCCTATTTCCTAAAAACATAGTAATTTAGTTTCTGAAAATGGGTTAGTTAAAGATATCATCACTTTTCCCGCACTCCCCGCCTCTTCAGAAAAATTCAAAACTAAGACTGGCCTCGAAAAGTACTAGACGAGACTTTTCCTTTGATCCCTAACATGATTATATTTGGGTAAAAAAAGTTTTACATCCCCCTTTTGCTTATAAATTAAATTCAACAAAGAGGTAACTACATGTATGGGATTTCACAATTCCTACCAAATTTCGTGTCAAAGTGTTCTAATCACCACACATTTCTTTTATCGGCTAATAATTAAAGGAAAATATATACAAATACTTATTTCCGGGACCAACTATCCCCCCCTCCCTTCATAAAAATCAATACGATTTGGGCTTTTAAAGCTATTTCTGTAATTATTGTAATTGTGTTTTTTTCTAGTTTTTCCTAAAAGTTCAACCAAGGTAGAAAAGTTGTTGCCCATACCCATGTTTAGCCTTTCTTCCAGAGGAATTTTCGGAAAGTCTTTTGGGTCTAGTTTCCTAAGGATCCAACAGAATAGAAAACATGTACGAATTTAAAATCTGAATTTTGCTCTCCTTTTTCAAACTGGGGCTCACAAAAATCTCATCAAACAGGTTATAAAAAACAAGTACGATACATTTCCAACAGCAAAAGGTAAAACTATCGGGGAGCAGAGTATTTGACTCCCGAATGTACAAAGTTTTTAGAAGCGAGGAGTTTATCGCCACTGGCATCGGTGACATGTATCGTAAGACTTGTACTTCCTAACCTCTCCACCTCAAAGGACAGAAAATTGTCAATGTCAGCATTGATCATTGCTGGCTAGTATATTTCGGATTGATGTTGGTTGACGCTTTCAACGCTTTCTAATCAGCATATGGAAGGTGCAAAGAAGCACTGTGCGAGTTAAAACTTCCGGTCAAAATTAGCACGAAGATACCAAATTGGTGTTAATGAAAGGAATAATAAGGAATGAAATCGATTCCGATAATGAAATATTATGCTGGCAGACACACCGCCTATTTTCGAGTAGCTGGTCTTGTGAACTGTTCTAAAACTAAATAATTGACTGCGACTATGGTATCAATAAATCTTGAGATTCGTTCACCCGAAACGGTGAGTAACAGGGACTGCGATGGTATATCATTTCCCGCTCTGTTTTGTGCATAATCACTCCTATTCCGAACATTTTTGTTCTGGTCCTTTAATCCCATGGCAATTCCAACAGATCAAACCGAACCTAAAGACTTAATCGTCAAATTGACGACTCCCTGCGTTTTATTGTATGCTTCCCTCCTCTACAGACGTTTACGGTAGCTCCCAAACCGATTGATAAGCGAAGCTGAAGGCTGCCATCATATCCAGGACGCAATAATATTATAGGAGCGATTGGTAAAGTCTGAACAATACGCAATCGAAACAGTCCTTATTGAGGACTATTCTATCCATAATTTTTAAGACGTGCTAGAAAACCATCACTGCAGCTACAAAAAGTTGACACATGGTGTAACAAGAGCGGTATGCATCAAACTAAAGAGAGATGGGACGGGTCATCATGAGATAAAATACGTCAACTACGAGATAGGAAGCCGCGAGAATCCAATATGCCTCATTTAAAACCAGAGGGCAGAACAACGCTGAACTACGACCGACTGTCACTGTGTTTTCATCAAAAGTCAACATCGCGAGGCCGAAGGAAAAGTGGAAAAATTTTCAAAATCATTGAACCAGAACTTTATCAGTTCTTGGTAAGGAAGGACATTCCTTAGAAACTCGAAAGGACATTTTAGCCGTAAAACGATCAAATGATAAGTCTCGAAACGAAAACACAAATGAGATGCTTTTGGAGTATGTTATCGAAGGAAAGGGAAGGAAAATTCTAAAAGATGGGATCGAAATAACGCTTAGAAACGCCTGCTTTTTGGAGAAATAGGGGAATAAGCGGGTAATTAAAAATTTGGAAGACTAAAATCTAGTGTATGTGGAGCCCTGCCGGCAGCAAATTCGAGAGCTTTATGTTCTAATCCGCCTCCAAATCTCGTATTTGATATCGGAAGACTGTAGAATAGAAAGGATGGACTGAAGGAAATACTTCAGAAGCAACAATCCTGACGAACGCTAAGCCCACATCCAAAAGGACGAAATCAAGTCTTGTTCCCATATTATCAACAAAGTCAACAACATACTAAGCTTCGATCCGGTCAATCATGAATTATGAAAGCGAGACTTGGATATTTAACTATGGCGAAGAGCAAACAATTTATGTCTTTAAATGGCAAGTCCCGAGAAGAATTTTAAGTCCAATGAGAGGATGCCAACTGTGGTAATACAGGGAGTTGTACCCTTGATACCAAGAACCTGAAATTGCACTCATATCAAGCATCGAAAGCTTTAGTGGATACATCCCCAGACATCTCTGCTCAAAGGCAGTATTGAAGGCAAACAAGAAAAATTAAGCAGAAGATTTTGGGAGATTAAGAATCGACTTCTAACGACAACGACATACAGAATGAAGTGCAGGAAAACTACACCGAGGAGAACTCCTATATTCCTTGAAGAAATGCGTTTCTACCTCGGATTTTTACAGTTGGCTCTTTTCTTGTGGTTTTGATTATGTCCACATCGCACGCTCAATTCAAAAGCTACGCGCGTGTAAACCGGGTCCCCTATTAACAAACATCTAAATAGATCGATTGAGTAAAACTATGATAGTTGAAATAAAAAATTCTAAACCGTTTCAACTTGCGTTGCTAGTTTTTTATTTCTTTGTAAATCCCAGGTTCGAACCTATGCACATCTGCAAATAGAATTTTTACCTCAATGGTTTAGCCATGACATCATGGCGAGGATCCGATTGTGGTTAAAAAGAAAAGACAAATCTCAAAACATCCGTGAAAGTAAAACACGGCTTAAATCCCATTCGACATTCAGTATCTTCAGCGAAGTGACTAGTTCCATGCTTATAGGTCGATTCCATTCCTGGCAATAAATCGGAGAAACCTACAGGTCTCGAAGGATAAACGAGTTCTTTACTATATGATTGGGCTCTTTTAAAACACATACGTCAACCAATTAAAAAGTTGGACAGTTACGGCAATACACTTTGAAGTCAAATATCTCGAAATCCCGATGGTATTTTTTAATAAATTTTTAAAAGAAAGCAACATTTTTTATGTTTGTTTTTTGCCGTTATTATCATTTTATTAGTGCTATTTTTAACCGAAAAATAGTGATAAAATCAAAAATTAGCATTGGGCAAAGCCAACAAAAACTTGGACACTTCAAATTTAATAAAAAGAAAATAAATTTATGTCAACAATTGGGTAAATTAGTATTTGATGTGGTGAAACTGCAAGAAGTCTTCTTTTCATCGACCCTACAAGTGTTTCGGTGACTTCCGCAGAAATAAAACTCCAAACAACCTTTATGTGATATTCTAAATCCTTTTGTCCTTTACCTCCCTTCTTCGTAGCTTTTTTTCGACGTGAGCCCACAAGTGCTCTATGGGATTTAAATTTGGGCTCTGAGATGGATGAGGAAGGGTCGTTTTGACATGGTAAAGCGGCCATTCCTTAACGACCATGGCTGTGTGTTTGGGTCGTTGCCATGAACTAACATGATATCCAATGGTAGCCCCATCATCGCTATCGTAGCTGGTATGTGCTGCGTTGGTATATTAGGGTAGCCTACTTTAGTGAGGTTTACCTGGATTATATATCCAAGGGTCCTGGGTCCTTTAGATGCCAAAGCACCTCACACCATGATGCTGCTACCGCCGTATTTAATTGCTGGTACAATGTTACAGTCTTCTAAGGTAGTGACTATCCTTCTCCGCGCTAATTGCGGACCATCGGAACCGAAAATGTTAAATTTCGACTCATCTAAAAAAATAACTGTTTTCCAAAACTCTTCTGGCTTATAAGCGAAGTTTTGAGCATATACAAGTCGGTTTTTAATATTGTTTTGGGGAAGGAGTGGCTTCTTCCTTGGAGTATAGGCTCTGTATCCCTCAATACGTAGAAAATTTCGGACGGTTTGAGCATAAACGGTCAGTATACCTTTGTTTTCTAAATTCTGTGCAGTAGATACTGCAGTTGTCTTCGAATTGTTCCTTATGTCCTACAAAATTTGTCTTTTTGTTTGTTCCGGACTTTCGCAAGTCGGCCGCTACCTATTTTACGATAAAGATACTACGGATCCATTTTCATTAATTTTTTTTTTATGACGTGATACACAGTGGACTTTGGCTTTTCTATTATTTCTGCTATTTCACGTATAATTTTATTATTATGAAAATATTTAATGATTGGCTCTTTTAAGCCATGAGACAACTGCTTATTGTCCATTTTCGGCCCTTTTCCGAGCGATATTTGCAAGGAACTAATCGTTGTAGTAGAGCCTAGGAAGCCCAGCACTTCTCGACACAATACGAAACATAACAGTACTCTTTTTGAACCGCAATCACATTACGTCTTACTGATGACGATAACTCAAAATGTCCAAATTTTTGTTTGGCCATGATAAATGCTAACTTTTTTGTTCTTTAATGACTTTTCTACGCAACATAAAATAATAAAAATAATAACAACGATAGAAAGCATACATCAAATATCATTGTTGTATCTCTTTCATAACTAATTTAAAAACAGCTGGTTTTCGAGATATGTGACTTCAAAGTGTATTGCCATAACTGTCCAACTTGTTAATTGGTTGACTGTACATCTGCTCATGACTAACATTTGGCTTGTAAGTATCAGCCAAGTAAGCCATCTCGTTTCTTAAATATAGATTCACTGGAGCTCGATCTCTGGTGAACTAAATGCACTTTCTTCGCCGCCAGAAAAATGAGGAGAGCGGCCAGTGACCTGCATCGCAACAGTCTACATCTAAGTGAGAAGCACCAACACGAACAGCACCGGAAGCATTGCCGAATTAAAAGCCTTAACAGGCGTCCGACTAACTCCAAGGACTCAGTTCTTTATTATCAGAAGTCTCCACAGCGAAACATGGAATACCCTTACTTCAAATGTACTAATTCCCCATTCTTCCTCTTGTATTATATTTATCAAAATTTAACAACAGTTTACTGCCCTCAAACTTGTAATGAATTTGTAAAGTAAAATGCTATTACAGTCAACTCGGAATCCCTGAT
This sequence comes from Hermetia illucens, assembly GCF_905115235.1. Classification (NCBI taxonomy): domain Eukaryota; kingdom Metazoa; phylum Arthropoda; class Insecta; order Diptera; family Stratiomyidae; genus Hermetia; species Hermetia illucens. The sequence continues at coordinate 67,867,053 of NC_051853.1, forward strand.
TTCAAATGCCCAACGAACCACTTCCAAGTGTTGGTTGAATTTCTGAAACTTATCTGAAGAGCAATAGTTAAAAATATTGGTAATAGGCGGATTTAGGTAGTTACCGTCTGTATCAAATGTAGAACCCTAGCTGGACAACTGGGGCAAAGCTTGAAGCTCTTGCGAAATCACCAGCTAACATGCTAATACCTTATCTTCAGTAGTGACTTCAACTTAAAGCACACCTCCTATGATAATATGGCAGTTCATTACAATGGAAAAATTCAACTTAAACCCTTACACGACAACAATCCTGTGATGGTCTTGTCGGGGTCATCAACAGGATTCACAAGTCAATTCATCGCTGAATGCTTCATCCAGGATGCAGCCAGGTATCTCCGTCCAATTCATAGCTGAGCCTGTCTTGATCGTACCGTTTCAGGTATGAAAGGTTTTGTGAATTTCGTGATTCTAGGATGAACTCAAGAGGGGGTTTTTCTGCCAATTACTAAAAATTATAGTAATATACTATTATTAACTTATTTGAAAAGGTATCGATATGGAGGGTATTTCGGAGCACACAGTAGTAGCCTCTTGAGTTTTTTTAGATTTTTCGGTTGAATAGTTTCTGAGAATGGGTCCGTTAAAGAAATGGTCACTTGCAACCTCCCTCACTCCCCACCTTTCCAACAAATGTCAAAACTGATGCCGGCTTCGGAAAGTGACCGAGACCTTAAATTTGATACGCCACATGACCATATTTGATGAAAAAAATGTACACCCTCCTTTTGCATGGATGGGGACCTCCCTTAAATTTGACGTAAAAGGATGCAACTCACTATATGTGTGAGTGTTCACGGTTCCCACCTTTTTGCCAAATTTGGTATCAATCGCTGTAACCGTCTCCGACAAAAATGTGTGTGACGGGCAGACTGACAGTAAATCGATTTTAACAAAGTTTTGTATTTACACAAAACCTTAAAAAGTAGCGATCACCGTTAATTTGTCGGGTTAAGCTATTATTTCGACTACCGATGTCATACTGCTATAATCAGGAATACTTGATATCATATTACATCGGAAGACGCACGCCCTGAGCAACATCCACATCGTTAGAACCTGACTTGGCGGCAACAATAAACCTACGGTAGCATGTGGATTAATTTTCGACGCCATATAGGTAAATTTAAATAAATTAATACAAAACTAATTCTTTATTCCAACGATTAGACTTCCCATGAGGAAGACAGACACATATTTTTAGCTTGGAAGATGAAGTTTCCGATCTATTGTTAGTAATCTCGTGAGTTCTGCAAGGGTTCTTTTCCCGTCCAATCCTCCATACCATGTTCATAGCTGATGTTCCGATCACTGACACCAGCACTAACCTGATTCAATTTACCTATAACATGTTTTCCTTCTCTTCGAACCTCAATACCATCAGAGCAGTTGAAATATTTGGTGATCTCTGCAAATGCTAATACAGCTAAATGCACTGAGGAGGAAGCTAGTAGCTAGAAGTTGAGTGACGGCAAAATAGTTAAGGGTTAGACTAAATGAATTCAGAAAATACGATCCATACCTTGATCTCACTGACAGTAAGGCCTGCAGTTAGTTAAGCAGGATCTTCGTTAGAAAGTAGTCCTAGCCCTAAAACCAAATTGATTCTCTACAAATCCCTCATATCATATGTTATAAGAGATTTATCTTACCATATTCCACGATTCCAAATAACTGCGGGCGGGATATTGGAGTATCCAGACAATGATTTATTCTTGCCGGAGGGATATACCGCAGTATTTTTAATTTAATGACAAAGGGAATACCAGAGACTCAATACCGCTTGGTATTTATATCTAAAACGTTCTAAACTTCCTAAAGGGATATAGTATGGAAGACCATGTTATTAGCATGTCATAGTCTTTTTCTCCACCGCCCGGTCCTTTACTCCCTATAGCCACTGTGAAAAAAAGGAGGCTGACCTGCATTTTATCATACCATGAAATCTGCAACCTTTCTAATTTTTAGAAAGGTCCTTATACTGGAGAGAACTAGGTAGCGACGCAGGCAGGAAATCATTTGAATGGATCCAGCATGGTATGGAACAATGGCCCTGATAGATATGCCGAAGGCTTGGAAATACGGTTTCCCTTTCGCTGTCCCTTCTAACCTATAATGAGTAAGTGAAAACCAAACCGGTTTAAAAAGGTCCAGATTGTTTCTAATTAATGCCGCACTCAAATTTGTTAATTGACGGTGCGATGAGTGTCAGCGGCTTGATCTCGTTGTCCTGCGATCGAATTCCGGTTGGATATGTTTATTTGTCATCATGTTTGTATTGTTTCGCTACTGCAGGCACCCAAGCAATAGTCTCACCTACAGAAGGTCTAGCGTGTACAACACTGCATCCTAATCAAACAATATTGGGTGCTTTCAAGTACCTCAACATTGAGCCTCAAACTTTTAGACGCTAATCCACAGATTGCTTAGATAAAGAATGAAAATGCAATGAAAGGAACTGTTTGTATCTGCTCCTCTCTTCTTCAAAGCAGTGATGAGACTTCAACTTAAAAAGATGCAAATAAAGGAAAGGAAAACAAGAGATAAATTATCTCAATCAGAAGAGATAGAGTGGTGATAAAAAGGAATTAGCTCTTCTAATCTTTGAGTAAGTTCCCTCCAGGAAAATTAAAACCCGCTTTAAATCTTGTATCTTTTCCAATTACCATACACCCACCTATCTCCTTATCAATCCAAGGAAAATGGCATAGTTGTAATAGAGAGAGTTCTGCAAAAATGCATGAATTTCTTTCATTACCTAAAACAAAGAAGGGAGTTGATAATACATACCTCGTTCAGAACCTTCGCTAAATCTGTTGCTTCTTAAAGTCGAATCTGTTTTGCTCAAAGTTCGCAAAATATCCAAGTCGGGGTAGTTCATCTGAGTGAACTTCACAATTTCCTTTAAAAAATTTACTCACTGAAAGCACTTGTTTTTGCCAAAATGAAATTCAATTCTTTCCTGCACACTTGACTTCACACGTAAAATCCACAAACACAAATTCGCCACTTCAATTTACATCTCGCACTCGCCGGGTAACGAATCCGCACTAAAATTACTGCAAAAGGACCAGGTTTTGTTTAGTAAAATATAATTCAAATAAAATCACAAAAAAAGGGAAAAATGCGATAATTCTACTAAAAACGTTACATAAACCCAAACTGAGCAAAATTAAAAATCACGCAAGGTCACCCCACTAACATCAAGGCCGACCGTCATTCGGAAATTATCCTCGAATCGCGAAAAAAAATCGCAGCAGCAGAAATCCTTTAAATCCTGCCTGGAATCGCGGCCACCAGCGTCCTGGACGAGTCACTTGGTTGCAAGGTCACTGCACCTGGACCTCAACTCACTGAACGCGGCACTCCGGAAACAAAGGGTAAGCCCGGTTGGCGCCCAGCGTGGGATCGGATCGCATTCAAATCAACGCGGTCCAGGTAGTATCGTGAACGCGTAAGCGACGTAATATCGCGATCGGTGTCGTGAGTGACGTCAACTTGGACCAAACACCTCCGAACCGTTAAAGGAACTGAAGCTGAACCTGCGATGGCACACAGCCACTGCGGCAGCGATGAACTATTAACAACCTGCGCGCGGGTCGCGGGTAGCGCACGGAGGCTGGGACTGGGGCAACTTAATCTCGCTCGAAGTAAATGCTCACGTCGTACACGAACGCTCACTGGAGCCCCTGTTCCTCGGATTCCCGACCTGATATCACGGGCTCATCACGCGAAGAGATAAGATACAAGCCTGCAAAGAGAAAATCTAACTTCCACCCCTGCCTGGAGGAGAATGTCCTTTTTGCCGACTCGCTCTCTTCCTCGTCCCCTGGAAGGAAATTCTGTTATCAGAAGGCGCGTGCCCGGCTATAGCTGGTTCCAGTCAGGTGCTCTCAGGTCGCGTGTACAACATTCTCCTTCGCGGCTAACGCACTGTTCCTCAGATGATAAGACGAAATGTGCGTGAATTGGGCGCTCTTTGGAAATCCCACTCTGCTCTTCGAAGGGGAGTAGGAGTCTCGAGCTTTGTGCAGACAGATTTGTTTACAGACGATTCTTATCTAATGAAGTTGGAACGAGCAAACTTTAGATAAAGATTGAATGAAATTTTAGTTTCATTAGATCAAGGCGAGATGCATCGCGATGGCGCGCTTGCCTGTGGGCTTTTTGATATCTTAAACAGGTTACGGTCCTCAGTCTGTCGCCAGTGGATTTTGAGAAATCCAAAAAAAATATCCCAGGAAATCTCTACTAATGGAATATGTTAATTTCTTTTTGTGAATATTTTACGAGTGAAGATGTAATTTCCTCTTCAGAATGAAAAGATACCTGGGCTGTGTATATGGAGTAAATTCAATTAATTTATTAAAGATTTCTTAATTAATTTTAAGTAGAGAATCTCCATTCCGAATCCATTCTTAATATGAGGATAATACCACTGCTCATAAATCAATTGATTTTCTGCTAATGAGTTGGAAAATCCAGAAAAAGGGCTTATTATAGGAAAATGCAAATAGTTTACTTTGTCATCTGAGGCAAGACGGTCTGCTGTGCTGCATGAAAGCAGAAATAAATTATGACGGTTTTCATAGCAATGAAAATTGTTGCGTATCTAGCATTACACGATTTCTGTCTCCTCGTTTAAGAGTTTCTGGAATGAAGGAAACCGACAGGTTTTTTGTTGATATCATGAATAGATAGAGAACGAAAGTTTTATTTTATTGATTCCAGACATATTTGGAAAAAGACTTCTATCTCGAGATGCTGCGGTAAAATGACTAAGATCCAAAAAGACTTTACACAGAAGATTCGTCTCTCGGCCCATTACTTAAATTTGTATAGTCGAAGAAAACCATTGCGCATGTTCGACTTTATTTAGCAATTCCCGTTAACAAGCAGGAGGGTCGTGATTGGTTTCGCCACTTTTTTATTATTAAAAGCTTGATCTAGATGCAATCTCGAGGCTTTCAACTCTCCATCCAGCGTATCAAGCCATCGTTGTTTCGGCCTACTTTTTGCTCGTTTACCATCGGCTTTGATGTTCAGTCCAATTTTGGTAAGTGAATTTTCGTTAGCGCGAATAACATGACCAAACCATCGAAGACGCCTCTTCATCGTGAATATCCTCAGTTCGGATGTGATCAAAAAGTGTCACGTTACTAGTCCAACGCAACATCTTCGTCTCCATTACTACAAGACCACCGTCCATTGTTTTTTATATTCAGCCAACACTGAGAACCATAAAGAGCGACAGGGCGGACGACATTAAGGTAAATTTTAGATTTGATACTTAACGAACTGTCTCTACGTCGATCACAAAGAACACTACACCTTCATTCAGGTTGCGTTAATGCGTGAAGCAATTTCATAACGCAGTTTTCCATTGGCTGATAGCCTTGACTCTAGGTATTTAAATCGCTCAGTTCTAGGCAGATCACTGCCGCTAACAGTGATTGTGCCTGTTTCATGGGGATCGGCCGTCAAACATTCAGTTTTATTCACACTCAATCTGAGACCGTGTTACATCCCATTTTTGGTCAACTTGCTTGTGATCATTTTTGCTATTAGGTGATAGGAAAACATCATCTGCATAAAGCGATGTGTAGGACGCTGGACGTTGGATGTCCCATGTAACGGTGTTCATAACGAGGATAAAGAGGGGTGGTGAGAAGATCTTTCCTTGATACACAGCCACACTTCAAACTTCACTTTTCGGATTGTGGTAGAGCAATTCAAGCCAGCGCATGAGTTCTTCTGGCGTTAAGTGTTGTCGTAGAGCATACCACATGAGTTCGTCTAGCACACGGTCAAACGCTTTCGCTAGATCCAGAAATGCAAAGTAAAGAGGGCGATGCTTCCCACGGTGTAAACGCGCGGCGTGTATTGCGTCAGCAGTTCCGCAGTTCTTGACAAATTTGGCTTAATTCACGGTTATTTCAACGATTTCTCGAATACGGTTGTCAAGAATGCGTTCAAAAATCTTCATAGTATGGTAAGTGTGTCCGGATAGGTGAGTGGTTAGGACACAAGGCTTTCGTACGGAAGGTCTCGTTTAAAATCTCACTGATGGCAGTGGGACTTATATTGTGACGTCGGATATCAGTCGACTCAGCTGTGAACGAGTACCTGAGTCAAATCAGGGTAATAATCTCGGGCGAGCGCAATGCTAACCGCATTGCCTCCTACAGTGTTACTGTAGTGTACCGTAACGCTCTTGAATTAAGTGCTCTGACTCACTTCAAGGTCCTGATCCATTATGGATTGTTACGCCAACGATTATTATTATTCTGGGAAAGTAACCGGATCGGACGGTCATTTAAACATTCTGCTAGACTACCTTCCCTTTTGCATATTGGGTGGTACTTTGTTGCCAGTCAGATGGTGTTCTATCTTTCTGAATACCCCGATTAAAGAGTTCATTGAGCGGCAATGTTGAGTTCCAATTCTTCGCTTTCCAGAGCTAAGATGCGATGTCTTCAAGTCCTATGGTCGTCCCCGATTTCATTCGTTTTATTGCCTCCTCGATTTCAATTGCGCTGACAGTGAGTCCTTGAGGGTTTAACGTGAGCGCCTGTCTAGACGACTTAATCCCATGGTCTCCTTAAGACAGGGATTGATTTTGTGACCACAATCAGAGCCCCGCTGAGACAAGCAACAACGGTACCAGTCCATACCAAGTGCATGGCTTAGCATTCATACTGGTGGATGCAAGACCTATCTGAATCTCTACCGAACCAAGGAGTACGGCGCCCGTGTTGAAACGCAACACCACGCCGAGGCCCGAAGGCCTCTTCTCGCTTCAGCATAACCAACAACCCCCATGAAGCTTCCACGAGGGGGCCAACCGCAAATAACCGAGCTGTACTCACATACAACGGGAGTTCACCCGAAGTATGAGAGTCCAGGGGCTATCTCGGTTCCCATGGTACCAATATACCCCTGGTGAGGTTTCGTGACCAATTTGCCACTTCAGATGAGTCCCCGTGCAGACTCTGGTCTGATCGCCCTGATTAGGCCTTTGGAACATTCGCCTACTGCATCACGGCCGGCAAGCCAAAGTGAGTACAGCGTCTCCCGGTGCCACTACAATGGAGGTTCTCCTCGGCTACTTGGTTTCAGTTTGGCCGGCAGGGTTGCCGCCCCGTCTTCCTCACCGCCACCTCTGAGCACCAGTTGCGCTGACAGGTGTCCAATTTGCCGTAAAGGTGTTTGCAAGGGTCCGCTCGAGTGACAGCGATCTATATCTTTGCTTCCCGGTTTGTATTTTTATGAATTTGCCAATTTTCGACTATTTTATAATAGAGAAACTTGTGGTAGAGGGGTTTTTTCACGGACCTTCATTTTTTGCTTCTCCAATATGTAGTCTTTTTGCTAGGACCCATGGTTAACAATGGAATCTCATTCGATATACCCTTGCTTGTTTGAAGGACTCTAAAGTGTCATGACTATTGATAATGCGTTACCCTACGGTAATGACGAGTGTAGGATGCAATATCCTTTTTGGTTAATAAAAAAATTCCGGGACTAAACGAATTCAAGATTAATCCATTAAAACTTCGTGTGGAAACTTCAAATGTTCGGATTAGCGCTTGTGCGGAATGGATGAAGTTCAACTTCTTCACTGCAATAAAGAGACTCTAATCTTCCAACGCCAGAAATATGACTCTAGAGATAGTGGACCGGAAAATACTTCCAAGTGGTCAGGTCACAATAGATTTTCGAATCTAACAATACAGCTCTGAAAAACCACGAAACAGCTGGGTAACCTAGGTGTACTTTTTTCCGGAGTACTCGTAGGACCAAGAAATGTTCTCAACCCTCGTCCTGTAAGCAACAAGAAATGTTTCCAGTAACAATGCGTAGAGGCCACTGGCCTCGAACTGGTCTTAAGGAATACCAGCGTGTCGTAGTGCTCCCTTGACGAAGGAGGTTATTTTGGAGAACCAAAAATATTATAATGCCAGTTGCTAAAAACCAACGAAGGAGCTGTAGTCCGATAGAATTCTTCTGACAACTAGCGGGACGAGAAAAACCTGAAAATTGCAGAATCGGCATGGGCACTTAAGAAATCTCACAAGCGAATAACCAAAAGCGCGTGTAGCTTCCATGCTACGCCACCCTGCATTCAAGAGACGAATGCCCAGCTTCTGGTGGAATATCAAAATTGAAGAACTTTGCAAAGTTTACCTTAAAGCCAAGAGACGCAGTCAACGTAGCAAAAACCGGTCTGAGTTTGAAGAGTTGCATAACCGGGAAAAAGAACTGCAGGCAGCCATCACTAGAAGTAAAACTGTTATTCAAGATTATTCAAAGAAGCGGACTCCGACCTATGGAGAAGTGCATACATGGCAGTTGTGGTATCATCAAGAGTAAACGCTCACCATCGATCATCAATTCTGATTTGCTGTCGGATATTATTAATGCTCTCTTCAAATGAATCGAACCTACCTATTGTCAAGGTAGATCCAGATGAAATTCTGGAGATAACCACTGAAGTGCTGGTAGCCACGAAGAAGATTGTCGAAAATTAAGCATCAGGCTTAGATGAGGGTGGTCTCTCAGCTAAGCAGTTCAGATTCTGAAAAGGAAGAATTATTGTCAATGGGAAGGAAGCAATGGAGGTCAATACATCTTGCACGGTAGTTACTCTCGAAATCAATAATACATTCAATACTGCAAACAGGAACTAAGTAATTGTGGCTTTACTCAAATTAGACGCTTTTGGTCACCTGGTGCGCATTGCCATAGAATTGCTCTGGGAGAGGCTGTTGTGTTACGATTCGGATGATGAAATGAACTAACCCGTATAGAACAATCTGCGGGGTTCCACAAGGATCAATCCTCGGTCCTGTCCTGTGGATAATAATGCATGACGGAATTTTAAAATTCCAGCTGCCCAAAGAGTGACAATCATTGGCTTCGCAGGCGGCATCATGGTATAAGACATTGAGGAGATCGAGGTCCACACAAACCAGGTAATTTTTGAAATAAGATCTTGGCTAGAAGATGCTCGTCTAATGCTCCCAGAGTATAAAACCGAGGTACCATCATACATTCGGAACTAACTCTTAAATACCTAGGAGTCATGGTTGACCGCAGACTGAAATTCAAACCCCATTTTGAGAATTTAGTAACAAAGGTTTCCGGAGTTGCTACGCATGTTGGTGACCCTATGCAAAGCCGTTGACTCCTTGTCTCGAGAGTTATCGGCTCCGTCTTGCTTTATCCAGCACCGGTCTGGGAGTCGGCATTGAAGCAAATTGAAGAAAACCTACAGTACCATATCAATTAAGCGCTTTGCGAATGTCGTGTGCTCACTGACATCAGATGAAGCAGCATATATGATCGCAGACATGGTCCCCCGGACATCTTGGCAAACGAGGGTCGACGGCTTTATGACCCGATCAGCGAGTCCTGTATCTGTCGTCGGCAATTAACGTGAAGTGAAGCTAAATTTGAGTGGCAAAAAAGATGGGATACTTCACCTAAAGGATGCTGGACTCAGAGGAATATTCCAGATGCCTCAAAATGAAACAAGCGAAAGCCGAGTGACTTTAGCAATGAACAAACTCAATCCCTAAGCAGACACAGAGTACCGTGCATAATTTTATCGCTTCGAGCATATCGACTCTCCATTTTGCTCGCCATGCGAGAGGAGTCCCGAGGATGCGGATCATGCTATTGAAGTCGTCTAAGATTCGACGCACTTCGTGTGGGGGCAAAAATTGAAGCCGGGGCGTGGTTTTCACCGGAAAATATCGTAGACCACATTTTAGCCTCTGAAAAATTTGAAGGACAGTGAAAAAATTAACTAAGACGATCCACAATCCGCTGAGAAAGGAGAGACTTTGGAGGAAAGTAGAAAATAACGACACGAACCGCAGTTCGTAACTGCTCCTATCCCGCATATGTCGCGGGAAGGAGGAAGGAGGTTGAAATTTTAAAAAGACCATTCTGCACCAAATTGCAGTAGTGTGCGGCATTCTCACCCATTAAAACCCCCACCATTTCTCTCCCCTTTCCCCGCGGACCACCGTGAAGTATTACTTCGCGAGGAGGAGGAGGTTTACGCCAGTAGAATTAAGTCCCACGTTCTTCGCGCTTTCCGGACTCGATGCAGTTCCTGCAGTTTTTCCTGTTGCTGTCCATTTGCTGTTGCGTTTATCGCACTCCCATTTGCTTCCGAAGTCAGCATCTCATCCATGAAATTATGGGGTCCGATAATTGCCTTCAGGACGTCTTTTAGATTGAAGTGTATGTGGTTTTGAGGGCGGAAACCTGAATGACTGACGAGCGGTTGAAGGGCAGGCGCATCGCAATCTCTAGCGATACATTCAGGTCGTTAAGCATTCCTTTGATCACTTAAAAAATCGTTCAGGAATGTAGAAATCGATTGAACTCTGTTTGTAGATTCAATACTGTGAAGCTACTCTGGATACCCCGTCATTATGGTGGAGAAGGAAATGAAATATGGGAATTTTCAGAGGAAGAGGTTCAATTTCCCCCATATGCGGACCGGTAAGCAGGTAACAAGCTTCCCATAATGACAGGTGCCAGAGCCTTATACTGCTAAACATACCAAACTATTCCTGTCAGAACCAAACAAACTTACGGCGAAGTTTATCCTATCGAAAAGCAGAAAAATTTGCAGAACTATTGTGGCCATTTTGAGTGGTCGTAATTCACTAGCTGGGCATATGGAGCAGAGAGTAGAGTGAAGGTCTCGAGTGGAAGCAGCAGACATCAGATTTTTGTGCTACAACTACAGCGGTTAGTATCATATCCACTAACAGAAATCCTGCGATTCATAAACGGCTCCGGGATTTTCCATTAGACGGGGGGAATCGAGTACAATGCACCACTTGCCTCTGAGTGCTCAGAGGCTTTGCGTCGCCCCCACCTCAAACACACACACACAATACGGAGCTTTTGCGAGCACCTGCTGTCACAACATATTCTTTTGGCCCATCGTCCGCCTCGTACCACAGAAGTCTCCTCGGTAAGCAACTCTCGACTATTCAAGCTGAATAAGCAGGTACGTTGATATTTTATCGACGTGGACCGCGCTCTGCGAAATCCATGCTGCCGCTCCGATAGACCACCCGGCATCTAGGCGAACGAAAGCAGTCTGTTGTATATCACCCTCCAACCAACATCTTCCCCAATGTCGCAAAAGATAGATTGGGCAGTATGAAGAGGATGTAGTAGGGGGCCTTGGTAGCAAAACCAACCTTTGCCTTTTCCACTGGACAGAAAACATTCCTTTTGTCCACAGATAAAAGTTTTTCTGTTGTTCACTTCGCAGTCGCCTCCTCCGTTTTTGATGTCGAGAAAGATGGCCTGGTGCTCACTGCGAGTGTAGTGTTCACTCACCCGTCAAACCATCCCACTTGCCAACGAAGTACTGCGATAAGTTAGATCGACGATCTAACCTAGCCATCTGTCTCGGAAGGTGGGCTCGAATCCAACGTTGGCTAGTACGATGCCCACCTCCGTGAAGCTTTCAAGCAAAATTTGGTTCCCTCAACATCCCCAGTCTAAGGAGCAGACGTTGAAATCGACAGCAATAATATTTGGCTGTGGTCTTTAACGTCCAACACCAAGACGTTCAGCATCTGCTCATATTGCACTAAAGTTGCATTAGGCGAAGCGTAGCAACTGTAGATATGAACGCGTTGACTTTTGTGCTTACCATGGCGGCTCCCGGGAATGCCATTGTTTCTTAAATGGCTTGTCGTCGCATGCCTATGTCAACACGTTTCCAGATGAGCCGTTCACCCACGTAGAACTACCATAATATCAGTAAAATTCACATAATACCACCACGTTCACATTTGACTCTCGAATGGTTTGCCAGAACTAGTCTTGAACTGCCTCGCCTTGGTTGAGATCAATTTGTATCAACCTCATTTCGCCCTATGATTCAGCTGCTTTCAATATTCCGCGCACCTGCCACCACATGCAACTGCAAAATAGCCCAAATCGAGTCAGCTGCAACATTTCTTGAGAGATACCTGCTCCCTAAATCGGCACACAACCCAATCTATTCTTACCTTCCCGCGGTAATCATTTCAATCCTGATTCAACCGGCACGCTGATAGTAGCGGCCTGTGTACCTCCATACGCCTTCTTCATCCTCTTTATCGCGGTTTCTGCTTTTCCACTAAGGTTGAATTCTTCCCTTAGTACAGCACAGATGTCCTCTCGTGTAACCTCATCTAGGTCTTTAGACTCGATTATTATCTGTTGTTTCTGAGCTTCCACTTCTGCTTGTTCACCTGGCACCTTTTTCATTTGGCCGCGAAAACTATCCGCTGTCCTCTCGGTGGGGTTGTCTACCTCCAATATCAGATCCCTCTTCTACGAACTACGAACTGTCAATTCCGGATCGGCTTGGACTTTTCGAGGGATATCGACGTAACACGTATCTCCTCTCTTTGAATTAATGATTATTTCCGGACAAATTTTCTTTTTCCCTTTCTGCCATGGGGTTTACGAAATGTAGACTCCTCCCCGTTTGTGAAACGAAGAACTAATTGCAACTTTCGCAGGTTCAGCTTTTTTCGGGTAACGAAGGATTGACTTATTCCGTCCGTACTTCGTTTGCCCGCGTTCTTGCCTACCTTAGGTTGAGGAGGCGTCACCTATGTCTTCGCACCACTTTGCTATATGATGCTTGGGCGTTTGTCTCCTCCATCACCTTAATGCAGGACAGGTTAATGTCCCGTATCAGAGCCCTGATATTTTGGTGGGAATTCTGCCTCTCCTTGAGGACCTCACAGTGTTCATTTATGCGTTCTCCCAGTGAAAGAAACACCATTGTAGTTTGCTCCCTTTTACGCACATCTGCTGATGCGTACATGTAGAAGCCCAAAACGCATCCACTGAGCGTTTCTTTATCCACACAAACGCGCCTGATGGAAGATTTGGCAAATGCGCAAAGGATGAAGTACCGTTGACTCAGTTCTAAATACGTAATACTTAATAGGAACAGACAACCTGCCTTCTACCAACTGAAACATTCGACAGTTTACATGTTCATGACGTTACAGATTACTGAATATCGAAATCAAGCAACCTACCATGATTCCGGTACTAATCAATTCCGAGTATTTCAGAAAGGGAATATCGAAATCAAGCAACCTACCATGATTCCGGTACTAATCAATTCCGAGTATTTCAGAAAGGCCGTACTATATATTCTGTTGCTAACCTACTCTTTGTACTTCCAATATGATTCACTGAGTACCATTGCATCTACAGAATAGGATGTGGCAGTGAATTACATAATGTTTTACAGCCGAAAGGGTTATTGTCATGTTTCTTTATTCAATAGAGTTCACCCTTAAGTGGTGGCATGCAGCCCTTCAATTTCAGTCTTATCAAATGAAGAATTCCAACTTCAACAATTTTCACCAATTAACTTCAGAAACATGTGCTAAAATTGAACGCGTTCTCTAGCAAAAGTTCACAAAAGTCTATTTGATTCTACCCTGATGTTCCCAACACTCACTTCCATTCCACGCTCAGTTTCTTTTCTGCCCTTGGTGAGAAACTAATATTCATCTGGACTCATCCGCTTTGATTCACATCCGTTTATTCTGTGAAGTGCTAGCCATTAATAGTTCATTGACACGCCATATGTCATTTCCATTTCATATATAAATTAACGTCACATGCAACCCTCAACAAAAAATGCATACACATTTGTGTTCGTCTTGAATCTACACATTATCCCGACCAGGAAGTGGAAAATTTCTCAAGAAAAAGAGTTAAGGACAATTAATGTAATAGTAGGTCTCTTATCATTAGAGGCCTAGTCCCACCCCTTGCTGGAGATATAATCCGAGATATCTAGTCTGTCATCTATGACTTTCTCATGTCAGACGCTGGAGGCTAGGACGAACCTGAAATGAAACCCCGACTCGTTTTCCCTTCCGCGCCAGTCATCTTTTGTAGTTGGAATCATCTGTCATAAAGCAAATCAGACATAATGAGTTGAGGGGGTGTGGGACCAAAAGAATAGAACAAGCGACTAGCATTTGTCTCCAGACATCGCCATGTTCATAAAGAATCTTTAGATTGTTGTCTTTTGCCGCTTCTACCCAAATCGGCTATCCTTTCTTCCTTCATCCAGCTCTTGCTCTGAGGCGTTTGTGTGTTATGTACCATTGGCAAGCCGGAGGGAAGATAACAACGAAGGAGGCACGTCATGTCACCGTGAGGACGGCGATCCTGTATGAATCGGAGACGTGTGTCTATAATAGACGAACGACGACGATGGAATAATACGTTTTGAGGCAGAGGGATGTTTTTTTGTTTGGGCTGGGTACCCTTCGGCCTACACAAATAGACGCCTTCTGTCTCTCTGTCTGTGCTATGGTTGCAGATAAAACAGGATTACCGACTGGCAGGGTGTAGTGGTTTTCAATAAAAGCAATTTATGGCACAAGAGATATTCTCCCAGCGCGTTTTAAAAACATTACCTATACTGAGGTTTTATGCCTTGAATTGTACTTATTTTCTCCTGAATGCTCTTCGTCAATGTACACATAAAGAGGAAATGTGGCGTAAGCCCGAGGAGAAATTCGAAAAGTATGAAAACATAAAAAAGCTACGTTCAACGTCCGTGTGAGACCGACAACACTGCAACACGCTCCTTGAATCAAACATACTTTGTAGTAGTGGGGGGAATTGTTAATTCTGCATTGTGAGATGCTGACTGTCTAAGCAACAACGAACTTATACGTGCACAATTCATCCTTCCCATACAAAACGACCAACTCCAACGGAAATAATACCGTCGCCGAATCCTTGTCGAGTGTCGACTTATCCCGGGACCAAGTCGATAATTTTTTCTGAAGCCGTTCGATAGCAATCTACTTGGGCTTAATTAGTCGTGGCTTGTTCTGTTCAAACATCCTCCCTCACTTTGCTCATTTCCTTCCTCGGGGCAACGAGACGATATGACACGTCTCTCGCAAAGGATGGATTCCGGTCAATTAGTCCATATGATATCTTGTTATTTGGAGATATTAAATCACAGATAACTTATTACTTCGATTGTTCAGATTCGTCGACTCAAGCAGATTTTTCTGATGGTAGAAGAACGGACTGATAAGGACCGTACGAAATTATATACATTTCAGCATTCAAGTCTGATTTATTTTGGGTGAACCATTGAACAGATTTTTATAGCGATAACTTATTGCAGAATATCTTACATGAATTGATGTTCAAGATTATGATGCACGGCATACATAATTTGATGAACTTAGTTGTTTTGGATGCCGCTAAGAATATTAAGACCAATAATAATTTTAATTTCGCAAGTTGTGGTCTTATGTAACACTTGAAGTGGATGCACTCTTAATAGTAATTTTTGTGGCATTTCCATTTCTGCTTATATAAAACTAGCCTATAGGTATGTAGGTATCAGTGGCCGCTCCGAGGAGCCCAATTAGCGCTTTGGTGCGCCATTTTGATGCCATAAACTCCTAAAACCGTGACTGTTGTTATGGGAGCAGGGAGGCAGAGTCCAGCCGGCTTGGATCTTCAGAGCCAGCCCGTAGCATTCTCTCAGAGGTATCCAAAGAATGGTTTACACAGTCCCTGCAGCTTGACTCTAGCCAGAGCTGGCCGAACGCAGAGAAAATGCACGAGGGTTTCCCTTCCTTCTCCGCAGCTTCCACAATGCGAGTTGTAGGGTATGCCGAGCCTAGCGGTATGGTCCCCTATGTAATCTTGAATGCATTTGCACGCGTCTGAAACAGCAGCTCTCGTGATCGGGCTATATTATATGTTCCTATGCCCGGGAACCCAGAGGAGAGTGACCTTGAGCGTGCCGCCCAGACGGTTAACCGCGTCTCTGCACTGCTCCACCAACCGAGAAGATGTCGTCGTTGAGTACAAGGCCTTGATGGCCGCTTGGCTGTCGGTCAGAATGGCTATGTTACGCTTGGGGCTCGAACCTTGCTCCAGCCATCGACAGACTTCCAATATCGCCAGTACTTCCGCCTGGAATACATTAGCGAAACCTGTTAGACCATTCGACTTGGATACACCGTGTGTATTCGACAAAACCCCCGCGCCGACTCCATAGGCCAGCCTTGATCCGTCCGTAAAGAATACTGTGTCATAGTCTTGCAACACGCCGCCGGTCTTCCACTTTGCTCTAGTTGGAAGGTCCACAGCAAAGTTTCTCGTGAAGTTCAGCTTGCGTGTGACATAGTCCGCGGAGGATGCCCATATTTCCCGGAGGTATTTCATCTAGGATGTTACTGTGGCCATAGAACTTCGCTGCCCAGCATCCGGACTCACGTAGTCTGACGGCACTGCACGCTGCAACATATTGAATGTGGAGGTCTAAGAGGAGGAGGAGTACATTGAGACCATCTGCCGGGCAGGACTGCAGAGCCCCCGTAGCACCTGAACACGCGGTTCTTTGAATCCTATTAAGCTTCGTTCTACTGTATTTTTTCTTCAAAGCCTGCCACCATACAATAGA
Organism: Hermetia illucens; assembly: GCF_905115235.1. NCBI lineage: Eukaryota > Metazoa > Arthropoda > Insecta > Diptera > Stratiomyidae > Hermetia > Hermetia illucens. The sequence goes on from NC_051853.1 coordinate 67,883,599, forward strand.
GCCGTACGTCAGGATCGGACGCATTACAGCGGTGTACATCCAGAGAACCATCCTCGGCCAGAGACCCCATTTCTTTGCAAAGGTTCTCTTGTAAGCATAGAAATCTATACAGGCCTTCTTAACCCTTAGTTCTATGTTCAACCTCCAATTTAGCTTAGTATCCAGAATTACACCCAGATACTTTACATTAGAGGAAAGAACCAATGTTTGTTCATTCAACCGTGGTAGAAGGAATTCAGTTATCCTTGTCTTGGTGGTGAATAGCATCAGTTGCGTTTTGGTTGGCTTTATGCTGAGTCCGCATCTTGCGGTCCACAGGCAAACCTTTCCCAACGCGCCTTCCATGTCGTCGGCATACGCCACCACCTTCACCCCGCTGCTGTCCAACGTACGTAAAATTTGGTCCATTACTATTAACCAGAGCACCGGTGAGATGGCGCCACCCTGGGGCGTGCCTCTGTTTACAGCTCTGGTCAAGTGGTTGCCTCCCGGACCCGACTGTTGTTTTAGTCTAAGCTAGACTAAAGCTGGATAGTTTTTTCGGGTAAGCGGGACCCTAAGTCCACATCCACATGATGGTGAACCGGACCAAATGTGTACTGGCCAACCAGCATAGACTGACGCGAAACATATCACTCCGGGGCCAATGTATCGTTCTGCGGAGGCTGACATGGGGCTCTCCAGGACACAAACTTCTCGTCTACCAAGACCGTTAGTGCATTGTGACATTTACATCTTGTAAAAAGGCGATTTTACTATTAACAAAATGTTACGGATCTAAACTGAGAACTCGAAAAGCACCTCCTCCTCTCCCAATCCAGGGTGCCATCCGCAACAACGCCTAGTGGTTACGACCTTTGGCTATCGAAATCCGAATATGATTGATTAGTGGAATGTGCTCACGTTCCGCCATAACGAAAGGGAAGAATCTCACAAAGCTCGCTTACTCCAACCTGAGTGGGTTATAGTGATTTAAGCTGGACATTCTAGCAGAACCTGCCAATCAGATCGTCCCCTTTGCGATCAGCAGTAGATGTAGGAGTTGTCTGTCGGATGTGCGTAACAATTGAGGCGCTGACATTGCCCTCAAGGGATGGTCGCTTAAGCTCTCTAGCGTGTTGTGTCCACCACTTCTCATAGGGTTCAAGTTCAACATCGACCGCTTGTATAAAACAGCTGCCGCTCGATAGTGAGAGAGCTATCTTGCGATCGAATGGCAGATATACTGAGTAACCCGTCCGAGAATATCGTTAAGAATTGCGCCGTCATCAAAAATTTTTTTTTTTTCCGGGTGGTGCATAGGCGTTTGCGATGTTCCGAGGAAGCGTCATCAAATCAGGCTGACTGCGGAATCGTGGAAGCGGATAGATGAACCGAAGGGGGAAGGCTCTAGTGACCGCTTCGAGTGATGGCGGGCGTAACAAGCTCGAACTCCGATACCGATCGAAATCCCGAGAAGTTCAGTGTGGTGGACACCATGGCAAGAGAAAATTTTGGTATTACCCTGATAAAGGAAGCGGAAGATGCCGCAAATTGCAATGAGTTCAAAAATGTGTACGGCATCACGAAAGAACTTGCATGAGAATGAATGAAATGACTAGTCACCGTAATATGTGGATATGCACTGCTCCTTCAAGCAGAAGAGAAATCATTTTGACCATCAATGCCCTCACATGGACTAAGGTTGGATAGTCTCCCCGCCGAGTTATTTATCGCTGCACCTCTAATCATTGCAAATCCGCTGCTTCCACTCATACAGAAATCTTGCGAATCCGAGACCTTTCCCAGGGTATGAAGAAGGGGATGATCATTAAAATCCCAAAGAAGAAGACCGGCAGACTATGACAATCGAAGGGGTATCTGAACGCATCAAAGGACATCTCGAAAGCTTGATCGACAGAGAGCAGGCTGTTTTCCGTTCCGGATCCTCCTGCATTCACCACATCGATGCTCTGCAGATAATTTTGGAACAGTGTGAGGAGTTTAGATCTTCGCTGCACTTGCTCTTCATCGATTTGTAGAAAGCTTCTGATAGTGCTCTACACAGTAGGGGCATTGCGGCGAAACTAATAGTTATTATCAGAGAAACATATGGTAGCGCAAATTGTCATGTGCTGCACCGAAGTAAAATCTTGGAGAATCCACCAGGGTTGCATCCTGTCATCGATGTTATTTCTTCTTGTTGTCGGTGATGTTCTTTATCCTGCCAGTGACGTTCTTTGTCGGTGATGTTCTTTATGCTCCGGAAGACCTGGAGGATTTCAATGGACAACGACATTTTTCCTCAAGCACGGTCTGCATCTGTTTGCTCTGTCATCGGTTCTTGGACATTGACCAAATAGTTCTAGATTTACAAAAAGAGGTAACTAAAGTTGGATTGGAGATAAAAACCAACGAAACTAAGGTTCTCATTCTGACGGGTCATCGCACTCTCTCTATTTGCATTATTGGGCAGAGCATCGAAGACGTCGATCTATTTGTGTATCTAAGAAGCATGGTTTCTGCCGATGGTGGTGCCGAACTGGATGTTTCCCGAAATATTAGCAGCCCTAGATCCGCTTTCACTGCTCTGTCTAAAATCTGTTCGTTCTGTGTTTCTGTAAGGGAGTGGAAAGTGTACTCCACTGTTGCTCAAAAGCTCCAAACTCAATATCTGTCTGCGTCTTATCATCCGAGTGCTGTGGTCTGACACTATACTTATACACACTGTGATCAGAAAATGGAAGTGGCAGTATGTGAATCACAAATTAAGAAGGGACAACAATTGCATTGCTGGATTTCATTTAGTGGAGTGCACTCTCCCAAGATGGCCGACGAGTGGGTCGCCTCAAGAGCGCTTTGCACAAGGGAGCGCGAGCGTCTCGGGAAGTTGTGGGGGGTGCTGACGGCTATTTCAGGTAACTGCGAGCAATGGCGCGTAGGTATCGTCTACACGTTATACCCCACCAAGGGATGAATGGCAACAATATATCACTGTAACTCCGTCGCTTCAGTGAGTAAGCTCAGCCTCATAGTAGTACTGGAGGTGATAGCTGCGCAAACCTCCTAACTCCAATATTCGTAGGACCAAATGTGTAAAAAAAAATAGAGCAGCAAATAAGAATAACAACCAAGTGAGACCACGTACCATAAATAAACTGATCTATTATGTGGACGATCATCGGTCCAATGCAGGTAACCAGGTGATCTCTTGATAAGGGAGAAGTTGGGAAATCAGACAGTGGATCCAAGTTCAAAACTGGCTGACTGCGAAGACTGCAACCAACCTCGAACAGAAAAGAAAATCTGTGGTTAGCTCATTTTATCAGACGCCACGAAAGAAAGAAACAGGTCTTATCTGTGCTATCCGAAGGAAGGTGTACAACTGGAAGAGGTCCTAAAGAAGTTTTATGGACCTAAGCCTTCAATGGCGGAACTGACGAAGGGAGGAACAGCAAAGATGAACCCATAAGAGAGGAGTACATCCAACACTTGGCCAAGTTGAAGAAAAATTATCAAAGCGTTGAAAAATTTTCTTCCATTGAGCTAGGCCAAGTAGGTGGCCCACTAGTTGATCGGCAATGAAGTTATTTCCCTTCTTTAATATGTGCCTGTCTACTTTGAGGAAGATAAATCTCGCGATGGGGAAGATGGTACCCTAAAAAGAATCAAAAAAGGGAAACACGATTATGTGGGGGGCAATTATCATTTCTGGCACTGTAATTATGTCTTTGCCGACATAGTGAAACTGGAGAAAATTGATCTTTATTTCAAGGGCTGAGGGAATTTTCAGCAGAATCCGGGGCAACCAAAAAGGATCTCATGTTGGCTTTGCAAAAGCCCTGACTAGAGCAAAGTTGAAAGCCTTCGTAGACTAGTTGAAAAATACTCGGGAAAAGCGTTGCCATGCGTATTCAAAAGCATCCGATCTACAACAAAACAGAAATTCCCAGTGGCTTAGTAGACCAATTTTATTTGGAAGGCTTACAGAAGGCATCTAATGACAGTCTCGGCTAACAGGAGGGGCAGCGAATAAGGTCCTGGGCGTTCGACATGGGTGGTCTGTCACCTCAAAGATAAAATTTATTAGAAGAGATGTTTCTCTACCTTTTGTGGAGATATCAGACGAGAACATGTATAAATGCTGTTGACCGATTTGGCCGATGGAAAGCTGTGGGAAATCTGACCCCAAGTGGATGCTATGCAGTGGAAAAGAGAACCTGGATAGAAGGCATGCTGTTGGAAGCGGCAAGTGTCACGTGTTCAGAAAAGCGTTACTGCGGTGAGAAAATGAAGCTGGTTCATATCAAGCTCAATTTCTATAGGTTCACTCAACACTTCGTCTTGCAGACCACCTACCAATAGGAGATACAAATGAATAACTATAATAAGAGAATCCTGTAGAATTATTGGTAATAAAATATAAGTAACTGATCTGACATTTCAGTCGACGTTGTTGGCAAGAGGGCAGCAAGCGATATGGAATGTATGTGACGGCCTGCAACTGACTTTTTCAAGTCTTACATCGGACACAGAATGGAAATGTTCACTAACAAAGGTAAGAGAGCGTTGTCTTTTAGATAGCTTCTCACAGTTAGATATCCTATTGGTTAACAATGGTCATGATAATGACAGGACGGTTTGGTTCGGTTGTGGGTCTAACCGTCATTATGGAAACGCCGGAGGCTAGAATATTTACCTAAATTTGGTAAATATACTAGTGAACCATTCTTACACAGACCTATGTGGCTGTTGTCCGTTGCGGAAGATATTTGAGCGAATACGCTCAGACGATTAGCAGATTGACACTTCGATTCCTGTACAGCCAAGTTTGCAATCAACGCCATCAAGCAGGTTTTTGACTTGGACAATGCTGACATTGCGCAGTGATTATCCGTTTTATGTAAAATGTACTCAATTTGGTAAAATAGAACTTGGCAGCACTAATATGAAGAAGGTTTGACGAACGGTCAAAGGACGCGGGACGTATATAGTCTCCGTGGTTGTTCCACAAGGATAATAATGTCCTCAGAGTCCCTATAGAATCCACGATAATGGATTGTGCCGATGACATCACAATGTTTGTGATTGCAAAACAGACGGGTAAGTATAAGGATATCCTATGTGACAAAAACGAATTGGAGTTGAGTAGTAACTGGTGCAGGATAATGAAGCTGTGCAGCAATCATCGAATGACCGCCATGATTAAAAGCCACTAGACTGCGTGTGAAATATTTGAGAGCAGGTTTTTGATGATTTACAAATCCATAGCAGGGGAGGAATAGAATTACACAGCAAAAGCACTACGCTGGGTAGATACTGCAATAGTAACGCCAGTGATCACCTATGGGGTGGTAGTCAGGAAAGACAGAAGCAAATTCCAAATAACAGTTAGGGAGTTGCACAAACTTCGGAACGTCGGAAGCAGTTTCTGCTATAAAGCAATGGTTCAAAAATGCGGATCTGTCACTCGTAGAGGACAAAATAGAGTTGATGCTTATCACGAAGGATCGTAAGGAAACGACCCCTCCCATCGATTTGGGAGCTACATGATCACTTCAAAACCAACGATCAAATATGTTCAAGGGATGATAAAAACTTGGTTGAATTTTAAATAGTATTTTAAAAATTTTTGAATTAGGACATCCAATGTGTGCATGGTGCTGACAAATGCGAGTAGTGGGAGTCGCAATACACTCTTCAGCTATACGCTCTAGTAAGGTTGCACTGCCCTAGGTAGCACAGTTTGAGGAACTGCATTGCATATCTCATGCCTCAACTGCGAGGGTTACTCGGAGATTCGGAGTATGTAGCCATCCATTATCCCAGATTAACGGAGTGATGAAAATATCTTAGGGAAACATTGAGACCGGGAAGCATAATTGAGAAAAATACCTGCGTGTCAAGAAGACTGGAATGCGGCTATCCACACAGCGGAGAGATTTAATATAGGCAATGAGAGGCAGAAGCAATTAGAAAGTCGTGACTGTGAATGCAATTGATGGGCGAAGGTAGAAGTAGGCACAGTTGTCTACCCCACGATATAATACACTTGGATAGTAATTGGGGATGATTTTAGTGGGTAAAAATCTCATTCGCTGGTAACATATGTGCTATCCTCTTTTGAATATTTGCACGTCTGGGAAAAAATGCCGATGGACCGCCAGTAAATTCATTTTAATGAAGTTTTCTTTTTCACAAAATTTTAAACAACAAATTTCCAACAAATTTCAACTGATACTTCTGAATCAGAAAGTTATCCCATTTTTTTGCTCTTTTTCTGATTATGAATCCTTCATAATAAAGGCCTAAAATCCTACAGGCCCTAGAAATTACTTCGAATTATCACCGCCCACAAGAAATGTCTAGGCCTTTGATTGCAGTTATGGTTTTCCCTTAGCACAAGCAAACTCAGAATCGTCATCACACTCATAACGCAGATTATTTTCATGATAACGTGGGAATCTCTTAAATCTTCTGTAAAGAGATTTCCACTATAGTGGTAAATTATGGCGGAATCCTTGAGCCTAGATAAAGAGGCGTTTGTTGAATACACGCCTTTCATTGGTAATGGACATAAATTCAGATAGTTGAAATCTGTTCAGAAGCCTACACCTCTATACCTCCACCTCTACCCGTCTATATTCCAAGGAATTAATTGAATATTACCCGCTAGACCAGCATACTCCTGAATGCGCTTTCAAATAGATACGTATCTCTGTATGCATGTGCATTCGTGCATAACCCACTAAAGTTATAGACAGAATTTCCAATCAATTCTTGATTTTAATTTTAATTTATGGAGAAAGATGAATTCAATTTATTTGCCGCTAAAGATGATCCACTTTTAAGTGTAACCATATTGACTATGTGAAATTCAAATTCTTCTATTGCTTCCCGTCATAACACTTTGAAATCCAATACAACCTTTATCGATTATGAGCACTTAAAAGATTCATTGGAAACTCGACTCTCCAGAAACCCGAAAATCCGATCGGGTCCAACATCTGGTATTTGTTTCTATCCACCCGCTCTTTCAGTTGAAGATTATATATAAGCCATATGGAGTTCCTCCCGATAATAAGTTGGATAGGAACAGAGAGAGCCTCATACGTATCTACATTTGTACGCATGCATGAACTCACAATGTGCGTAGGGTTCAAAACAAGATACTGATAATGCAGGGCATCAATCCGTTAATTGCGACCTCAAGTCTTTCAACGGAGGAAAGCAGGCGTTAGTTGGTTATATTAGGAATGGTACAAGACTTGGTGTCTTATTTTAGCTTCCTAGTTTATCAAGGCTCAGTAGATGTTAGATGTGAATATTTCGGTAAAATGTGGCGTTTTCTATGATCCTTCGATTTTATTTTGAAGAAAGGGTATATTGTTGGGTTTTTCTTGTTCTAACGCATAAACAATACTGCTTTAACGCAGAAGCACGCATTTACAAATTTTGCAATTAGGACAAGGCGGAATGTTTGAGTATTTGTATGTAGATAACACCTGGCAGTATCAAACTTAAATATTCCTCGTTTGCTATAGAAAAATCAGTATTTATCCAGAAGATTAAACTAAAAGTGATTTAGTCTTAATAATAATAATAATAATCGTTGGCGCAACAATCCATATTGGATCAGGGCCTTGAAGTGTGTTAGAGCACTTCATTCAAGACCGTAACGGTACACTACAGCATACTGTAGGAAGCAATGTGGTCAGCATTGCGCTCGCCCGAGATTATTACCCTGATTTGACTCAGGTACTCATTCACAGCTGAGTCGACTGGTATCCGACGTCAAATCACGATGCAAATTCCACTGCCACCAGTGAGATTTGAACCGCGACCTTCCGTATTTAGTCTTATTCAGGGATATTATCTATTTGGTTTCGTGGTTTCTAAACGGCCAACCACCCAGAAGAACGTTTGGAGCGTTTCTGTTTTTCACTTTTATTTTTGTTATTTACATACTCCTCCTAACCTTCTTTTTCTTTAGCCTTTGTCCCGTTCACAAGCAGGGTCGGCTCTATCTTCTTAGCAACGGGAAAGACCCAAACGTAATGGGCAACATGGCCAGCACTCCTCGGCACTTCTTCGGCAATGTTGTTTGGAGAGAAATCCGCTATGTTTAAATAGAGCTGCTGACGAATCCAATCCCACCTTCTACAAGAAAAAAAAAATGTGATGGCCCTCATCCACAACTCCATTACAAAACATACAATCCGGAGATCGTGCCCTTCCAATCTTGTGCAGGTAAGACTGAAAATGTCCATGCCCACTTAAGAACTGGGTAAGGAAATAGTCAGTCTCACCATGCTTCCGATTCAGCCACCCACCTAAGTTACCCATGAGCCGCGCAGTCTATCTGCCTCTAGTTTCATTTTGCCAAGAGAGTTACCACACGTCCTGGGTGCGCCGCCGTTCTTCACGAGGAACTTCCTCCCTTGACTCTCCTCCCTTGCGCTTGTATATGGCTTGACGCTCCTTAGTAAGTAGGCCAACGGGGATTACTCTCGCGATCACCATCATGCCGGTTCAGAGATAGTGCTGTACGCAGACGCAACCCGTAAAACTCCCCGTCTCTGTACTTGCGCGAGATGCTAATGATACACCGCTTTGCCAAGAACGTCAGCCAATACCTCTGCGACGTAGAGCAAGACAGACTGCGTTGAACTCATCAGGAGACGTCGCCTGCTAGATTTGCCATTAGCTTACTTAACGCCGGAACTCCAGCTGCAGCCTTGTTCGCTGCTGCGTTAACTTACTCGAAAAACCTCATCTTTGAGTCAACAGTCAGCCATGGGACGTAGGATCAGAATTTTCTTTTTAGTCAGGATGACTATTTCACGACATTATCTGCATAACCATAGACTATCATAGGTTGTGTTCCAGAGGTCGGCCCTAGGATGGATCCCTGTGCTACCCCCGACGTGACCTCCATCCTCCTAGAATGGCTTTCCATCTTACGGAGTTAAAGGGGTTTCTGACGTCAAGCGTTTCGAAGAGCACCACTTCTTCCGCTTGTCGAACGGCATTCAAAACTTGCATGGGAGCATCAACTGTGGGTCTCCCTCCTCTAAAACCGAACTGCCGGGGAGATAAATCTCCGGTGGTGATCGCTGGGAGCACCCGCGCCTGAAAACGGGACAAATTGTACCAACTGGTCCTCCAGGTTGGGGGTTGGGTAGGGCTGGTACCCTTACACGGAAAACTAACGTTACGAAGCCCCAAAAGGAGCCTCGGACTGGATGGATTTTACAACGACAAACCCGGCAACGAAAGAGGAATAACTGCTGCCAAGCAGCTACCCTGTCCCAATATAAGGCTGATGTAACAGCATTGCAGGAGATGTGTTGGACATTGACCGGTTTCTTGGAGATGAGTCGCTACACCATATCTTATAGCGGCCATTCAGTAAACCAAGTACTCGGAGTAGATTTCTTAGTCGACCAAAAAGAAACCTGCTGTTATCGGCTTTGAATATATAATCGAAAGGCTATGCGCTCTGCGTTTGCAAGGCAAATTTAGAAATATAAGCCTCATAAACGTTCACGCCCCTACAGAGCGGACTGCAAAGTCGGAAAACGATACCTTTTACGAGGCAGTTGAGCAGATCCTCGAAACTCGTCCCAAGTATGGTATCAAAATCATACTTGGAGAGCCCGTATTCAAGCGATACGTTGGCTCCCATAGCTTACAAACGGATATCAATGGTAACGGACTGCGGATTATTCAGTTAGCAGTATTGCACGAAACGGTTGATGGAAGTACCTGGTTTGCGCGAAAAGCGCTCCATAAACATGCGTAGGCCTCTTCAAACGGGACCACTTTCAACCAAATTGACCACGTGTTGATTGAACGCCGCCACCTCTCAGCCTTGATGAATGTCAGTACATATAGGGGGACAATATAGACTCGGATCACTATCTCGGGCTCGGGCTCGAATTACAACACCACCCAGAATCCCGTCTGACAATCACGTGAGAGTGAATACTGAAGCCATTCACAACACAGCCCTCGGTAACAACTATAAAGGGGAAATGATATTCACAACCACCTGAAGAAGGTTATCATGGATACAACCACAAACATACTTGGCCCCAGCCGCAAAAAAAGTCGGAACGGCTGGTTTAACCATGAATGTAAGCTAGCTACGGAATGGAAGAGTGCCGCATACCGAATAATGTTGCATTCTCAAAGAACGCGGGCACGCGCAGATACCTACCAAGAACTGCATCGAGCGGAGAAGCGACTTCACAGACGGAAGAAGGAAGCCTGGGAGAGCCAACAGGTCTGTGAACTCGAAAGGTACAGGGAGCAACCGCACCAGGCGCGGAAGTTTTACCAACGAGTCCAGCCGAGACAAAAAGGGAAATCTGATTTCCGACAGAATGGTCATATTGGAGCGATGGGTTGCGTAATTTGATGAGCACTTCAACAATCAAAATATCGGCGAGTTGGAGGTCCCGCCAATTGAAGACGATAGACGAATGCTCCACCACCAAGCATAGCAGAAAAATCCACCGGCCAGAGGCCGACGGAATTACAGCTAAATTGGTTAAATATGGAGGCGACCAATTACACCAAGTATTTCATGAACTGATGCTCAAGGTGTGGAATAGCGAATCTATGCCTGGTGACTGGCAAAGAGGCATTATCTGTCTCATACATAAAAACGGGGATATCACACAGTGCAGCAATTATAAAGGTATCACGTTTCTGAGTACTATCTATAAGATATTCTCCGCTTCCAAGGTCGGATAGACCAAACCCCCAGAGCATCATTGGCCCATACCAAAGAGGATTCCCTCCAGTCAACCAGGCAAATCAGCAACAGATCAGATTTTCTCTCTGCGACAAGCGATGGAAAAACTATTAGAATATGGACATCAGTTGCACCATCTCTTCATCGACTTAAAGCTGCCTATGACAGCATAGCCAGGGTAAAACTGTACACCGACATGAGAGAATTCGATATCCCGACGAAATTAATAAGAGTGACTATGCTGACCCTGACCAATGTGTGAGGCCAGATAAAAGCAAGCAGGATGACTCTCAAGACCATTCGACATCAACAACAGTCTACGACTAGGGGATGCCCTGGCGTGCGTCCTCTCCAACCTGGCCCTCGAGAAAATGACTCGCGATGCAGACGTTAATTCGAGAGGTACGATCCTCTTTAAGTTCATCCAACTAGTGGCCTACGCTGACGATAGTGACATTATGGGAAGAACTACCCGAGATGTACATGATGGCAACCTTTGCACCAAAAACCAAAAAACGAATAACATCGAATCGCACTGGTCAAAAGAAAACAATAAAGATAGGAGACTACAACTTTGAGACCCTTCAAAATTTCTCCTATCTAGAGCCGATAATCACAACCGATATCAGCTACTAGGATGAAATCCGCGCACGGTTGTTGTCAGATAGCAGAGCCGATTTCGCCTTACAAAAACTGTTCCGCTCGAAACGTCTCACCATAGGGTCAAAGCTCTTACTGTACAAGACATTGATTTTGCCAGTCCTTATGTATTCCTCGAAAACCTAGGCTCTTAGAAAAAAAAATTGCGAACTTTTGACCATGTTTGAGAGAAGAATCCTGCGAAGAAATTTTGGATACCTACATGAGGATGGACTATTCCGTAGCCTACATAACGACGAAATCTGTTAGCGATATCACGATCATCTGGTTGTGGGTAAAATCCCGCTCAATAGGCTGCGGTGGACGGGTCACTTATTTCGTGTGGATGAGGATGATCCAGCCCCCAGGGAAAAATACATATTATTGATTGCATTCTCTTGTCAGATTGAAAAAGGTGGATCGAATACCACTCATGTCGCTAAACCGCGGACACTACACAATTTCGCAAAGCATCGTCACGATACATCACTTCGTACGTGTTGACGCAGATGCGCAGCAGTGCTAGCTACTAGCTCGCGCAAGCGAGATCGGAGGCTAGGGCACCCTTCCCCTGTACTTCATGCGCTTGCTTAACAGAACTTGGGCTTGGGAAGAATAGCTTATCTTCCGAGGACACAACAAACTAGGTACGCGCGAAACCTTTAGGCATCGTAAGAGGGGCTATGCTACACATCTACAAGTCTTTGATTGTATTGAAAATACGGTGAGATTAATTATTTCCTCGCCCAGCTTCTGAGCCGCCACTGAGATTTGCAGACCTAACTGCTAAAGATTAGGAAGGCATCCTCTGAGCATTTGTTCTGCAATGGTGTGGTGGACGATGTCGACCACAGTTTTTTTATTGAGGAAGGTGGAATTGCATTCGCCATGAATTTCATGTCGAAAATTCTCTCCGGGAAACATTGCCACACATTCCTTTCGATACAGGGACCGAATGGCAGTGGGTTCTTTGAATAAACAATTTCGTTCCATCTCTCCTCCCCCGCTAGTGAAAGGAATACTCTGACTTGAAGGTCTCTTGAGCTGACGGTTTGATAATGACAGAGAGGTTGTTGGAGATGAGGGCTTTGGAAATTGATTCCGGGGCTGATATGTTGGTAGCTTTTGATATCATCCATGCCGGTGCGGTATAATCTCTGACCTGCGAAATCATTTTAAGTAAGATGAACCATGTGTAGCAGAATATTGCTAGCCTCCCCGTGTACACTCAAAGCCTTACCGTGGGCGCAAGCGATTGTTAGATCCTCCGGAATTTAAACCGTTCAGACCAGCAGCTAATCTCCAGAAGAAAAATGAGAACGTGTTGTATATTCACTGTTGGTGAAAACATTTGGGGTAGAAAATCTGGCCCGAGCTGTTGCGTACCTTTACTAAGTTTTATGATTAAGGAGTATCCACGAAGCTTTGAAGGCCGTCTTTTCAGTCCACCACAGGTCATCAGGTATCAGATGCTTTCTGACCAATTCGAAAGTTGAGGCTGCTTCCACCGCTGCCAGATAATCTTGTTTAGTGACCGCATGGTTTCGCTGTCCCTGAATTAACTTCCTTGACATGCAGCGGCACCTTTGCCCTTTCGTCTGTCTTTTGCATCTGGCCTGCTCCAATGTCGTGTTGACCATCATCATGGTGTATGGTGACTAATTTGGTGAAGTAAAGACTTCACATGATGGACACCAACGGAGAGACTTCCCTAAAAACCTTCAACCCTTCATCGACGCCTGAGGCAGAAGTGACATTACTAAAGGATGTGATCCTCCTGGGTTTTTCCTCTTGAATCGCGGCATTTGCTTTCAAATTTGAAGCTAAGATCCCAAAATTCTTCTTACTAACATAGAAAATCTCAAACTTGCCCTATAAGGAGCTGAAGTATCACTTCAGTGAAACCGAAGCCTGAGATGGCGCTACCTTCGCCTAAAATCGGTCGCTCGTTTAAAACTGAAAATGCAGTTATCTCAATACTAAGATCAAGTTGAGATTTGTGCGCGCTAGTGTTGTTTGAGTGCTGCTATATAGGTGTAGCACATGTAAAGTAAACTCTACTGTCACTGGAAGGCTCCAAGTCTTCGTCAATATCAGTTTGCGTCGTATCAAAGCAGCGTCGTATCGACGAACTTGGTTGGCGCACAGGCCGGTACCCGTACGCGATGCCCATGCTCCTCGATAGCGGTAGCGAGGGTCCTCATAATGCTCGCTTTCTCCACCTTGAGTGGAAATTCCAACGATATAAACTGGACATTGTGAGCCCAAGCGAAGTAAGATTGTGTTACTCTGGAGAGTACTACTTTGTCTCTTGTGGCAATGCGCTTTTGTATTCTAGACAGACAAGTGGTAGTAGACGCAAATCGGATCGCTTCCGACGGCTACCGCAAGGCAATTGTACAATTGTACAATGTTACGCACCAACGGAGATTTCCGACATAGTGGAGAAGGATGCTTTCTACGAGCAATTAAACACAGTTCAGGGAAGGCTTCCTAAAGGTAACTTTGCGATTGTGATGGGTAATCTGAATGCCAAGGTGGGATTTGAAAACATCTTACTAGGACATGTGATGTGAAAAAACACTCGCTAGGAGCCCGCAACGGTAAGGGTGGGAGGTTCATGGATGTCTGCAACTTCGTCGACCGCGTGCCAAAGGTGCATCATAAGATACGGTTGACTGCAGTATCGTGGTTGACTGCAGTATCGTGGAAACAGATGTTCCTCCCCTTGTGGATGAAATGGCAAGTCACCGTAACATGCGGATACGGACTACTCCTACAAGCAGAAGAGAAATCACTTCGGTCATCAATGCACCCATACGGAGTAAAGCCGCTGGGCTGGCTGCACCTGAAGATCTGCCGCTTCCACTTGTACGGAAATCTTGGGAATTGGACGGAGAGTGGAAGAAGAGGGTGATCGTCAAGATCTTAGAGAAGGGAACCGCAGAGGGGCATCTGCATACTCTTTGCCATCGCAAAAAGGATAGCTAAAACAATCTTGGAACGCATTAAAGGACATCTCATCCCAATTTTGATCCCCCTCGGAATCATCTTGCATTGGCCACATCAACACCCTACGGATCATTTTGGAACAGTGCGTGGAATTTCGATCTTCTAAGCAGGATGGGCATCCCGGAGAAGCTAATAGCTATTATCAGAGAGACATATGATGGCGCAAAATCACACGTGCTGCACCGAGGTAAAACCTTGGAGGATTTCGGGGTCGAAAGCGAAGTCCACCAGGTTAATATTGGGCGAAGGTGGCTTTACGGTTTCTTACCAGGACAGCGGCAAATCGTTAGATGCTGCCTCGCCTCTGCCCTGGGAGCAGCGTGACCGAAGTGGCTTGCAGATGTTAAACGCTCGTTTCTATAGTAGCTCATAGGACACGACATGACCGCGAATTATATTGATCGTAAATCCGCCCATATCTTGGGTCAAAGCTTGCCCAGAGCTGAACCCTTAAACAAAGTGTATGACATCTTTCCTCAAACACCTTGACTACGCTGATGACATCTGTGTGCTCCCCCATCGGGTCTTGGATCTTGGCCAAAAGGCTCTGAATTTGGAAAGAGTGACAAGTAGTGTTGGACTGAAGGCAAACACTAACAAAACCAACGGGTCAACGCACTCTCCCTATCTACATCACAGGCCGGAGCATTATTCAATTTTTATATTTAGGAAGCCTGGTTCCTGCCGATGGCGGCACGAACTAAATGTTCTCTGATGCATTAACAGCACTAGATCCGTTTTCGCTGCTCTATCTTAAATCTGGAAATGCAGTTTTCTCAACACTAAGATCAAGTTGGGACTCTCTGCTAGTGTTCTTTTTGTGTTGCTATTTGGTAGTAGCGCATGGCAGGTAAACTCCACTGTTACTCAAAAGCTCCAACCTTTCGTCATTACCTGCCTGCATCGTATCATCAGAGTACACTGACCTTGCACTATCTCAAACGAAGAACTTGGTCGGCGCACAGGGCTGCCACTGAATTGCACTGTGATTAGAAAACGGGAGTGACAGTGGATATTCCACACATTAAAGAGGGCGACAACTGCACTGCTGGCTACGTCATGTAGTGGAATCTACTCTCCCAAAATGGAGAACGAATGAGTCGCCCCGAAGTGCACTAGGCGGAAAACAGTAGAAGAGGAGTGCGAGTGTCTCGTGAAGTTTTGCGGGGGGCTGAAGAGCATTTCAGGTAACACGAGCAACGGCGCGTAGGTGTGGTTGGTGCGATATACCCTACCAAAGGGTGAAGGGCAACAATATATCATATATAAGATTGCCAACGACTGCGGGCGTCTCAGGAAGTCCTGGAGGAGCCGAAGCGTATATCGGGTAACTGCGGACAATGGGGCGCTATACCCTACCAAGGGTAAATGGCAACTATATATGTATATCTGCTTTCGTGGTGGAGCAGAGATAGCCCGGATGGTAATCCTAGTCGTCTGCTATGCTGTTAAGCTCATTACCTTGTAGTCACTGAAGAATAAATCGCCGCATAAACCACAGGTGGTACACTCAAACTTGCTTGCTAATCAACTCTCTACCCCTTATTAATACCGAAAGATGAATTTGCACCTGCTTTTTCTGTTATACATCCTCTGAATATAAGAGAAATCGATCTGTCTCTACACATGTTTATGTTATAATGCCAAATTGGAAGCAACCAACGGAAGTTAAACAATCCTCCGTTGACTTCTGGCGATTGATTGAAACTTTGGAGCAAATGTGTACGCGCACTGGCATATCACGAAGCATACACCCTTGTCAAAGATTTCTATCCCTTAGTTTTCAAAATCCAGCCACTCATATGTGCAATTGTGAAAGCCATTAAAACTTTCGGGGTCGCATTAATGCAACTTTAATGGAATTCCAAATTTTGTCTCCGCAGACACGCTCAGATTCAGGAGCAGTTGTTGTATGGCTTTGCTAAGATCAGTTCGCATTTACATTAATATTCAAACCGTTCGAAATAGTGACACATTTCAGCAGAGCCAAAGGAGCGTAAAAACGCATGTGTCTTGGAACATTTCCTCCACAGAGAATACTCCCTTCTGACGAGGCGCAGATATCGGATCGGAATTTGTCAGATATTTATCGGAATTTCTAATGTGACATGCTTTATGCATAAGTGAGTTCGGCTTTGGGAGGAATCTTGAGTGTGAGAAACAACCCCGCGGGTTTGTGAACGATTTCCAGACAGTGCCGTGTGGTTTAGTTTTTGGTTTGGGGCCAAGTAGAATACTCCGAGTTCCGCAGGGCACTTTTCCATCATTTGCGTCGGATAGAATAACTCTTAAGTTCAAATAGTCCTTTGAGATCTTCAATCTTGACAAACTGGAAGAAGAGAATATTCGGCAACATTTTCCTGGAAAATATTTTACTTTTTCGCTCCTAATGATGAAAACCAATGGAACACTCCCGGATAATTCCACGTCGCTGTTTTCAATTGGTATCTATCAGATTCGGAGTCATAAGCAGTTAGTTGCAAAGACACAGCTTTCCGAGCCGACTTTCCACCCTAACTTCCTCGATTGCTTATGATTATTCGTTGTTCGTTTTGTTATTTATTTATTAATGATTGCCGCTGTTTGGTATGGGAACGTCTGTCGCACAAGTTCCAATTTTTTTCCTGGGGGTGAAATTGGCTTAGAACAAGGAACACGTTGAAAAACGTCTGCTCTCGAGTGGCTTTACCATTCGGGACTGTTCAGCATTTGCTTACTTGAATGCGGGGGAAATTTCAATAAATAAATCAATGATTGTAATGATAACGTTTTATTTATGATTGCGGATGAGATGAGCGCACGACAAATTTTGGGGGGCTGAACAAAATTTGGAAACTGTGG